>NC_072852.1:13097362-13722362 GCF_028858705.1 Grus americana | reverse complement strand
TTATTTTGTTGCAAGAGAAGGAAAGTTGGGTCTGGTACAGTCTAATTCCATGCGTTAGTCTGATATTTGAACACAGTGGAACCCAGTGGTGAAAGACTGGCAATTTTGTTAAAAAAAAGTAGTGTAGCTTCTGATCTGTATTTCATCAGACACAATTAAAAACTAAAATAGCCATCACTGTGAACTCCAGCAAGGAATCTAGAGTTCCATTTCCCATTGAGGTGAACAGTACGTACCATCAGGCTCTTTTGAAAAAGCACTTGTGTGTCGGTTTTTATAAAAGTTAATTAAAAAATTACTCGTAACTCAGGTCACGAGATCCGTGGGGAGTAATTTTTGAGCACTTCAGAAGTAAAGCAAGTTGCCTGGAAAGAGAACATGATCTGGAACATGTTCATACAATCTCGTGGTCTCTGCTTGGTAAGAAGCGAGTGCAGCAGAGTTGGGAAGAACGAGGAGGAGCACGTAGCTCAGGAGGAGAGAGGTGGGGAAAGCTGAACCGTGGCCAGTACAAGGAGGAAACTGTCTTTGCCTGGGGGTAATAAAAGGCCGATGTGAACTTGTTCAGCAGGTTCCCAGTTTTGTAAGATCCTCAGAAGGGCAGAAGAGGTGTGGTTGGGTAACAGGAATGCAGCACAAGGAAGACGCTTCTGTTAAACAAATTGGTGGGGTTAGAGTTTCTACAAAATGTGCAATTGTGTACCAGCCTTTTTGGTGTTGCCCGACCAAGCCCTGGGAAAGACTACCCCTCACGGTGGGAGAAAAATTGGTGGTGGGACCTAGTAAGGATAAACTGATCCTTGAAATGTCCTGACGTGGGTGGGAGAGGTAGAGAAATGAAGAACAACAGGTTTAGAAAGCAATCTGTTGTCACGTGCGGATTTTGAGACCTCAAAGTGGCACCTGAACAGTGGCACTTTTTGATACCATTGCTATGTAATGAATATATACTTACCTAAATGTCTGCTGATATGCAATCCATGGTAAGAAGGAAGCAATGCAAGTAATTATTTTGATAATGTAAATCAACCTTTGTTATACTTTACGACTAGTGGGACAACTAACAGTTCCAAAAAGTGTTGCTGAGCAGCTCTTTCCCCTTCTGTGTCCTCAGGCAACAAATTGATATGAGGTCAGTGGTCCTGGAAAGAACACTCAAGTGGATTTATTATTTTTTTTATAATCCGCCCTTTTTGGAAATAAATTTTCAGACCCTACAAAAATACTGCTACAGATAAATTAGTTCTTACAGTTTGGATACTGCGTGGTGGTCAAAGTTGCCCTGAATTTACCTCTTCATCATTTCTGCCTTTCATATTTTCCATTTAGGAAAACAGAACTCCCTCGCAGGCAGCTATTCCACAACAGGAAGAGTGGTCTTGGACTCCTTGATTCATAAGACAGGGAGTTTCTATTCTTATAATTAGCGAATTATAAGCAAATGAAAGAAGTCAGGCCTGTTCTGGACCCCAGGCACCTGCCAGCCTTCTCTGGGCAATGGAGTCGGAATGGCTACAGGAACCAAAAGGGTCTCTCTCGCAGATCTTCCAGATCAGTGTACAAGATGCAGCTCCCCCGGCCTCCCAGAAGGGCAGCTCTTCTCTTGCGCCTGTCCGCAGCCCCAAGATCACATGGAAGGTGTTTTGGAAGGGACCGGCGTTCGCCACTAAACCAAATGCTTTGTGTTTTGGCAATTCAGGGCTCCTCTCCTCACCACTTCTGCAGGGACTTCCTCAGGTGCTTTTACAGACCACACCGTGTGCCTACCTAAATTTATATTTAAAACAATGGCACAAACCCCTGCTTTGCTAGAGACCAAAGTATGCGTGACAGTAAGACCCAGAGAGAGGACACCAGGGTACGTGACTTCTTGTAAACTCGTTACACAATTCAGAAGGCTGGCTGGAGTAAATTTTTATCTCAATGGTATTGTGTAGATGTATCAAGCAAGCACTTTTCCATGTCTCTTCTTCCAGCGACTAAGAGCCGTTTTTCGTGTGAAGGGTTCTTCCATCTGCTCCTCTCTCCCCCTCCCCATTATGGCCAAGTGTCAGAAGCGCCCAGCACGAGGGAGCTCACCTGGGGCAGCCTCTGGGCCAGAGTCTGTGGTGAGATGACAAATCCTTTCTACCTACACGTTTACTGGAATTTGAGGCTATCCATCATGTACACTCAGCATTCCTGCCTCTAAGCCAGGGCAAGACCATACAAGTAACAACGTACCGTACAACTGCGATTTTACGTAAGCAGGCTGAGAAGAGACAGGTTATCTCCCGTGTTCAAGACAGTGATCCAAGGCTGATAGTGATGTGCTAGACTTACATTAACGTTATCCATTCCATCACGAATGGATCCCAAAGCCTTTAACTGCCATCCAGTACATGTATTTTAACATTTTTGGGTGACCTTATTTAACCTAAATATGTTCTAATGAGAAGTAAGTACGGTATCTCCCACTTAAACCTAGCCCGCAGTCTCTGCGAGATGCTTTCCTAATTCCATGGTCTAGAAACTTCAGGTACAATTATCTTCCAGTTATGTTGATACATCTGAGAAAATCCAAGGACATTATGGCAGATGTGTTTTGACTTGCAGCAGTCTGTCTTGAATTAACTGTTTCCCAGAATCGTCGAGGCTGCTGCTCTGTAGAGCTGCTGCCTCTGATGTGGAATAAAATTTGTGAACAGACAGAGGGCTCCTTATTGTGGATTTTTCCATGTAGGTGTTTGTCGTTTATACGAGTGAGAAGCTGAGGTGAGCAGTGAAAGATTAGCTGCTACTTATAAGTAGCTGTTTGTTTATTTTTATATAATTTATATGTATATAAACTGCTACTCTACAAGTAAGTGCCAGTCTCTAAGACACAAGACCTGAGTTTCCTAGAACTAAATGTACTCCACAGAACTGTCTCTGAAATAGCGGAGGTTTTAAGTATCTAGGGATAGGGGGACAAAATCCATCAGGAAATCCATTTGATTTCAGTCTTTAAAAAGAAACTACACTAGCATATTGAGAAATACTTCACCGCTTCCATTGCAAAAAGTGCTAGAAACAGAGAGAAGCAAGCAGTCTTTAAATCAGTTGTTTCAGGGAGTTGCCTTTATTCCCTTCCTGATGCGAGTGAATTTATCCAGCCAGCCGTGCCTACTCCTTCCCTACCTGCACACCCCTCGAAGAGCAGAACGAGTGGCCGTGCATGGGGCCTCTGTGTCCCTGTGGCTGGAGTAGAACCCCACGGTCTGTGATTCTGTCCTTCTCTTTTGCCATTGACTTGAACTCTGATAACAATGAGCGCTGTGCGTAACTCACAGGAATTGCTTGTTAAGGAATAAGTATTCTTTTAAAGTTTAGCCTGGGAAAGTCTATAGCTTTTCTTTCCATAATGGGTTTTTCCCTTGTATTGCCATTAGAGTTGAATAATTTGAAACAGGTATTTTTAAGTTTTTCCCTCTGCAAGGCAGCATTCCCTGGTGGCGATCGTTGCTTTGGAGGTGTAGGCTGTTTTAAAGCTTTCTTAACAGTGACAAATCTGCAACTAATATACTTTTTTTTTTTTCTGAAAAGATGTTAAAAAGCAGAGTTTTGGTTGTGATGCCTGTTTAGACACAATTCTTGTGTGATTAGTTACTGTCTTTTCTCTAAGGAAAATACCCTCACACGCTCCAGCCCTGGAGGAGTCTTCTGAGCTGGAGAACCCTGGCTGTAAATCAACATCTTCCCTTGGTCCGGCTCGAGCTCCTGCTACATTTCTGTTCATGTCGGGGATGGGGGAAGAAGGTTAGAGACTCTCTGAAACTGAAAAGTGATGAAAATGTTGGGCTGGTAGGAGTTGCATGCCTACCTGTCATGAATACCACGTTCCAGCTCTGGAAGACAGCACAGTGAGTTTCCTGGTAGTTTCTTTGTCCCTGCTGCATTAGCCCCGTTAACATCAATGGCTTTTATTGCTTCTGATCCAACAGATTTGAAACTGTCTTATTTGGTCTTCCAACAAAACTTATGCACAGCTCTAAATGTTACCTCAACAGTACTGATAGCTGCTGATTGTCTTCTCAGCCTGCATTTAGAGGGGGCTTTGACAGTACTTCCACTAGAGTTTTAGCTTTCCTTGTTCCCAAAGCCATAGCATTGTGGACTAGGGATTGCAGATACTCCCCAATGGATTCTTCCCCTGGATTGCATGGGTGAAAAGAATCTGGGATTTAACTTGGACAAAGACAGACCTCTCAGAATATTTGTACTCTGGTTGCTCACTTTGTGGCCTTCAGATTACAGCTGTGAAACTTGCCTTATTGCCGTTGTACCCCTCAGTGCTACCTGTCCTGGATGGCAGCTTTTTCCTTTCCTTTCCTGTTTGGTCAGCTGGGTCACTCCGAGTTGTCCACATAACCTGAAAATTAATCACCTCTTATCATCCCCTGAAACAGTACTTTGTTCAAGTGACTTGAACTTTTCTAAAATCTGCGGTGGAGAGCAATGGATTTTCTCAAATTTAGGTCAGGGATGTCCAGATATTACTGTATAGATTTGACATTGCAAGTGGATTTTTATGCTGCCAGACTACATAAAGCCCTATTTTTGTCACTTTCAAAGATATACACAAGCAAGTGTGTGCTACAGTCTCTATTAGACAAAACATTCACCATGTCTGTTAGTATATTTCAGTGCACATCTGATGCTGGACCTGCTGGGCAGTGCTTTTGCATATGGGAAAAATTATAACAGCTGGAATGAAAAAAAAACCCAAACCCAAACACACAGTTCCTTGATTTATTTAGATAAAACTGCCTGTAGCTCTTTTCTCAAGAAGAGCAACAACAGCAAAAGCCGAGATAAAGCATTAACATTCTGAACTGGGAAAGCCTGCTCATTTCAATTCAGCCCGAGAAAAAAAGAGTTCAAAGGTTTTATGAGAGGGGAAGCTAACAGCAAGACATTCTCTCCAGAGAGTTCTGGATGTGGATGATAAAGATGGTATCTTGATGCCAGAAATTCTAGGTTTCTCTGTAAAATCTTTTTAACTAAACAAGATAAAGTTTCTTATGGTCTAGACATCTTTAGTATGAACCTTCAGTTTCCTTTTACTTGTTGACAGCTGCTGGATTGTGCTTTGTTCTCCTGGGCGTATACTGAACATATGAAAAGATGTTCCCAAGCTTCATGATAAAGCCTTTCAGATGTCACTCACTTTTACTTCACACCATCAGAGGCCAAATAAGATGAAGTTGCAGTTTGCCTTGATCATGCTGTCATTTAAACAGGTTTGTTGTGAATTGTTTATAACTGGAGACCAGTTGGACCTGCTCCTACCTCTCTGTTCATGACCCTGTGCATCAAAGTGCTTGAGGTTACATGTAACCCCGTGACCTCAGCTGCTGCAGAGGTTCTAATGTTGAGTTTGGCATGAAGTATCATCCAAATACTTCCTCAGAATGGACAATGCATTTTGGAAAAATTCAAATCACTGTACCTCTCATCTTTCAGAGAGATAATTATCCTTTTTTCCCATCAAGCTCTACCTATGTCTATGTCACAGAATCACAGACGGCTGAAGTTGGCAGGGACCTCTGGAGGTTGCCCAGTCCAACCCCCCTGCTCAAGCAGGGTCACCCAGAGCAGGTTGCCCAGGTCCGTGTCCAGACGGCTTTTGAATATCTCCAGTATCTCCAATGTCTCCAAGGGGGGAGACTCCACAGCAACCTGTGCTCAGTCACCCTCACAGTAGGAAACTGTTTCCTGATGTTCGGAGGGAACCTCCGGTGTTTCCGTTTGTGCCTGTTGCCTCTGGTCCTGTCACTGGGCACCACTAGAAGAGCCTGGCTCTGTCCTCATTGCACCCTCCCTGCAGGTATTTCTGTACGTTGATGAGATCCCCAGAGCCTTCTCCTCTCCAGGCTGGACAGTCCCAGCTCTCTCAGCCTTCCCTCACAGGAGAGGTGCTCCAGCCCTCTGATCATTTCTGTGGCCCTCCTCTGGACTCGCACTAACAGGTCCATGACTTTCCTGGCCTGTCTTTTGTATTGAAAAATCCTAAGGACCTTTCAAATAGTCTCATTTGTTTGGATGCTCTGAAGACAACAGCAAAGCAAATTATCTTTTCAACTGCAAGAAGATATAATTTGAAATTATGTTTATCAATACTTTCCAAATTTGCTCCATTGCATTGGTTATTACACTTAAAATAAAAAATATAGGAGCTAAGGCATTTCACATGTTAAACACAACTGATGAAAAAAAAAGTTATAAAGATTGAAGAGCTGTTACAGCAGTGAGATGTAGTTACTTGAAAAAAACATTAAACAAGAAACAATTATTGTAGGTCCTCTCTGAAGTATAAACTCACTTTTGTGGTTTTTATGGATTGTACAAAGTGTTGGCAGATGAACAGTGTAATAAAAACCATTACTGCCCCTAGCTGTCTGCTCTGCCCCTCTTCCAAATGTTTAATCCACTAACCTGAGTGGTCAGAAAAGAGACATCAGCTGCCTCTGCGGGGAGGGGGGAAGTCTTTTTAGCATAAACCTGGCTTTGTCACCTGTTCAATTTATTTAATCGAAGACGCTGGGCTGTGTTCACATTGCTTTGGCATGGGGATGGTGCCCCTTGCAAGAGACAATGCAGGGTGGGAATTCTTACCCCCCTGCAACCAGGCTTGTCACACTGTCAGCAGCTCCCGGTTATGAATAAGTTAGTCCCGACTGTCTCATTTAGTTCAGTCGTTTGGGTGGTAATTACAGAAGAATTTCGATAGGCCACTGTTTTTTCTGAAAACTTTGACTATGGAAAATGAGGCTTTTCTAAAATAAATCACACTTTTACATGATGAAGCTGCCTCTGTAAGTACATTCCGTGAACATAAGGCAGCTAGTTTTCACCTAGGTTTCCAAAGATGAATAACTTTACTTTGAATGAATTCTAAGAAAAAAAGAATAGCAGTAAAAATCACATTTAGCTAATTTTGCAGACAAAAACCAGCATAAAGATGTCTAAGCATTGTCAAATGTTTTCAATTTACTCCTAGCACAATTATTTCCATGCTTGAATTAGAAACTGAACAGATGCCAAGCCAAGGAAGTAAGCATATGGAAAGCAAACTGTTGAAACTATAAAGAGATTAAATAACATTTCTGAAAGTTGTATTTCTGTTTGGAGACCTGAGTAAGGTTCCAGAGCATCACTTTGGTAGGCAGCTAAGAGCATAAAGCCAAAACAATGCAACTCAATCTGTGTATGACGCTTACACAGAGCTTTTTATGTTATAGGGGATGTCTGGAATGTGACAACGCTTAGGTGAGCATATATACTAACTTGTTTAGCTTAGTTACTGAAACAAGATAGGTATTTAAAGAAATGTTTTGATTAAGAACCAATTATATCAGCATTTCATAAGTATTCTAATGAAAATGACAACACCTTTGTAGTAAGCAGGCTGATACTCTGGTGTCCTTAATGCTGTTAGATACTGGACTGATATGTGCCTGGCTTTTTTACTGGTACGGTTTTGCCTCTTTTGGATTTTCATACTCTAGAAAATCACAGATTTCCCTAAGTGCATATAAAATGATAGAGAAAATTACATTGATATAGTTTCCATAATCAGTTTAAAGTCTTCTGCTAAAACAGATAAGCTTCTCTTGGCTCTGTGTTTGTGGATTCTGTACCGTGCTGCAGTCACTCCCCCAAGTACCGATCCCCACAGAGGCTCTCCGCATTCATAAATCTCTGCAGTCTCTGCAGTTACAACATAAGATGCTACTGTATTTTTTTTATAATAGTTTGGGCTTGCAGGGCAATGTTTTTGATGGCGTTTCTGGAGAGTGCATAGTTTTATTATAAGCATATATATTTCACCGCTTCCAATTAACATCAGAACAAATTTGTGATTCTAACCTGTATTTTATGTAGGGTGCATTGCCTGTATTTACCCCCCCCCCCCTTTTTTTTATTTTTCCAAAGACACTTTTTATTCTGAAGCATTTTTGGTGTTTCTCATTTTGTCTGTGTCTCGCTCACAAGCATCTCTCTGTGGTGTATGCACCAGCATCCAGAGGTTTAATTATAGTAAAAAGTAGTAGAAAGGAACACGCACTGAAATTTGGGTTAAATATTTTGGAACGTGTACTCACCATAAGTACAGTGTAGCACTTTAATGCATCTGTGTGATCAGTGACAAAACAAATGACAGGGACACCTATTCCTCCAGCGTGCCCGCCAGGCTGGCCACCACACGGCAGCAGGATCGTGGAATCTCAAACACAGAACTGGTTTCTGAATTTCAAGTGCCCTATAATTTTCCTTGCTGACAAACAGGTATGAGATAGCAGCAGAAAACCTCCAAACATTAGTCATGCTGCTTTCCAACAAGCAACAATTACACCTAATAGGTATTCTGTCATCTTGCTCCAGTTGAATTTTCTAAAGAATTCACTAATAAACACTTGGCTTATGCTTACAAACATGATATACTTCAAAAAGCAAAGCAAACAATAGCTTGACTGAAGTTTAGTAGCATATTGTCAACTATCCTAAAGTTTGCTGCACATAGATTAGATGTCAGTTTTTACATCTAGTTTTGGACTACGAATTCCCCCACTCTGGTTTTATCTTCGTATCTATTTTCACATTAATATGTTGCATTATGATTCAATGCATTTTTTAGACATCCAGCATATCCAGTAAGTTCAGAAATATGAAGATTTTTTTTTTAATTATTAACTACATTAAGTGTACATTTGAAGATATTCCACTATTTACAGAGCTATCTAGCCTGATGAGCCTAATAAATCTTGCTACACCTGCTCCGTGGAGAAAAGTGATGTTGTGCTCCTCAGCCACTTCAGCATTTTGCAGAGGTTGTGGTCAAGTTTTTTGGACCGAAAGCACGCCCTAGCATTTACTCTGGTTAAAGATCAAAGCCCTTGGGAAAGCCCCCAAAAAGGAGAGTGTGAAAATACACTTGTGGCTTATCTGAATTTTATTGAATGAACTTAATATAGTGTTGGTTTGGTATCAATACCAGGACAGAAGTAAGATGAACTGGGTTGTAAAGCCTGGGAGGTTGAGATAGTGCCATGAACTGCCTAAAATTTCTCATTCTAGAGATATTAAAATCCAGAGGTTTTTCCTCACCTACTGATCAAGTAACACATTTGTGAGGGAGCCGAAGATGACCTTGGTACTCATAGGCCTATTCTAGTTATACCAGCCTACAGACATACGGGTAGATTTGTACCTGTTTTTCAGTCTGGGATTGGATGTTAGTTGACTACTGCTCAAATACGTGCTGCTAAATGTTCGTCCTGTGCTTTGACGCAGATGCCATTTCCGCCTCATGCCCAGAAATACAGTTTGAGGATACAATCGCACAGTAGTGAAACTTGAATCATCCGAGGAAAAATCCTTTAAACAGAGATGGCTGAATATAGAAAATTTATTCTTCACTGCTGTTGAGATGAATAGTGAACCGAATTCAGCTTGGTTTACAATCTGCAAAAAATGAAACAAAGAAGGAGATAGCCAGAGGGCTAGGAGCAAGCTGATTCTGAGGCTGATCAGTTGTGGCTCAAATGAAGTTTGTGAAGCAAAAAAACCTACTCTCAAAACGTTGTCTGCTAATACATCCTATACAAAACTTCACAGAGCAATCTGATTTGGCAGCAGACTGCCAAAGTTTAATGTTACCCACTCTGTTCTTTCCACTGCAACAAAGAGACTGGCATGTATGACTGACTGGAGTAGGAGACCGGCAATGCAAACGCTTCAGGAAACAAGGGCTCACCTTCTGTTTATTTCTGTGACTGCTTCCCACTTACACTAGGTCTGAGGAGAATTTCAGTCTGCACCTGAACAGCGGCTACAGCAGCTGTAGATGCCAAAGGCATGGCTGGGGGGCTCCTACAATGAACTCCCCCTTATAGGCCATGCTGCTGTTTGCTTCAGCGGAAGCAGCAATGCAATCTCTTTACGGAAGCACAACAGTCGGGTGCTGGTGATCTTGCTGATGAGCCTGACATCCAACTATTCCAGTGGGACGACATCTCAGCAGCAAACCATTGCAGTGTTTGCCTTCCTCCCACCAGGCCCACAAGAGCTTCCAGTCCTTGATCTGACTTCCTCCGATGGTTTGGGACAGTGCGGGGAACTTGGGTTCAGCCAGAAACGCCACCGCGACCTCAGTTTTGTACACAGAGCACCCACATGGACAGACCCTCACAGCCGCAGGACAGGCGGCTGATCCCCAGTGCTGCGGCAGCCTTTGCTCAAGAGATTGGCTCCATCAGCTCACTGCCAGCGTCACCTCCCGGGAAAGGCGCTGTTCCAAACTTTCCTTATTGCTAAACAACAGCCCTTCTTAGGAAACAGCCCACGGGGTGGGCGGTGGCAGCGGGGCTGCAGGGATCCCCTCAGCCGTCCCCGCAGTGAACGGTGCCAGGGCGCTGCGGGGAAGCCCGAAACCCGAAGAGTTAAAGACCACCAGTTCCCGGCTCGCTAGCGCCTCCAGGACCCGCCGTAATGCGCCACAGCCCGACCACTCCGATCCCGAAGAAGCGGCTCCCCGGGACGCTGCCCCTCAGGCCCAGGCCTCCCCTCCGGCTGCCGCAGCCCAGCCCGGCCCGGCCCCGCCCGCCATCGCTCGGGGCGGCTGCCTGCCCTGCCCCCGCCTGGCGAGGTACGAGGGGCGCGCACCACCACACCCGCCGGCCCTCGGGACCGGGACCGGGACCGGGACCGGGACCGGGACCGGGACCGGGACCGCGCTGAGCCGAGCGCCGCCGTCGCTGAGCAGCGGCACCCGCCCCGGCAGCAACACCTCCTCCCCTCACCCCCACTCTCCGACTGCGCACTCAGCCGAGTCCACCGCCCCCAATCATCTGAGAGCCCGCCCCCTTCTCGCTCTGCGACTGGTCAATCCCGCTGTCTCTCCGGCGTCTCCCCTGCCCATTGGGCAAGGCGGGGCGCCCCCCGCCCCTCCCGGTTCTGTCGGTTGAGGCGAGCCGAGAGTAAATAGAAGCAGGAGCTCAAAATGGCGGAGCCGTTGAGTCCTGTTCGTGGCGCGGCGTCGCCTGAGCAGGAGCTGTTAGGCGCCAGGTCGGCTCTGGAGACGAAGGTTTCCCGTGGATCCCAGCCAGCCGCCAAGAAGATGAAGGGAACTGATGAGAGGAGCCTGAAGGGTACTAAGCGCGTCAACGGTGAGGGGGGCGGTGGTGGAGGCAACGGCGGGAGCGGCAAGCTGACACTGCCAGCGGTTGTGCCGAGCTACAGCAACCCTGCGGCGTGGGGTTTCCCGGCTCTCCCTTCTGGCTCCTCCGGGAGCGCGGGGGGCTTCGCTTTCCCTTCTCAACTGCCCCGGAAGCTGCTGTCGCCCGCCGTTTTGCTGCCGTCGTCCGCCTCTTCCTCCTCTTCCTACCAACAGCACCAGCACCGCCACCACCGGCACCGCCTGGCTCTGGCCGTCGAGGCGGGAGGCTGCGGTAGCAGCGGGGCGGCCGGCGCTGGCGGCGGGAGCGCCAAACCGAAGAGGCCCAAGGAAAAGCGGGACAAGGAAAGGAGGAAGCACGGGGCCCTGCCCGTCGTCGCGGCGGTGGGAGATGGCGGCGGGGCCCTGAGTGCGGCAGGCCGGGAGGAGAACGGAGAGGTGAAGCTGCTGTTGCCGAAAGGTGAGGGGCGGGCGTTGTGGCTGTGCTCGGCCCGGGGGGGATCGTTGGCCGCCCGCAGGGTAAGGGGCAGGAAGGGAGGGCTGGGAGGAGGGGTGGTGAGGGCTGGAGGAGGTCTGGAAGGGGCAGCAAGCCCGGGCTGGGCAGGGTGGGGATGGTGCTGTACGTGAAGGTGCCCAGAGCTGCCGTGAGGGAGCAGGAAATGGTTTTGATGCTCGGGTCGAGCCGTTAGAATGGCTGCCTGCCCCCGCCCCACCTCAGCACGCTGGCCCCGGGGCAGTGCCACTTCACTGGGGCCTTACCTGTCTGCCCCCCCCGCCCTCAGCGGAGCTGGGGATAGCCAGGCTGGCGGGCTGCGTGCTAGATAGACCCTGGTAGAAGACCGCTGGCGTTGTGTAAGTTTGTGGAGAAGGCAGTGGCGGCTTAGTCTGCCGTCAATCCTGTCAAAAAAGGGGGTGTGGAATTAGCGATGGCGTCAGCTAGAAGCTGCCAGAGGCCTTAGGTTTTCTTACCTATTAGGGAAATAAGGGCGCCTAGTAATTTACTAGAGATCTGCGAACAAAACTGAATTTCTGACATTGCTGTGGGGGGAAAAACAGAGAAGACCACGTGTTACAAAACCCCCAAATTAAATCCCGAATGATTTCATATATTAGGCTATTAATTTTTACAGGCTAAGTCATTGAGTACTACAGAGCATGCAGTTAAAATTTAGGTACTTAGATTTCTGAAACCCGATTTAGTTGCTGCTTCAGGTTTGCTTTATTTCCTGAAGATCACTGGGTTAGAATCTTCCAAGAAATGCTCGAGACCTTCAGGAGAAAGGGAGGAGTGCTGGGTTAGTTTATTAATGGGGCTGGACAAAAATGGCCGTACCAGGTAAGACCAGATATTAGGCTGGATTCTTGCTGACTGTGATCATCAGTAGATGTTTAGGAAGTGAAAGATGATGCATAAATATATGAAGACAATGCAAGAATGTATACTTTTATTTCCAGTGTATGCTTTCCAACTCTCCAGTGACCTTAAACTAGATGTTGATGCTTTTGTATTTACGATGAAGTATAAAGAACTTGAAACATTTACTCCATTACCTAGTTGAAGCAAATTTCCTTTTTTTTCCAAGGAAAGATAAATTATAGCTGTTACGTAGGCTTAGGTTACTTTGATTGTGGTCTATAGCTGTACTTGCAGGATGAGCCAAGCTTGTAGAGAACAGTTATTAATATCAATGTGTCTTTTTGTGTATTGATTACATTGTCTGGCTACCTTACTGTATTTTCCACTAATATCTTAGTTTCTGATTTACTCACCTTTAGGTATTTTTTTAATTACTTCTTGTTTTTGGTAAACATATTGCAAGTATCATTTTGTTCTTGGGATCTCGACTGCTGGTGTACAAGTCGGCTTTAAGTATGTTATTTCAGTCTTTCAAGTATTTAATTTTAGGGTTTTTTCTTGTTCCTGTCCAAAAGATGACTTGGGAGAAGTCTTCAGAAATGATAGTACACGTTTGATGTTGGTGAAACCTTCTTGTCTTCAAGGATAGCTGCTAAGAAATTCACCTAGTATCTTTCTAGCAAAGCTATGGAAATAATAACCATATTCACTGAGCTTGTTGTAGCATCCTACCAGTATTAAACAAGCATGTTAATAAATCTGAGAACAGTATTACAATAACAGGATGAAATGTTTTTTTTTTCTGCACATTGGTAAAAGAAATAATGGCACTGATGGTGTCAACTGAATAATTGTTAATTGAACCCTCTTGGAAGCAGTGATTTGTCTTTAAAGAGGAGATTCTGCACCTTGTATCTGGAAAGGATATTTTCTCAGAACATGTATGCTGACAGACACAAGTAATTGAATTTTTAGTTGCTGTTTGCTCAGAACAGAGCTTTTAACCTTTCATTTATTTCTTGAAAACCTAAATACAAGCAACAAATAACACTTTCCAAAGCAAATGATTCCTGAATGGCGTTTGGGTCTCCAGATTTCTGTTTAGGGGAAGTAGTTTCTATAGCTAAATTTTTGTGGCATGTTTTTCTATACAAATGAAAAATCTTATATTCATTAAACTGTATATTTTTGCTGAGAAGGCTGTAAGAAAGTGAGGGATGCACTGAGTCTTCTGCTGAGAACAGCCAGCCTTTTTAAAGTGGTTCTGCATTTGACTGTAGATTAAAGAACAGGTTTGTGCTGTTAATCCTGTGAATAATTTACTTTTCAGAGCGGAAAGGAGAAATGTGCAGCGAGAAAGGAATGACTGGCGAGGGGAACCTGCAGAATCCTGTGTACAGAGGGAAACTAAAAAGTGATATAGTAGAGTGGGAAGATGGAATAGGTAGAACTTGGTCATTGGGATTGCTGGGACTACGGTATAGACTAGAAAATACCGTAGGGACTCGGGTTGCAGCAGTGAATGTGGAATGAGTAAATATGAGATATTGACATGAAAGAGGGAGGGAAAAGCGTGCAAAAGCTGTGTAAGTGGGAGGTGATTCTGATCGTGGTTGAGGGCAAAAGACATATGTAGGTGCTGTAGAAAAGGCAGGAAGGTTAGAGGAAGGGTAGGATAGAATGAAAGATTTAGGCAGCCTACTGATATGACATCAGGGTGAATTTAGAGCATTTTGTATAGTAGAAAAAGAGGCTTGCAGACACAATATGTAGGGGGGAAGTTGGAAATGCTTCTTTAGTTGTAATGAGATGAGTTCATAGAAGCTGTCATATGTGCAGCTGGTAATACTTTCTAAAATTCAACCGAATGCAGGCAAGTGCAGTCTCCTTTTCCTGGAGTCTGCAGTTAGACAACTGTTTTGCTTTTGGTGCTATGAAAAATGAGCAGCAGCATGGAATTGACAATTTTGATTGTTTTTTCTCTCATAGCTTTCAGAACTGATATACATAGCAGTATTGCACCTGCCAGAAAGAAAATTGTGTAGATGAGGAGACTAGAGGTACAGAAGTGTCTCAGAGGCAAAATTATCAAAAGATAAGCAGGTAGAATGGGTGAGATTTCCCTCATTGTTTTGAGGCTCTGAAGATGGAAAAACTCTATCCTCCTCTTTGCAGCTGAAATGGGGATGCATCACATTTGGGTGCACAGGATGGAGTGGAATTCCCAGTTGAGCTTTGTGCTGATAAGGGTGCCAGTGTCTATGAATTGGGAGGAGTTGCATTTCCAATCAGTGAGCCGTGTGCATACTCTGCTGCATGTAGTAGATACGAAGCTTGGAGAAAAATCTTTACCCTGGTGAGACAGAGGGAGAGCCTGTGCACTTCTTAGTACTGGAGAAAATGAGGAACGAAGCAAGGGGGATTAAGGGGAAGAATGGCAAAATTTGTCTCATGGGATTGCTGAGACTTGTGGTGTAGACAAGGTAATACAGGGAATTGGGGCACACAGTGATGCAGAGTGAATGAATGTGAGATCTGAACTTGGTAAACTGTCATCGTAGGACTTTGAGTAGTACCAATAGCATTTTCCTAATTCTAGTTTGATTACTGTGATGGTGATAAAGGATATTGACACGGAGGAGGAAATTGTGAGAAGATTTTTCACCAGCCATTCAAAAGAGCTGATTATAGGAGCTGATGTTTGTCCTTTGCTTGCAGTAGTGATTACTAGGTAAGAGAGCCTAGTTTTGAGGCATCTTTCTTTCCTAAGTGACAGGAAGATGTTAAGCTTGGTTATAGCTAAGGCAGATGATGTGTTTAAAGCTCTTAAATTTTTTCGTATTTTGTACCTTGATCAAGTCTTCATTTACAGATTTCTCTGGTCTTCTAATTCATTGGAAAGACCTTTAACTTGTAGAGCTGTAAAGCCTGGTTACAGCTTGTGATTCAATTAAGTGAATGGACTTGAGTGAACCCTTCTGAGATGATGATCTAGCATGCAGAGAACCTGGAAGAACATTTTGCCATATGCATGATTTATCCTGCAGATACAAGGTTAAGGCTGTTTGAAATAAGCTTAAATTTCACTTGTCAAGTAGCTTCTGATAGTGGAGTTAGAAGTTGTGCAACTATTTTTGTTTTAAAACATGGTGTGAATCTGACAGAAATGATTGCTGTTCCAGTTTATGACTATACTGATTTGGTTAGTCATTTAACTGATATTCTGCTCTAGCAGACATGGCTAAGATTATTTTCTTAACAGTGCAAAGCTCAGCTCAGCCACTCCCCACTTCATCAGATGATGCTTGCCTAAAGTTTTTTGTTTGGTCCATAGACTTGCTGTATGGTGTGATCCAGATGCATGAACCATCTATTCTGGTTTTGTTGCCATTTCTGTGTACAATTTCCCTCTCCCTCCATTTTTTTTTCTTCAGTGATCCATTTCCTAGTAAGATTACCTTAGTGTGCAAGCAATTACAAAATGAGACTGATATTTTTAACTTGCAGATGGGGGTTCCCCCCTATGAATAAGAAAGCTGAAAATGGTACTGTAGCTCTTGTTTTTACTTCCAGTCTTTTTTTTTCTCTCTTCCTTTCTTTCTCCTGCTGTCTTTGAAGGATAGATTAGATTAGACTTCAGGTGAGCATTTACCAGTGATTCTTCTGATAACTTTGTTGCTCTGGGTTGCATGACACTTCTGGGTTTTAAGCTTTCAAGAAATTGCACTCTTCAGGCTTGTTAAGCTTGGTTTCCATCTGGTGGGATGCGCATTTCTTAGTCTGGCTTACCGAAGTAGGTTGGAGAAAGTTTTGGATCATCTTCTTTTCCCATTCTTTAGAGCCGGGACCATGCATCTCGATAGGTTATCTTTTTTCTTCTGCTGAACATTTCCTTATTCTGTTTACTTCTATTTCTTTTGCTTTTTTTTTTTGTACTGGGTGGCTTGACTCACTTCCCCCTCCCACCTGCCAGACTCCTTAAATTCAGCAGTCATTTTCATGCTTGTGAGGCCTCTTAATCATTCTCTTCTGAATTTTTTAATATATTTCTATGTGATATACAAGAGGAAGAGGGACTTCTCAAATTTCTTTAGAGGTTTGATGTTTATATGCAGCGTAGTTTTGAGAGCTGATAGTGACATTAATGTTGAGATGAATTTGGAGCAGGTATCTTTCTCCTGAGGGACCCTGTCCCCTTTTTGTTTCTGTGAAATAACCATGAAGCTTTGCTAGACAGAACAAAAACTTTCTAAGCTAGACAACAAACAAAGCTGCTCCTGAACTCCAGAGTCCAGCTCTGTGCAATTTACCCAGCAGAAACTTAACTCTGATTGTAGAATAATAAATAATTTTTCTTAGTTGAAACAAGATCAGTAGGCTGAAACATCAGATCTGAAACCTCTTGTAGAGGTCTTGTTTGCAGCTGTCCTGTTCTCCACTACTGATTTCTGATGCAACTCCCCAGTGCTTGAGCTTAAACTTGACTAATTCAGTTCAGCGTGTAGAAGGTCTCCTTTAGAAGCTCAAAGGTTAGAGGAATTGTAAAGATTAGATTTAAATTTTTTGGAAGTGTTTTGATTCTCAAAGGGGGTCTGTCCACCTTCCTGTTCACTGGAGGATTTGGGGAAATGTTCTTGCCTAGTAAGGGGATTTCTTTAGTCATATATTGGATTTTAAACTTTAATTCCTGAAAGGGATGTTGGCCAAATATTCCAGGTTATCGGAGTGAGAAAGCTATCATGACTTTTTTTTTTTTTGGTCTCAGAAATACTGTATAATGTATGTTCTGTGATGTATGTATAATACTGTTTTTCATGTCCATTAAGTCAGGAAGGCTGCTCTCCAGTGTACCTTGTATGACTTAATAAAGTGCAGGTGTCAAAACTGTTAACATAGTGGTGTTAAACGTACTTCATGTATCTGCATAACCAGATAAACATGTCTTCTTGATGTTTTATTTTTATGGGTATTTGTATAAAGGGAGGAGAGTGCCAATGGAAGGAATGGTGCCTGATGTTCTTGTACTCCCTGCCTCCTCCGCCTTCCTTTCAGTTACAATACTGTTGGTGTTAACCATATTGATGGTGTCCGTTAGCAGTAGTTTGTAAATGTTTTCCCTGATGTGCAGTGACAGCCCTTAAATCAAAGGGAGGCAAGAGAGGCAGAATACTTTGAACATAATCTATGACTGACTACTAATGTGGGTTACCATCTGGAAAACTGATGCAAAGCAGCTGCAACTTTTGGCATCTGACAAGGTTGTACAGCTTGCCTCTTTCAGTGCTGAAACGGACTTGCTCGAGCTCCTGCATCCGCTTCAAGGTGCAAATTTCACAGTGTGATAGTGACCATGACCACTACAGAGCGTTTCCCACTTCACTTGTTTTCTATGCACTCAATTTACCTTTTTGTCTGTAGAAAGCTTGCAGTAGAGGCAAAGATTTGGTTAAGTTTCTGAAATCTGAGTGGTGTGGTCTATGAATTTGTGTTCCTTTATTTACTACTTGGGAAATCACTGTGATCATTGTGAGAAAGTATCTATTTAGTTAGGAAACAGAAAACTTCCACCTTTAGTTTTAAATGGCTGTTTACCTTATAAATACAGTACGTATTCTGTTTTTTCTTTATGTACTTAACCCAACATCCAGAAAAATAGAAGCTTTTGGATTTAAAGAGAAGGTATGTGTATCACTGAATTCAGTTAATCATGTGGGTTCACGGAAAACATTCTTCAGATGCCATTTAGGAAGGTGAGGTGGAACACTTCTTAATAACGGAATTCTTCCTGTCTGTATATAGCACTTTTTAAAAAATATACTGTTGCTGCATTTCACTCATCAGTGTACTGTTTCTGTGACATTAAAACCAAATAATATGGACTTTGTGGTTTAATCCGGCAGGCAGCTAAACACCACCCAGCTGTTAGTTCATTACACTGCCCCACACCCCTCCCAGTGGGACAGGGGAGAGAATTGAAAACAAAAGGTAAAACTTGTGGGTTAAGATAAAGACAGTTTAATAGGACAGAAAAGGAAGGAAAATAATAATAATAAAAGAATATACAAATAAATGATGCAAAGTCCAATTGCTCACCATCCACTGACTGACACCTAGCCAGTTCCCAAGCAGCAGCTGGTGCCCCCCTGGCCAACTCCTCCCAGATTTTTTTTTTTTTGTTCAGCTTGATGTCATGTGGTATGGAATATCCCTTTGGGGTCAGCTGTCCTGGCTGTGTTCCCTCCCAGCTTCTTGTGCACCCCCAGCCTCCTTGCTGGCAGGGCAGTAAAGGAAGCTGAAAAGTCCTTTACTTAGTGTGAGCACTGCTCAGCAACAACTAAAACATCAACACTATTGTCATGCTAAATCCAAAACACAGCACTATACCAGTTACTAGGAAGTTACCTCTATCCCAGCTGAAAGCAGGACACTCATATTGTGAACTTGTATGACACATCTAGAAATCTCTTCACTCCTCCAGACAGGGATACTTATTCCTATAGAACTCTGTATTTTAAAAAGTATATGCATGGCCTTGGCTTATTTAGTAGAGTTATACTGGGTTTGCGTGGCAAGGTTTTAGTAGTGGAGGGCTACAGGGGTGGCTGCTTTGAGAAGCTGTTGGAAGCTTCCCCCATGTCCAACAGAGCCAATGCCAGCTGGCTTCAAGACAGACCCGCCACTGGCCAAGGCCGAGCCCATCAGCGATGGTGGTAGTGCCTCTGGGATAACAGAGTTAAGGGGTGGGGGGAAACTGCTGCGCAACTGCAGCCAAAGAGAGGAGTGAGAAGATGTGAGAGGAACAACTTTGCTGTCACCAAGGTCAGTGAAGAAGGAGGGGGAGGAGGTGTTCCAGGCACCAGAGCAGAGATTTCCCTGCAGCCCCTGGAGAAGACCATGGTGAGGCAGGCTGTCCCCCTGCAGCACATGGAGGATGATGGTGGAGCAGATATCGATGTGCAGCCCGTGGAGGATCCCATGCCAGAGCAGGTGGATGCCTGAAGGAGGCTGTGACCCTGTGGGAAGCCCACACTGGAGCAGGCTCCTGGCAGGACCTGTGGCCCCATGGAGAGAGAAGCCTGTGCTGGAGCAGGTTTGCTGGCAGGACTTGTGACCCCATGGAAGGGCCCCATGCTGGAGCAGTCTGTTCCTGACCCACACTGGAGCAGTTGGTGAAGAACTGCAGCCTGTGGGAAGGACTCTCATTGGAGAACTTGGTGGAGGACTGTCTCCCATGGGAGGGACCCCAGGCTGGAGCAGGGGCAGAGTGTGAGGAGTCCTCCCCCTGAGGAGGAAGGAGCAGCAGAGACACCGTGAGATGAACTGACCACAACCCCTATTCCCTGTCCCCCTGTGCTGCTGCGGGGGAGGAGGTAGACAAATTGAGAATAAGGTTAAGCCTGGGAAGAAGCCACTCCCCAGGTGGGGGGAAAGTGTTTTTAAGATTCAATTTTTCTTTCTCATTACCCTGCTCTCATTTTGATTGATAATAAAACTAGTTTTTCCACAAGTTGAGTCTGTTTTGCCTATGAAGGTAACTGGCGAGTGATCTCTCCCTGTCCTGAGCTTGACCCATGAGCCTTTAATTGTATTTTTCTCTCCCGTGCCCAGCTGAGGAGGGCGGTGATGGAACGGCTTTGGTGGGCACGTGGCATCTAGCCAGGGTCGACCCACCACAAGAGTAAAAAATAGCTATAGTAATAGACACTCTTTTTTCTTCAGGCAGTAGAGCTTGAAAGCTAAGGAGCGAGCCTAACTCTTGCTAGACCTTCCATAGCTGATTCCTACTGTGCTTAGAATTTTTTTATTTTTAACACTAGTAGGGAGTATTTACAAACTCTGTTTAGTCTGTGACCAGTTATTTCCTGAGCAGTGTATTTCTCTTTCAGAAGCAAATAAAGCAGAAGTGCATTTTGATAGGGGAAAAACTTAATGAAAATATAGAAGGTTTTTCTATCCTTACCCTGGGATACAAATTACTTCAAATTTTGACTTTTAGTGTGGTTAGAGGTATGTAAAGTAATAGGAAATCTGTCTGTGTGCAGAAAGAGTGCATGGTACAATGAGCAATGATGTGAGAAGACTCAAGAGTTACTATACTACAATAATGTTTGTATGTATGTATGAAAAGTTTAGATGTAATTACTGTGGTTTTGTCATAATTACCCCAATGTAGTTGTTAACAAAACAGTGGAAAATACGGATTAATGGGAGAGACTTGAATATATCATTTGCTCTTTGGAGCTAGTCCCTAAAATTCATCAAATGAACAATAAGATAATGTTCTGAGGACCACTGACTACTTTGGGTGTTGGATGTCCCAAGGAAGCTATTTCAGCAGTACTAGGTATTGGGCTAAGGAGAAACAGCTATTGGCTGTCTCAATACAATATAGTGAGTAGAAACAGAGACATCAGCCATCCAGTTGTGCTCAAATCAAGTTGAGAGCCAGTGCATTGCTTAAGGTTTTGGATGATTTTAAGATTAAGGATTCTGATATGAGTGATGTGCTGATAAAACAGAGTGTTAATTTAAATCTGTAGTAGAGGAACTGGTGTTTTCCCAGAGAGGCTTATTTCATTGCAGTTTTTTTTGGTATCTGATATGGCTATTAAGTATTCTTTTCTGTCACTTCAGATGTGATTTATGGCATCACGATTGACTTTTTCTCCCATTGGAAGAATTGGGATACCAACTTGAAACACTTGGTTTTTTTCTCCCTTTTCAAAGTAGAGCAGACATAACAGGATTTTTTTGTTTCTGTTTTGATCCAATAATAAAAAAAAATCACCTGCAAAAAACCCCCTAACAAACAGATGAAATGTTAGACAAACCCTCATAGTCAGTACCTGACTAATCTTTTGAGTATTCCTTACCAGAACAGCTTTGTTAAAAGGGAGAGAGCAAATAGATCAGCTTAAATAAACCTGGAGTTTATATTGCTGGAATGCTATTTTTTAATATCTACTAAAATGGAAAAATAGTTATTGAAATGTAAATATGCTTAGGTGGCTTCACATAAAAATATTGTATGATGTTGATGAATTTTGAAAGGGTTATTATAAATGTTTTTGTGATTTCCTGTAGAGCGTATGCTGTGCCTATTACTTTTTTTTTTAATTAACCTTTTATTTAGACTAGGACTTGTTTTAAAATCCACCCCCTTCCACTCACCAAAAAACCATCCCAAACCAACCACCAAACACACACACACCAAAACGAAATACCCACATCCTTGTGGAAAGAGTTCCAATAATGGACCACAACTATTTGGCAAGTTGTTCCTGTGACTAACTTGTGCCTTTGTTTACAAAAAAAAAAAAGTACTGTAATACAATCATTTATGGACTAGGGATGTCAGACTTAAGCTTCTAGTCACTGGTACATCTATAGATGTTGCTTTTTTAGAATTTAGACCTTTTTATTAAAACTTGTTTTCACTGTTTGAGTCAAATTGCCCCTACTTTGAACTCAAATTATCTTCTCATTAGCATATGAAACTTAAATTTGTTAATTGCTTTTCTGAAGCATAAGTTTTTCATCATTGTGAAAATTGAAACTATTCCAGTGGCAATTGCAATGCTGTGACTACAGAGGTAATAGCTGTTGGTGCTTGATATTCTCTTGTCCTTATCACTGACCATTTGGGTTGCACTATTTCCCTGGGGACTCATTTCATCCTGTTGCCTCTGCAGCTCAAGCCTTTTTGTTTGTTTTGTTTGTTAGGAGTAGTATTGGTGAAAGCTAATTGTAGAATATTCTGTGTACATGGAAAGATTATTATAAACATCTCTATGACTTCTACTACTTTGAAATGCTGTTTCCCCACAAATGAAGTGAAGACCTAAGGTTTTTGATCAGTAGTAGTTGCTACTGGTAAACCTCAAAAAAGCTGTACAAGTGTCCCAAGTTTTTTTAACTTTTTCAACAGAACAAGTTTTGTCTTGTTTTCCCTTGCCAACCTCACTTACTGGTTGTTTATTCTATGACATGTAGATTGTAAATTGCATAATGTGGAGGCATTCATTTTAGAGCAGGATTTTTGTGAAGAATTTTCATGTTTCTTCATTGAGAAAGTGAGATTTGGACTGAAATTACATATGGCTGGAGGGGATTGATACCTTATTTTAGAGAACATGCTCAGAGATACTGGTTTCTGGCATTTTGGAAAGTCCTGAACTGTATTAACTTTATTGGGCAGCATCATATGGTGGCAGCAGTTAGTATGGAGACTACGTGGAGAACTGCACTTGCCCTTCCTCGTTAGATATCTGTGCTATAGGCATATTTTAATCACGTTTATTGACTATGATGACTATTGGATGCTTCTAAATTTACTGACTTTGCAGAGCCAGCATAGCTAAATTGCAGTAGATTTTGTGGTAAACTCATCCTTAAAATAATTTGCTTGATTTTTGTTTCTGCATCCCATTGAAAGCTGTGAAATGGAATATCTATCACTGAGGAGAATAATCAACAGAATTTTGTTTGAGAATTGTCTCAGAGTTTTGCCAGCTAGACTAAAAAATACTTATTTTTACTCATAAACTGAAGACAGTTGAACTGACAATGAAGACCAAGTGTTAATCCCTGCAATGACTCTCATTTTAACATAGATTTTTTAAAATTATATTATGTTTTGTCTTTATTTCGATGTTTATGATTTTTTTAAGGAGAACTCTTACCATCTATTGCTTATCTGTTCTGTGGGCTTTGAAGGAGGAAACCTGAGAATTTGTATGTTTAAATTGGGATTCTCAACTGTTCTTTACTTGCCTCGGGTTTTGTTACAGTACTGTGATTTCTAAAAGGGATATAGTTAAGTTTAATTTATTTCAAACCACCTTCAGTTGCATTTACATTGTATTTCCAATCACTTCAGGTACGATTTGCTTGTGGCTGTTGCTAGGGGAGGTCACACCACACTTCCATTGTTTCTTTTGTCTGGAACGTTTCACCATTGACTCTGTTAATTGCTTTCTAGATGTGAAAATAAACTAGAGGCTCTTTAAAAGGTTTCAGCTTGTCTCTGTCCTTACTTATGTGTTGCTTCTGACAAAACTAGAAGATTCATTGGCCTGTGATGCTATTCATGAGCCTGTAATAAAGGATTCTTTCAGCCTCTTTCAACAAGGCTCAGCATTTGTATATGCTCTTCAATCTTTCTTTGATTCGTGATAGCAGAAGTCAAGTGTGCCTCTTAACAGTATCAAATGTTGAGATAAAATCTAGATCTTCCCATGATAATTACAGTCCTGGCTGAGTTAAACATTCAGTGCAGGTTACAAATCAAGCCTGGTGTTACTGCTGCTGCTGAGTGAGTGCCTGCTTTGAGTGTTAGTTAAATTCCTGTTGCATAATTTGTTTCCTACTTGATACTCTTAAATTGTAGAGGATTTACAATTTGGGGATTTCTTTTGGGGGATAAGCAGGCTGGAGAGGAAGATTCATGTCTGCTTAACCTATTCCTAGAAAGTACAGGTTTGTGTTGTTTAGGAAAACTTATTTGGATTCCATGGTCTGCTATACAGATGAATCTGCTTTGTCATCCCTTCTCATTGAACAGTTAGAAAGTTCTTGGACGTGACTGTTTCAGTCGCTTGGAACAAAGATTTCTGGACGGTTTTAAGCACAGCTACCTTATTCCTTATTATTTTTGTGCCAGCATAGTTTCTATTCTCTCCCCACTGCTTATATCGATCTGTGGATAGAAACCAGACATATCTCAATTGCCATCTCTTCGGGTTTTATTTTCTTTCTTAGGGTCTTCCCAAGATACATTCTTCATCCTAACAGCTGCTAGGGTTCAAGTTCTGTAGCCTTACTAGAAGACTTGTAAAAGGAAAGATATGAATGCTGTGGAGTCATTGTTACAGTATTCATTTATGTGGATTACTGTCAACCTTATGCACCTTTTTGTTTATTAACATGCTTCATAAATAGTTTGGTTATGGGACACTCTATATTGCCTTCTAGAATTGAAGGCTTTGTTTAGTTTGGTTCTGAGGAATATTTCTGATTCGTTAGTAGTGAAGATACCTGCTGCTTCTATTTTATGTGAATGCTTCAGGCAAAGTAATTGGATTTCTCTTTGCTTCCATGTGGGGTTTATAATGCAAGTCCCATAAATAAAACATAAGGATTGTCTCTCAGGTGTATTATTGAGAAGGCATTCTGAAGCATAGTATTATGTAGAAGCTTGAAATCCGGTTTTCTCTTTCCCTGCGGAGGTTAAAAAGCCCAGTAAACTCTTGGAGCAGGTACTTGGCTTCAGGTCAAGAAACTAGGCATGAAGTGCTGGCTGCAGTGCATCTAAGCCTAGTTAAATCTGACTTCCCTAAATGTTTGGACTCAAAAGTCAATCTAAACTCGGCTTGAAAAGATTACTCCCTGAAATTATTAATTCCTCTGGGTCTAGTATTTTTCATGTAGAAAGCACGCCTAAAGGCTCTGCTTTTGTATGACAATGATTAAAAAACCTGGAGTGACTTGACAAGAAAGTTAATGAATAATGAGACTGCTCAAGTAAGCTGTTGCTGATTGTAGGCGAACAAGGGAAGGACCAGCGTGTTATATCGTGTACAAATACAGCACATTTCATGTGTGTCTATTAATTACATCTTAATGCTATTAATGCATTAGTGTAGCCTGAGAACTTAATGTAAAAGATTTTGCAGCTGACAAATTAAGTCTTCATTCCAAGCTACTTGCAAAAAGCCTTTAAGTTTTGACGATGTGAAAATGGTTGTGTGAGGTTTCTAGTGTATATGCGCACCCAGGAAAATTCAAACTGTACTCTTTTTTTCCTCCATTTCTTACCTAATGCGTGTAAGTTGAATTTCAAGAAATAGAAGCCGACTACAGATGCAAAATAAGAGCAGAGGGTAGTAGGGCTAAGCAAAAATTGTTAACTCTATACAGTTAACATGCTGACTTGTTGCATACAGTTCTAACATAATAGAAACAAAACTTGTCTGAGTTAAATAAGCTTATGTTGGATTATGCAACAGATAAATATTAGCTTTTCATATTATAAGTACTGGGATTTCCTTGTAACTCCTCCTTTTATCCTCTTAATAGAGCTTACATAAGAGTAATATGAAACGTGCGTGCAGCAACTAGTTTTCTGTTCCTACTTAATTGTAAAATATTTGCATTTCAGCGCAAATCAAAGACAAAATTAAAGAAAGGGAAAAGAAGCAAAAAGAGAAGAAGAAACACAAAATAATGAATGAAATCAAGAAAGAAAATGGAGAGATCAAGTTACTGCAGAAAGGTAGGTTCAACCTATGTAGTGGTATTTCATTCTAGTGCTTTAAAATCTTTGTAATTGTATTGGATACTGAGTTTTAATACTGCGTTTTTCATTTAACTTAAATGGCATTTTCCCTGATTAGATGGTATGAGGGTTGCAAATTAAAAGTTAACTATAAATGTTAATTTTTTTGTCAACTGTGTTAGGTACTGGTGGTTAAAAATATAACTCTCACAACAATGTTGCTTATACAGTAGTAGTAAAGACTAGTCCTTCAAAGAATAATATTGGTGATACCTATATCTTTTCTGCAGTGGCTGAAGAAGGTTATTATATTGTGGAGAAGAAAAATGAATCCGTGTCACATTTAATATCTAACATAAATGCACAAAACTGAATAAGGAGTTATAATTCAGGAACTTTGTCAAATACTAAAAATTTATGTGTAATATTGGCTTATTTCTTCAACTTCATTTACTGTAATGAAATGTAATTAAGATCATGTTCTCACGCTTGCTTTGTACATCTACTGAATCTTAGAATTGTATGACAGTTGAGGTTGGAGGGGACCTAGTCCAATGTTGCTGCTCAAGTAGGGTCAACTAGAGCAGGCTGCCCAGGACTATCAGACTCTGTATATCTCCAAGGGTTGAGGCTTTGCAGTCTCTCTGGACAACCAGTATGAATATTTGTGCACTCCTGCAGTAAAAAAATTGTTGCCTTTTGTTTAAAGGGAATTTCTTTTATTTCAATTTGTACCCAATACTTCTGAGAATAGCCCTACATCTGGGGAAGAATAACCCCAAGCACGGGTACATACTGGGGGCTGACCAGCTGAAAAGCAGCTTTGCTGAGAAGGACCTTGAGGCTCTGGCAGATAAGCAGCTGACCATGAGCCAGCAGTGCTCTTCATGGCAAAAGGCCAACAGTATGCTGGGCTGCACTAGGAAGAGTGTTGCCAGCAGGTCGAGGGAGGTCATCCTTCACCTCTACTGAACTCTGCATCTGGAGTGCTGTGTCCAGTTCTGGGCTCACCAGTACCAGAAAGATGGACTTAGTGGAGTGAGTTCATCACACGGCCAAAGATGGTGAAAGGCCTGGCATTATGTAGTAGGGCCTGTTGTGATAGGACAAGGGGTAAGAAGCATTCAAGGTCAGGTTGGACGGGGCTCTGAGCAACCTGATCAGGTTGAGGATGTCCCTGCTTATTGCAGAGGGGTTGGACTAGTTGACCTTTAAAGGTCCCTTCCAACCAAACTATTGTATGATCTTTCCTATGAGGAAAGGCTGAGAGAGCTGGGACTGATCAGCCTGGAGAAGAGGAGGCTCAAGGGGTTTCTCATCAATGTGTATAAACACCCAATGGAAGGGAATGAAGAAGATGGAGCCAGACTCAGCTGTGATCAGTGATAAGACAGGAGACAGTGGACACAAATTAAAACACAGGGAATTCTGTCCGAATGTAAGGAAAAAACCTTTACTTTTGACGGTGGTTGAATACTGGCACAGGTTGCCTACAGAAGGTGTAAAAGCTGACTGGACACAGTCCTGGGCAACCTGCTCTAGGTGACTGTGCTTGAGCAGGGGGTTAGGACTAAATGATAATCAAGAAGTCCTTTCCAACCTCAGTGTTTCTGAGTTTGGCTACCTCTTTACACCCTCTGATCAGGTACTTGTACACACTGATAAAATTATTCTTCTGCCTTCCCCCACCCCACTTTTCTTTATGCTGAACAATTCACTGCTCTCAGCCTCTCCTTGTGTATGTGATGCTCTGCTCCCTTAATCATTTTTGGGGCCCTTTGCTGGACTTGCTCCAGTATACGCATGTCTGTCTTGGACTGGCAAGCCCAGAACTGGACACGATACTCCAGATGTGTCTCACCAGTGATGAGCAGAGGGGAAGAATCATCTCCCTCAACATGCTGGCAGTGCTCTTGCTAATCCTCTCCAGGAGGCTGCTGGCCTGCTTTGCCACAAAGGCACACTGATGACTTTTATGGTCAACCTGTCATCCATGCACCAGGACCCCTAAGTCCTTCTCTGTCGGGCTGCTGTCCAGCCCGTTGGGCCCCAGCCTGTACTGGCGAACAGGGTTATTCCTCTTGGGCGCAGGGCTTTGCCCATCCCTGCATTAACTTCATGAGTCCACCGAGTTGGCCCGTTTCTACAGCTTCTCAAGGTCCCTCTCACTGGCAGCGTAACCCTGTGGTGCGTCAACCACTCCTTCCAGTTCTGTATCACCTACAAGCTTGCTGAGGGTGTGCTCTGTCCCATGATGCTGGCCACTAACAAAGATGTTGAACAGTACTGGCACAAGGTATTAATGTCTGGGTTACTCCAGTAGCGACTGTTTTCCAGCTGGCCTTTGTGCTGCTGATCACAACCCTTTGAGCATAGCAGTTAAGCCAGTTCTTGATCCATGTCATTCTCCACTTCTCTAGGTCATGCTGCATCACTGTTTCTATGAGGATGTTGCTTATTTAAGTAGACCAAATATTTTTTTTTATTTTCAGACTCTACTTTTGAAGTTAGGATATATTTTTCTATTATCTTGTCTGCTGTAGGATTTCACTTACAAACAAAAGCCTGAAACCCTGAAAATGAAACATTATCTTCAAAATGTTCATACGAGGTCAGAGGCACGGAACTCTATAATTACTACATCACCTGTTATACTCTACGCACAGCTCCAAGTAACTGTATTAGCAACTATGACAGCTTAAAACCTGTGTTGACCAGATCTCAAGGTATCAGCTTAGACCATGGGGAACATATAAGCTGGTGACTTCCTGTGAAAAGAACAGATGTAGCTTGTCTTTGAGCATGAAAGGAAGTTGGTGGTTGAGATACTGGGCAACACTTAACTGCCTCAACAGTGAGGTTCTTCATGTTTTGTTTGCATACCAGCCATTTTTTACTCTGTGTCCTATTTCTGTTGCCATTCACCAGATGAGGTAGAAGCTGCAAAGACAGCAAGTCTTGTTATACGTATCTAATAAATGTTACCTAATGGGGATATTTGGCCTCAAATGGTACTTTATTTTCAAGTTAATATAAAAAAACATATGCACTGGGGCTGTTTTAGAACACCTCTCCTGTTCTGAGCTAGTTGAGTAGCAAGATCGGTTATTCTCAGAGAGAACAGTGCTACAAGTTCATTAAGTGCTTTATCCCTATTTCATAGATCATTATCAGTCAAGTGTTGTGGTTTATGTTTTTGTTAAGATGTTGGTGGGAAGTGTTTTGTAGTTTGGTTTGGCAAGTCAATTTTGGTTTTGCAGTATACTGCAAAATTGACTCCTATTTCAGGGAAAGAAGGGAGTGTGTCAGGAGAACAGTTACTTAGAGCAGGCAGATTCTCTCCACTGGCTTTGTATCCTGTTCAGAACAGCAGCTCTGGATGTCTTCTGTGGACCTCCAGAATCTGACTGGATGTGCTTGCATGTGCTGTGAAGTTTGTGTAACGTTTCCTGATTCCTTCTGCTTATCTAGCTTTACATCCTGGGAGCTGAGGGCAAGAGAGCAAAGGCAAAAACGCTTTAGGATGCAACTTCTTATGTGTGTTGGTGGTCAGTGCCTCTGTCACCTCAAACATTAACTTTTCATCTAAGGCTGTCGTCTTTTTGTGGAAAAAAAGTTAAGCTCCAAGCCCTTTTATTCGGAGCTCAGAATTCACTGTGTGAGCTTAGGAACAAAGATTTGGAACTAGTCTACTTTTCTTTTGAGTTTCTGGTTTTGTGGTTGTTTTTTTGTGTGTGTGTTTAGAGACCAGCACTATAGTCTCTTAAGACAGCTTGCTTCCTTCTAGGCATTAGGTCTGTATCTTGTTGTAAAATGTTACTCTGACCATCTGCTGAATGCTTTTCTTATGTTGAGAAAGTTGTTAGTGTTTTTTTTGTCTCTGTTGTTTAAGTTGTCCAAGGTAAAAGGTGACTAGTTGTAGAAAAAGAGGACAGTACTGAGGGACTAATGCCTTTTGAGGGAAAGTTGGTGCATAAACTTGATTTTGGTGCTTTGAGCTGAACGTGGAAGAGTTTACTTATATTAGGAAGGATACGGATGTAAGCTGTTCATCTGCCTAAACGTGGGTTGCCGTTCTGTTGAAAGCAATGATAAAACTTGCCCACGTTGGTGAAGGGCTACTCTTAAAAAGGGTATTTTTGCAGTTTCTGAGGCTGCTAAAGGAAATGTGTTTGGCTCTTTCAGAGAGCCTGATAGCTTTTCTTATGCATCTAGAATGAAAACGTTTTTTGTCATCCTGTTGCACTTGCAGATGTATTCTCTGTAGAATAAGACTGTATAATTGCACCTTTTTCTCTCAACTGTTATGTGGAAGGAAGAGCTCAGTTCTTGGAAAAAAGCTTCTTGGCACATGCATATTGTTAAAAATTCAGGAAATATAAGTGATTTAAACTTGCTTTTCAAAAAATCTGCATAATGAAAAAGTTACTGTTTAGAAAGTGAAAGTTTCATACAAAAAACCTGACATCAGTGTGACATGACTGAGCATTACTGCAGGTCCTGCAAAAAGAAAAAGGATTAGTAGGCTTATGTGTAAACAGTTCCATTTGTGTTTTCCCTTTAAAAAAAGAAAAGTCCTATTTTTCTCATTTATGTAAGAGCACAGTGTTTTCTAAAAATGTATTAGGAGAAATTCTTAGTGTGTGGTCTGCAAGATTAAATGCCTTGGGTTATGGAATGCCAAATGCAGGGAAGAAGGGAGAATGAACATCTTTATCATGCTGAATGTCTGTAAGTACCAATTGCTTCCTAAAGCTTTTTTTAGTCTGGGAGAAATGACATTATTTTAATTGTACATTCTTATGAACCTTTTACATTTTTTATAGATGGATTTTGCACAGAAGTAATTATAAAATTGGTATATTTAAGATGTGACCTACGTTTGAGTCATACTGCATGCTTTTTCCCATGCGCTATATTTTGTCTTTGTGTGTCTTTTGGGAAAATGTCAAAGGATTTGTATGCAGTGACTTTAGTTGATGGGAAAGACTGAGGTAAGAGTGCAGGGCACACAACCTACCACACTGATTTGCCTGTAATGCTGATTTTGCTTTGCAGTCCTTGTGCACCAAGTTATCAACTTTTACCAATAAAATATGAGTATGGGGTGAAACACAGATGTAAAATACAGGTAGGATATGTGCAATGAGATCACTGAGAGAAGAGCTCTTCTAAGTTCCAGTGGGCCTCAGACATTTTTCAGAAAGAATGCATTAAATCATTTGCTTACCTTTTTGTGTAGCCGGTGGATCGCTCTTCAAGTTTTCTGGAGATGTCTTTGCTGCTGCTTGCTCTTGATTCCTTCCCATCCCTTTACATGACTGATTCATTTATACCCCTAAAGTTGCCACTGCCTCCATTACTCTTCCTGTTCAGCTAGTGCATTCAGTTCGCTACACAAATCTTTGAGAACCTAAAAGGAACCAACAGTGCTGGCCTGGAGCAGTCCCTACTGTTGTCCAGGCAGGGTGAGACACTGTCAGCACATGCTGCTTTGTGACGGAGCAGATGGCTGGAGGGAGAGTTGTGCTGTAATAGCTTGGAAATGTGTCTTGCTGGAGGTAGGGGGCTGAAGTTTGAAGCAAAGACTTTCAGTACATCAATGAAAAGTGGAAGTCAAGGTTTTTTTCTACCATTGCCTGCAACATCTATGCAGGTTTAAAGGTCTCCATATGATTTTTTTTTTCTTTGGGGAAGAGATCTGAACTATTGATGTGAAGGCTGTGGGTACAAATTATAATAGGCTGTGTGTAGCATATGCACATGTATTCTTTGGGACTTCTTTTTATGGTGAAGACTGTGGAAATAATGGTAATTTTTAAATTACTTTATTTCAAAGACAAGGAAATAAAAGATAAGACTTCAGAGAGAATTGCAATGCTGTCACATTTATAGGAGCTCTTCCTTTGAGTACAATGTTTTTACCTCTGGCTTATTGCTAGTAAATGTCTTTGTGGTTGGCTGGGTGCACACAAAATATTTTTCTTTTGCCCTGTGATTGTATTGTGTGTGTGAAGTGGGTTTCAGTTCTAATTTCAATGCCACAGATTAATTAAAATCCTGTGATGGTCAGTTCAGAAAAGCGATCTGCTTCTATGTGGGTTACTCTGTCTTTAAAGTTCTTCCATAGTAGGGTGAAAAATGCTGATAGAGGACTGTGTTTGCTGCCTTTGCTGCTTGAAGTGGAAGGCTTCATTGAATTAAGATGACTAGATCATCACTTTTTCACCTTATAGTGTGTTTTAAGATCCAGACATATGGAACTGCACAAAAATTTTGTGTCCTGCATGAGTCCTCTTGTTCTCATATGCAGACCTCTAATTTTGAACAGAAATGTCCTGTTACACCTTCCCCCTCCACCAAGCTTCTATTCTTGCTTTCAATCTAGGTGGGATTTCTGTTATGGTTTTTGTTTTGGATGTTGACTTATTTGGAGAGTAGAGACTTAGAAATATGGAAGGAATAATAAATTACTGCTTTTAAAAATACTTTTATGAAGTACATAAAATAGTTAATCTCTAATTTTATGTATATATATTTACTGTGGTAACTCAGGTGACCAGACTCCAGAGACTGTTTGCAGACTTTGTATTTTCAGACTGCTTGTTGTAGAAGCATTAACTGAAAATATTTTAGAGCTTTATTTTTTTTTATCGTTTTATAAATCTCTGCTTATCTTACAACATCCCATTGAAACTTTCATGATAAGTGCAGTTGTTGGAAAGGGTATAGGAGGAAGCATGTTAGAATCTTCCCATATGACACCGATGGGTAAGAGACAGTTGTCTGAGTGAGCTAAACATTGTAGAAGTCAACTTACATCCTTGTAGCAACTTTTATCCCATCCTGTGTTTGTATGCCTATAAGTGTGACTTTCTAAAAACCTTGAATAGCTATTCTCAAGGTGGTTGTGACTATTCAACTTCCAGGAGGGCTGAAACAACATAAAATAGGATTATTTGATGTATTTTAGGCTTAACTCATCTGATGTTTAATAGTCAAGCTTTCAAGCCTATAAATAGAACAAGACAGCTGTCAGTTCTCAGTTGTACTCCTCCTGTTTGGTTTGTTTCCTGGCTGTGTGCTCAGACACCCTGAAGTTAAGTTTGTTTTCAGCACATGGTCTATTAGCTTTTAAACCTGTCAGCAGTTGATCTTGCTGGTTCTCCTTATTTGCTGAGTGACTACGTGCGTTTCACCTCTGTTCAGAATTCTGTGTGCATGTTTTAACTCTATTAGGAAGTCGCTTGTTCTAATCCTTTTGAACTATTTTGTAATATGTTTCTCATTAACTCATCAAATTATTAGATACAATTATATTTATTGAAAAAATACAAAAAAATTATAATACATGCTGATATTATGTTACAATCAAAATATACAATTCTGTCAGTTAACTATCTGCCTGGTACAAACTTGAGAGTTTTTTAGGATTGAAAAGGTTTCCTATGTGTTTTCTTGTGCTGGATGGCTTTTTTTTTTAAATTATTTTTTGTTTGGTGTCCTGTCGTCCCGTCCCCGTCCCCCCCCCCGTAAGTGTCAATGCCTCCAAGAACACTTGTACTCTCTACAACTGCATATTTTGTTTATTTACTGGTTGGTGAATGGCATCTTGGCTGTTCCTGCTCTAAGCTATTTTTTTAGTTGTTTGTGGTTATGAACTTTGAACTTATTGGAGAATCCAGCGGTACACTTCTGTGGTTTGAACTGGGATTTCTGTGTTGATTATTTAAAGACCCAGCCTGAAGAGCTGTAGCAGAGCTGAGTCATCATAAATTTCTAGTATGTCAGTAGCTTTAGTCTCGATTGCAGTGAGAATGCTAGAAAATGCTCAAGTCGTGTCTGGCCATGTGGGACTATGGGAAGAAAGTGAATATCATTAATTGCAGGTTACTTCTTACCTGGAGAGTACTAGGCAGAACATCTTGTAATACTGTAGTAGGAGATAGTTGGTACAGGACTTAAAGAATGTTTTGTAGCTGATGACAGGAATAGCCAGGCTGATCTCTGAATAGTTCTGAATCTCTGGCCTTGGTAATAAGTCCTGTGCTGTGAGTGACAGGGATATTGTGGTACCATAAGAAATAAATTTACTGAGTTACCTTGAAAGATCTACCTGTCATACAGTATTTGTTTTGTTTGTAGGTGTTTCGGTAGCTGTGCTTGTCTAAATGCATCTCAGAACACTTGGAGACAGAAGATGCCATGCGTTTCAAAATGACTACTGTCTTGGCTGAAATTAGATTCCAGCAGTTGTATGTATATGTATGTACACACCTTTATTGTGATTGTTGGTGAAGACTCTGAAAGGTCTTCAAGGGTTTGGGTTGTGAGTGCATGCCTCAATTGTAACTACTTGAGGGGTGAAATAAGTTAGCTTGCATCAAGCACTGCAATGCTGCTGCCAAATCTTGCTTAAAACAAAGCTAGTTTGGATATCTCGGTATTACAGTGTTTGGCTCTGTAGCCTTTTGGATTGCTCGCTTATGTTTTCACCAAATACTGTATATCTGCTCTGAGGCAACTTGGTTATTGCCCTAGGGAGACATTGAAGGCAGCTGTTCTTTTTTGGTGTCTGTTAGCCAAATGTGATAGCGGTACTGGTTTTGGAAGAAGCAGCACATTTTGCTTTAAAGTATTGTGGTATATGCAGCAGAGGAGTGACTGAATGAGCATGTTTCTGCTCCTCTTTACAGCTCATGCAGCAGAAGAAGATTAAAAAATACTTTATTGGGCATTGCTGATAGCAGTCCCAGTATTTCAGCAAATTAATTCCTTTTGCTCTTGAAGTCTTTGCAACTTCTGTGCAGCTTTAAACACCTACTTCAGAGTGGATCTTTGAAATTCAGCAGAGCAGAAGCCTTAGGCTAGAAATGTGCCGCCTCCTCGTTCTGTGAAATTCTGTTCAAGCTTTGCTGAGAAGTACTACTTCTAGAAATCAGTTTTCCATTTCGTGTTTGTATTCCTCAGGAAAACTTTGGCTGTGTGCTAAAATAATTGATCACAAATATTCTAAAGTTGGGCATATGTTGATGTCAAAGCAGTATTGGAAACAGGCACTGTACAGCGAGTGTGTGGGTGGTGCTGTAATAAAGGACAGAGAAGAAACTGCAGTTTGATCTGTATTACAGTTAAATATACTGGAATGTTACCTTTAAAAAAACAAGCTGAGAAATTGTATAACTTTAATGTTAAGTTTAAAAGTTCACGATTTGGGGCTAGGAAACTTTCTATTTAGGTTTGCTAGGAACTTGTTCCTGTGTCATAGAATTGTAGAATTATAGAATTGTGTTAAGGTGGTGTTGGGGAGGGGCAGGAGGGGGATTTCCCCCCTCCCCCCCTTAAAAATACAGTCTTGTTCAGTGTTCAGGGAGGACAGATGAAGGTCTGGTGGGCAGAGTAGCTAAGCAGATCAAGTGGTTTGCTGTCACTGATGAGGGGTAGGTTCTGCTACTCCTCATTGCCTGCTATCGGTGGTCTGAATGCTCTAGTTCCTGCGTGACAATGCTGTGAACCAATTCTGTTCACAAATCTAGCAGCCAAGTGAGTAGCTTTCTGCTGAGCCATTAAGTTAAATCAATTTACTGTGCAATCAGATGAGCATCATTCAGTACCAGAAATGGTGTAGGACTGTGTGCCAGGAGCAGTGGTGGAGGAGAGTGGGCAGTTGGACTCTACCCATCTGGGGCAATGAGATCTTAGATTGCTCAGCTGTATCAGATATCCACATTTGAAGGCCGAACAAATTATGAATTTGATGTTTTTCATGTCTTTCAGTATTCAGTTTAATGTTATGATGTAAATATAATTTTCTCTACAAAATAACATCTAAAGTATCTAAAAATAATTTTTCTTAAGTATGTCATTTGCTGCCAGTGTGAAAATGAAGTAGTGTTCTTGACAGAATTTGTCTCGTGTGTGCAGTAACATAAGCTTTTGTGAATTTGAAAAAGGCTCAAAACAACTAATCATGTTTTGAAGTCATGTTATCTTTCAATTCCTGCTTGAAGTGCTTTTAGAGAATTAAGTCTTACTCTTGTTAGTATGGAACTTTAAAAAAAAAAAATCTTTAATTCTAGTAAAGTTTTGAAAAAAATCCCACTTGGAATCCCCTTTCTCTTCTGACTTCCATGTTTTAAGGCTTTTTTCCTCTCCAGTGGCATCAGTAGCTTCAGACCTCCGAAGGGATTCATATTTTATCTCCCAGGGACAGAGACTCCCCACTTGGATTTTTCTTTCTTCCCAGTTGCAAGTAGCAGTTCAGGGGTCTGTGCTACTTCCCATCATAGATCTTCTGGTGGTTTTTTTTGTTATACAGCCTTTTGTTCCTTTAGGGGTTATTACTCTCCTGGTTTCCAGGTGTTTCAGAACTAAACCTGGCCTTAGTTCTATCCTTTTTGGTATACAGAGATCCAAAAAGCTCTGTGGAAGAGAAGAGAGTTGTGTTCAGAGATGGGATAGCAAGTATTTAGTTGGTATCAAATTGTGTGCACCATTTTGCAACTTCTCATGATCTATGAAAGTGTGTACTGATGAACTTTAATACTTGACACATATGTAAATGGCATAATCCTTGTAGTCTGTAATCAAAAGTAAAAACAGTCTATATTATTAAAATATTTGTATTTAGAGCTGAACAGAAAATGTCTTTTCAAGCTGGAAGGAGGACTGTGTTAGATACCAGAAAAAGAATTATTTTTATCCTGTGGTTAAGAGCGTTTTTTTCCCTCTTCTGAAGTTTTCATGGAGATGGTGTGAAGACAAACATAGAGAATGATAAATGTTCTTCACTTTATAAATGTCTTAGTGTAATACCTGTTGAGATTTTGAGTACTCATGGAGGTGTGTACTAAGTTAACTAAAACATTTTCTTACAAATGGTTTTGAATGCAAACCTTTTTGGATATGTTTATGTGAACTTCACATAAGTTGACACTGATGTACATTCTGTCTATCTGATTTTAATTGTGTATGTTACATTGGGGTTTTTTGTTGGCTCTGTCTTAAAAACACCAGTGCTTTTGGGACCATGGATTTGCTCTTTTGAGTGCTGTTTACTGATGATTAGACTATTTCAGTTGGAAGGGAGCTACAACCATTATCTAGTCCAACTGCCTGACCAATTCAGGGCTAGCCAAGAGTTAAAGCGTTATTAAGGGCCTTGTCCAAATGCCTCTTAAACACTGGCGGGCTTGAGGCATCAACCATGTCTCTAGGAAGCCTGTTTTGTACTTTAGTAGTTTTGTAACCTTAAAAGTGGATTTTTTTTTTACTTTTTTTTTACATAACTGCATCTGTGAAATACATTAAGTGATGAATTAAATACCAGCCACCACATACTATAGGAGGAGTCTAATGAAACTGATTGTTAGTTAGTAAAACTTCTTGGAAAATGTAATCAAAGTCAGGGAATGGGACAGGTTGAAAGGGGAAATCAGATAATCTTCCTTCTCGTGCTGTAGAAACAGAAGTCAACAATTTTGAGGTAGTTTTGCAGATAGTCATATCTATCTCTCATGTAAGTACTTTACATTTCAACTAGTAATAGGTACGGATCTTCAGTCTTTTTAAGGTTTTGTTTAGTGATTATAGGCAAGCCGAAGTATGAGTGCGCAGTATGGCTCTTGCCATAGCAAATGCTTCTTATTTTAAACTTAGAAGTTGTTGTATTATGTTGCCAATTATATTACTGCTGATTGTACCCCAGTGAATATAAATTTCCATCCTTTCCCTGCCATACATGAAGTCCCAGATCTGAGCAACTGGTCCCTATAAAAATCTGAGCTCTATTTGAGGACAGGTGAAGTGGGTTCACAGGTAATAATCCCTGCTTGCCCCACCTCACCTTGCTGCAGCATTCACTGCTATAATTCCATATTTTTTATGTTCAAACTAATATAATATCTGGAAATGTTTGACAACTTTGATATCCGTCAGTATAGTAATGAATTTCCATGTTTAGAGTGAAACAATTTTAAAATGGTAAGTTAAAGCATTTTTAAGAGTTTGAAATAACCTGTAGACTCTTGGATGTTCTCTCATTGTGTACTCCTGCAGGCAGGAGGGTGTGTGTGTGGGGAAACCTGTAGTCCATTCAGAGATTTCTAAGCCTATAATATGGAACTTCCCACTGTCACAAACCATTTCTTTGTTTTTATTTCCCCCTGAATGGAACTGATGCTGTAACGACACCATTATTACAATATCCCATAATGTGAGCAGTAGGTGATTTTTCTCAGGTGATGACATTTCACTGAAGTACCTTGGCACCCTCAATGAACTATTTTCAGGACTCATCTAAAGTTGAGGTAGTTGTTTGTATATGTGTTGCTGCTCTTTCTGGTCTTTCCGTGCCTGCTAGATATAAAGGCTCTTGTGGCAGAAGGAAGAAGTTAATGAAGTAGTGGTGACTATAGCATCTATCAGATGAAGTAGTCCTGTTGTAGAGGCCCATGCTGGTTTTATGTTAAATTTAGCTTAATGAAAGGACAGATTTTCATGACGATACTGTACCTTTTGGCAGTTGAAATTGGTTAGCTAAAAATGAAATTGTGCTCATGGTGTATTGTATGTTAAATCTGATTTCAAGTGAAGGGAGTCTTTGTAGCTCTTAACTGTGTGGATTCATTTAAGAAATCCTAGAGCCCACTTCCTTGTTTGGGCTAAGTAAGAAAAGAGTGACCTCAGGGCACTTCTTTCCCCCACAAGATGAGAAAATAGAAGCTAGAGAGATAACTAGCTTGCCTGCCTCCGCTTCAGAAGTCTCAGATGTTTGTAGTCGCTATCACAAACCTCAAGAGGCTCAGAGGCAAGTGTCTTAATTGCTTGTTCTCCTTTCCAGTATCTCTGCACCTTCAATATCCAAACCTCTTAATTATCAGCAAGAATGTGTGATTCCATGCACCAACAGTTTTGATTTTTTTTTCTTTTTTGAGGACTCTTGTGAATTACTTGGGCTGAGGATTGGAAGCTGAAAAGTCTACAACAGCATAGTAGTAGAGACTGGCTAACTCTTCTAAATTTGAGATTACTTAGAAATTGTATATTTCATTGCAAGACTAAACTAAACTTGTGTGTCTGAACCTGCTGATCTTGAATTTCTTGTTGTGAATATAATTTTGCGCTGTAACATGCACAGTAATTTGATTTATCAAATCGTGAAATGATTTCAACTGCTAGACTTTAGGGCACTGTAGTGATAGAAGTTCTTTTGGCTACTGTGTTTATTACTTGGAAAAAGACCAACCAAAAGTCCTTGAAGAAAAGCACTTTAAAACAAGGGAGAATGTTTACCTTGGGAATCACTTGAACATGGTATCCCCAAATGAGTGCTTTTGGCTTTAGGCCTTAACAGTTTGTTTTCAGTTCAGCTTGCATATTATATAAACTTGAGCTAGTTTTTATTTTGTGAGAGTTTGGGTTTTGGTGGTTGGTGGTTTTTTTTTTTCTTTTGTTTGGTTTAAATTGTTATTATTTTAAGAAGTATGGGATCAGTTTTTAGATGTATCTGTGTGTATTTGGTTCTGGAAGAAAGACCATGTAAAGTCATCTGACAAGGTAGGTTCTGGCAGTGGCATCTTGTGAACAGCTTGCTGATGATGGTTGATATTCATTGACCATTTGTAAACCCCTTGTTTGGCAATGTTTGACAGCTGTCATGTAAAGTCTCTGAACTTTCTGGTACAGTAATTACTGATGACCTGTTAAAGGATATAATCAAGGATTGTGATTCATCATGAAAGCAGCCTTGGGAAATTGTTTGGGGTTTTTTTGTGATCCCATTCCCCCCCCCCAGCTTATTTGTCAGTCAAAGTGTGAACGTGGCAAGTGTCTCTACTCATTTTCAGTAGGATACACATTGTGATCCTTGGTATTGGTCTCTGATCTTTGTGTGCCATGATGAAGGTTTTGGTAACTTTGAATCCTGATCTTTAAATACATATTTTGTGTATGAAGATACTTGAGAGATCTTTTTTCCTCTCAACAGGTGGGAAGGAGAAACCAAAAATGAACGCAGAAGAGCTACAGATTAAAAAAGTTAAGAAGAAAAAGAAAAAGAAACATAAAGAGAATGAGAAGAGGAAGCGTCCAAAAATGTACAGCAAATCCATTCAGACCATCTGCTCAGGATTGGTTTCTGATACTGAGGATCAGGAAGCCAAAGGCATCATAGATGATCATCTTAAGGATTTCAATGGGAAAAATTTGGATCCCAAGAAGGACTGTGAGTCCAAGATACCAGAGAACAGTGAGTTTCCATTTGTCTCGTTAAAGGAGCCACGGGTTCAAAATAAACTCAAAAGGTTGGACACATTGGAGTTCAAACAGCTGATTCATATTGAGCACCAGCCTAACGGAGGTGCATCAGTTATCCATGCCTACAGTAATGAACTCTCCCACTTATCTCCTGTGGAGATGGAGAGATTTGCAGAAGAGTTTGTGGGTCTGGTTTTTAGTGAAAATGAAAACTGTGCAGCTTACTATGTAATGGGTATTGTTCATGGGGCAGCTACTTATTTACCTGACTTTTTAGACTACTTTTCATTTAATTTTCCCAATTCACCAGTGAAAATGGAGATTTTGGGAAAGAAAGATATAGAGACAACGACTATGTCAAATTTTCATGCTCAGGTAAGAGGTTATACATTTTACTTTCTAAAGTCATATAATGGTTTCAAAACAACTGTGAATGGTTTTTTTTTAGACTACAGTTACTATTAGCTGGGCTCTGTGGATGACAAGACAAGAAATAAGGGAATTCTTTAAGTTAGTTCTGCAATATTAAAGTAAGGAGCCTATTAACTGAGACTAAGTTGGATTTTATGGGAGCGGGGAAATGTTTGCATGCATGTGTGTGTAGATTTCTTTTGGATTTGTTTCTGTAGCTGAAGCTTAAGCTTGAGTCTTGGAGGGTTAAAATGATTTAGCTGCGACTACCTGGGTGTCTGAACTGTAGTTTATCTGTATGAACGTCTTCATAAAACTGAAATGCTGTAATACAGTAGAACAATCTTATACATAAAACCTGCATAGGGCACAGTTAATCAGTTTCATTTGTAGTTTGAGGCTTCTAAATCCATTATTAAAGGAGAACTTAATTGCAGTTAATGTAGCTACTAATTTGATACTTACCCCATCACATTTCCCCCCAGTTAGTTGTATTCTCTTGAAAGCTGTTAAGTTGCGTAGCAAAACAGCAGACAGCTGTTGAATTTTTTTTAAATTTTCTGTGAGAAATGACTGTACACTCTCTTAACTACTAATGATTAAACATTGCCTCTGATATCTGTTAACTTGCTGTAGAAGATACATTACTGTTGCGTATAAATTATTAATATTTCAGGTCTTGTAAGTTTGTGGAAAAAAATCTTCTAACCTTGGTGATGAGGGTGTTATGTAAAGCCCATACAGATATTCTGAAACAATTTATGAAGAAACTCAATGCTGGTTTTCATTATATCAACTTCAGCTCCCAATTGCCTGTTTAACTCCCTATTTGTGAATTCAGATGTTGTATGGAACACCTCTAAGCTATTTTAGTCTTCACTTTTTAGATAATTATGATGAGTTCAAGTGTAAGTTATGTTGTCATCTTTTTGATGAAAAACATGCTTTTGTTTTCTTTGACTACATAAACGTTTGCATGGAACACTGTTGCATTTATTGACAAATTTCAGGTCTCTCTTATCCACAAGGATATGCAGAACTGAAATGCTGCTGCAAGAGAACATTTGCAGTGCTCATTAAGAAAACGTTCACTACCATGGAATATGAATAGTCTATGAAATATATTCACTAATTTTTTCAGTTTGTAAACTGAGTCATAACTTTAAGAGTAAAAATCACAGAATATATTATGGGCAGCTACCTAGAGCTGCTCTTACGTCATTTTGTGTTTTTTTAAAAAAAAAAAGGCAAGCTGGATCTGTCCTAAGTATGTTCTTTAAGTCCAATTTGTCTTGGGCAGTGTTAATGCAAGCATAGCTGTGTGCTAGTATCTGCCCTAAATAAATAGTTAAGAAAAGCCAAAATTTTATTTTTGTGAATTATAATGGAATTATTTTACTGAAAGAACGGATTAACTTGGTATTACAATGATATTAATATCCATGGTTAAATCAGTCCTGTGGTCGTTCGTTTTGAGATCATAATTTCCCATTTTTCTGTAAGTAAAAGAGGAACAGAGAGAGAATGTAGTAGATGAAAGAAGCCAAACTATTATTATAGCATTCAACTGGTCAACTTCACAGTCTGTCTTCTCATCCATATTTTACTTGGCTGGAGGTTTAGTTCTGGTATCTTCTTTTGCTTTGTTTTCTCTCAGTTTTTCAGTTCGTTTTTTGTAGCATTTTATCGCTTGTCAGAGTTTGGTTGCTTGGCAGAAAATGCTTGGCTCCCTGTATTTTTGCTAATGTAAAGGATATAGTGTGTATAAATAATGTATACAGGCATACACCAGACTTACTTGTCCTCTGTGCAGCATTGCTGTTTCCTGGAATATTTAAGTCAGTATCTTGATTGCCTAGCTATTGATTGTATTTTCCCTTATTTAATTATTTTTGGTCTTATTCTGGCTGCTTATTTTGTCTTACTCAGGTCATATGCTACATTTGAAAGGTTTTGTTAGCTTAGTATTCTCCTTTATGACTGGGACTAGTGTCAAAGATGTCTAGGAAGGAGTATGAGAGTCCAGTAGTCCTAGTGATACTGTGTTAGAGTGCTCATTCTCCAGGGACATGAAAGGAACTTTTTTGAATCTGAGAGCTGTGAATTTTGTGGGTTTTAACTTTCAGCTGTAATTTTTTTTTTCCTCTGTGTGTGTAAATTTCCGATTCAATAGTTACCTCTCTATTTCAGTTTTCTGCCTCTACCTACCTTTATAAAAGGTACTAAACATTTTATGCAGATTGATAATATTCTCCTGTCTCATTGAGTTCTCTGTGAATCTTAAAGGGATTCCAGTGTGCTGTTGCAGTACATTTCAATGAGATTTTAAATTTAGTTTTCTGTTCCTACATTGCAAAAGCTCTGTGCTGCTCTGTTCCCTGATGTCCTGAGCTGCCTGAGCAATGTCTAGCAGTTTTTTGTGTAATTTCAGTTGAGAGGTGAGTCGGTTTTCTGATGTTTAAGTAGGAACTTAGATACTCAAAGCAGACTTGATAAAACTATCTCAACCTTTAGCCTTAAGAAACTTGGGTATTGTTTTGCTAATTTTACCTAAAACACTGAAATGAGGCTCACTTTAGCACATGAAGTTCTTTGGTTGTTTCTGAGAACCCATTGTAGCACACATAATCAGTCTGACAAACATAAGTATTTATAAAGATCATAGAATCATAGAATGGTTTGGGTTGGAAGGGACTTCAAAGATCATCTAGTTCCAACCCCCCTGCCATGGGCAGGGACACCCTCCACTAGACCAGGTGGCCCAAAGCCCCATCCAACCTGGTCTTAAACACTTCCAGGGAGGGTGCATCCACAGCTTCTCTGGGCAACCTGTTCCAGTGCCTCACCACCCTCACAGTAAAGAATGTCTTCCTAATATCTAAATCTACCATCTTTTGGTTTAAAGCCATTACTCCTTGTCCTGTCACTCCATGCCCTTGTAAACAGTCCTTCTCCAGCTTTCCTGTAGGCCCCTTCAGGTACTGGAAGGCTGCTCTAAGCAGCCTTCTCTTCTCCAGGCTGAACAAACCTAACTCTTTCAGCCTCTCCTCACAGGAGAGGTGCTCCAGCCCCCTGATCATCTTTGTGGCCTCCTCTGGGCTTGCTCCAACAAGATCTAAAAAAGCATTAAAAAAAATAAAAAGGAGACATGAGCTAAACATGAAATGGAAAGTATTATAGAGTATTTTATCAGAATTTTTATTTCTCAAGTTGGTTCTTTCAGTACTACTCCATAAACTTCCACCTTCTGTTTTGTGACAGATTAGGTTTTTTTGGTTTTAAGTAATGCATATTTTCAAGTCACTGAATTCTGTGGTAAGAGGCGGATTCCACAGTAAATTTTGTTGATGAGATCAAAACTGTTGAAGTCCTCCTAAGTCTATCTGGAAAGTCTGCATCTCTTGAGTAATTTACTTAGTTTTCACAATTTAGGGTTGAAAGTGAACTCCTCTCAGCTTCCCAATATACCTGTGTCAGAAGTAATATAGTTTCATTTGTTAGGATATTAGAAGTTTGTAGGAATAGTTAGAGCAGACACAGGAGACAGGAGTTTGTTTTGGAACTGGTTCTATCTCCTCAGAATTAGCTTTTAAATTATGGGCGGAGAGGAGCTGGGGAGTTTTTAATCACCTAGCTTTGGCCTACATTTAAGTACTCCTTAATTTTTCAAATTTTTTAGGTTAGTGGAACAGCTCTCTTTCTGTGAACTGTCTGTAAGGCTTAGACTGTTTCTATAACTGGGCAAAATGGAGTTAGTCTGGATATCCTTGTTGCCAGTAAGTCATTCTTTCAGGTGGTGGAAAACTGTCTGTTGTAGGTACATCCCTGGGCTCCATCCTTAGTGTAGATGGCAACAGCTGCATCAGTTACCTGATAGCTGTGATTCTTACTTGTCAGGCTCTTACAAGGATTTCAAAGAATGTAAATAATCAGGTTTTTGTCACCTAATTGCAGCTTACATGACTTCAGTTAAGCTATTTAGTGCTATTGAAGCCTCTAATATTTTGAACCCATTGCTGTGTTCTCATGCTGGGCAAGTGTAAATTTTTATTGCCTTCCCGAAACCCCAAAGCACACACTTCATGTTTAACCATAACAATGCTTAGCAGATTGATTTTTACTGTGCTTCAGTCTTGTTTCAGAGGCAACTTCTTAGTACAGGTGAAGTAAAATGTTCAGCAATACCCAACAATTTCTGCGCTTCAAGACAAGAGTGACTATTTTTTAGCCATATCTGACAAGTGCTTGTCTGATGTGTTTGCTGGAGATCTCTAGGTGATTCTGCGCTTCCCAAAGAAATCTGTTGAAAAATATTTTTTCTCATTTGTCCTCTTATCTTAATCTTCCTGCCAGTCCTTTTATTTTGGTCTTTAGTGGACAAGGCAAACAGTTTATGCCTTTCTTTCAGTGTTTTCTGTAGTTGAAGGTTGCCTGACAGCTCCTTTTATCCTGCCTGGCCGCCGCCCCCCCCCCCCCCCCCCCCCGCCCCCCGATTAAGTAATAGGAGTTATTTCAGTCTACCACTACGTGTTATATCACTGTTGGTCTTATTGCTCTCCCCTTATGCTCTCTTCATTTATCCTTATTTTTCATAAAATACAGTACTGAAAACAGACAGGGTCTGTATTGTTGTCAAGGAGTATGAGAAGATTGCTTCAAGTGTCTTGCAAATTATTGTTCTTTGTTATCTATTCCTGGCTTTTTCACAGCAGTTTGATCTGCTGTAGCAGCAGCTCCTGCTAAGTGAGTCACTCCTCTTTTCATGTTTATGCAGTTAATTATATATATATATGTAAGTGCACTTCTTTGCTTTTATTCAAATGGAATTATATTGTGTGTATTCAGATTTCTTCTCCAGTTTATCAAAGGTCTTGTTAGTTTTGATTCTTTCCTGTAGTAGGCTTACAGCTTTGTGTTTCATAAGCATACGTTGTGTTCAAAGGAAAGATCCTTGCTGTGTGCCACAAAATTAGTCCTTTCATATTGATAGTTCTGGGAACACAGACAAAACTGCCCAGTTTGCTTTTACTAGACCATGTTTCTGTAGTAGATTTGAGAACGTAATGCAAATGTCAAATGTCAAGGTGTGTACTGGTCCTCTGAAAAAGCTTATCCTGTCATAAAAAAGTTAGACTTGATTGTTTCATTTTTTTGACATGTCCATGTTTATTAGCTTTTTACCATCTTATTTTCTAGGTAGTTAAGATGGGAGTATATAGCTAGCTGTTTTTTCTGGAAATTGAAACTAGGCTAAATGGTCTCTTAACTCTGTGTCTTGCTTCTCTTGACACCTCTTTCTTTAAGATGGTATGCTTATCCTCTTCCAGCTTTGAAGAGTCTGTTTTGTATTTTTGAGTTCTCATTGATTTATTAAAGCTTTATTTCTTTTAGCTTACTGCCTTTGTATTGTAGGGTATGTTAGGATACTCATTATTCAGCCTGTTCAGTTTAGGAAAAGTAACTCTTATTTTACACTACCTAGAGTGCAGGTAGACAAATAATCAGAGTCACTTCTTGCTGCTAAAAGGGAACGTCCTCCTTGCTTCTTTCCTCCCAGTTACGTGTTCTTGTGCCAAGCTGTGGTGCTTCTCAAGCTGGTGAGGTAGTTTTTGTTAATCCAACAGAAAACTTAACCTACTCCTGAGTGATTGGTTTTATTACTGAGTTAGCAAATTATATTAGTTTACTATGCCAGAGGTAGCTCAAGGATGAGTGCGGGACTATGCAATCAGCCCCGTTCCATAACAGCAGGCAATCTGCATCTTCAGAGAAATAATTGTTGTTGGGTTTTTTCCCAGTCTGAAGTAACTTATTCCATGTTGCCTGTATTAACTGAGGTGGACACTGGATATCCAGATAGCATAAAGAATAGCATAAGTATTTTAGAGGAGGAAATGCAATAGTAATGATAGTTCATGTTTGTGTTGTGACTTTTCAAATGAGTGGTTGCACTCACTTCTTAAAGTTCTGGACACAAAGTTCCTTATTCCAGTTTTAGCCCATTTTCATGTTTTCTTCTTCTTGCTGTCCTCCTCATTTAGCTCTTAAAAGTTTATCTTTTACAGAAGGGTTTTTGCTGTTTACTCCTTTTCTCATTTGTGAAATCTTGCTTGAAAATACTTCTAGTATTTGTGGGGAATTGCTGAAAAGAAATTTCATGAAAGAAAATCTGAAATAATTGGTTAGTGTTTCATTTTCTTATTACTAAAGATTTGTACAGTGTTATTTTCCTGTGTTCAGGAAAAAAATATTTCTGTGGGAACTATAGGTCTCTTCAGTTGTGTTTCAGTAGCTTTCAGTAGAATTTTGCTTTCAATAGAATTCACTACTTCCTCTTAAGCTTTTTGAATGGTTAGTTATTAAAAAAGTTTTAACGGCTTTTAGCAACTGCTTGCTGTTATGCAAGTTCCCCAAAGTATACCCTCTTTTCTCTCTTTTTTTTTTTTTTTTAAATTCTGGATGACGAAAAATGAATTGTAGCTCTGTTAAAGCATATATATTGGCCCATCCTCTTTTTATCAAGTAATCCATAAGACTGTGTGCAAGAGACATTTTGATAGACAATGGCAGCCTATTGTCTTCCAAGCAAAAAAGTTTTCACTTACTGAATACCATTGAACAAAGAATCAGTTCACATGGAATGACATTTAGAAATCTGCAACACATGCTTATTTGTTTTCCACTTAGAAAATAGTTACCTTTCCAGATTGCTTCTTGACAGTTTCCACCAATAAATATGAAACAACAGTTGTATGTTGCTCTCTTTGATCACATATTCTGTATTAACAAAACCCAAACCTAAACCCTAGAGGTTTGTACTGGCAGCTTGAACAGGATCTGAGACTGAACCTTGTCATAGATCTTACTGACTTAAAAGAGCATAATAGCTATTTTGCTTTCACAAGATCATTTGCCATGAAGGTATCTAATTGATGCTATTCTTAAATTATATTTTGCAATTCTTTATTGACTGCTTCACTGTTTTTTTTTGTCACCAAAATTCTGAATAATAGGTCATCTTGCTGTTAAAAATGTCTGTCTATCCATCCTATTGTTTGAGGATTTCAGCTGTAAGGTGAAACATGCGAAGTGATAAACTGCAGTGGTAAAAGGACACTGGTGGAACTATACTACGGTAAAAATCTTGGGATTGCCTTTCCAGAAACTTCCAATTTGGAAATATATTTGTTGAAATTAAAGTTTTAATGATAATGGATCACCTTTGAGTAATGCTAGAACTGTCAAGGCATCTTATTCTGATATCAAAACTGTGACTTAAAAAAAAAAAAAGACAGAGAAAAGAAAAAGTAGTATGAAGTACAGGTGATTTAAAAGTAAAAAGTAGCCAAGTAGATTTGCAAGTATTTTTAAACTCAGTGCAATTCTGATGAATATTTGTTCAGTGAAATTTTTTAGTCTTCAGTATCGGTTCCCATTTGGAACTGAAAATATACATAAGCACTTAAGGATTTGAAAAGAGTTGGCAAGGAACAGAAAACCTTGTGGGCACTTTTTCAAAGTGTACTGAATAAGAATGCTACATTGCCTCTTCATGACTATAGCATTTGAGATGATAGAGGAATAACAGTGAATGTGAAGCTGGATGTTTTCAGTTCTAAGGTACAAATGGGTATGTGCGTTGCTTGTGCGCTTCTGTAGTGAAATGGAAACCCACTATTCCCTCTGATCTCCCAGCATATTTTGGTGGTGATTCAATGTTTTTGTTGTTTTTTGTTGGTCTTTGGTGGGGCTTTCTTTGTGGGTTTCTTGAAATTATTTTGGGTTCAGTGGGTTGGATTTTTTTTTTTGCTCTATGAGGACAGCTTTTCCAGATTTCCTGACTTTAAAGCTGAAAATCTGAAAGAAATTTAAACCTTTAAAATTATCGCAGGAAAATGTGAGAACTTCAACTGAAAAACCCCCACCCTGCTCTATTAAAAATAGGAATTTAGTTGTGACTTGCCCCAGTTTACATTTTTAAAAATAATCTCTTGAAATGCTTGGTTTCTCTGGGCTGTTCCTTCCACTGTCTGTCTTTTTCAAAGAGAAAACGGAAGCATTTTTAATATACAGTGTCTAAAGTGTTTCCTATTTGCAGGATGATAATGCTCAAATATATTGTTGTCAGTATTACATATATATTTTTTCAGATTTAGTCTTCAGATTCTTTTAAGCACCAAGATGTTTATGCCAAAATATTTGTTATTTAGAACTCCTTACTTAAAACTGGGTAAGTTACACTAAAAAATCAGTTGATGCCATACTAGTCACAGAAGCAGAGAATTCTGAAGTTTTACTAATTCTGAATTCAGTGGTGGGTTTACTGTCATAATTTTCCATTACCTTGATGCAAGAGAATGACACAGTCTCCTTTTGTGTTTTTAGGTGACATACTTCAAATTTAAGATACATGAGAAGAAAGAAGTTAGGCTATGTCGTATTTTTCAGTTAATGTTTTAATCTATTTTATCTGTCCATCATATTATACTGCATTTAATTGGTGATTTTTTAGGTGTATGTATATTGATTCTGATCATGTTGACCGTGTGCTAGAACTGTATGTCATTGATTCCTTCTTTTATATATAGTTCCAGCTATTTATTTGAGCAAATTTGTAGCATTCTAAAAACATAGTCACACTGTAACCTGTAATATTACATTCAGGAAGATTACATTATAAAGGTGTATGATAATTGGTTTGTAGTCAATACATAATTTAATGTATAGAATTTGATGGGAGAAATAGTTGTTTTAGCACGTCAGCATTGTTTTTATGAGTTTAGAAATACATAGAGGAATCTTTTTCTCTTCCTATGAACACGTTAGCCAAAGTTTACTGACAGTAAAAGGAAAGGAAAAAGTTGCTGTTATCTATCTGTATCTATGCCATAGATTGTATTTATTTTTGTTGTTGTCTTCAAGAGAATTAACTGCTTTTGTCACTGGTCAAACATCAATGGAAGGTTTTTGGTGTTTTCACGCTATTACTTAGTAGCAGTCAAGTTTTGGAGTGAGTGTAAATTAATTTTGTTTGCTAGCTAGTTCTTCCCTCTGAGAATGACCTCACCTTTTTATACATGTTTTTCTAATTCTTTAGCATAATCTAAGATAGTGTCATTTAAATAGCAACCCCTGACCTGAGTCTAATGTTTAGGATGCTATAACCCAGTCCATGGAAGAGATGAGATAGGAGTCACTTTTCATGGCCAACAGCTGCCTCCTCTTCCAGATTCCCTCTTGTTCTTTCTGGCCAGACGTTATGGCCTATGACTTTATTTAATTCTTATTGAAAGAATTTTCTAAAATAAGTAACTAAATTCTTCAGGTAACTTGTGAATTAAAATCCCTAAGGTGGCTCCCTGTCCACCTTCGGAATACCTAATGCTAGCAGGAGAGAAGGGGAAAAGAGCAGATCTTCCCCCTTCATCACCAGCATGGATTTATTTTCTGTTTATACTGAGTCTGGATGGGTTAGAGTGAACTTTCTTCTTAGTAGCCTGTTACGGGGCTGTGTTTTGGATTTGTGACTAACACTGTTGATAACACACTGGTGTGTTGGCTGTTGCTGAGTAGCACTTGCACAGTGTCAAGGCTTTCCGTTTTTGTCCATTCTGGACCCCCTGTGAGTAGGCTGGGGTGGGCAAGAAGTTGGGAGGGGACATGACTGGGACAGCTGGCCCAGATTGACTGCAGGGGTATTCCATGCCGTATAACATAAAATAATAAAAAAAAAATAGCAATGAAAAACTGAGGAGGGCAGAAGAGTGTGTGTGGTGGTCTGGAAGGTAGCTATTGCTTGGAGACTGACGGGGCATCGATCTGCTTGTGGGAGGTAGTGAGTGGTGAAAAACATCTCGTGGCGTTTTTTCCTCTTTTCACTTAGTAAACTGTCTTCATCTGGACCCATGCGTTTCCTTGTTTTTCCTTTTCTGTCCCATGTCTCTTGCCATTGCGGGGGGTGTGAGTGAGCAAGGGGCTGTGGGGTACTTAGCTGCTGCCTGGGGTTAACCCACCACAGAGTTCTTAAATGCTCAAACATTTCATTCTCAAACATTTCATTCTGTGTATTTGCAGTGATTCAACTCTGAATATGGTCCCAGAAGAAACTGCTCAAACGTTTGTAACTTTGATATGATCTTAGCGTTATTTTTGGTATTTCACCTCTCCTAGGCTGGATCTTGAAAAGGAATCTGTTGTACCTGGTGAATGAGGGGAACATAATTGATCAGGAGAGCTAGGAGTGAATTGGAGTGGACAAATAATGCTCTAAAAAGTTGCGTTGATCAGCTTTAACTTTCAAATATAAGAAATTTCTTAATTGGTCTACCTTAAGCAAGGATTATGTTGCACTTAAACACTTTGCTGACTTCATGCTTCATTGCCAATGCTTAGTGGTACATAAGCCAGACAGGTGATTTGATCAGCTGAAAGCTTTGCAGCCTCTCCTAACTTCAGTCAGTATTTTTTGGGAAGTTGCAGAGTTTTCACTTAGAGTAGTTCTACAACTAGTTTATCATATGCTATATGAATCATAGACTTATAGAGTCATTTAGGTTGAAAAAGACCTTTAAGATCATTGAGTCCAACCATAACCTGGCACTGCCAAGGCCACCACTAAACCATGTCCCTAAGCACCACATCTACACGTCTTTTAAATACCTCCAGGGATGGTGACTCAGCCACTTCCCTAGGCAGCCTGTTCTAATGGGAATTGCTGTTCCAGTTTCTTTTGATGAAGAAATTTTTCCTCATATCCAATCTAAACCTCCCCTGGCACATCTTGAGGTTGTTTTTTCTTGTCCTATTGCTTGTTACTTGGGAGAATGGTAGTGCTAGCAGAAGGAAGCAAGGGAAAAGGCAGAAAAATGATTCCATTTAATCAGGGGTATGGATGAAAACAGCAGCCTAATATCCTGGCCTGGAGTGGTGGAATACTAAGCTACTTATGCCAGTGGAAGAAACATCCTTTTGCATGTTAGGTTTATCAGTAAACTGCAAGTAACAGATTTATGACTATCTGTAGCTTCAGAAAGTGGTTTTACGGTACTTTGGAATTGGTCTATCCAGTAAGCTAATAATGACAAGTGAGTGTCCCTTCCTTGTCCCCATGCTTTAGTTGTGTGCGCTCCTGATGCTTTGTGCCAGTGCCAATACAGCTGAGGACTGAGCTGATGCAGATTCAGCAGAAATGAATGTTTTCTGATGTTATATCACAAAATCACCAGCTGTCCGTGCAAAAAAGCTACAGGAATGTATGACTAAGGATTTGGGGAATAGGGGAATACTGCTGTCTAGCAGTACTGCTCTTTTCAGTAAGGTTGTGGTGGTTTGCCATTACATTAGCTCAGACATTTTGTAAAATCCTCCTTTTAGTCAGTCCTCCATTTCCTGGGTGTGTATGATGACTGAGATGATCTGAAAAAGTGTGTTGGGTTCTGCACTTGTGGAATGCATCTGGTTGCATCAGTCTGACTTCTCAGAAGGGCACGGTGTTATTCCATGATTTAGTTGTATTTTCAGGAACTGCTGCTAATTCTCCTCTGCACTGCCGTAATTACTAGGAATTTTAATGGTCTGTTTGGGTGAGGATCATAGCTAAGCAGTAGTTCATTAACTGTTTTCCTTGCACCTTTTTTTCTTTTCTTGCTCTGGATGCAGTGCAAGAGCCTTACTTGATTTGTGCAGTAATCCATCTGTTCTTCCCTCTGTTCTGATCTCATCGTATTTCATCTACTAATACCACTGTGTCTTTCAGCCTGTTAAATAGGAGATGGAAGCTTAAGGGGAAGTGATCCTCATCAATCTCATGCCTAAGTATTTTGTTGATGTAACATGACAGATCAGATTATTGGAGAAAAACCACCTTACAACAGTATGTGTTTCTGTTCAGGTTCAAAATAAAAGATTTTTCATGAGATGTATGTTGCAGTCCTTAAAGTTTTAAGAGATCACAAGATGTGTTAGCACAGCACAGCAAAAATGAAGGAATAACTGTCATTCTCTCTCTTCCTATACTAACTTTTTTACGAGCCTTGTCATCACTGTGATAATTAGCTCCAGTTAATGTGCTCGCACGGAGGCCATACTAGAGAGGATGATTAGCCGAGGAAATGTTTAGAGTTTAATTAGATGTCACTCAGGGTTCTGCCTGACTGTTACAGGAATAAGGTAAAAATTCAGCTAGACCTGAGTAATCCAGGTAAGAATCCTTATTTACCAGTTATTGAGCAGAACGTATGTTAATAGCTTTTCACAGGTACTACTTTGGAATGTTACTTTCTGAAGGGCAATAAACAGTTACTCAGTCTTATCTTCAGACTTTAAAATAAATAAAATACAACTTGTCACGTATCTTTAACTTCTGTCTCTGGTGATGAGTTCATAGTAATTGACTTCATAATATTCTTAAGTATAGTGAAGACTGTAGGACTAAATCAGAAAACGTAAGCATAGAGATTAAAGGTTGTTTATTGAATGTAGACTTTGAGTGGTAGTGGACTCGGTGTAACTTTTGCTGTCATATTCTGCTTGTAGGTAAAAAGAACATACTCTCATGGTACGTATAGAGCTGGCCCAATGAGACAGATCAGCCTGGTTGGAGCAGTTGATGAGGAAGTGGGGGATTACTTCCCTGAATTCCTTGATATGTTGGAAGAATCACCCTTCTTAAAAGTAAGGACAGAAGGGAATGGGTTGGGAGAAGTGGGACAATATACTGTCTAGTACTGTTACAATAAAGTGAGAGTATGTGATACTTGCTTAGGTAATTGAGTCGTCTAATAAATGTTTTCATCATGACAGAAAAAAGCTGCTTTCAAGAAGTTTTTAAAGTAACTCACTTCAAAATTGTGGCTTGTATTTCCCATTAGTGTACACTGCCATGGGGAACACTTTCTAGCTTAAAATTAGAGAGTCGTAAAGACAGTGATGATGGTCCCATTATGTGGGTACGTCCAGGAGAACAGATGATCCCTGTGGCTGACATGCCAAAGTCACCTTTCAAAAGGAAGAGGTATGTTGAATTATTTTGCTTGATAAATGTCTGGTTAGTATTCTTTCTCTACAAATTCATTTTATCCCAAACCTTTTACTGGTTGATACTATATTTTAGTATAAATTTATGTAAATCTTCATCTGAAAATATAATTTTAAGTTGTTTTGTTTTGTAATGATGTGGATTTTTTTTTTTTAATTGTTTACTATCTGACCAAGTAAGGTGCTGGTCCTTTTTGGAGCTTTAGTAGGAACTTAAGGTGAAAACTGCAGGGAAATGTGAACAAGCATACAACTACTGATGTATGGCAGGAGACTGGAATTAATACCCCTGTTCCTAAATGTGAGTGGATGTTTAAAGACCTCAAGGAAAAAGGGCTTCTCTCTCATCTGAAAGGTCACACCTCCAACATTAAATGACATCTTTAAGCTTTGGTCTGGTACTTTGTGTAAGTACCAGCTTAAAAGTAGTGATGTCCTCTGCAGAACTTGAATATTATGCGTCATGACAAATGATGTCTTTGGAGTTTTCTTGTTCAAAACCTGGTCTAGTGGAGGGTGTCTCTGCCCATGGCAGGAGGGTTGGAACTAGATGATCTTTAAGGTCCCTTCCAACCCAAACCATTCTATGATTCCATGGAAATTCAAACATAAAAAGGGAGCACACAAGAAGTGGAAGCAGGGTCACGTGCCTTAAAAGGAATATAGAGACACCGTCCAACCATGAAGGGGATGCAGTTAAAGCCAAAGACCATCTGGAGATGAATTTGGCAGGGGTTGTGAAGGGCAACAAGAAGGACTTCTACAGGCATAGGGACAGCAGAAGAATAGGGAAAATGCAAGGTGTCTGCTGAATTGTGCAAAGATCCTGGAGACAAAGGACACAGAAGAGGGCAAGATGCTTTCTTTGCCCTTAGTCTTTACTGGTGAGATTTTTCTTCAGGAATGCCAGGTCCCAGAGACAGTAGGAATGTCTAGAGCAAGGACTACCTGCCTTCAGTGGAGGAGAATCGGGTTAAGGAACATATTAGACATACAGATTAGACAGACGCAAGCCCATGGGACCTGTTAAGATCTACCCACAAGTGCTGTGGGAGCTGGCCAGTATCATTGCAAGGCCACTCTTGATTGCCTTTGAAAGGTCATGGCAATTGGCAAAGGTTCCTGAGGACCAGAGGAAAGCAAATGTCACTCCAATCATTTAGAAGGATAAGAAGCATTACCTGGGGAACTGCAGGTGACTCAGCCTCACCTTCATCCTGGGAAGAATGCCATTTCAAACAAGAGGGACAAGATGATCTTTGGGAGTAGCTAATATTGACTTACAAAGGGGAAATCATGCCTTATCCACCTCATAGCATTCTACAACAAAATGACTGACTTACAGGATGAGAGGAGTGCTGGAGTGGTGTTTATCTTGAATTTAGCAAGGCTTTCCACACTGGACACCTGTCTCCCATAACATCCTAATAGACAAATTAATGAAGGACAAAGTAGACTGATGGATGGTGAAGTGGTTCAAGAACTGGCTTAACTGCTATGCTCAAAGGGTTGTAATCAGCAGCACAAAGGCCAGCTGGAAAACAGTCGCTACTGGAGTAACCCAGACATTAATACCTTGTGCCAGTACTGTTCAACATCTTCGTTAGTGGCCAGCATCATGGGACAGAGCACACCCTCAGCAAGCTTGTAGGTGATACAGAACTGGAAGGAGTGGTTGACGCACCACAGGGTTACGCTGCCAGTGAGAGGGACCTTGAGAAGCTGTAGAAACGGGCCAACTCGGTGGACTCATGAAGTTAATGCAGGGATGGGCAAAGCCCTGCGCCCAAGAGGAATAACCCTGTTCGCCAGTACAGGCTGGGGCCCAACGGGCTGGACAGCAGCCCGACAGAGAAGGACTTAGGGGTCCTGGTGCATGGATGACAGGTTGACCATAAAAGTCATCAGTGTGCCTTTGTGGCAAAGCAGGCCAGCAGCCTCCTGGAGAGGATTAGCAAGAGCACTGCCAGCATGTTGAGGGAGATGATTCTTCCCCTCTGCTCATCACTGGTGAGACACATCTGGAGTATCGTGTTCAGTTCTGGGCTTGCCAGTCCAAGACAGACATGCGTATACTGGAGCAAGCCTGGTGCCACAAAAACCGGGCATTGGAGAACTGGAATTTACCCGTGAGGAAAGAAGGCTCAGTGGCATCATATCAATGGGTGTAAGCATCTAATGGGAGATTGTAAGAAGAACTTTTTACAGCAGTGCCCAGTGACGTGACCAGAGGTAATGGGTACAAATAGAATTATAAGAATGTCCCTTTAAATTAAGGAAAAAAACCAAACAAATGAAAAAAAGAAGTTTATTGTATGGATGGTTGAACACTGGGACAGGTTGCCCAGAGAGCTTGTGGAGTCTCAAAACTTGGCTGAACACGGTCACGAGCAATGGGCTATAGTTGAGTGGGGGAAGTTGGACTGCACAGTCTCCAGGTGTCCCTTCCAGCCTTGTCTATGTAATGACTGTAAACAGCTCTTAGAAAAATGTGGCACACAATGTTGGCTCCAGGTGGCCAAGAAAATGGTCTTGTGGCTCTGTTCCCGCTCTGCAGTGTTTCCTTCACTTTCATTAAGCCCTGAAGAAACAATCTTTTTCTGCTTCTCATTCCCAGTTCTACAACATGGAACTAAACATATACACACATTTCCCAGTGGTTTGGTAGAAACACGAATGATAAAAAATGACTTCAGGGACAATTGAAATGTATACCTATTAGTCAGGAAGTGGCAAAGGCCAACAGTTCTTGTGCCAGGGACAGATTGTGGTACGGCCCAGTCTCACAGTGCCTGGGGGAGGCACATAGGGCAGACCTGAGGTTTGGGGACCAGATTCAGCCCAGACTCCAGCGCATCAGGCAAATGTGGGGTGATGGGGCAGGTCTGAGGTCAAGCCAGGAAGTCAGTTTGCCAGCGAGGAGCAGGTCCAGTGATTGCCAGGCAGGTCCGTCTTGACAAAGCTGTCCGGTGGTGAAGCTGGGAAGCAAGTCTGTGGCCCAGCACATCTTTGGCCGAGGTGAAGACCAGTGCTCCTGCAGCATGGCTCAGGCCCAGGACTGAAGGCCCAGACCTGAACTTAAATAGAGCTCTGGGCTCTTTGGGTTTGTGGGTGGAGACTGCAGGTCAGGCTGCTCAGCCCTTAGGGCCTTTTAGTGCACTCAGGACCCTGACACTGTCGTGGTGATTTTTTTATTATTTTTTGTTCTATTTTTTTATTGCAATAAAACAGCATAGAAAACTTGCATAGCTCATTACATTTTAAATTTGTCCTAAGTTACTGTTTTTCTCATTCGATTATATGCTCTCACTGAAGAGAGAGAAGCAATCCTATTGGCTATGGGTAGAAATTAGGTATATATTTTGGTATATATATATATATTTTTTTTTTTTTTTGGTATGTATATATATAATGGTATATATTCTATACCATTAATATTGTTTATCTTCTACAGAACTACCAATGAAATAAAAAACTTGCAGTACCTACCTCGAACCAGTGAACCCCGTGAAATGCTATTTGAAGACCGGACACGAGCCCATGCAGATCACATAGGACAAGGTTTTGAACGACAGACTACAGCTGCTGTGGGAGTATTGAAGGCTGTGCACTGTGGAGAGTGGTATGTGCCGATTGACTTATTCACCTAGGCGTTTGAAAAATATTTGCCTGAATTTCTATTTATAATTGGTAGAAGGAGCACAGAATAGGTTAATCTAGTATTCGGGATTTAATGAAGACTTGACTGCTGGAATTTTTTCCCTCTCTGTCTCTATGCAGTAGATGTGTTGTCTGCCCTCTGCTAGATTGAGTACAGTTTTGCTGTGTGGTTGAAACTAGAAAGGTACCTTGCAATGACAGTTTAACAGCTACAAGTGAGTTGCTGTAACTGAGTTCTTGTTAGATGTAAAAACGATTTACGCTTTGTTTTGCTTTAAATAGTGCATATGGACTGACCTGAGTTTCTGCCTCAGAGGTGCACATGAAGACCTTCTGGCAATTCTTTGTGTTGTCTGGAGAAGAGCAGAATTTTTATGCTTCTACTTCAAAATCATGGCTGTTACAACACTGATTTTTTTTTTTTTTTTTGTGGTAGATCAGAGGAGGCTGTGTGATTTACTTTTGGTGTCTGTCTTTGGAATTCCCATACAAGATTCAGGAAACAGACGTATCTTGTTTGAAGCTGTTTACATTTTAGCCAAATAAAAAGCCTCTAATCACGTGGGCTTCCTGGCCCAGATCTAAGAAGCATTTTTCAGGATCTTCTTACCTTGGTTTAGGAGAATGACCTTAGTTTTGGAGGTTACCTTTGCATATGTAAGCACTAAAAACACCTTTTGCTCTTTGTATCTGTCTAAAATTCAGAAGAGTGAATTGCCTTTGGATTAAATGATGTAACTTGTGTTACAGTGCATGAGTTCATTGAGATAGAAAATTGAATAATTGCCGTTGGGGAAGAACTGGATTGTTCAGATGTTAATGTGTTTTTATTTTGGGCTCTGAGGTTTTGCAGTTTACTTCCTCTTCAGGTTGATAATAGCTGGAGCCTTAAACTTCCTACTTGCTCTGTGAGAAGCTGGAGTGAGTTAAGAGTGAGCAGTGGTAGCAGGGCAAGAGCTGAGATACTGTGTAGATCTGATTATTTTAAATTACACTTTGCACATATGAGAGAGGCAGACTCAAAGCTTTATCAAAGAAAGTAAAAAAAAAAAAAAACCCAAAACAAAACCCCAACCCAACAACCTCAAACAAACAAAAAGAGCCCCCAAACAAAAATAACCCCCACCCTCCAAACTTGCATGCCTGTGGAAATAAATAGGAATTTAAATTGATAGTAATCGAAATGTCTGTGGGAACTTCCCATTCTCACCCTATACCTTCATAACAAGATCCTCCTCCCTTGGAAATCATTATGTTTTCATTTACATTCTAAAAATAAGCTTTCTTGCTTTTCAGATCTAAACCATCATCTCTCATATGTTGGAACTTGTGGAAAAGGGTGTCTATTCAACCTCCATTAAAACTCCTTTTAAACTTGGAAACATGAATGGAATTGGTCAAAATAAAAACTGTATAGGTAGTGATTTGAAAATAGGCAGAACAAGGCAAAACTGCCCAACAAACTTGAAATTACTTCAGTTTGAGGGAGGGGAAAAAGTAACTATCAGCGTTTCGCTTCAGTGTGAGGACTGGAAATGTAACTTCTAATGCAGAATAAAGAATTTGGGACTGACATACGGAGAGGAGGAAAATACGTAACACAATAAAAACAATGTATTTAAAGCTTCTTTTGACCTCAATGATTTTCTCCTTTCCCCTTCCGCTTTTTTGTATAATACTGAAAAGCCACTTCACTATACTTACATGAAGAGAGCTAATCAGGGCTTATGATAATGAAGCATCATTAATGTAACACATTAAAATATTTTCAGATATTAGCTTTACCATAATTTGTAAGCTGTGGGTAGATTTATTTTAAAGGAAACAACATGCATGGAAATGTTGAAAAATCTGTGGAGTTTTTTGGTGGTTTTTTTTTTTTAATCTATTTGAGTAGTTGAACAAAAGTGAAAGTTGGAGATATTCCAGGGTTGATTAGGGCACTATAGCAGTAAAAATGTGGGAATTTATTTAGTAGTTGATTGGCATGAATGTTAATGTTAGGTGCAGTAACTGGTGTCTTTCGGAACAGACAGGAACAGCACCGTTGAAAGGCAAAAAGCAGCTTTTGGGGATAGAGGAGCGAACAAAACACAGCATTTGGAAGAACAAAAAGTAATTTTGCTTTCCCAAATATAACAGGCTCTTGACTTGAGATGTTTTGTAAAAACTAGTGGATTGTGATCTTTTTATTTCTGTGAATATTTACCAATTGTAGAAGAGCTCTGGCTATTGCTAAGAAACATTTTAAAGACTGCACTGCATTGAAGTCTGGTAAATGCTGATGGCGTGATCACATTGATTACTTGATGCCATTTTTGTAGATGATACTAAGTGTCCTTTAGAACTTTAAAAATGCCAGTGAAATTTTAAATTATGTAAACTTTGAAGATTTTTATGTGGGAAATTTGAGTTGGTTTTTACAGGGACAGCAAAAGACACTTCATGGCATTGTTGTTGGCGAAATTAAACCCCTCTCACCTGTGCTTCAGCAAGCAGTTTTCAAGTTTGTGTTACAGAGCATGAAGTTGTTAGTGCTTTTCCATATGATCATAGGAATTTGTTATATATTGCCAGACTTCATGCATTAGGTCAGAAATATTCATGGTAAAACCTATAATCTTGAATCTGTTTTGAAATGTTACAGCAAAAAGAGTCCAGCCCTTCTGAAGAATGAGGTTAAGGAAAAAATTATTGTCAAAAACAGTTCTAGCATTGCTCTAGTAGGGACTTAAATAGATTTTTCTGAAGTCATCTTATAGTTCTGTTTGGATTTAATGTGGTTTTGGACATCTAACTGAACTATCTTGTTACTGTTTTGCTTGGGAAGGGAGGGACACCCCCCTAAACTGTAGGTTTTACAAAATACCATGTCCAAGCTTGCTAAATGTCAAATCTACAAGTGCAGAATTAAAAATAATCTGGCAATAATTTTTCTCTGTTGTGTTTGCAAAAGGAATGTCATGTTTTGTGATAGAATTGCAGCACAGATTTGGTAATGCTTACTGTTGCACATGTACATAGGGGCTGAGAAAAGGAATGATTTTAAAAAAAAATCATTAACTGTACTTTGTCCTGTATAATAATTAAAACATAGAGTAGACACTGCTGTGAAAACATTGCTTTGGATTGAAGTTTTTAGTATGCAAATATTCTTTGTATTTATTTTAAGTATTAACTACATTTACAAATATTGTTAACTCCAGATGCTTAACTCCGTATTCTTAAAAAAATAAAAAAACATAACTGCATTATAAAAAGTAGATTAATGTAGCTAATAATTTTTTTTATGCCACTGATTAGAGATGTTTCTGTAAACTTTTTTGCTTTCAGTGCTTAAATCCACTTCAGGAGAACATAGACCAAAATATAGAGACACATATTTTAAACTTTGTAAAATTGAAAGTAAAATATGTGGTCTGAAAATTCACTGTAGCGTACTTTCAGTGGTTGATTTGGGATTACCCGCCCGCCCCGAAAATAGCCTCAAACTGGTTATTTTTTGCTTTATCGAGGTCATAACCTAAATAAAATAAGCATGTCTCATCAGTTTAAAAAGCCCAATAAACTGTACATCACTGCCTGCTTCTTACAATGTTAATAACACTATATATATATAGTTATATATATGTGATAAACAGCGCAGAGTCTAGTTGGAGGCCTGTAGCTAGCTGTGTGCCCCAGGGGTCAGTACTGGGTCCAGTCTTACTCAAGCCATCTGTGGGGAAGGTGTTGCACTCCTGTCAGCCCTGGGAGGACTCAGCAGAGGGTGAAGGAAGGAAGTCATCAATTAAGCTCTTTCTGGCTGATAAATTTTTCTTGCAAAACCATTCCAGTGTGAGCTTTATCCTATATAAATGAAATCTTTGTATCACCACATTTTTTTAAAAAAATCTTTAAAAAACCAAACATCCCTTAAAACCAAACACAAGGAGCTTAGTTGTGTATATATATACGTTGAAGAACTGAATTTGGCTTTTAGATCAGAAAGTGGTAAGGATTGTTGCTGGCTTTGCCTTTTGTTAGCTAATTCTAGGTAATGTCTCTAGAGGAGTTATATAAATGGTACGCTTTTCTTTGGGGGAGATCTTGTGGAACAAGAGTTGAATTCTCCGAACAGTTTGAATATGAAGACAAACCCTAATTCAGATTTTGCTTTTCTGTAGCTCTCTAGTAAGCACAAAAAGGAATGTATTTTTAAGGGATGTTTTGTGGAGGATGCCAGTATTTGCTGCTTACTAGCATTGTGGCAGCTTAATGTAGATTCAGCTTTACTACTAACTGAACAAGGTGTTTGGAGGCTAAGATAGTAAGCAATGTTTTGCCATAATACTAGTCAGACTGCTGCATACTTTGAGGTGCGTGATGGGTGTATCATGTTAAGAGTGTTGACAGAGTAAGTCCAGTGTATCTGGGGCATCTGTCAGCATCAAGGCAGAGGTCAATAAAAACAAAAATAGTGAGTTTTGTTGACCTTTCATTGCTGCTCTTACTGCCGCTTGTAAAGAAATTGTGGTAAATTTGTTTAACCAGTTTAATGAGGTTGTTTTTGAGAATTATCCATTTTAGTCAACCTTTTTTTTTGTTCAAAATACAGATTACGTTAGAATTCTTTGTTGATTTATCATTTGTTTTATCCTTGCTTGCAGGTTTTCTTTATTATTCTCTGTAGCATGTTAGTTTCAGCCTTTAACTGTGCAATTCTTATTCTTCTGTAGGTCTGAGCAGCCTCGTATAACCAAAGATGTAATTTGTTTTCATGCTGAAGACTTCTTAGAGGTAGTTCAACGAATGCAATTAGATTTGCATGAGCCTCCACTCTCACAGGTAAGCCTGCTATGAACTATTGGTCAAGTGTCCTCCGAGTCCTAAATCAGGGGTTTCATCCTTCCCCCCCCCCCCTTTTTTTTCTCCAGTGTGTCCAGTGGGTTGATGACGCAAAACTTAATCAACTGCGAAGGGAAGGCATTCGATATGCCAGAATTCAGTTATTCGATAATGACATTTATTTTATCCCAAGGAATGTTGTGCACCAGTTTAAAACCGTTTCAGCTGTGTGCAGTTTAGCTTGGCACATCCGGCTTAAGTTATATCATTCAGAGGAAGAACTTTCTCAAAATACAAGTACTGTTGAAGCAGGGACCTCTGCAGACCCCAAGTCTTCGGTTGTTGGACTTCAGGCTGACAGCAGAATTTGTATGACAAGCAAAAATACCTCCGAAGACACCAAATTTTCGGATGCTCTGCAGACGAAGTATCTGCAGCAGGAATTTATGCCGGTAAAACATGAACCTATTGCATCTCACCGAATAAAAGAAGAACCCATGAATGTTGATCTGGCTGAAAAGACAGTGGCACCTAATGACGTCGGGGGCCAGAATGTTCAGATTAGATTGGATCATGTTGAATTGACGGCATTTAAGGTGGAAATGGATTCTAAATTTGAACCTGGCAACAAGGACTTACAAGGCAAGTTATGTCCTGGAGGTCACGTACATCCAGATGATACAAGACAACATAGTTCATCATATCCAAAACTGCATGGACAAAGAGAGGATGATTTTTTGTGCTAAGTTTGTATATATGGTTTTAAATTCCTTTTTAAACTTAATGATGTAATAATGTAAAGATTCATAAATTCTGTGAGGCAAGTTTGTGACTTGCCTTCGCATCTGTTACAGAAAATAGTTATGTAGCTTTGTAACATTCCTCAGTGCCTGTCCATAACTGTGAAGTATCAAAGCACTTAGGGCCAGATGCACTGTAAACACTGCAGGTTTAACATAAAGAAGTCTTTAAATAATTTTGAGTTGTAGGTTTTAGAGTAGAGCTGACATTTAACATATATATTTTTTGTAAGATGAGCCAGAATTCTTTTTGACAATTCCAGGCTTTTCCATAGAGCTTATTTATACCAATTTTTTCATTTTAAATGTGTCAGCACTGTAGTGTAAATATCTTTTTTAAAAATCTTTTTAGTGTGATTTATACTGAAATGTGAGCCGCTTAATAAAGGTTCATAATAACAGATTGGTTTTATTTTTGGGTCTGCAAAAAATAATTCAGTTAAACTGCCTCTCTAAATGGTTATGTTTCTACCTGCACTAATGCATAGGATGCCCTTACGCCGTTGTGGGGTGAGGAGCTGTAGCAAACCGAGGTAGAGCTGAGGCATTCTTTGTAAATTTGAGATTAGTCAGAATGCAAAATCAGTTGTCCCTTGCTCATTAAAGGCACTCCCCAAATTCCTGCTGTCAGATGCTAATGTGGAGCAGAGAGGCAAACCTTCCTCTGTTGTGGAGGACAGCTGGACACCCTGTGGGCTCCAGGAGCACTACCAGTAACTGTGCATCTCTCTAGACGAGCTGGTGCAAGGGAGCAAACTCCTTTCCATGCTTCTCTCTTCCCTCTGCTCAAGCCACAGTTAAGACATTCCATTTCACATTAAAAAAACCAAACCAAACAACCACCCCCCTCAAATCAGTTTTCTGACTAAAATTAAAACAAAAACTATTTAAATGGTTACTTATCAAGCTATAAAGGCCTCAACTTTAGCAGTGACCCGTAATTCATGGAGACGCATTTGGATTTGAATTGCTCCCTATGCTGATAGTGCCAGGCAATAAAGATACTCGCCAATGTGTCTAGTAGGAAGATTCCTACGGAGTCCCAGTTTGGAAGCAAGAATTGTTTCATTAAGAAAGTAACAGGGGCATCCAAGTTAACTGTTCTCTTCTCTCCCCACCTATGGAACACTTGAATTCTCTTAAGCTGTGTTCAGAGGAAGAGGATTTTGAGGCTAGCTAGCATCTGATGTGGTAATGGCAAAAACTCTGTCATTTAACTTATTTAATTCTTTGTGTAACATATTACTGTATAGTTCAAACACATCTGAATGATGTTTCTTTTTCAGGTAGCTACAAATAGCAGTAAACTGCCCTACAGCCTGTCCTTCAACTAAGTATTTGAAACTTAAGATCCTAGGCCTGTTATTTCCAAAGCCCTCTGTATCTCTTGATTTTTTTTTTATATTTTTCCCTGTAACTTTCTGAAAGTTGTACATCCTTACGTACCCAGTTTATAACCTTTGATGCATAGCAATCACTTTGGCTTCATTTGTAGCAATAGAACAATGTGATTTCCAGGTGATATCTAATTCAACTACCTGAGGCCCTTTTGTTGCAGACATTTTTTTGCTTATAGGTTGTTAAAACTGAAAATGTTGCTGCGTATTTGCGCTTGGCAATAAAATCAGCCATGTAACGGATGAGTGCCCTGATTTGTTTAAATCTAAAATAGGTCTGTCAAAGAATTATTAATTAAATCAATATTTGAATTGCTAAACATTACTCCTACATAGCCATAATTACATAGTATAGAAGCAATAGAAACATGAATCTCTTGGATGTGGCTAATATGTCCTTAAACTTACTGCTGTTTTCTTTAATGCTGGCTAAGAGATTACTACCAGTTTTGCAGCCTCAGGGATCTTGATTTCCCCTCACGCCATGAGCAAATGATTTGTGTGACATGGTAAGTTATTACTCTAGCAGATTCTGATTTGAAAAACTAATTGGTTCACATAAGAATTTGAGCCTTCCTGATAGAAATGTGGTCTCAGCTCCCTTTGTGTTTTCTGGATTATCTGGAAGCTTTATCAAAACCAGCCTTGCCAGATACTACTTTTTAAATTTAGTTTACTTTAAAAAACAAAAAGATCTTATTTGTATGCTGGTGATCTGTATGGTGATCATTCTGGTTCAAATATTTTTTTTTAAATGTCAGATTTTAGTAAAGTATATACATCCCCCATGACAGCTAACAACTTTCTGCATCATAGGCCCTGTCCGGAATGGGGTGGTTGTGGTGGAAATAGTCTTTGAAAATGGTTTAGCAAACACAACTTTACACTTAAGAGTAGAACTTTGTTTCCTTTTGAAGACCTGCTCAGTGGTCTTGGCCTCAGACTTCTGCTCAGGTATGTCTTGGTTCAGAAATTTTGCTTCTAAATTGCCTACATCTTCAGCCCATTTTTTTAATCACTCCCAGAATTCTAAGAAATTTTTAAAAAGTGGCAGTTTTTGCAATTTTTACGCATCTTTATTTTTGAGACAGACTAGATTCTCATTTTTAGAATCCCTTGCAGACAGAATATGAACAATACCGGGATTAGCAATGGCTGTCAGAACTGCCTTTGTATTCAAAGGTGTAATCAGTCTGGGCTGACTGGCTATATTAGTGTAACTTCTTAGTTTGCTTTTAAAAAAAAAAAAAAAGAAGAAAAAAGTTTTGTCCTCTACCTGTGGCATATTTAGTTTGATGCGGTTGTTCTTTAAGAGAGGAGAACCTCTTCTGAGAATTTAAGCTCCCAAATTGTTTATTAGTCTGACAGAAGTCTTGCTTTGGTTTCAAGTAGTCTTGTGCTATGTCCTTCATTCCTGCTGCATACAACTTCACATTCAGACTTTTGCTTCAGCAATAAATCTTTCATGCCTTCTGATGTACTAAAACTAGTCTTTGCTTAATGCTTTCTGCCCCCTCCCTGGATTTCAGTTACATATAAATCTTTCTGTTATTTTGGCTGAAATCTCCAGTGTTTTAGTTGTCTCTCTTGGCCCTTGTTCTTGTGCAGATTGGAAAAATCTGCTTAAGGCCTGTTGCCTGTACTGCAATGGTATTGACATCTGTGCGTTTGCAGTGGTGTTCCAGTTAATGACATGATGTGCAGAAATTTAGACATGTTTTCCTAGATATTGGTACCATATTTGTGGGTAGCAAAGAATCGCATTGTTACTGTCGCTACCAATAGCTTTCAAGATGGTAGCTACTTTTTTTTTAAATTACTGGATTTTTTTGCATTTCACTGGCAACTGACTTCATGTGTTACATACAAGTGTTACTCAGTGTTGTGTCATCCCCCAGCCCTCCAAATGCCTGCAAATTGACTCTGAAACAGCATTTTTATTACAGGTACTGCTGGCATGCAGATTTTCCCTTCCTTGTTACTCTAGTGAATATTTCAATACTTCTTTAACTGAAATATTAATTCTATCTAGTATTAGAAATAAAGTATTATTTCAGAGGGTGATGATTTAAGTATTTATCTGTGAAAGAATTCCTTGGTGATAAATAAAATTGATTTTTAAGCAGATAAACATGTGCACAGTAAATAAGTTGGCATTGCAAATGACATAGGAAATGGAAACATAAAATAGTAGAATGCTGTGAAACAGATCTGAATGTTACAGATTTGGAAAAATTGAAGAAGTCTTCCAAGAAACACAGGACTGGTATTCATTGATCAAAAGGACTGTTTTCTAATATCTGCATGTGAATAAGGATGCTGAAATAAATCCGTGTTTTCTCCGTGCTCCTTGGCAAAATAAAGTGTTGTAGGATAGACTACCACCTGACCCTACTAGGATGAAAACTTGTACTGATTCTGATCAAGAGGTAAAAGACTGTTGTGGGCTTCTCAAGTGTAGTTTTATTTGTTCTTTCCAGTGGTCAGATATGTAGAGAGCCGTGTCTTTAGGCAGACCAGCGCCTGTTACCGCACTGTGAATGTATACAAGTTGGAAATGGAAGGGGCAAACTTTCACTGATCGATGCTTTGCTGTGAATGTCGCTGCTGAGAATGTTTTCTTTGATTGTGAGTTCAACTGATATTTTATTACTTTCTCCAACGGATGAAATGCACTTTAAAAACTGTGTAATAGGTGATACTGATACTTTGTGCAGATCCCAGTGAATTTGCAGTGTACATGGGAAAATCTGGGATACTTTGATTCCCATCAGTCACTCATTTCGTTTTTCTTAGAAGTGCAAATTGTTTTGTGTTCTGTTCAGAAGCAGTGATTAACTTCACAATATTTAGGTTGCTAATTCTATTAGAGTCATCAGGGATATACTGACTTTGCAAATTTAGTGTATTATATTCTAACCACTGTTTTTTCTCTGTGCTTTGATGCTAATATATTTCCTCTGCTTTGGAGCCGTGCTGTACTTGAGTGCCAGCTAAACATTGATCTTTTCATGTTCTGGTCGTGCTGATAGATGAGCCTACTGATGAGGGCATTAGTCCTAAATAGTCCTTTAATATTTGGTGTACAGTTACGATAATCTGATACAAACATTGATTAAAACAGCAGTTTAAACTTCTATTTTTATCAAGTTTGATTTTTCAAGAACTCCTTTGATACTATGTTTTCTTTCACCAAGTAATTTCCAGTCCACCTGAATGAAAGTGCAATGTTTGGTAGACCTGAGGCCTGTGTTTTAAGGACTGTGCTTTTTATGGCAGTTCTTTTATCTGGTTGTATTGGGACGAAATAGGGCAGTTAGCTGAGAAAGCCGTTCCCTAAGTGATGTTGGTTTTGTTAGTAAAGGCAGACTGAAGGAAATAGTGTTACTGAGTTGTGGATTTTTCTACTCTTTATCCAACTTCAGTACAATCACAAGGAGAAAATGTTGAATTGGTATGCAGCAGTAGTCCAGTGGTCCAACTGCAGCAATTCCTTAAGTTGCCTTAGTCTACAAAGCCTGATGCTGTTCAGCAGCAAGTCACTACCCAGGCCTGGTCAGGTGTAACAGGCTTGTATGGGAGACTAACTCCATCCGAACCTTAAAACAATAAGGGCACAATGAAAAGGTACACTCTTTTTCCAACTCAGCGTAGTTATTTTTACCTCAGTCTTAATTACAGAAAATAAATGTGATATGTTACATGATAGCGCTATGCTTTCCATGCTAATAAATTAAAAGAACTTACTTCTGAGGATGCAGTTTATTCAGGGAGCTTTACTACTGAAAAGCAATGGTATTTGTTCCCAAAATACGGTGGTGTTAAAACAGGTAACACCTAATGATGTTACAATTCTGAGTTTCTGGGAGTCTCATAAATTTCACTTTCATCAGTACCTTTGCCCAACTTTTAAACTGGGCAAATGTGAAAATTTCCATGAGGTTACTCTAAGGTTTTGTTTCTGTACTACATACATGCATATGTCAGAAAATAATACCGCTTTCATCTGTTAAATCACTGTGTAACTGAGTCCTGTGCTAGCTTATTTTTTAATATTGTCACCCCTCTCTAGCAATGCATTTTGTGTGCATGTACGCATGTTCTTACAGCATTCAGGTCAAAGTTTGTTGAAGGTGGGAATGTATATGTCACACAATTGTATTTTTCAAGTATAAAAAGAACAGAAAACTGGATACTAGTCTAAAATGGTGACAAATTAAGAAAAGCAGTATGAATTGGGAATTGAAAATTTTAGTTTCATGACCTTTCACACATGTGCATTGAGTATTTTCCTTAATCAGACAAAAGTAGATACTCACCTATGATGCATGCTGAAGTGTTCAAGCTTGTATAAATGGTTTGAAGAGAAATAAACTGGAATATACATCTCCATATACAGTAGATAGCATCAATATCTATATATCATCAATATACCATCAATACTTCCAGTTTCATTTCAGAACAGCAGCTTTTGAGTTACAGTTTAAAGCTGCTGAAGGCAGAGTCCTCTCTTCCACGCCCCACGTCAGCTGCTGTAACTGAGACAAGGTGTTCTCTAGTGTGCTGGGGACTCGCATCCTCGTTTCCTTCTACTTGTTTCTTGCAAATCGTGAGCTGTCTCAGCATCACCTTCCCCTTTACCTGCCAGCTGCACCAAATCTACTTTTCACTCTTCTATTTAATGAAGGTCAGTTGATGGGTCTGTAAATGTAGGAAAAGTGTGAGGAGAACTCATTCCATTCCAAAACTGTGAGTAGTGCCTTTGAGAACACTGCAGTTACACACAGAGGTAATTCCTGCCACAGCTTCTGGAAAGGTCACAGTGGGTACAGTATACTCTGTATCATAAATCCTTCTGAATGAAGTTCTGGTATCACCAAAAAGCAGGACTGTGTGCGCAAAGGTGTCAGCACAGTTCAGGTCAGTTAAATCCAATACTAAATACTAAGTCAAAAGGGATATTCCTCTTACCAAAGCATCTTTGTAAAGACTAGGAACTTGCAAATAAAGTTGAGCACTTCCAACTGGCTGTGTCCTAAAAACATCTTCTGCTAGAGGAAATCAGTTTGTGTGTGACTTCTGTAGGACACCAGAAAGAAACATCTGCTTCAGCTTTCAAAATCACTGTCATCTATTTCAAGGTTTTTGAACTAAAAAAAAAAAAGTGCCAAACCCACAACCAAAACGCTGAAATTGTTGATCTTTTTCCATTGAATTAGAGGCAGCAATTAAAGGGAGATTTGGAACAACTGTGTTAGATTCTAGTTAATTAGAGATGCCAAACTTTCAGATAATTATTACATCTGTGGACCAGAAGGGGTTTATTAAGGGGGCAGAGTCACCATTTATGGCCCATTGTGCTAATAATATACCAAGTTCTAATGAGGCCAGTTCTTGTTCTTCCATCATTTGTTGTGTTAAGTTGTAACGATCTGTTAATATCATCAGTGTGACTGAGGAAAGCTGCTTTGCTTTTCTGAGCAGTATGGGGGGGGTGGGTGGGTGTTGGCACAAAGTGAACAAGGCTTCCTTGCTTTTTATTCTGTTGTAATCATCAGATGGGGAGAGACTGTGGGTACTCATTTGTGCTTGGTGCTGTAACATACCAAACAGAAATGAGTGTGCGTGTCTGTGTGTATGTGTATATGTATATATGTATTTGTCCTGTCTAAAGTGCTTAAATGCTTGTTATGTATTTGCATCAATGTTTAAGTGGTTTATAAAAGTTTACCTTAATTGGAGGTAGGTCTTTAGATGCTTGCTCTTCTCCATAAATTTTTAAAGCATCCAGTAAAAATTCCACAAGGTCTAGTTTGCCTGCCATGGGCCACACCTGGAATATTGCATCCTAGGAAGGTCAGTGACCCCAGTTTCCATTTGACAGAACTGCTTAAAAGACCTAACTTGGATGTATAAATCAAGCATATTCTCTATACCACATATATACACACACACGCCTATATTTACATACAGCATGTATATGTGCATGCTTGCTCTTGCATTTCCTCCATTCAGCAGCCCCAAGAGTATGTACTGAGATAAATCCTCTTCCTTGCTCCCCACAACTAATCCTCGTGACAAGCACCATTTTAACTTGAAAAAATCAGACGGTGAAGGAAGGCAGTTCTTCACAGGAACCCCATACGAGTGGGCAAAAAGTCTCTCAAACAGAGCGAGGCCCTTACATGAACTATTTCTCAGAACTGCGTAGGGCATAGCTACACCTCCCAAAAAGAACTGAAGGGAAAAGAGATTTCTAAATGGTAATTTTAGCTCCCCATAAATAATGTGATGCTTATAAAGCTGAGTACATGGATTTGTTTAGTAAATGCTGATGTGTTATTTTTATTATAATAAAGGGGTTATAAATATATATTTTTTTAACAACAGCTACCTATTAGAAAGATTTCTGTCATTCCTTGGTTTATCCTGTAGCAAAATAGGACAGTCAACCACTCTGAAGCAAACATGACTAAAATGCCTTCTAAAGATCATTTGTTACCTGATGTTCTGCATTGAGTTCCCTTGCCCCAGAATAGAACTGGTTTTCTTAAAGCCCTTTCAGCAGTCTCTGACAGTGTGGTTCCCATGTATTTATACCCATGGCTGTGTGACTGAACAGCAAGAATAAATCCAAACACTTCAGGAAGTTTTTTTTTATGGACAAGTACAGTTGAATGTACATAATTAAATTTTATTTGTAAGGCACTCTGATATAGTCACCTCCTGCTACATTAGACTGGTTTTCCTAGGCTCTTTTCATTCACTAGACATGCTTTGGTACCTAGGAACTGTAAATGGATCAGTATCTTCTGTGTGTGTGTTAATAATGCCCTAGACAGCTTTCACATTTGAATGTAGTGTTACCATAGCTCCTGCAAAAGCACTTTCAGTCTGTAAGATGTGCTCATGGTTCCAGCTCTTCCCAGCAGTCCCATTCACTGCATGTTACTTGGAAAAGTGCATTTGCTCACAGCTGAGGTTGCCAGTACTCCATGAAGCCAAGGCTTCCCGCCCCCCGAGATTTCATGTACTAGGGCATTAAAAACATCTTCCTTGGTAAAGTACCATTTCCTGCAGGTACAAAGGCAGTGCAGAACTCTGGAATCCAATGGAAGTGGATTCTAACTGTCAAAAAGAAAATGCTGAGTCACTTTATTCCTTTTTTGCTCCTATTTGGTGGCTATCACTTGTTACTGATTCTTAAAGCAAACTAAGCACATTATAGAAGTTACTGTTAACCTTGAGTGACAGCATCAGTAGTAGAAAACTTAAGTCCTCTTTCCAAGGATTACCCAGTGCAACTGGGGTAAAACAGTTGCAGTTGTTTTGAGAAGATTTTTCTACCTGCATGTGAAGAACCTGTATCTTATTCCATGTAACAAATAACAATAACGATCATCTTGGAACAGCTTATGTTGAACAAATACTTTTATTTACAAGAGCATATGTGAGTTTTAAAATAAAAAAATGGAACAAGTTTACTTTTTCAGTCTTCAGCCTGGTTTAGATAAAGTCTCCAGCTTGATCCTTATTTGGTGTTCTAATTTGGAGATCAAGTTTGTGGCAAACCTATAAGAATCCAGGAACTTGGTACCAACCTCAGTGTTGAAAAACCACATAGCGTAGCTCAGTCTCTTCGTACGTAGAAGATATTATATCCGAGTTCAACCATACCCCCAATAAGCAAGGCCCACAATGGGATAAACACATAGGCTAGCTTCATCGTAGTAAATTGTTGCAGTTTAGCACAGAGGGCGAGGCAGAAGGCTAATTTAAGTAGCATTGCAATGAGATACCAGGCTTTTTTCTTGATGTTTTGGGAGCCATTGCGAGGGTCAAAGCCGGACTTGCACCGTCCAGCCATTTTTACAATTAACATAACTAGAAGAATAGTATCAAATATCCAGACTGGAATAAAAATGAGGAACCAGTTCCATGGTGCTTTCTCATCCAACTTTAGCACCAGCATGATCAGGAAAAGTAACGTAAAAAGCCATGTCAGTAGTACTCTTTGCGCCAGGGACATTCTCATTTAAACAGCTTTGAGAGGAAGCCTTTCGCTGTCAGCAACAACCTAACAAAACAAAGGGGGGAGGCATTAAAAGATGTCACTACACCACCCTTAGGCATATTCCTTAAAGGAGACTAATTTCTTGTTCTTGCTTTCCCACCCCTACATACTGCTTCCTAGCATTTCTGTTGTAACTACCATTCTCAGGGAAGCACTCTGTTTTGGTCCTGTCCACCATTAAAGTGCCTTAAGTCAGGTGTGTAAACAGCCTTAATCTAAATTTGTTCTGTGAAATTATGCTTTAATCTTAAACTAGCTGTCAAGCTCATTTCAGGATTTTTGTATGCTAAGAATATGTTTAGATCCATTTTTCTCCAGTAGCAAGGCACTCATAGTTAACACTTGAAAATTAGTCTAACAGTTCTGACAAAATAATCATAGTAAAATGTAAAACAACTAGCAAGCACAAGTAACAAACCATCTGAAAGATCCCATAGTCTGCAGAGCTGCAGCTGAGCCAGTAAGCACTACTACTGCTTTCTGTCAAGCAGGAATCTTAAAACTGCTAAAAGCTACAGATAATGTTTGCTTTCTCGCAGGTATCTAAAGTATGCAGACACTGGCTGACAGGAACACTGTTTAGGTTTATTGGCTTGGTAGTACATTTAAATTTCTATGTAGTCATGAGAAAAGAAAAACAAGGACAAGTGCCTCTACCACTACAATCATAAAAGTTAGTTTTTATATTCCTAACTGAAAGGCTTTTATCACTGCATCTGCCAGAAGGTTTTCACTGCAAGTATAAAAAGCAGGGGTGAGAAGAACTACAATCTTCCTGAAGATTTCATGCTACAAAGATGGATAACTACCAGTGAAACAGTGCTGAAATAATAGGTGTCATTTTTTAAAAAAATTGGGATTTTTAGAAATTTAATAATTCCCTCTAGAACACTGATATTCTTTCACTTGAAATAAGAAATTGAGCTTTGATTTGTTCCCGATTAAAAAAAAAAATTACTGAAAGTGAGATGATGTGTTCTGAGGCATCTAATCCTCACCACCAGTTGCCGCAAGGGAGGACAAGAGCTGCTTTCCCTCAGTCTCCTCAGTGCCCGGGGCCACAAGCTGCTGCTGCCACTTCCTCTGTGTTACTACTTGATGCTCACTGAGTACACAGAAATCCATTTCCACCTTTTTCTTTTTAACTGGGTTAGTGTTTTTGCCATATTTTTTGCCAGCAAGTTGAACCAACTTTGTGCTCAGATAAGCATTGGAACCAGGGGGAGGGAAGTAAAACTGCTGGCGTAACATGTTAGGAGATGACCTGTGACAAGCAAAATTATCCTACAATTTAAATCTGTCTTCTGACATACAGATCAACAGACCTACTTTTTCATTTACTCTGGGTTTGAAGTTTCAATGGATTTGATTTAGTGGACAGTAGTGGGATTTCTTTTAAGGAAAAGATCCCGTTTAGCCTAAAATAACCTAAACTGGAGTTACTGTCAGTGCATCTCCTCCCTTGAGTTAGGGCTGACTCTTGTGTGACCCAGAGCAGGCCAGTTCCTTGAACTGAACTAGAAAAAAAAAAGTTTTAAATGTGATTTTTGCAGTTTGCTTTTTGCGTTCTCAGTTCTGCTCAGATCACCAAAGGGTCTGGTGAAAGCCAGTTACTGGCAGGGTGTAACCCAGACCCCCTCCTTGGGCAAGGAGGGGAAGCTTAGCAGTGACAGTGTAAGAGTTAATTCCCAAGTAGACAAAAAATTGGAGGTGGTTTAGACAGCATTGCTCTTTTCTTGTTACAGAAAAATACCTAAACCAGCTGGCAGGTGTGGAGTATTACAGAACAATTACTATGACCAGCCTGAAGTATTTCCAGTATTTTGAAAACATTCCCAATATTCTCAAGTGCAAGTCTGCAGCTAACACAAAGAGAGTAGTGATCTGAAATGAAGTTTTGACATTCCTTTCATGGGAAAGGTTTTGAAAACTAGTTCTAGAAATCAATGCTACAGATACTACAAGAAGAAGAATCTCTTGTTAGTAAACTGGAGAAAGCAGAAACTGAAGAAACAGACTGGAAACTTGGGCCTGAAAGGAAAAAAGGAATTCAACACTCTTAGAAGTGTCAGGTTATCAGATACACAAAGAAGGTGCTATCAAATGTCTCTGGAGGAAATGGAAGCTACTGAAGATGTATTAGATGGAGCTACTCAATTTGAAGGTTGCTCATCGAAAAGATTTTCAGTCTTCTTAAGTGTTCAGAACCACTTTGTAACAATTTTAAGAAGTACAGGCAGAAAACGCAGCATGGGACATTATGCTGACTTTCTCCAACCTAATTAAGAGATGTAACTGCAAGATTGGGCAGGACTGCAAGGCTCCATTCAATTTTAGAGGCTTTTTTTGATGAAAACTCAGGAAAATCTAAGTATACTTTTGAGATCTTATAGTCCTATAGTCCAAGTAAAGGGAGCTACCACATTTTAAAGACTGACAGCTGGGGATACAGCTGACAATGATGAAGGGTTTGATGACATGGACCACTTGACCACCTCTGGTCAAGAAAGATTATCAGCAGATTCTAAGCTAGAGGCCAGCTATCAGAAGATGGTTAACACTGGAAAAAAGGATGTCGTACAAGTCTGAACCAGCTCTTCTGTGAAAATACTGAAGGAACATCAAATGCAGAGTGTAAAAATAAAAAAGCTCTCGACTTATAGGACTCATGTAATTAGCAGGAAGTGAAAATTTTCAGTAATGAGAAACACTATTTAAGTAGCATCACTGACCTTGGTGGGACGATCTACATAATTAGAATATTATGATAGCTAATTATATCCAGTTTAGAAGGAAAAAAATAAAGAGGAGGGAAACTTACACATGACATTCAGCTCAATATTAATGATAACATAGACCTATAAATTTAAATCTTGAACACTGCCTAACAACGGTCAGAAAATGATATTATACTGGAACCAAATTAAATAGAACTCCAGCTTGAGTAAATGACATTTTAAAGCCGATGAGTAGTTTAACACCTAGAAAACAATATTCTAGTAGCTCCATTTAAAAACCACATTTAACCTAGTCTGATATGAACACAAGTTAGGTATTCACAAGTTCCCCTTGCAATTGGTGCCACCTTAGTCTACATATACTTAAAAATGTAAATAAAGTCAAACTACAACATCCTCTTAACTGGAGTGTTTGATTTACTGTTTTTCCGCAAAACAGTAATTTAAGAGTCCTTGAGACTCCCCGAGTGCTGAATTTGGCTGGAAAAAAAATAATTTCAGAAACTATTCAGAGGAACATAACAAAGAAACCGGCACACAACCAGGACCGCCGGGCTAAGCGAAGCCTGCGGCAGCAGTTTAACAGCCTCTGCGGTCCCCTGAAGGGGACTGGCTGTTTCCAGCACAGGCCCGATCCAGCCTTGGCGGGCACGGTCGCTATCCTCGACCCCCTCCGCCCGACGCACCCCGGAAGTGCCGGGGATCGCCCGGCGCTCACTGCCCCGGGCCGACACCCGCGGGTCTGTGGCTCAAGCAGCTGCCGGACGAGCAGGGCAAGGCCAAGCCCGGAGCCCCGCAGGCGGGGGAGGCCTCCCGCCTCTCCCCGGTTTGCTAAGGGGAGGTGCGGACCGGCTGACCCCAGGCCGCCCGGCCTCCCTGCTCCAGCCTTCCTTACCGGCCCGCCGCCTTCCTCGATCCCTCCCTCGGCCGAGCCGGCCTTCCCCTGCGGCTACTCCTGACAGACCCGCTTCCCCAGCCGTAGCAGAGGCCCTGTCCGCCTGAACGAGGACGGGCCCGACGCGGGAACCGGAGGTGGAAGCCGTCTCTCTCCCTCGACCACCTACCGCACGGGCCCGGGCCACCCCGCGCCGCTGCCGCCCCTCGCAGGGTCTCGCCGCATCCCCCTCCCACCGGCTATGCAGGGCCAGACGCACAGGTGAGGGGGTGGCCGAGCTTTCCCCGCCCGCTCCACCACAGGAAACCGACCGCCTTCCTCACCCCCCGCCCCGGGCCTGGCTATTGGGCAGCGGGGACGCACGTCCTACCGCGCCCCGCTGTCACTGGGTAGCAGCGACGTCGCTCAACTTATTCCCCGCCTCCCCCCTCAGCTACTCGGTCGTGGCGACGCCCATCAAGGTTAGCCAGCCCCCTCACGGTCTGCGGCCGTTCAGCCTGGAGCCCACCCCTCTCCATTCTCTTTGCCGCCAATTCGTGCAGGAGACTGTCTGTCACGCCGGCCCCGCCTCCGCGCTGGGGAGATGTCCGTCAAGCACAGCCCCGCCTCCCTCCCGCTCTCGTTGGAGAGCGCCGCCGCCAGTCATGTCTCGGCCCTGGCCTCGCAGGCGGAGGGGGCGCTGTTGGCTACCGACCCGCGCGCGACCCCGCCCCCGGCCCGACGGCGCGCGCCCTCTCGTGTGGCGCGCTGTTGCTGCTGCCGCGCGGGCGCGCGCCTCCTCATCCTCCTCCCCCCTCCCCAGCTGTTGCCTCGCGCGCGCCCGCCGCCTCCTCGCTGTCTCGCGCCCCGCTCGCTGCTGTTGTCTGCGGCGCGTGCTGGCCCGCTCCGCCGCCTCGCCGCGGCACCGGGCGACCGGTAAGGTCGGGATTCCCCTCAGTCGGCCAGGGGAGCGGGGGTAGGGGGGCAGCGCGGAGGCACCCCCCGCCCCGGCGGGAGGGGGAGAAACGGGGCGCCAAGTTCCCCGCGCAGCTGGGGAAGGGGCCGACCGGCTCGGCGGGGGCGGGGGGAGGCGGCCGAAGCGGCTTCAGCTTCGGCGCCGCGGCCGGGGCGAGGCGGGGGGTGCCCGCTCGGTGAGGGGTGACGGGGCGAGGGGCGGCGGGGCGGTACGCGCATCCCCGGCGGGGCGCGGCGCGGCGGAGCTGTCTGCTGCGGCTCCGCTCGCCCCTGGCCGGGCGGCGAGAACGAGTCCGCTGCCGGCCCTCCGCCGCGCCGGGGGCCTCCCGCCCCCCTCGGGGGCGAAGCCTGGCCGGGGGAAGGGCGGGAGGCCCGCGGCCTCCGCGGCGCCGAGGTCCCCCGGAGGCGGCAGCTAGCGCGGGTGTCCGCGCCGCGGCGCTCCCCCCGGGCCCTTCCCGCCGGGGCGGTGGGGGTCCGAGGGCGGCTGCCGAGCGGGCCCTTCCCGCCACGCCGTGTAACCGCATCAGGTGCGGGCTGCGCCAGCCGGCGGAGGGGGACCGCGCCGTCCGGATGAGCCTTCGGTAATGGGGCTCGTCGGCCTCCGATTGCTAAGTTTATTGTGGGCGGTAGACGTTCAGTTATGCGTTCAGGGCTTGCGCTGCTGACCGTTTCCGTACGCGTTACTCCTACTTGCTAAGTCTGCCTTCTGCTGTAGCACACCTTTCCCTTAGTAAGTTCCTTTAATGCATTTTGAGCTGCTTTAATGCCTGTGTCAGGCGATAGGACTTTTTTCCTCCTTTCCTTTAAAGGTCCTAAATTTCGGCATCTTCACCTTCTTCTCATCTCTTTCTATATTCTTCTATTTTACACACCTTCCTTGCCTTTTGGTGCTTTCTTTCTTATTCCTTATCATGTTTTTTCCCCTTTCCACCCTAACCCAATGACAACCTGTCTACAGCTTCTGTTGTCCTTGGTTTTCAGTTTGGGAATCTAAATGTTAGGCTGCTTCCTGTGAGTTAAAATTTCTTCTGTCACATTCATTTCCCTGGTAAGTGTTTTATTTGCTGTCTTTTCCATGAAGAAACAAAGGAGGGAGCAGTGGGAGAAAACGATTATGCAGTAGTAGAACTATCCAGGCATCTACTTCTTTTCCTTTTGTTTTTCATATGTACTCCCTGGGTGCATGTGACTCAGGTGCATCAGATTCAATGACAGTCCATAACTTCAAGCTCTATGCTTGGTATTTTGTCTTTTACTGCTTTTACATGTCATCGGTCACTTGAAAAGTAACGCTGCCGAGTCTTGCATTTTGTTCCAAATTTGACAGTGTCTTATCCATCTGTCATATAATTAACTGGAAAAAGTAATTAATTGGAAAACTTGACTTGTTGAAAGTACTTTAATTAATTTCTGAAATTCTTTGTGATGAAACATTCCTGCAGAAAATACATCTGGTTTTACAGTTTTGATATGCAAGTTCTCTAATAGGAATGAGACTGAATACATTGTGTCATCAGTAATTTGCGGGCTTACATCTTCCTGTTGATGCTGTTAAACAGATGGTGGTATTTTTTTATCAGGGAGAAGTACATCACTTGAAATAACCTGTTAATCCTAGTATCTTTAGCTGCGCTTAGAGTGGTCACTAAGTGGCAGAAGGATATATTTCTGTTATACACATTAGCACTTGGCATGAGATGTAGACATTTTTGTTTTCCTGGGGTTAGAGGCTAAAAGTGTTCTGTGAATAAATCTCTGGGTTATAAATAGCTGTATGTATTTGGCTATTTCTGTGGCTCTGAAGGTTTTGTTGATCTTCTTTGATTTGCCTCTTTATTTGTAACTCCCTGGAAAGGATAATCCTTTTCTCAGAAGTCTTATTTTTGTTCCAGTAAGGTGTTTATGAACTGATGTATGTATGCACATCATGCTTCTGTCGGTTTTGACTTTTTTTTTCCCCCAGAGGTCTACTTGACAATATTTGCAAACAGTTTTCATTTCTGAAGGTGAAAGTTGAGAGTGATACTTGGAACTGGTGTGTTTAAGATCCTGATCCCCGTTTGAAGTGGAATGTTTGTGCAGTTGAATTTTCTGTTGCTATGTTTTGCTGCCAATGCATGTTTTTATTCTGGATATAAATATTATAAAGGATAAAACACGAGACTGAGTCATCTGAAAAAGAATTTGGAAACCTAGTTAGTTTAAATTAATGCTTGTAGCAGTTTTTTTTTCTCTCTTGCATTGTGTGGAATGTGACATACAAATAAATGTCAGTAATTGTTGGGAATTGCATGGAGCATTTAAAGTATTCCGGTAGTACTGGATTTCTCCCAAAGTGGAGTTATCTCAGCTTGTCTCAGAAAGTTGGTGCCAGCTGTATCCATAGCTGCCTAATATCAGTGTGAATTCTGAGAGAACTCAGGATCCTGTAGGCTTTGAAAGAGGAAACAGAGTATGGATGTTGTACTAGAAAGGAGGCATAGGTGCATTAAAAAGCCTTGCAGTTAACTTTCTTTGAGGCAGTTCACTAGGCAGCGAAGGGTGGAGTGACTCTTGGAGTTGAACAATGCTGTTCCTGTCACAGCTGGCAGGGGTCACTGGAAAGCAGTGGACATTATTTCTTTCCCAGTTCTCCAAAGTTACATATACTGTCTTCCCAGGCATTTTCTAAATATCAGATTTTCTACTTGTTTATACTATAAAGTTTTGTTAAAGAAATAAAAACATCAGTTCTTTTCCTTTTCTCAGTATCTCTGTGAGTGAGTGATGACAGTCCCAGGTTTTTTTGTTTGTGAGGAAGTTCTTTTCATAATAAACGGCATGCTCTAAGGATTCATCACCAAACAGTTTATATAAATTTTTAGCTAGGCTTACTAAGGACAAAACCTTGTACAATTACTTGTCTGTCTTCTCCTGTTTGAATAACTTTAGTCAGTCAGATGACGAAAACACATCTAATGGCAACTGAAAGACATTAAGCATCTACACAGTGACAAATTTTTATAAAACTTTTGGCAGGTAGTGAGCCAAATTAATATTCCCACCTGGAGAAGGGCAGTTATTATTGAATCCTTTCTTTAGAAAGAGAGCAACTGCTGGCCAGTCTGCATGCTAAGCTCTGAGCCGTCATGGTGTCTAGTGCTACTGGCCCAACCAAATAGTTGGGGCACTGGGTAATATGGGTGAGGTGGAGAAGGACATTTGGGAGCCATGGTACACTGGTAAAAACAGACAGACTTAATTGCTTCTGCCTACAGAACAAGGTAGGCCTGTTTTTTCTGTATAATTTTTTTGTTTGTTTTATGAAGAAAACAAAACAAAAGTCTTTTAGGATACCTCTGTCAGAGATACTGCTTCTTCTGACTGTTCAAGGACAGTTGACCGCTACTTACTCTAAGATATGTGGTGGCATGAAAAAGAAAAGACTTTGAAAGCTTTTACTACCATGTTTTCTCCCTCGAGTTTGCTGTGCTGTTATTCATAAAGGTCCTTCTTGCTGGGTACAGAGGAAACAGTTAAGTACTTGAAGAAATTATATTCAAATTTGTAAGGAGAATACAAAAAGCTTAATAAATTGCCTGTGGGGGGAAAAATAGTTAATAGTAATTAGGGCTATAATGTATTACTGTGTAATGTTTGGGTATGCCTTACATGTAATCATAGAATGGTTTAGGTTGAAAGGGGTGGCTGGAAGTCATCTATCTGGTCTAACCCCATCTCAAAGCAGGGCCAGCTTCAAAGGTAGAGCAAATATCTATACATATATAGAGATACCCATTATGTTGTCAAGAAATTTGGAAATTTAGCTTACTTTTTTTTTTTTTTAAATTTTATTTGAAGGGAAGATATCAGAGAGTTCATAGAGCTGTTCTCTTGTTTCTTAATTTAAATATGTTAAGGGATTTTCTTCCAAATTCACTTCTACTGGGAATACTCTTTGAGACATGTATTGTTCAGTATTTAATTCTTTGTTCATTTGAGGTGGTCTTGGTAGACATACTCCAGAGAGACTGCATGTCTTCCTGGAATGAGTCCAAGCATTGGATTGAACTCCTGTTTGCAAATACATTTGTGGTTCTTGTTCTTAAAAAGTAAAATACACTTGCAAAGTGGGAGAAGAAATTAAACCAATATAGCATCACATATGAAGTCATGCAAGCCTTGCATTTTGGAAGTTGGCCAGCACCAGATGCTTTTGGGGGTTAGGTCGTTGGCAGATACCAGCCTGGCAGCTAAATGCTCATGTTCAGCTGTCTTAAGGGACAGTTTGTTCTATGCTTCCCATGTTGCTCCTCCATGTTCCTTGGTATTTGCTACTGGCCGTTGTGGGGCCAGGTTAGGTAGAAGGTTTGTATGGCCAAATACAGCTCGATGATCTCTTTGGACATTTTATTTCATCCTGGATCATGAAGCTTGAGATTCCCTCAGCTGTGTGGGTTGGTTTTTTTTTTTTTTTCCTTATTATTGTGTGTTTAAATAGCTGCTTTCTTTTTGAATCCAAGTAAAATCTTGGCTTCAGTGACTTCCTGTGGTACTGAGTTTAACAGTCTAATTATGTGTTGTAATATAATATTTCTCTGTTAAAAGTTTGGCTTTGCTATCCTCCAGGCTCGGTTAATGAATGAAGTTCCCTGTATTATTGGAAGCTGTTGTTTTCTTGACTATATTTTCTGTATATTTCTTAGAATGTCGTTTAATTTATAATTCCTTGTTTTTCTGTTCGTACTTGCCTGTCTCAACAGGACAGTCTTTCAAGTGGCTGATAATTCACAGCCTTCTCAGAACACCTCCTGCTCTCCTAGTATTTTAATATTCTTCTTCAAATAAAATACATGCATTTCAAGTCAGATTGCACAACATATCAACGGAGCTGTACTGCAATGTTTTCCTTGTCATTCCTCTTTTATTCAGGTGTCTCCGTGCTCTTCTGACTATAGGATATTGAATGGAACAGCTCACTGAGCTGCTAAATTTCCTTTCCAGATCTGAGATACCTGATTTTAAAGCTTTGTGTGGTGTATGTAGTTCAGTTCCCCCACCGTCTTCTAGATATCATTTGCATTATTGATACTAAATTTTGTTTATGTTGCCCATTCATTGTTAAAGTTGATCTATCTAGTTAAGCTTTGCTAATGTAAGATTGTCATCTGGAAATGTTACCAGTTCAGGTTTTCTTTTCTTCTCTTATCTTCTCTGATGTATAAAAAATAAATATACTGAGCACTGCTGGACCTATTTACAGAAGCTTGAGGTTTGGAATAATAGGGCAGGGCTCAGTTCACACCATTGAAGGACTTAACTTAGCCAGTACTTCATAAAAATTCTAGGCTACTGGTGTAAATAGGGGGACCAGGAGAGGGGAAACAGTCTTAATTAGTCCAGGTTAACTGTGTTAATAGTACTTCTGAAGGCTTGCAGGTGGAGATCCAGAGTATTCGAGCTGGCTTTGGTCAGAGCTGCATCACTACCAGCAATGGCATTAGTGCTCATCTTATTCTGTGGTCCATAGATCTGTGGAGCTCATTCAGGCGAAAACTCCTCATTTACTTAGTAATGGTAGTCACATCCTTGAAGCTGTCTCCTGTGTGATGGGCTCCAATGCTGGTAAAAAGAGGGATGGAAGCTGGTGACTGAGGAGGAGGAAAGTGGACTGTGATAGTGCTGGTTAAGAGTGGTTAGCGGTGAAGCTTGCTAGGCCACCCTGACCTTCTCCGTTAGCTCTGGGTGGACCTTCTGTGTCTTTAGTGATTTCTTCTGCTGAAAGTTCCTTCCTAAGAGCTCCGTGAACCAGCAGGAGTGTGGGGCATCTCTATTTATTTGTAAGCTAACATGAGCTGTTAGCACCTGACGAAGCAGTGGCATGATGAGTGTCTGTGTTCGTCTTTCTCGTAAAAGTCTAACGGTTAGCAAACTTGGAAAGTTGGAAGTCGCAATTTCTGGGCGCGCTCATCCTGAATGGCTTTAATGTCAGACCTCTGGAAAGAGCTAGTCACCAGGACACGTGTATACTGAATGAGATCCTGAATCATAGAATGGTTTGGGTTGGAAGGAACCTCAAAAATCATCTAGTTCCAACCCCCCTTCTGCAGGCAGGGACACCCTCCGCTAGACCACGTTGCCCAAAGCCCCATCCAACCTGGCCTTAAACACTTCCAGGGAGGGAGCCTCCACAACCTGTCTGGGCAACCTGTTCCAGTGCCTCACCACCCTCACAGTAAAGAATTTCCTTCTAACATCTAGTCTAAATCAACCCTCCTTCAGCTTAAACCCATTACCCCTTGTCCTGTCACTACACTCCCTGATAAACAGTCCCTCACCAGCTTTCCTGTAGGCCCCTTCAGGTACTGGAAGGCCGCAATTAGATCTCCCTGAAGCCTTCTCTTCTCCAGGCTGAACAACCCCAACTCTCTCAGCCTGTCCTCATAGGAGAGGTGCTCCAGCCCTCTGATCAGCTTCGTGGCCTCCTCTGGACTCTCTCCAACAGCTCCATGTCTCTCCTGTACTGGGCCCCCCATAGCTGGATGCAGTACTCCAGGTGAGGTCTCACAAGAGCAGAGTAGGGGCGGCGGGAGGGGGGGAATGTCTACCTCTGTCACTGCAGGATATTTAAGTATGTGAAAGCTGGAGAAACATAAAGAAGGCAGACTAGGATGATTTAGTCTGGGTTTTGTTTTGGAATTAGGACGCTTCTATGTGAAGGAGAATGGGGGTTCCCAGATGAGCTCCCTAGGATTTGTGTGCACTTTGCCTTGGGCTGACACTGAATGGAAGAGCTAGCAGACCAGCTGTGTGTGATCCAAGGAGCTTCTAGGCACCTGAGCAGGCAATAAATAGGCTGTTTTATTCAGGCTGGATGCTGCTATTAATCTTTATTATGCAATTAGCCTATTGCAATGAAGAATGCTGACCTCAAAATTTTATTCAGTTTTCTGGCTGGCTTTTGATCCGTGGCAGTGTTTGCTTTTCACAAACAGCAGTCTATTTAGAAGTCTTTGACATCCTTGCAGAGGCTCTTTGAAAGTCCACGTATGTTTTATCACTTGCTCTTGTTTATCAGTTAATTTGACATGTTCAGAAAGACTGATAGACTAAGACATGATCTTCCTTTGGAGAAACTGCTGATTAGACCCTATCAGATAGTCTTTCAGGTATAATGGTATTCTATTTTTAATGATTGTTTTGACGAGCTTGCCAGATACATATGTAAGGCTTGTTACCCTGCAATTCCTTGCTTGGATCACTCCAGAGACTTTTTAAAAAATACAGGCTCAGCATTTGCTGCTCTGTTCCTACAGAAGAGTGGCTGTTACAAGAGACTGCAGTTTTTTCTGACAGCTCAGCCACTTCATGCCTCAGCTGCTTCAAAAACTTGCTGGATAACTATTTGTAGAACATGATGCAAACTTGGTCATTTAGGAGTGGTTTTCAACTTCCTGACTGTACTCATCGAGAAGCCACAACTGTGCTGTGCATTGCCTGGTGACAGATAAACACGTCTTCCTAAACACCAAGTCAGTATTTTCAGTGAGCAAGATTTGTTGTTGCAGGAAATTACTGTTGTGTTTAGAATCATGAGGAGAAAAGAAGCATAGCATTTTATTTCAAGGTCACCACTATATTTGGTTGATGGGGTTTTTTTGAGTGTTTGTTAAGAAGAATGTATATATAAATGAAAAACATAGTTATTTATAGAAATTCTATTCCTTGATAAAGTTGTTACAGCTCTAAAAGCAGATGTATACATGCAATATTTCAGGGATTTCTCATTATAAAGATTGTAAATACGTTTTACGGGATATGTATGTGTGTAGTATTCAGTACAAAACCCAGGAATTAAAAAAAGCAGAACTTGTGATGGACTGTATAGCGTGGTTTATTTATTTTTTTTAAAGATGCAGCATTTTCAGAAATGTCTTGGCTTGTAGATCTAGCATGCTGGTAGCAATTACTGCATTTGGATTGATGGAAATTTTGAAACTAACATCTCTTACGGAAGATAAGAGATAAAATTAACTTGATTATAGTCCCCTTTAAGGGCTTGAATTTTTTCCACTTCATTAAACAGTAGAATATGTTTAAATATTAGAAGCATGCTGCTAATTAATAAACACTGCAGCAGGCTCAGGAGTTAATGATGAGTTGTGTAGAATCCTGGACTTTTCCGTACAGTCATTCTCCCGTGTTTTTACAAGTAAGGTAACTATGAAATTGTGTCATGTCACTTCAAATGGAGCCATGGTGAGGGCATAGATTCCAGAAATGGCTACAGCAGTTGCAACAACTGCACACAATGTTCTTTTCCCAGAACCTGAAATAAATCTCAGAAATCCTGATACTCAACGTTTTGCTACTATTTCAGACAGTTATGTAATTCACTGGCAAAACAAGTATTCTTTGGGAGACATTTTCTGGGGTACTTCCTTGCTAGTTTGTCCTTAAGATATTGGTATTTTTACTGTGGAAGTGAAGATGGTTATGTCGAGCCTACTTCCTATCAGAATTTGAAAACTGATTCTCGCTGCATGCTGAATGTTGCAGCTGCAACTGTGAGAGCTTCCTGCCTGGGATGGTAAGAGATAAAGGGTATGAGCTTATAAGGAAGAATAAATATGCAGTGGCAGAAATGGGATCAGATATCGTGGTTTGTAGGCAAAATACAGAGGCCTGAGAAAGTATCTGTTTTTCAGTAACTGACGTGTTACTGGAGGCACAGGCAGGTGTGGACATGCTGCCAAATGTCTGTATGTGTCATGACATATCACGTTTGGTACGTCTGTGTTCATAAAGAACAGGGCTTGATACACAGCAGCCAGCATAGGGTCTGATTCATATTTTATTGTTGCTGTTCTTGGCCTAATAAACTCCTCTAACAAACACCAAAACTCTTTTAACAGGTATCTAGGGATGTTTAATGTTTTTTTCACCAGTTGTTTGGGGATGGGTTTGTTGTTTTGTTTTGGGTTTTTTTGTGTATTTTGCTTTTTTTTTTTTTTTTTTGAGATAGAGTGAAGAACAAGGTTTGAAAATTCATTCTTTCATGAGCAGTGTCTTAGGAATGCTGGTATCCAAATTTAGCAGACTTGTTGATGTTCTTTGGGGAAAGCAAGTATGTTAATTCCTCTGTATTTACAAACTATCATGCTGTTCCTTTGGGAAAGCAAATATGTTAATTCTGTTTTATTTACAAACTATCATGACCTCAGATTGCAAGGCAACAACTTGGTGGGGGGGTCTTTGACTGGCATGGCAGCAAGAGTACTTTTCATGCTGGCTGCTGGATATGGCCCTTAGGTTAGCAGTGTCTGATTTTTCAATTTTATTTTATTTTTTTCCTTCCCTTTGCTTCGGATTTTCTTAAGGCTAGCTGAAAGGAACGTGATGAAACTTTCACTGAAAGGTGTGAACCTGGGAGTGACAAGTTTCTCATTTCCTTGTGTACAATTTGCAGTTCTGAAATGCTGTTTCGAGAGCAGCGATACATAGATGAAGTCCTTAAACAGAACACAGATTGCGTTACATAGTATTTGATGTTCTTTTTAAAAAAGGAATTGTATGTTTAATGGTTTATTTGTAATGCACATGAAAAGCACGTGTCTTTTGAAACACTGCTTCAAGGGTTAATCCTGTTCTTGGTGGCAATGGCAGAACTCCCATGGATGTGAGCATAGGAAGGATGACTCCTGGTAAGTTGTAGTGGTATATCTGCATTGTACTGATACCTGTCTTGGTTTGTTTCGTCATGGCAGAAGCAGCTTTTCAGTCAACAGCGGATGCCTAATATGACTAACCTGTTCACTGGGCTGACTTAAAATTAACTCAAAATACCAAATAATGTCAACAATTTGCTGATAATGTTAACTTCTATTTTGGTGTTGAATCTGAAAAGTGAGGTTTCATTCCTCATTAAAATTATTTTCTAGTTGTGCATCAGTAGGTATAATGTTTTACTTTTAAGTGAGTTCTGTGATACAGATGTTGCTACAAAATTAGTAGTTTAGGCCATAAGCTTTACTATTCTGATTCATTGTCTCTTCTTACTTTTCATACCAGGAAATCTTGGTGAATTTATACCTGTGAGTGTGAAACTGTAATATGGAGGATCTAACATAATGGTAAAACAGTTCTATTGTGGAAAGCAGTTGGCACCAAGTTCTAGTACTCTCATGGCTTTATACTGTAACTTTTTTAAAACTGCCTTTAATTTGCTGCTAAGAGAAGTTCTTCCTCTGAAGGTACTAAAAATCAATGGCGTTTTAAAGAACATTTGAGACAAATGTCACAGCTCTGCAATTTTACTCCTAATGATGTCTAGTGAACATACTGACTTCATCATTCCATGATCATAATGAGTTGAGAGGGACATTCAAGTCTTGACTCAACAGCTGGATGGTATCCTGACCATTCAGGTTAGGATTGTTATAAAGGAAACAGGTTCCTTGAAATACTTAGTGATTCACAGTGTTTACAGGCAAGGAAAGCAACTATTTGCCTATGCTTCTTTGCTTGTGTTGTATTTTTAATTACGTCCTTTGGTAGTTGACACTGCTTAGACTTGCGTATTCCTCCAAAAATTTTCATTTTTTGTCTTTGTCGCTATGAGGAGCACAGTTTTATTCTGAACTTCTGTCAGAGTTCAGAATAGATTTTATTTTCTGTAGACAGTCATTTAGAAATGTATGCATTTCTCTCTGACTTGGGTCGCCAAAACCCTGTGGAAATGAGTAAAATTTTTAAATATACTTAGTTTGAATTTATTTAAATCTATAGTATCTAATCCTGTCTTACACAATAAGCACTACACTACTTGAATGAGCATTTAACTACCTGAAGACATCTAAATATAGATTTCTATGTCTCTTGAAAAACTGCTCATTTGATTGCAAAGTGTAATGTGTACTTACTTAAAATGGAATTTGGTTATGCTCTGAAATGAAAAAGAAATAGCTAGGAAAGCCCATTTCTGAATAGGGATCACCAAAACCAGGTAGTCATCTATTTTTAGTTTTAAGGAAGTAATGAAGATTTGATTGTAAAATATTGCTTGTTATTCGTAGTATTAACTGAGAGTTTGATGGAAATGTAATGAATGCCTCTCTTAAATGTCACAGAGATGTTGTGATCAAGCTTTTATATTTGGATGTTCTGTCTCATCTCTGAAGTTGGGAGTATTTTTTGTGTTGCTCTTAAGTCTCCAACTAGTTAAGATTAAGTTAATGTTGCTGTTGTTACTCTGCACAGGACACTGTACAACTGAGTGCAAAAGCTGGTCCCTGTCCCAGACGTAGGTATTCAACACAGAACATGAAACGCATCTGGAGGGGATGGGAGGGGAGCAGGGCAGACGAATAGGCAGCGCTCTGTTGTGCTTATGGATGTTTATCAGCTGCTTTGATTTGTTCACTTTACCCATTTGGTGCTGATGTGCCTTAGAGCCCAGCTTGTACAGTCTGTCTTCAGGATCAGTATCAATACAAACTGTCAGCTGAATGACGTATTAACTTGTAAGGAATATACAGAGTTCTGAAATTGTTGGAGTTCTTGGTCTCCTGTCTAGGTGTTCAGTGAGCTGTGGGCAGATGTAGTGAGAGATGGGGCTCCAGCTTAAGTGCCTTGAATTGTTACCGACTGTTTCACATCCAGATAAGTTAGCTTGAGGCCAAGTGTATCCAACTCATTATACTCTATCAAAAAAAACCCAAACAAAAAACCAAACCACAGACAAATCCCAGCCCCTGCAAGCAGAAACATTGTCCAGAAATAATTAAACAAACCTTTTCATCTTTTGTTTCAGTCCTGTCTCAGAATTTGTCATATATCTCTTGAAGAAAGCATGAGATATTTCCTTTTAGAGTTTTTTTTACTTAGCACACTAAAGTCTTAAAGACTTTTCAGACATCCATCCCATGATTTTGTCATATTTACTTTTGTGAGCATCATATTTGCATTTGTGTATGCAAATGTGTAGGCAAATATGCTTGAAACACTACCAAAATAGATTCTATGGAGGATTTAATGTAGAGAGTTTCTTAAAAATACGAAAGCCATGGGTAATCTAAATAACAGATTTGTTGATAGAAGTCACATAAATTAATAATGAAACTACTTAGTACACTTGGTTTACAGGTTTGTGATGTAATTGTTTCTTGAAGCAAAGGGGTTTTGAGTGAATTGGAGAACTACTGCAAAAAAAGGTTGCTGCCTTTAAAATGGCTTGTCCAATTTTAGCCATATTTGACACAGTTGGAAGTCTTGGATTCATAAGTTAGGTTTTCAGGTTTCCTGAAAAATCATTGACCTTGGAGAGAGAGAGATCAAGTTAACGTAACTGTTGCGGGAAAGGTTTCTGTGCAGGTGTAACAGTTCTTTACTGCCGACAATGAGTTTCTCTAACCTTTTTCTCATCCTGTAATTATGGTGGTAGGAAGCTGGGTATGTTGTATGCGAGAGGGAATGTTGGTTTAAGAGCAGTGAGAAGGAATTAAAGATCCTCCAAGATGAATTCACAAAGGAGGGGAAGGCAAGGGGTGCAAGTGTGACTGAAATCTGTATGACATCCTTCCTACATCGGCACCTCCATGAGCATTGGAACTGCTTTTGCTGTGTCTCTGCAATGTAAGTCATGTTACGTGTGGAGGCTATGTATAGCTAAGGGATTTATGTCACTTCGAGCCTGTAGTCCAGTGTAGCAAATAATCTTAAATTTAAGTTTACTTGAACAGGTTTTCAAACAAGGAAGCAAATCCTATTTTAAGCTTTGTATGGATGAGAAAGAAGCGTAACCAGTCTGTGTAATACACTAAGTTATGTCAAAGTCTCTATTGGGCTCCATGCTTTATGCGATAGGAATATTTTTATATCTATTGTGCCTGTGAATTCTTAATAACTGACAGTTGCTCTTAGAAAAACTGCTACTATTATCAGAAACAAGTAGGTCAGAAACAGTTACAGATGTTGACACAGTCATGGCTGCCAGCTTTAACTCACCTGATGTGACTTAAACAATGGTATTATCAACAGTGGAAAAGTGGCACTGTTCATTTGCTCAGTTCACCAAAAGTCAGTGTCCTGATATTTCTGGAAGTTGTTAATGACTGTCTAGGCTCTCTGAGACATTTGTTTCTATTGTGTTGTAATTTTATCTAAAGTTGTATGAAGGATATTAGAGTTACACTGTTAGTCTTAAAGATAGTTCCTTTTGGGTATTTGATTTCTCTTTTTTGAAAAAGTTTTGTGAAACGTGAAAATGTATGGCATTATGTCTCTTAGAAATCCTGAGGAGCTGGTATAAAATCAATCTATTTGTTGAAGGTTTGTACTGTAGTGTACATGATACATAACCAAACTTACTAAATACGGCGTCTATAAAATAAAGCACTGCGTAAAGTAAGAGTACATCCATACACAAGTCAGGGAAGACTGAACAAATAGGTGTCAGTGCAGAACTGAGTCTTTTGCAGGCTCATCTTTTCGAGAAATGTCTCGGAAGATGGCAGTCTTGATAGGGCTTTTGTGGAGGGACTATTTGTGATTTTCATACAAACAGCTGTTATGATCAAGTAGTCTAATCTCTGGTTTTTTGTTTTGTGTTTTTTAATGGAAACTTCTAGCGATGAGCAATATATTATGAAGTTTCAAGAATTATTCTAATGCTTAGGCATTTCATAAAGACACTTTGATTTTAATCTCTTGCACAGTTTCAGTTTCCATCCCATCTGTTGGACATTGTATTTTTCTTTGCCTTTCTTATCTGTGCAAATGTTGTAAACAAATGTCTTCTCTTTCTCTTTGTTTTAAAGACAAAGATCACCTTTAATCTTTCACTATAAAAACTGCCTACAGATGAATAGTTCTTGTTTACTTTTAATGAAGAAATATAAGGTGCAATATTGTTGTTGATATTGACAATGTTATGATAAGTGTGATATTTTTATCAGAAATATACCACTTAATCACATTTTTTTGCTGAGAGGGATGGATCTTGGAAGACTGCTTGATGCATAGTTCAGTGTTTGGGGGCTAAACTACCACTCCTCCTCTTCCTCCTCCTCCTCCTCCTCCTCACCACTGGTGAGGCCACACCTGCAGTGCTGGGTCTGGTTCTGGGCTCCCCAGTATGAGATACACAGATGTACCCGAGAGAGCCTGATGAAGGGCCACAAAGATGATGGAGGGACTGGAGCACCTCTCCTGTGAGGGAAGGCTGAGAGAGCTGGGACTGTCCAGCCTGGAGAGGAGAAGGCTCTGGGGATCTCATCAATGTACAGAAATACCTGCAGGGAGGGTGCAATGAGGACAGAGCCAGGCTCTTCTAGTGGTGCCCAGTGACAGGACCAGAGGCAACAGGCACAAACGGAAACACTGGAGGTTCCCTCCGAACATCAGGAAACAGTTTCCTACTGTGAGGGTGACTGAGCACAGGTTGCCCAGGGAGGCTGTGGAGTCTCCCTCCTTGGAGATATTCAAAAGCCGTCTGGACACAGGCCTGGGCAACCTGCTCTGGGTGACCCTGCTTGAGCAGGGGGGTTGGACTGGGCAACCTCCAGAGGTCCCTGCTAGCCTCAGCCGTTCCATTCTGTGATTCTGTGAAACTGTGTTCGTGAAGATTTTTTTTAAAGAGATGTTCTTGTGTTGATTTTTTACCAATTATGGTTGATCCTGGAATTGTTCAAATAGTACGTTTGGAAAACTTGTTTAGTATTTTTAAGTTGCTTATACTAACTTTTTCAAAGCCTTTTGCATAATTTGTTAGGAATTTATAGCTTTACAGAATAAAATAGGAATTTCCTTGCATGTTAAATAGTTGGTGCAGTTATATAAAAATAACATTCTTAACATTTTCAGAGATAGGAAGGATGCTGAATATTGGTGGAGCTGAAAACTTAAGCTTTTACCAACTAGTGTTAAAAGGTCACATGTAGTATAGTGTGCCCCATTGACTTTTTTTTTTAACAGGGTTTGAGTATGGCATATTTATTTACATACATATATTTTTAAATGAAATCAGTGAGATGAAAGATTATTAAACACAAAACTATTCAGATTTTTGGCAAATATTTTAACAGCTTTTTATAATTCCTCCTTCCTTCTTTTCTTCCACTGGCCATTTCCTACTTCAGTTAACAGTTTGAAATGTAGATACTAAACTAATCTAACTGTTATTAATCTGTTAATATCTGAAGTAATTTATTTTTGAAATATTTGATCTTGGTTTTAATGATAATACATTCATATCTGAAAGAACTTGCATATTATAATAAAATTTCTAGAAAGGATTCTGTAATTCTCATCTAAACTTTCCTCTGATTTTACAGAATGTCCAGTACAAGAGAATATAGGTCATTTTGTAGAAAGATAATTCTAAATCTGAAGGCTTTTTATGTTTATTTTCTTTATTCTTACTTTTTTTCTGAACTAACTCTGGCTGACTGATTACAGGAAAGAAAACTTTTAAAATTAATTTTCAAGGTATGAATATTTTATATAGGCTGAAAGTTCTGTTGTTTTTTTTTTTTCCACATTTAAACTAATGACAGTGACATCAAAGATTAACTAATACTACTGCTATTTGCTACCATTAATACCAACATACCACTCTTCCTTGTTTTCTCCTTTTGACTTAGTTTTAGTCTAGTGTTTTCATGAGCATATTAATTTTATAATTACTGGAGTGCTAACAGTGATTTTTTATTTTTATTTTTTCCTGCAAAGATTTCTAATAATCTGTATGAAATTTTCTTGCATTTTATAACAAAATTATTGCTGAATACTGTCCTGTGGTAATAACTGTATACGTTGCTTAATTTATCAGAAAAAAGAAATGCCGCATGTAATATAACTCTCATGAGGTTCTCATGAGACAGTACAGGTCGTCTTTGTGCCACCTGTGTTTTACTGGGAAGGATAGACAAAACTGAGGCTTCTGATGTCCTGTAGCAGCTATTTGTAGTTTTTTGTGTACTTAGAGGAGAAACCCCAAACTCTTATTAAAATAGTAATGAGGCAAAGTGTAAAGTAAATATAGCTGTTCAGTGCTTTGCAGGTAATGGGAGTGTTGCTACATTCCTTATTTTGGCCTTTGTAGGGAAGGTGGAAGTAAAGTTCTGTCTTTTTCTGTTAACAGCCTAAAATGACTGTGTGAATTCAGTGGAATAAATGGCGTCCAAAGTAACTGATGCTATAGTTTGGTACCAGAAGAAGGTAAGCTTTCTATTTGTTTTTATGGTGGCTTTAAAAAAAAAAAGTTGGCTTATTGTGTTTTTGTGTGTAAAGTAACTGCATTATTGGTTAGTGTTGTATGAGAGTGAGTAGCTTGAAACTTGTCTTCCAAAAACAAATAACTACTAGTGAGTCTAATGAAATGGAATAGCTTTTGGTCTGTGTTGAAAACTCCTCACTCCCTTGGCTACTTGTGCTATGGAGAAAAAAGGAAAGAAAATTTTTGTTCTCAGTAGAATGTTAATTAATATGCAGGAGAATGTTGTTTCTATAGCACATAAGTGAATTTTTATTTAACTATTTAAGTAGAAAGTAAGAATTGAAATGTATGGTCTGTCAGTTACAAGTAACTGTGTAGTCCATACCCAAAAGAGATAGCTAGGGCGTTTTAGAAGTTAATTAGAAAAAAAAAAAAAATTGGGGGAAGAGAGAAAAAAGAGCTAATTTGGAGATACATAGTTACAGTATTGCCCATATCTTTTGATTCACTTTTGCACATAGAAATGGTGATATCTCTTTCTGATTTATTATTTTGACAATTTAAAATAATCATATCCTCTTGACATTAGTGTGCCAGTTGACTTAGTTAAATTGCTTTTAAAAAGCTGAAAAATTTTCTAAATTTTGAGATGTGCTTCTTTACTGAGATATAAATAAGGTCTGATCATTATTTTTCTTGGCTTTCTGTGGTTTAGTAAGTTTCTACGAGTTACTGTTTTCCTTGGGCCTATGGCTGTCTTTTTATGAGGATACATCTTGTCCTTAGGAGAATGATGGCAAGGGTCTTCAAAACAGAAATTCTGGTTAACTTCTAGCTAAGCAACAGTTAACTTTTTTCCCTAGAAAAAAGGCAATACTGGTATGCTTTGCTGAGATCTTTACAACTGTGACTTAAAGGTCCAGTTGGAAAAGCAGAAAAATTAATTTTGCTGACTTAATTTATACTGAACATTCAGTTACCTATTAAAATTGAAAATAATTCCGAATGTAATGAGGATTTTTTGGTTTTGTACTGTGTATTCTCTCCCTTCTCTTATTCAAGCTTACAAAAAGTATTTTTGGAAAAGTATCAGTGAAATTACACTGTGGTTTTGAACCGTTTCTTGATTGCAGGTCCAATCCCATTTCTTAAAGATTTGGAGGATGACATGCAGAAGATTTAGTGTAACAAAATTCAGTGCAGGATCTTATGGAAGGGGAAAGTGATGCTGATTTTACCTGCTTCCACTCATTCTCTCATAAATTGCATTCACTCTCACTGTCATACTGATAACACGTAAAAGCACCAAGTTTTGTGCCTATTTGGTCTGGCCAGGACCTCTTGTGTAATGCAAGAGGTGCTGGCTATCAGATCCTCACCATGTCTCTGAGGTTTTTTCATTGGTTCATGATGAACTAGTCTTGGAGATCTTTTATGGTATTCAGCCTTATATAGAAATGGTCCTTTGATGCAAGAAAGAGTCTCAAGTTTCCATAAATCTGAGGTTCATGCTTATCTTTTTTTTCTTTCTTTCTTTTTTTTTTAAAATACATGTCTGTTTTTCTGACGGTCATATGGGGAAAAGGAATGCCATATGTGATACGCTCCAACTTTCCATCCTCCTGACGTAAGGAAGGCAGGATCTTCTGCTGATGAGTCACTGTGCTGTGATCTTACAGAGGGCAGGCCTTCTGGTCTTGATATAAACAACCCATTCCTCAATTTCACTTTTCCCAGGACACTGTTCCTAACAGGATTACCTGTTATCAATATAGATCATTCTTTTAACCCTTGCTCTGTCATTTTTTCCAGTGATTTCACACACGTTTCCATTTATTTCATTCATAGCAACAACAGTATTTCTACTACAAGACTCTGTAGGCTTTCACAGGGGTCTGCTTGGCCACAAATTGCGTGCTGCCTTTATGGCAAGGAGCTGTGATGAGGTGACTCCTGTTACCTCATGAAAGACTGGGCTGTCTTCAGGAGGGATAAGATCTTGCATAACCCAGATGTCAGTGTTTTCCATGGTGTGAACAAAATTTAATTGCTGTCCATGCGTGGACTGGGGTCTGCTAAATGAGCAGGCTTTGCCTCTTTCGGTATGAGGAAGTGGAGTCTTATTTTGGGACAGGTGGCTGCACTGCAGAAACATTGCATCTCATGCAAACGTTCATGCTAATTACATTGTTATTTCTTAGGTCCCATTTATTGAAGGTTCTGGATCAGGCTGATAACCCCAAGAGGTTTTTTTAACTTTGTAGTGCAGGATGTGGTCCTTTCCTGGGAGCATCTAGGCTCTTTCACCCATGTCCTTGACTTTAGTTAGTTAGTTAGTTAAATCTCTTACATGGCACAGTATTTTTTTTTTCCCATGGATTTGTTGTTTGCACCAAAGATTTCAAATTGGGGAACAGAAGGAGCTGTGCTAGTGGTTAGTGGGTACCAGATATTTTTTTTGTCCTTTCTGATAGATTTCTATTATGTGATTGTTTATGATGGGAAAATGCTGAACTCTGTGAACTGGTGGTTGCTTTCAGTTTGAAATTTTTATTTCAGAATTGTCAAAGTTGTCCTACTTACCTTGCGTTTTAGATTCGCTGATTCCTCACAGCAGTAACTGAAATTGAAGGTGGGGAGGGATCAAAGCTTAGCATATTCTGGCAGTAAAACGGTGTTGCTGGGGCAAGAGACAACCAGGGTTGCAGTCAATATTGATCAAATTGATGTGACTTGCCTATATGATAAAATGAGGAAAATAAAGTGTTATTTTTGGGGAGGTGTTTTCAGATTAATGAATTTATGTATGAATGCCCTAAAAAAGAACATGAAGAACTTCTTTATGTGTGACTATAAATATTAGAAGAAAAGTATGTTTAAGTAGGTGGAGGCCACATAAGAAATATTGAACAGATACCTTGCTGCTTGTGTTTCTTTGTGTTCAATTTTAACGTATGTATTTTGTCTCTGTCCTGAATTTCAAAGGTCTGTTGCTTTCTCAAAAGTAAAGTGTTTTTATATTTCTTTAATGGAAAGAGTTAAGCAATTGAGCTCTTCCAACCCTACTTTAGGCAAGTTTTCCAAACACCAAGTTTACTCATATGAGTCATACTATTGTCTGAAATTGAGCTCCTCACGCGAGGATGATTTAGTAATGCGCTTAATCATTTAAAATGTCAGACCTTTTATTATGTAAACTTGTTTTTGTTGTTGCAATAGATTTACCCTGCTTTTAGTGCATCGGAGTCTTGTAAAAATACAACATTCAATTCTTAGTTATTTTAAGTTGGATTGTAAGATTTCAGAGAGTGTATTATACCAGCTTGTTGTTCAGAAACAAGATTGCATGGACATAGCTTTACTGCTTCCAGTGATCGCTTGCATTTCCCAGCTGGTGCAAATACTTTTGCAAGGCATGAAATCTGAACAGATAAATCCTGCTAGATACAGGTTGGCTCTGTAGAAAGCAAAATAAATTAAACCTCTGCTGTGTTCCTGGATGCACTGGGGAGTGCAACGCTGAGATATTTGTCTGTCAGATAGGCTTTGTCTAGCTTGTTTTCAACACTTTCTGCTTCACTAGATCTTGCAATAGGAGGGTGTGGCAGGGGTGTCTGCATTGCTCTCAGGAATGGTTCCTTGCTTTGGGCCCAGACAGCTATGCACTTTGTTAGTTAATGTCCTTAGGATTACGTGTATTTACCAGAATACAGAATTTGCTTCAGATTTTTAATTGATTGATTTTATGTAGAAAATCATCATAATGTTTCCTCTGAAAAAATCCAACACCCCCACAATTATTTTAAACAATTCAGTACCTGATGGTGTACCTTTCTGATACTGATACTTTATACGTACTTGAAATATTTCCTCAGTAACAGTAACTGATGTTAAAAATAATAAAATTGGTAATAATCTAAAATATTGCTTGTATTGCTTGTAACTTAAACTTTTTGCATTAATTTCTTATAATACTTTCAAGTTTTACAGACCAAATTTTGGTCTGGTTTCCAATTTGCCTGAAAAATTTTCCAATTTTCAATCCTCACAGAAGCCTTGTTGCCAAAATGGGGAACTTTATACCAATATGGTAATAATATTGCAGGAGAGAACTGTGGTGTTCCTTCTCTTGGGGATGGTTGTAGGGGAAGGCAGAGTACAGCTTAATTAATTGAACCTGAATCCTGCACCTGGCTGCGTATCAGTTAACTTTGCCAATGCAGCTTTCTGCTGTTTCGGGTGTCCCTTGGGTACAGCTGTTAAAGGGCACAATAAAATAAATGAGATGTTTTCTCTCTCACAGCTTTAAAGGGCAAAACTAGAGTTCTAATTGAATCGCTTTAAGATCTGTAATATTCAGTGTTTTACAGCTCATGAGTCCAAGATTATTATTGCCGAGTTGATAAAGGAAGAAATAAACCAGAAATTATATCATTCCCTGAAACCACCTGATTTCCTTCTTGGAATGCATTGGTGGCCCTGGCACCAGAGCCAGTTTTTGCCAAATGGTCAGGCTGTATGGCTAAATTACCCAAAACTTTGCATGCTGAAACTGCATCGGTTCAGAAAGGTCTGCCTTCAAGTGCGAAAACTTGACAAGTGTTGGACCTGGCTATTTTTGAAAGCACTGAGGAAAAAAAAAGTATATTTTATTCAGAAGAGTTTCCTTCCATGTAGTGCTGGAATTGGGTACTCAAGTTGTCATCTGACCAAATAGCGGAGATTGCCTTCAGCACCTTGTTTTGGTAAGACAAAACTCAAGTTTCTGAATCTTGTGCAAAAGATCACCCAAAACCTGGCGCTGTGGCTGAATGAAGCAGGTTTCCGTTTTGCCTCCCTGTTGTCTCCCATGCCTGCTTTGCTGTCCCACAGACTGTCATGCACTTATCTGGTGAATTTGGTCAGGGAACTAATCCAGTTAAAACTAAGACTACGACTTGCAAGGAGCTGAACCTATCTAATTGTTGGGGGACGGAGAACGAAGAGCTGAAATCTCTCTGTCTGTAATGCTGATTCTTGAATTGTTTCATTACCCCTTGTGAAACTATAACCTAACATTTTCTTTTCTCTTCCTGAGTGATCTGATTGGTCTTTCAGCCACCCAGATGAATGTGCTGGCACAAAGAATGTACGCTGTGGGAAGTGAAAATGGTCGGGGTGTAAGGGCAGTGCTGTTTTAAAATCCTAGTTGCAATGCTTGTAAAATTGCAGTATTTTCAGTGGTCTTCAGGGAATTGTACTGAGTAATGAGGCTGTCAGAGTTATTTTCTTTTCCCAGTTACAACTTGAGGCTGCTTTGTTTTGTGCAAGTTCATAATTGTAAAAAAAAAAAAAAAATGTTGCAGAGGTCTTAAATCCTTAACACTTGGAGAGTAACTGGTCTGTATTAGCAATAGAGGTGTGCAGGGATTGCATGAGAGGCAATAAAAACAAGTTGAAATGTGGGAAATTCTGATCAGATGTAAGGATAAAAATGTTTAGCGTGAGGTTTGCCAAGCATTGAGACAGGACCCCAGAGCGGCTGTGAAACGTCTGATCTTTGGAGATGTTTGGATCTCTACTGGGTAAGTCCTTGAGCAACCTGCTGTAACTGGACCTGCTTTGGAGGTCCTCCTGCACAGGAGGTTGGGCTAGGTGACCTCCACCTGTGTGATTCTGTGATGACTTTAGTTTGAAATTTGAAGGTGAGCAAATGTTATCATAAGGGATTGTGTTTAATTGTGATTTTGTGATTCATGACAGAGATGGAATCTCATTTAGCTTGTGCTTTTTTTTTTTAGGTTTTGCTCTATACTCTACTTAAGCCAAAGAAATGGTACCTGCAGTTGGACCTAGTGTCCAGGTCATGTCACTAGGAAATGGCTTAGAGTAGGTGTTTGTTATTCCTGTACTCTCATTTAGTTTAACCTGCAAACCATTTCTAACTATTCTTATGTATATAATTTTCCTTTATGTTTAATTGTGCAATGAAAAAAGATGTTTCATGTTTTTAGTAGCTATGCTAAAATCTGTAAACCGTTACTCAGGGCAATAGGTAGGGCTGACTGATGTTACCAAGAATTAATCTGTAATGAATGATACAGAAAAACTATTAATACATAGCTGATAAAAGTTTAATTATGTATTATTGTACTCTGAAAGGGACAGTATCTTTGAAGTAAGCTTTGGTAAAATTATTGTTCAGTGAAATGGCCATAAGTTCAGTGTTGTTGCAGTTATTGCCAGAATTTAGCAGGTCATTAGTTGGCAATTCAAACTATTATGAATAAATAACTCCTAAAGTTTTGAATGGCTTCAATTTACTGTAAATAGTTGGTTTCAGCTCTGCCTCTGGGGCCAAACAGGGAGATGGAAGGGGAATCCGAGAATCTTTTAGTAACCAGAGGTAACAATTCAGCAGTCCTAAATTCAAAGCTCTGCACCTTAGGATGTACAGCTTTTAATCCCTTCATTGTCCTTCTCCACTTGACTAAAACTTACTAAACTCTGTGCTATTAGCAGACAGTGTACAACTATTATATAGTGATTTCTATCTGTGGTTTATTAGCTAAGTTTGTCTTAGCTTAGCTTGTCTGGTCCACATATCCACCACAAAAAAAAAAATGGAAAAAACCCCACCACCTTTGAAAATGAAAAATATCCTGGAAGAAAAAATCATCCTAACAGCAGACATAATTATGCTGTTAGATTATAGCTATTAGATTATTGCCTTTGCTGCAATGGGGATCTGTTTATGTAAGAAGTAAAATGAGGTTTAAAATAATTTTTAGTAATCCTGTTCAAGTTTCGAGACAATGAGAAATAATTTGTCTAATATCTGAAACTGTATACTTAAATAACCAAATATGAAGTATTTTACAAGATATTTTAAAATGAATATTTCATGTGTAGAAATTATTTATATATTGATATCTTAATATTAAAATTGATACATTAAATCATACAGGTTTTTGAAGATTGTTGGACTGTAAAAGTTAATAAAGCATATTAGCTAATATTTTAACACTAAATATTGTAATAAGGTGTTAAACTTAATTTCCTTGGTAGACAGTCCAAGGAAGCAACTCTGTGTTTTATTCACAAAGCTCTGTATCTTGTATCTTTTGGATTTGTAATACTATTGTGATGTTGCTTGTAAAAGTGTTTAGAGGTTTTAAAGAGCAAAGTTTAGCATGCAGGTTTCATTATTGATAAACATTAAAGTTTTAAGATCCATCAGGAAATACTATGTATTCTCAGGATTATAATCTTTGCTAGTCTGCTCGGTCATACATTATAAATGTCTCCTGAAATATTGATCAATTCCATTAGAATCAGAAGGCCTTGTGAGTATTGGGCTACAGGTTGATACCATCACTACATTAGCTTAAAGTGAATATCAGTGTCATTCACAAAGCTCAAATTCAATCTTGATGCACATATGGCTTGTTATGGGAAAGACATTGGAAAAAAATATTATGCAGTGCAGAAACCCTTTGCACTGGGCTTTATTTGAAGTAATAGCTTCAGATCCTTCTTGATTAGATATTTTATAAATAAAAATAGAATAAATTTCTGTGATAAATCAGATTAAAATTGGGATGTTGTATAGTTTGCTACAAAAAAGTCTATTGCCAGTTGTAGACTGGGCTGATGGATTGAAAATATCATTGACAAGCTATTACACAGTCTTGCGCCAAGACTTGAACAGATTTTAAAAGCATTACTTCTTGTCGTATACTTAAAAATTGGACAATTTTTGGACCCTTGTATTTTGTACTTTATATTTGCTGTGAAGGATACTGCAGAACTTGCAGCTCTAGTGGATGAAACTCCAGGTAGAGTTGGTGGGTTCAGGCTTATCTAGGTACTGGAGTTGATCTGGGCCTTCAGGTTGGCCTAACTGTTCCGGCACAGGAAGCTTGAACACCTGTGGAGGAGCCCTGGGGCAGCTGCATATTGAGGGAAAGCTTGCTTTGATCAAGTGTTGTGTATATTTAAATTCTTCAGGTTGGAAGCGTGAATGATCTTATCTCTAGAAGGTTATTCCTTCTTTTTATTTGCCTTTAGAGCTTAATTTCTTTGGCATTGCTGGATGCTAGACTTCTTTTCAGTGCCCTGCAGGTATGTACAATTTTAAAGAGTTGCATGAATTGCCAAGAGCTAGAGCCTACATGCAAACATTTGACAACTTAATATTTAGATTTAACATGAAACATAATTTAGATGCAAATGCTTGTAAATCAAAACTCTTTGAAGATGGAATTGACTGGTGATCTCAATAATTTAAACCTAGGAAGGTTTGCTAGTATTAACTTACATTCTTGAATTCATTCAGGAATTACATTCTTGAATTCAATTCATGCAGGTGTCTAGCATCTCTGGTAATCATTATATGTTATAATTTAGCTTGTTGTCAATGAGAAACACTTTTCAGTGAATTCTGCAAGATATGTTTCACAAACTGTAAATGTGTTTTACTGACATAAGGTAGAGAGGAAAAATAATTAATGCCTACGTTTTTTACTTGCCTTGTTTCAGTAACAGTAGTTCTACCTATTTTTGTTTAATGTGGGAAATGAAGCGTGCCAGTACGGTACTTTATAACCATGCCTTTGTTTGCATGCATTTCCTTCTGATACACTTGCAAGAGAAGTATAGAGGGATGCTTATGCAGATGGGGAGAAGGGAAATTGAGTATCAAGTCTAAATTTGATGTGCTGAGCACGTACGCCTGCTCCCTGAAGTGCTTCTAAAACTCTCTTAAAACACAAAGAGGTGAAATTAGGTAGATTCACAATTTTTTCTATTTTTTTTAGAGGTTGTAGTGATACTTGCTGTCTGTAATTATGCCTTTAACTCTTTTCAGTTTGCAACAGTATGCCTTTACTTAATAGCCCTGTGCTCAGATTTTAATAATTAAAGTTGATCAGAGGTGATTGGCCAGATCCACTAGTCGAATAAAACAGTTGTAAAAGAGCATCTCACTTAAAGTTGTTTTGGCTCTCCCATTTTACCTCCTGCTGGAGGAATTGCTTTATGGGGCAATGTTAAAAGAAAAAATGTGAACTGCAAAATCCCTACTTATTGTCTTTTTGTGGAGATAGAAGCTGCTACCTAGCCTTGAGGGAGAAGAAATGTTTGTTGTAAAATATAACAAAGTCAAATTTTAAATTGGTTGACTTCCTTGCCTCAGATGTCTTCTGGGATCTGTGTTCCCCAGAATTCCTTTAACAAATGGTCTGTTATTTGTCTAAAAGAACAATGTTCTTTTAAAGTCTCTTTCAACTCTACACCAGTTTCAGCTATGAATGGAATTAGGAATACAGAATTTGCGTTACAGCTTTATTGGCACAAAGCCTTCCTTCCGCATTTGTTTCTTGCATAATCGAGAGGGAGACAGACTTGCATCCCCTTTTCTGTCTTTGTAGAAAGAAATCTTTTTTGGAAGTCAGGAGGGGAGGACACAATATTATGCAGCATAAAAACCTCACTCGGGGCTCTTCTAAGTAAATTTCAGGAAAACCAGGAAGGCCTGACATTTCATTTAAAATATATTTAGAGAAAAAGCCAGAACAATTAGATATAAATGTCTGGGTGGAGTGGTTATTAAAGATACTGACTTTTTAATTGCTGGCTGTTATCCAGGTGGAGTTAGCTCTTAAACTTCCTTTGGTTTAATTACTTTAATTGTAGCAAGGGCTTAATTCTGCCCAGTGCAGTGCCTGACTCGCTAATTATTTTCCACAGTCTACATTTTTTTCCAAATAAGAGGTGCAAAGTATTTATTATTATTACCAAAAAGCCAGTATTTTTTTTTTCCTCAGTTTTAAAGTAGCAAACTATAGAAAGTTTTTGAGTGCTTAGCTCTTGTGAATGGGAAATTTTGTTTAAATCTGAGAATGGTTAATTCAATAATTCAATTCACTGTTCTCACTTTTTATGTGCTTTGGACTTTACAGCTATAAGTTAATTTTTTTTTTCCTTTTTTATCCCTGATGAGTCAGGTTTAGAGGCACAGAAGATACCTCCAGATTTTTTTTGTTTATGGGCCTGTTTGTCTGTTGGCTTCCCTGGATATCTTTTTACATTTATGTTAGATCCTTGGTTAAAAGATCCTTTTTAACCAAGAATGACTGGTTTTTTTGGGGGGGTGTGTGTGTTTATTTTTATTTTTATTTTTGGGGGGTTTTTTGTTTGTTTTTAAGTAATGTCTTCCAGTTTAACACTGAAGACTGCAATAGTAAAAGACAAATCAGAACAGTGTTTTCTGATTTGAGGTGTATGCACTCGTGCTTGGGCCTGTTGTAGTTTGCAAGCTGGAATGAGAAGCCATACTCTTGCAGTAAGATTGAATTTAAGCAGTTTGGCTCAAACGCTGGGGGTTCCCCTTGCCTCTCTCAGGTGTCGGGGCTAAGCTGCTTGGAGCAGCTCTTTGCACAGTCAGTATGGGGACTTTGAGTCTTGGGAAGTGCGTCTGTCTCTCTCCCTTGTGAACCTAAAAGTGATCTTACTCTTAACTGCTCAGAGTTTGTGATGTGAATCAAACTTCAGATATGTAGCAGTGCGTGTGCATGCACGTGTATATGCCTAGGTAGAACTGCTGGGATGGAAAGGTTTTAAAATTGACATAGTAAAAGAGATCATTACTGAATATTATCTAGAAATACTATTTGTGCAGAGTTCAAAGCAATCTGGTGATCTATGATAACTTCTTACAAAACTTGGATATATGGTCTCATATATTGACTTGTTCTTGTCACTATCTTACACATGAATTTTCTGAACTTTAAGGCTGCCCTTCTTCAAAATATCTGTCAGTCATAGAGTGACTTTCTTGTATGAACAAGTGCACAGTAATTTCTTATATTAACTATAGATACTACGTTGATGGCTATTTAAAACAATGGAACTCATCAAAACTGGTATAAGCGCTAGGATTTGAATAAGTGCTTGTAGGATCAACCTTTAGGCTTTCTATGGTTCCGCTCGTATAAGTACACAAAGTTTTCTACAATGCTGTGGTGAGGGTAGAGCCTGGGAGAAAACAATTCCTTTTTATTCCAATTTTTTAACTAAAAATTTGCTCACATTTAGACAAAGCTAAGATCTTTAGAAGAGTTTCATCAATAAATAGACTAGCAACTTAATGACAGTGAACAAATGTGGGAATCAGTCTAGTAGGAACATTATTTCACCAGTACTTCAGTGAGAAAAGTGCAGTTTCCTGATACTCTTTGAGTTTTCCCTGGCCTGTAACCTGGTTGATTACCAGCCTGACCATATATTTTGTTGCTGTGCAATCTTAAGAGATAAAGCTAAAGGCAATGTAGCTGTAAAAGTGGGTGTGGAGGGAGATGGTTTAAAAAATAATGAATTAATTGAAGGTATGGGTTCAACTAGATGTGCATGGTGTTTTCTCTAAAGTTAACTGAAAGACTGTGTCAGTGTTGCTGCCGTAGGTCTGCTCTCCGGCAGTATGGGGACTGGAATCCTGACCTGAGGTGGGAGAGAGCATGGTGTTCCTTGTCCTCTGACTTGGGATGAGGCTGAGGCCATCCGCTTGCCTCTCCCATTATCACAACTCGTTTACAGGTTAGCTAGATCCAGTCCAGCCAAGATGGAACAGAGAAGATAAGGATTGCTTTGTAAACAAGCCTCCCCAAGGAAATAACCTGCTGTCTTCATGCTTGTCTTGTTGAAGATTGATTGATTTTGCTTTTGTCTTTTAGAACCTAATGCAGATTTTTGTGTGTGTTCTTTTTAGATTGGGGCATATGATCAACAAATATGGGAAAAATCAGTAGAGCAAAGAGAAATAAAGGTAATAATGTTACAGCATTTCAACTTTTATTTTTTGCCAGTTACCAGCGGTGCTGTCTGTGATTGTGTACGCTGATGTAATTTACAATGTACGTGGTGGTATTTAGTACTGGTAAAGTAAAACCAGACTTCTGGAGTGCAACCAAATGTAACCAGCATATTATGCTCTGTTTATTTTACATAATTAATAACTCTGCAGCATTTAAAGTGCTGCATCTCTCTGTATCTCAGCACTTTTTTTTTTTTTTTCTTTTCAGTTATCTTAAGCCAGGGCTTAGTTGCTTAGTACCTCTGTCTTTCACTTTTCTTTGTGATGAATTCTAATATCAGTTATCTGAGCTCTCTTTACTTTCAGTTAGTTACCTTATACCTGCAGTTTACTTTTCCTCCTTTATGATGCTGTCATTGTTTTGTACAGTTTATTAGACTGGTAAGTACTTCAGGCTTTGTTTCCCTGAACAAGCAGTTTAACAGCATTCTTTGCATTTTGGTTTAACTAACAGTGCCATCAATGTCTGCCACATTGCTAAATTGTTTTGGGCAAAAAGAAATCAATCCTATGTGTAAGAATTTTATGGATTGTATATTATGTCATAAGCCATTATGTTAATTTAATTAGCATTTTCTTGCAATTAACCTTTTTCTTTGAAATATTGCACACAAGAAATATGCTATTACTGCATGAGTTTCAAGGTGTTGCTAATTCTTAACATTAGCAAAGTGTACATTTCTTCAGTTCCCCTGAGGTGTTTGTTTTTCCCCTCCCCAGTACTTCAGCAGCTAACCGAATTGTTTGCATTACGTGGAAACTGTTCCTGACCCGAACTATAGAGTTCCCCCATTTCTGTACACAAATCCACAAATTAACTGTTCAGTCGGAGCTGACACTGTGTGTACAAGTGCTCCTCAAGCTGACGCGATGCTGTAAAGCCCCGTCTCGCTGCAGCAGCGGGCCCGGCGCCGGGCCGGGAGGCTGCAGCCCGCAGCGGGTCCCCGGTCCCCGCCGGAGCGGAGCCGCCTCCCCCCCGCCGCCCTCCCGGCCCGGCCCGCGGCTGCTCGGAGGAGACCCGGCGGCCGGGGATGTGCCGGGCAGCTCGGGTTACTGGGTTACTGCTGGATCTTAAAGGGAGCTTGCTCCTGAGCGCAGCACCGGGCGCAGCCGGGATAGGGGCTGTTCGTACAAGCAGGAGACTGTTGCGGGAAAATTGTGTCTTGTGGTGCGTTTGTCTGAAGTCTGCAGAGAGAAGCGTGTGTCAGAAATGTGCCTGACAAGCAGTACAACCGATTTCAAACTGAGAGCCTAGCGTGCTACTTGTTTTCAGGGTCCTTTCCACGACCGTGAAAACCAATCGCCCTTATGACAGAAGTTCTTGTAACTACTGTGTAATAGGACATTATTCAAAGAATTTATTGCAAATAATGCCTTGTGCTTATTTGAAATGCATCTCGTTTGGCTCAGGAGTCCGATAACTAACAAATTAATGAGTTTATGTTGACTGAGTTTAGTGTAATAACCGTAACACTGAAAACAGACTACTTAGTTCAAGTATTGTAGTGCTTTAATCTCAAAGCTACTACAGTACTGTTTATAAATGAACTTTACTAAAAATCTAAAGAAAGATTTCTTAGTAGAAAATCTGTTTCTGATACTATACATTTATAGCTTAGAACTATAATAAAATCTGTTAAGATTCATTTTAAAATTTGTTCAAAAGAATTTTTACAATAATAACAACTATTTTTAAGGATTTTTATTGGAACTTTATTTTTGCTATTAGTTAGCTGAAATGTGTTTGTTGCTGAATAGAAATTATATGAACTAACTGGATGGGCCTGAACACTATGAAACGCTATGTTTGTTTGTTTGTTTTTTTAAATTAACCTTAGTTTGAAGCACTGCTGTTCTCCACATATGTTACAGATATTTGTGATACAATAAGAGAGTGGAGAAATTGCATCTTAATAAATGGAATTCTTTCACTGTCCGTGGCAAAAAGTAGAACCACCAATTCAATGTGGTCCATGGACACTGAAAGCATTTGAGATTTGACCAATGGAATTTTTAAAGAATGTGTTACCACTTCTTTTCCTACGAAAGATGCATCAAGTTATAGTGTTGACTTATTTTTTGCAGAATTTTTTCTTTAAAATGAAAACAATTTTAGCCACAGTGGTAAATTTTTCCTTGGATTGTGCATGTGTTCCCAGGGGGTTATTCCTTCTAAGAAGCACATACATCTTTATTTAGACTTTCAAGAAAAATCTTGTGGCCCATAAGCAGTAATACATTTGAAAATTATTATATCATTCAGCATTTTATTTTTAAGCTTTAGATATTTTTATGAAATAGAGTGGTTCACTTATGCAAGATTTCACAAGAATCTGTAGCTGGTACTAGAATTATAATAATTTCCAATTTCCAGTTTTCTCATTCCACATAAAATTACTGCAGTTTTAAGACTGCTGTTCTGTAAAAATCTTACACTTTAAGCTCTTTGCAGTGCTTAGGTCTACAATACAACTGGTTTTCTGTATTTGTCATCCTCAGAGCACAGTTTGTCCTATCCATGTTTCAGTTATATGTATTAATTTTGTTTTGTTGCAAGCAAACTCTCATTTTTCGGATAGACACATCAGATGATGACGACTATGTCTAGTTCATTGTGAACAGTTTGATTTCTTTTAAATTTTTATTTCAGCATGAAAAATAAATCTAGTTGAATATAGATATGAGAAATATCTACGCTCTACCTATTTGAACAACTTGCTTGATACTGTTCTTATGAAGATTAACATTACCAGATTTCACTGATCTCTCATTGATAATAATTTCATTTTTATCCTTTAATCTGAATTTAATGTTTACATTTAAGTAATAAATGTTTTTACATGTGGATGAAATATGACAATGGTGGAAATCTGCAATTCACTAGGGAATTTAACTGCTTTCTGAATGAAGAGTTAAGCCACTTCCATCATAATTCCATTTGAACCCAAAATATTTTTTGAAATATTGTATTTTACTCTATATACCAGTTGTACTCTGTGGAATCATTATTAGCTAATGTGACCAAGAGCCTAATGTAAAGGGATCAGAATAAACTCACAGCTGTCTCTGAGACTTGAGAGTACTGGATGATGTTTTAGCATTAAAAACAAACTTGAAAGTTTTGCAAGATAGTTTGGCTCTTCACTGAAGGAAGAAATAAGCTTGCTTTTTTTCATGCTGCTTTCCTGTTGTGTGGGGTTTTTTTTTTCTCTCTAATAGGCTAATATTCACTATTAAGAAAAATTTAATACTTTTCTAGAATTTGGATTTCTTACAGTGGAACTTGCTCATGAGTGGCTCTTGCATTACAACGTGATTTGCTATCTAGGTTTGAAATTAAGGAGTTGCAATGTAAGCATTTTGTGAAGTATAATTAGACATCTAAGGAGAAAGAAGGTTCAAGAAAGTAATTTGTTGTAAAAGTTCTGAAAACCTAATATAAATTTATTACTAATTCTTGCAAGTGTGTGCATATGTTGTCTGCATAATCCCAAGCCATGGGAGATGAGTGCTCGGTACTTAAAACTATGTTTGAAAAATTACCTAATGGGTCAGTAATTGGTTGGAGTTTTAGATTGTAAAGTGTGTAAAAGGCATTTATTGTGCCTTGTTCCTTGCGATGTTTATTTTATAGCACTTTAAATCTATGAAGTTGACATATTTGTCTGAATTTTCAATAGAGTATGGCTTAAATACAATTACTGACCACATCAGTATTTTTGCTTTTGTAATGTCTGTCATCTACATGAATGTATGTTGATAGTACTTGCCTATTGCAGGGTTTGAGAAACAAACCAAAGAAAACAGGACATGTGAAACCAGACCTCATAGATGTTGATCTTGTGAGAGGTAGGTCCTGAGCTAGAAAAAGCTGAATTTCTCAGTATAAAAATAACTGCCATCCTGGGTCTTGTAACAAGAGTGTATTAATAAGCATTAAAAAAAACCCACACCAAAACAAAGCCAGCCAATTCTATGTAATGTGTCTCTAAAGAAGACTGATAGAACATGTTGTTAAAAGATGACCTCTAGTTTAAACTGATGACTTAAAAACTTGATTTAAATTTTGTTATATAGATTTAGATTTTTGAAAAACAAAATAAAAAAGTGGATTGTCATGGATCAAAGTTTTGGAGTTATTAGTTCAGAAATCTCCTATTGCCATGCATTCAGACTTCTTCCAAATCTTCTGACATCTGGAAGAAACGTTATGTTGAAATTTCTGGAGAGCAAAGAATGTATAGGCCTTGAATGTCTCTTGCCTGTTTTAGATAACAAAACAGCAACAAAAAGTCAGATGATAGGAGACTTTTCAAAAAGCCTTTATTTAGTCTTAATTTATGTTTATCTTAATTTCCCTCATGCCTCATGAAGGCTAGAAAAAATATTATTTAGCATTTTTTTCTGTGAGCCCAGCAGCCAGCATGGTCTTCCTGAATCCATTCCAGGTAGTGCTCTTTGAATTTGGTCTCGAATGAACCAAAGCACTTTGCTGTGCTCTTGCCCTTAGAGATACACAGGCACCCTCACATCCAGAGGGGCCCTTAGAGACCCCCTCACCCCCTTGCTCCCAGGCTGCTTCACCCCTTTACGCACGACCAGTCCTTTTTATCCCATTACCCCTCAATTTCCCCACGCTTATTCCTCCCCAAATCACCTAAACCTGTCCTTCCTTCCGCCCTTGGCTGATGGCTCCAGTGATGGGTCTAGAACCACCCCAGCAGGGTATTGTTTGGGCTCCCCCTCCTGCCATTGTCTTTGAGCTCCTCTGTGGGTGTGCAGATGAGCTTTTATCATGTCATCTAACAATATAACTTTTTAAAAATAGGAATGTGAGAGAAAGAAACAAAATCAAATAACATTTGAACTTTAAAGAAACAGAATTGAAAATTAAGCGTTTGTAGGAATTAAGGAACAGCAGTAGACCACTTCAATATAGTGATATACATGAATAGCATTTAAATGACTGCTCTGCACAGATATCTAAGCTGGCATTAAAGTAGTTCCAGTACTGGCAGTATTTTACCTGTGCACATACAGAGCTCACTAATTCAAGTTCTGCTTGTAAATGAGGTGGAAATGTCATAGCAAGCATGCAGCAGTTGCCCTTTCCAAGCGGTAACCTTGGCATAATTTAAGTCACACCCCCATTAAGAAAATGTTACGTGGTTTTCTAGCTGCCAGAGAAGTGCGAATTTGCAGGAAAAAAAGAAATGGATGGATATGAGAGAGAAAGGACATTTGAATGAGTGAGATGATTCTGTGAAAAATGGTGTAGAATCATAGAATGGTTTGGGTGGGAAGGGACCTCAAAGATCATCTAGTTCCACCCCCCTGCCATGGGCAGGGACACCCTCCACTAGACCAGGTTGCCCAAAGCCCCATCCAGCCTGGCCTTGAACACTTCCAGGGAGGGGGCCTCCACAGCTTCTCTGGGCAACCTGTTCCAGTGCCTCACCACCCTCACAGTAAAGAATTTCTTTCTTATATCTGATCTAAATTGACCCTCCTTCAGCTTAAAGCCATTACCCCTTGTCCTGTCACTCCATGCCCTTGTAAACAGTCCCTCTCCAGCTTTCCTGTAGGCCTCTTCAGGTACTGGAAGGCTGCTCTAAGGTCTCCCTGGAGCCTTCCCTTCTCCAGGCTGAACAAGCCCAACTCTCTCAGCCTGTCCTCACAGGAGAGGTGCTCCAGCCCTCTGATCATCTTTGCAGCCTTCTCTGGACTCGCTCTAACAGGTCCAGTAGAAGGAGACAAAGACAAATTATTCTTTGGGTGGCTTTCCTGCTCCTGAGCTAGTCCTCAGTTGGACAGATACTTCTCTATACTTTTCAACCTTATTTCATTTTTCTGAATGACATGGCCAGAGCAATTTACAGATGTTGATGTTTTAGATCCCTTTGCTGTGTCAGGAAAAGGGCTCTGCTGTGACTGCACAGGCATGTGGAGTTTTCATATGACTTCCTGTTGCTTTATATCAAGTTTCTGATACCTCAGTGAAACAGAATAATTTTTAATAATTTATTTTAAAATAATTTTGACATAGTAAGAAATGTCAATGTTTTGTTATTCACACATTCCAAAATCTAGGTATTTGTAGAAGTTCCTGATAGTGGCAGTCAAGAGAGCACCAACAATTTACAAAAATCTTGAATTGAGGAGATAGTGAAATGGTGGAAGTACGAAATTTATTCAAATAAATATATTTAATAGTTGCTCCTTTAATTAATTAACTACTCTGTGATTGAACAACTAAAATTATTAGCAGTAACAATTAAATATATTGAAATTTCTTTTCTTTTTTTAAAGGATCTGCTTTTGCTAAAGCAAAACCTGAAAGTCCTTGGACATCTCTGACCCGCAAAGGAATCGTGAGAGTTGTTTTCTTTCCGTTCTTCTACAGGTGGTGGCTACAAGTGACATCGAGGGTCATCTTTTTCTGGCTGCTTGTTCTTTACCTTCTTCAAGGTAGAGTTGGATTACAGTATCAGCTTCAACTGAATGCCTTATTTTAACCATATGGAATCTGCTATATGTTACTTGAGTCACTTTAAGCTGTTAAGGTTCTTGCCAATATTTTCTGAGATATTGGAATGACACAGTCTCAAGCATGTGACTTTTGGTTAACATTTCTTTTATGTATATAAAGGGGGCATACTGAAAATGTAAGGATTTTCTCACAGGCTTTCTTCAGCACTTAGCATACATGTTAGTTTACTATCTCTGTATGTAATTTAGGTTTCCAGGACTATCTACTTTCGTTCAGGACTGAGCAATATCAAAAAAACCTTTGGCTTAGGCAGTGTATTTGTCTTGGGCTTTTGGTGTCTCTGGTACTTGTGCAGATCAAGAGCCCTGATCAAGAAGCGAGCAAGGCCAAACCTGCCAAGGTGTGTGCAGCTTGTGCAGCCTGGTAGGATGATCAGTTTGACTGGTTTCCAGTTGTCCTTTCATGTGGTATTTTGTTGTATCAGAGGCAGTGAACTAGCTTAGTCATACCTCAGCCGTGCTCCTCAATGACTGGCAAATGGGGGGCTCATCGTCCTATGTGCTTCTGCTATTTTTTCCATTGCAATGAGGAGGCTATGCATTCTAATTTTATATTTCCTAGATTATAGAAGGACTTGTGGGCAACTGATAACAAACAGAAGGTAATTCACAGATTTTGGGATGCTCAGTCTCAAGTGCTACTAATCTGACTTTGTGCTTCTCTTAATTATATGTAACGTAGAAGAGGCAAACTAGAAAGGGAAGAATGTAATGTAGTGAGTCAGTATCTAGCAGTGTGAAAGTCACCAAAAGAATAAGTGTATCAGAAGCGTGTACAACAGAAATGGAACAGAAGGTTAATGAAAGTTGGGAGCAGTTTAAGTACCCGGAGAAGGTAAATGACTGATAAGTTTTCCAGTGAGATCCAATTAAAATATAATGTTTCTTTTTTAATTTTGCCATCTGTCCTTGCAGTTGTGAATCACTGTATCATTTGGAAATTGTATTTAAAACAAGAAATGGAGTTTAAAAAAAAAAGGACAGTGCCTCTTGTGTGGTGATGTTAGCAGCTATAAAATGAATGTCACAGTGCCAGTGCCCCAAAACTTGAAATTTTGACAAATATTTGGGTGGTCTCCTATCAAAACTTCTCCTTATCCCCATTTCTGAGATAGGTGCTTAAGAAATATTGTTAGCATTTGTGTATACTATGGTAAGCGATCCCATAGAGTTAATATTTTTAATCTCATTTATAGTAATATAGATAGTAAAATACATAAGCTGTAGTTCATTTGTGACTGTGTTCATAGGTAGCTTATTCTGAGGATCACCATTGTAGTAATTTTTTATGTTCTTAAATTTATTTAAAAAATATACCTATGCTTAATTTATGGAGCCTTCATAAGACTAAAAGCAGCAAATTATGAGACAATGCTTCTGCAAGCAAGTTTTTTAGGACATTAATTACAAAGTTATATTATTAACTTTTTTTCCCCTCAGATTTCTGGGGATCTGTGATTTACTAAAGTTATGGTTGGAATGCATCATTTCCCTAATCCATGTAGTCTGTAATGTGACAAAATATTTCTGATATTTCTGAGGCTGTGAATTAACAAATACTCAAAAAGAATTAATAGCATTCCATATTACACTATAATCCAACTATTTGAAACACTTGCCATTTAAATTGTGCTGAATTAACTGCAGAGTTTTTGATGGTTCTTGAAGTAAATTGGAAGACTTGTAGACGTAAGTGAAATTAAATTGCCAATTTTTTTTAAATTGGAAAGTATTCAAAACAAACCCCCTCAAGCCTCTTCTAGTACTTCTGTATAAGTTTTGCTTATATGTTACTCAGAAGGTGTCCTCAGTTATTCATTTCATACAAAATCAGTAAGGCAGCATCAAAACATCAAGAATCTGTTATGAAAACTTAACAACAAAACACTTCAAATTTCAGTGGCTGTATTTCTGCCCTGACTCTGAATTTTGTATTGTAGCTCAGACTTTCTGTCATCATGACAGATTCTCACTGACACCGTTGTAAGATGGTCTCACTTTATTTTGTTTATATATGTTTAGTTAAATGATTTTATTTAATTTTATTTAATTATAAAGTATTTTCTGTAGATTTATAAATGAACTGCATTACTTGGAATTATTGCTTTGAAATTGATTAGCTTTAGCAGGATACTTGCTAGCATTTATGTAAGTCTACAGAAAAGAATTCTTTCCTTGGCTGTAGATTTGAACTCCAGTTTTTATTTACATTGGTTTCCTTTAGTATAAAGTATGATTAGCATGATGTGTGATAGGAGAACTACGGAGAAATGTTTTTTGTCCAAGGTCACGGAACAGGCTGATGAATTAAGGTCGAAGTAAAACCTTTTTCTTCTGACTCCATATCCATTTATTATATAGCATTACCTCATTTTTACTTTAAAAATGTTTCTATATTCTAATAGGAAAATGAAATGTGAAATTATAGTGTGTGTATCTATTGCATGTTTCTTAAGTATGAAACAAGAAACTTTAATAGTGATATAATGATTGTTTATTGTGGTGAGATACATATACATGTATGTTTGCATGCAGTTTTAAATGTAATATTTTTTCATATTTGAAAGTTTTAAATACTGTAAAAATAAATATTTGTTGGTCTTTGAAATGTACAGCTGCTTTCTTTGATACAGCTTTTTGCTCTACGTGATACAATTCCATTTCACAAAATAAACCATTGTAATTTAGAAAAGTACAAATCCAAATACTATAAATAAGTAAAGAAATAATTAAAAGCGGTGTGAGAAATTCTGTTCAAAGACCTAGCTGTTGGTAGGAGCAATTCTAGGATAATCTGAATTACACCATATCGACGCACTGTGCAGAAAGAAGTTCTTGGATTTCCCTCCCAACCTACTGAAAGGATCAGGAGATTGGTAACATTTTCTTAAATCTGTGTGAAACTTCATGGTAAAAAGCTGCAATCTACAGATTTGTATCTTCTGGAAGATGACAGTTTTTTCTAGATCACTCTGCTTTGCTAAATGTTTTTTAAATAGCAGAAGAAATCTTGTAGTGAAATTTGAAATTATTTTGTGGAGGCCTACTCCTGAAATCATTTCACATGAATCTGTGAAGCTCTGTGTTCTCAGAAGTTTATGTTTATCTAAACTGTATGGCAGGAATCAAAATTGGCTACTTATTTACACTTTATACCTTATGAAGCTAATTAAATGTGTGAGAAACTCAGATAAGCTCATTTAGAAAGAGGTAAATATTGTCTGTACCTTTTACTATCTGTACCTTTTTTTGTTTATTTTATAATAAGTTGGATTTCTGATTGATGCACACTGTCTTTATGAGAAACCTCATACGGCACAAACTTAGTCCACATATAGTAATAAAAGATACCCTGTGTGTTGTATCTAAGACTTCTGTGCTTTAATTTAGGAAAAAGACTGATGGGAAACTAGAAATAGATTACCACAATCAAAAATAATTCTGTTGTTTTGTACATTCATTGTGTTTCTAATACTGGTTATCTTGCTAAAGATTATTTCATGAAAAACACGTCTAATCTCTTTCTAGTGGAAAACATCACATCCAGGTATCTGCTGTGTTAGGCATGGCTTCATGCGATATACTTTAAGTGTTTGAATATGGCACATAAATTTGCATGTGGCTGTATTTTTTTTCAATTAATTTTAGTAGAGAGCTGGTGAAAGCTGTTGAACTTGTGCTGTGTATTTCTTCTGCTAGGAGTAGGTCTAAGTTATGGGACTTTCACTTCTTAGTGGCACAAGAACAAAACCAAGTTCTCGTGGGCTGTGTGGATGTTAGGCACAGAGATTTATTCCCCTGTTCTGTTTCTGAATTGTTTCTTGGAGTTTCTGGTTTTGGTGTGGGTTTTTTTTTTCTGGATAGCTTCTCTCAGCTGAGTTCCAGGACACAGCACTTCAAGCCACAGAGGCAGAGCAACAAGAAGATAAAATAAGCAGAGAAAAGAGAGGGATTGCCTCTTCTGTCTGCCCCATGCCTGTTGAATGTGTTTAGATTGACCTGAAGCCTGGAAAGACATTCCTGAGTTGTGGAAGTGGTTGGGCTCTGGGTACAGGAGCAAGAAGAGCTGCGTGGGTGTTGTCTATGTATGGAAAGCTGGTTATAGGGTTACAAAATTAACGGTTAACTATGCAATTGGAAGCTGCCCCTTTTCCAACCACAAGTGCTAGTTGGTAGTCCTGGACTACCTCATAATTTACATGGTTTATCTTTGATCTTTCCTTATTACTAGAAAATATACACCCGAGGATATATGAAACATATACAAGGTTGCACTTATGTATGTCTGTCTATCCATATGGGCAACTTTGGAGTTTAAAATGCTTTCTACTAGAGAATATAGTTTCTAGTCTCAAGTCTGTTGGTCCTTAGTGTTGAAATAGATGTATGGTTCCACAGAATCACAGGCTGAAGTTTGCAGGGATCTCTGGAGATCATCTAATCTGAACTCCTGCTGAAAGCAGGGTCAGCTAGAGCAGGATGCTCAGGGCTGTGTCCAGGCAGGGCTTGAATATATCCAAGGATGGAGAGACTTCAACCTCCCTGGACAACCTGCTCCTGGTTTGATGAGTCCTACGCTCACCTAACTTGTTGGATTTTGCTGCATTGTTATAGGTGATACAGAATTAGATTTATTTGAGCTGCTTTAAGGATGATGTTTGCTTTTTGTTTTTGTCTCCTACTGATGTTTCACCTTATTTTAAGGTTGTTTAATGACAGATCTAGCTTTCCAAATACTTCCCCTCTGCTTTATTCTGCACCTTTTTTTGATCAATAGCTATAATATGACAAGTGTAAAAGAAGAGATGGGTATTAAGACAGTAAGCAACTATTTAAATCTTTTACTGTCTATTTCATTGCAATTATAATTCCTTCCTCTCAAAATTACATGGTTTGGTTTAAAATGCACTAAAGGACTACATCGGACTGTTTCTCTTTTAAACAAAAGCCATATAACGAGTTGGCCATTTTAGACATTTCAAATATTGAACTCAACTTCATTTCCCTTCTTTTCCAGTTGCTGCTGTAGTGTTATTCTATACAGCCCAAAGCCCACATAATATACCTCTGACTGAAGTAATTGGGCCAATATGGCTAATGTTGCTACTTGGAACTGTGCATTGTCAGATTGTTTCAACACGAACTCCTAAGCCACCTCCCAGCACAGGGGGTAAAAGAAGAAGGTATAGTCCATGTTAAAGTACTTATCATTTAGGATTGTTAAACTATTCTAAAGAACATGCTTGGAAAAAAAAAAAATGCTTACAGTCTCTGCATTGCAAGAGATGAGAGATTGGTGCTCTGTTTTAATCTGAAACTTTGAAACGGGTGCTTAATTGGTGGTCTTTAAATTTTACGCATTGACTAATTTATGCATTGTTTTATTTGAATTTTAATGCATTGAATCTGACATTCTGCCTCAGAACAGTTTGTATCTGAATAGTAGTGGAGTCACCGTATTTATATTACTGCAAATTTAGTTTTAGAACTCTGCAGTGCTGACTAATGCTCTCTGTGGGAAACATACAGTGAAGGAGATGCTATTGGAAGCGTAAACTTAAGTCTTCCAAGCACTTCACCGAGTATGGATTACTACAGTGAGTTGTCCCATTAAAATGGGGAAACCTGCAGTGGTAAATTTTGCAGGTCTAAGCCTCTGATGATGACTTGAAATGTATTTTGGGTTAAGTATTATGATAATGAATAATTGTTATGCCGAGTTTTATTAAATGGAGTTTATTAAATTGATGTGATAAAGCTTTAGCAAAATATTTTGAAATCTTGCTTATTTTTGCATGCTTTAACTGCTGAACACATTATAGAACTAGTAGATTACACTTACAAAGCTACCTTCCAATTTTAATCTCTTCTGATGAAGGAAATTAAGGAAAGCAGCACATTTGGAAGTACATAGGGAAGGAGATGGCTCTAGTACCACAGATAACACACAGGAGGGAACAGTGCAGAGCTACGGTACAAGCACCTCTTGCAGTATTGGCGCTGTCTTCAGAGATATCTGGCATGCTGCTTTCTTTTTATCAGGGTTTGTATTTATTCAAGGCTACATATGTGTTAGAGATGCACTATCCCTTTTCTAATAAGTAAACATTGATGTAATGATTAAACTTTTGTTGATTTAGTTTTTGTTCTTAATAGTAAACTCATCTCAGTATTTGAACATGTACTAATGTGGTGTTTCTTGACTCTTGAAAATGCTGATGCAATAATTTAGAAAAGATATTGAATTAACTTCTAGTTAAATTATATTTTGATGTAGGAGTTCTCTGTGTGGGCTATCAGGAACGAACCAACTCAGTTTCTCAATTCTAATCCAATGAGAAAATTTGACTCTTTAATTTTACTTTATTATATTAGCTGCTTATTACTCTGAGAGAATGCTTACTGAACTCTGTCACTGTCATCAAATCACACACTTGCTGAAGGAAAAGCCTTTAGGATTCAAATAGGCGCAGCATTTATTTTATGAATAAACATTGAAGAGACATTTTTTTAATGATTGGAAGAAATATCCAGAGCTGTTTTGCAAATGATCAATCTGCTGATGCAGTGCTCTGGGCAATTAAAAAGTTTTTTAAAAAAACATTCTATGTTCAAGAATTCTGTGTTATGCTATACACGCAGCACTGAGAGTGCTATATATCAGCATTTATTAACAAGAGAAAATATGCTCATAAAATAGTATGAAATTGAGAAAAGGGATACTGCAAGTTATTACATTGATGTTTTGTTGTGCATGCTGCATCTTACATATGGCAACACTAACGTGTCTGTCATACTTGTGATATGTGCTCTTAACCACTGGTAAAGCTTATCTTATGTTACATTCTGGGAATATCTAGTTGAAACTGGAGAAGTTTTAAAAATATTGTGAGGAAAGAGTTTGTTTGACTTTTTCCTGTGTAGATTAAGCTAGCTTTGACAAGCTGCGAGTTATAGTAACAGATACCACTGCTGTTCTTTGGGTCTGTATGTGTTACTTTCTGGTACATTTGGAGTGTAATCTTGTAAACTTTTGAATGTTTTCCATTCATTGAAGATACTGATCTGCAATAAGAAGAGGAGTGTTGGAAGATTCATTTTTTCCTTCCCTCCCTGATATTGGGTTCAGAGTGTTTTCAGTTGAGAAGGGCTGTGTGGGACTTGCTCTAAGGACTTGCTTAAACCATTTAATGAGAGGTAGTGTGTGTGTATATATATAGATGTTAAGCCTCAGTGATGACTACTTAGTATACAGAGTATGTTCAAAGGACAAAGACCACAGAGTGACTGAGAATGCTGTAAGTAGCCCTTAGTCGTTTGTTACCTGTTCGGTTGCAGACACACAGTTGTTTGTTTGTCTGGAGCCATACAAACCATATTGACAACTCGTCCAGCTGAAAAATAACCTTTTTTCCCAGGAGATAATGCAGACCAGTTTCTTCATGTAATTTTTTGTGTGGTAGTGCAAACAGTTTTGTCAGCATGGTGGCGTGGCAGAGTGAGGCTGGGAATGAGTAAGCAGGAGTGCAGCATGGACGACATCAACTACTTTACTTGGTGATGTTGCTGAAGAAAATCTTATGATTCCTTGCACCTTCGTCAGTGCAAGAAAGCTGTACAGTGACATCTGTCTTGTTTCTTAAGACATATTTTGAAGCTCTTTACATAAGCATACTAGAGTGTCTCGTTAGTGTTTAGTTACAGCAGTTTTTCACATATATTAAGCTTTGAGATACCATTTTCTGGAGTTTTAAATACAGCTCTTAAACACGTGGTTTCAAAATTAACCTCAGAAATTATGTTCTTTGCTTTAGGGCAAGACCCTGTGTACCTAGATCATTTGCCTACACTTGGGTCGTTGGCAATCTGGATCTGTGTATTCAATAAATATCCTTTTGAATGGCAGAACTCAGTCTGATGAATAAAATATAATTCTAAACTTTAATCCACCATGGGGCAATTTAGAAAATACTAATTATTAGTTTTACTGGAAAGGAGGGCAGTATCCAAATAGGTAATTTATTCAGAATGTACTACTGATTTGGGACTTTGCGCTCTGTGTGTGTCCTTACTCCAATTATGGAAATCTTACAATTGTAACTTCTTTCTAAGTTTTGCAGTGTGAATACAGAGGAGAGTTTTTTGACCAGCCCCATTTAAAATACATTGGAATGGAATACTTGACAGTGAAAATCTACAGTCTTCCAGAAACTCGATTTAAATCTTCCTTAATACTTTCTCTAGCTAATGCATGAATAAGACTGAAAGTCATTCTTGACTTAGCTTTTGCATATGCTCAGGCTTTTTAAGACCTTGGATTTTTTCATGGTGTTATCCTGTTTTAAATACTTCTAATTGTAGCATGAAATTTAAAAAGTTGATTAACGAGATATATATATATATATATATATGTATGTATTAATTCTAGGAAACTATACATTTCTATCGGCTAGGGAAGTATTGTTCATTTTTGTTGTTTTTTCTTTTAACACAGTACAGTGCACAAAAGCCTAACTTTAAGCCAAAAGTTATACTTTTCTGGTTTGAGGCTTACACTTGAAATCAGGGGTTCTTACAAAAAATAACTTTGGTTTCTATGTTAGAAACAAATGAAAGACTTCAGTCAAGTTACTTGTTTTTGAAAATGAGCCTTAGTTAATATCAGACTAGTATTTGTCTTGCAGTTTTATCTTAAAAGCACTTAAAGTGCTTGAGTAGTGAAGTTCTATCTGAACAAATTATACATACTTACATACATACGTTCTCTTTTTCTCTTATCTATTCCCACTCAACTGTTTAAGGTTACTTCTCCCTAGTAGCTTTCAAGTTTCATGTGAAATGTATAAAAAATTCTCAAATCAAACTTGTAAGAGTTGTCCTGTTATTCCACTCATACAGCTTAGTAACTTGTGGAGTAAGTCTGACTGGATGTGTGTATGCATATGATGAGAACTGCATTCCCATTCGCACTCACAAAAAGAAATTTTTAAAAAGTGCCAAAAGTATATTTAATGCATTAAAAATTTGCCTTTCTAGGTTCCTGCTTATTGCAGATAATTTAATATTAGTGCTGCTTCCTTAGTGCTCACATCTGAGCTTACTGAAACATTATTTTGCAATGAGTTGCCACTGAAAGGCTGATACTTGCCTTTCCATTAAATAATAAGCTAAGCTTTCTCTTTCTTCAGTTGTTTAACTGTTAATGAAGATAAGACAGTGACATTACGGAACGGCACAGAACTAAAGTTCTAACATGTTTACTGTTGGTAGTTTAACCTTTTTGTCCAAAACCTCAATAATGTTTTAGATGATCTTAATGAACCTAGAAAATTAAAATTCTGTGTGTGAGCTGGGACATTGGTAATTTGCAAACAGGAGGAGGCTTACTAACTGCTGCTCCACCATAAAACACATGCTAAAGCATCTTGCTGTCTCTTTACCTCTGTAAGCTTATAATAAAAATTAATCTATGCAAATATATAATAACTACAGAAAGTGTTTCTGCTGGGTTTTTTGCTCATTTAGAAATAAAATTTATTAAGAATTTTGGGAGTAGGCCAGGGAATAGTAGGTGAGTTCTGTAGCTTCCCACAAGAAGTGCAGCAGCAGTTACTTTAGCTTTAAAAAAAAATAAAATGCTGTTAGCTTTTTTCCCAGGAAGGGGTGAGGGAAGGTGGAATGAGATTAAAGATGGGAAAGGAGGATGAAACACCTTAGTAACGTTGTCTCTTCTCTTCATTATTTTGTCTGCATTCCAACAGATGAATTGTTCCTTTTTGGATTTTTCTGTTTTATCCAACTCTCCCTAGCCATTTTTTGTGTTCAGGTCTCCCCTATCTATGTGGAATACCTTATCTTGGGAGGAATGTGAGGCGACTATCCCAATTCTCCTGGTTCGTTTGTTGTACATATTAAAGAGGAATTTAATCTTCTGCTGTGTAATCCAAGCTCTCACAGAATGCCTCACTCCTTAAAGAGGAAGGCAATGCATATTCCCTCATGGGAGCACAAGATCGATTGAACAGATTCTTCATAGTTTTATGACCTGTGTCCACTGTTCTACTTTATTAAAAACAAACAAAAAAATCTGGCAACTTGTTTCATAACACCTTTTTCTCTTTCACAAGTGTTCTGGGAATCTAACAAACAAAAACTAATGAATACAAGATATTAATTACTGTTCTGATTTTTTTTAATGTAATTTACTTTAAGTCTTTGCTTAAGCTTCTGTATTCTTAAAATAGTCTCTATCGATAAGGTAGCAAGCTGCTATTCCTTTTCATTCCTTCATCGACTGCACTTTCTAATTTGGAAGTGTAATGATCTGAACGTTTGCTTTTAGAAAGCCTTTTTCTTGCATTAGATGTTCTTGCTGCAAGGTCTGTTGACTAGATAAGGGCCTTTACGTCTAGAGAATGATATGGAAGACTATTATCAATATTAGTAGTCTTAAGAATAATAATGCTGAGGCATAATTCATAAACTTATTTTATGATTTGAAAACAGACTTAATTAGTGTGTTGTAAGATATATCAAAATATGTTGCTAGGGTTAATGGATAATATGGAAAAAGGTAAATCACCTTCTGTTTAGTAGAGTTAATAAGCAGAGTGTATTTAAAACAACAGCAAAAATATCTTTGTGCAGAGTACTAAACAGCATGTTTGCAGCTTCAGGAAATGGCATACTTTCTTTAAGTGTTATTAATTCAAAGCAACTTTTAACATAACTTTCTTATTGTTAAGATAGAGAAGTTTCTCATTTACATTTGAGATTTGTGGTTCTTCTGTTGCCAAAGTTGCTGGGAAGTTTTAGTTTTAAAACATAGGTTTCCTTTTCTTTCAGTAGCTAATGATAGAATTATATTTTAGATACAGTTTCTTTTGTAACAATTTTAGGAAAGGATGATGGGTATTCAGAAGATGAAATAGTTACACATATTGCATCTAACGTTCATATTATTAGTTTGTGGTCATCTTAGTAGTAAAACTAAAACATGGGTTGAGAGGGATAAGCAGGATTTAGACTGGGAAAAAAATGAGAGAATCATTAATACATGTATTTGTTTCAAATATAGATCTAAGAAAGCAAAAAACTCGATAGATAAATCCACTGAGACTGATAATGGCTACGTGTCCCTTGATGGGAAAAAGACAGGTAAAAGCAGTGAAGAATGTATGCAGGCCCATGAGCGTCGATGTGAAGTGATTAAGCCAGAAGAGTCAGGGTGGAGCACTGCAACAGTGAGAGATGCCTTCAACAACCACAGTCATCACAAAGTAAGTGTGCTTCGGTGCTTTCAAAGCAGGATTACTAATTTGTCAAATGATACACCAGGTGTATTTTTATGATGCTTTTGATGCATTCTTATCTACTTTATCCTTAAAAATATTTAAAAAATGAAATTAGGCTTAGGGTCCTGAGGCCAAAAATTGGTAAGTCTGCTTATTTCATCCTTATATTCCTAGCCTTTTCTTTTTCTTGTACGAAGATCCTTACTGACATCCAGACATTCTTTGCCATTCTGTAATTCAATGCACAAATTTGTGTGCTGTCTTTTATCTGTGGGTTTTTCCAGACCAGCTAAACGCTGTACCTTTTCCTGCCTCTTTGATACTCTGGGCACAAGTCTGTCTCTATGCTAAAATGGAACAAATTTTGGATTACTGACAATTTGTAATTTTGAGGTCATTCTGAGCATTTGCCTGTGAATCATCTTCCTTTTCCTTTCTTTGGACTTTCTTGGGTTGATTTCTGTGGAAGATGAGGAAAGCATGACTTCCCTCTCAATGAAACAGGCAGGACTCTCTATAGTGAGGAATAGGGATGAGATGAAAGCATAGGAAGTGATCATGAAAGCAAGCAGAACTTTTAATTTGACTGGATCTGATTATCTCCTGGATATCCTGTTTTCATTTTACTGTTCTATGGAATAACTTTTTGAAAACATTTTTGCTGGCTTTCTTATCATTGGCATTTGGACATATATTAGCTGCCATCACAGCTATTGTACTTGACTCTGTCTCAGTAGTATTTACCACCCCTCATCAATCATAGCAAGGGTTTTTCCATGATAATATTAAAGGAAAAGGTTATTCTACTGGAAGCCTACAAATACACATTTTTATAAAGGAAAGACATTCTTTGTGGATTTCATAGCCAAGTTATTTAACAATCCCTTAAAGATCCATATGATTAAGTCAAAATGATGGTGATAAAGGTTCATCTCAGGGCAAAAACTTCACTCTGTTGCTCTGCAGGAGGTGCTTTCTCAGCAGTGATAGTAACTGAGGTTCAGTAGTCTTTATAAATGCCAAGCTTTTTGCATTCTTGGTGAAATTCAACAAATCAAGTATTTTTAAGAAAAAGTAATTTTAAAGAGCTTTAAGTTTCTTTGATAGAACGGATGAGATGTTGTCTGTGTTTAACTTGCACCCCCATTAAAGAGAAGTTGGCAGTAGCTAGGATAGGCTCCTCTCTTCTTTCCTTCTTCTCATCTCTTCTTCTAAAGTCAATCAATACATTTCAGTGCCACTGCAAAAGGTAGTAGATCAGACATTCCAGACTGTTCTGCCTGTCCCTCTTTTTCTGTGCAACTCAGCTGTTAAAAGAAGTGAAATAACTTGACCTTGAAGCATCTCAGAAGACAGAGTTCATCATGGAAGAGAAAATGATGTCTGACTTGCAGGGGGGGAAAGGATTTATTGTATTCTTAGAGAATAGCTTCACTATTTTTGTCCTTTTAGCATTTCATTGATGACAGGAAGACTCCAAAGGAAGCTCTGCAGGGTCCTATCTGGTGATCTCATAATAAATGAGAGAACACAAAAGAGTTTTTTGACAACCGAGTGATCCTTTGCTGCCCTTTTTTTTTTTTCCTTCTTTTTTTTCTGTTACTGCTATTTTAAATTTAGCTTAAAATCAGGGAGATGGAAAATGGAATAAATTAATGATCTGAACATTCTATATGCAATCTGTAGCACTTTATCATTGGAAGAAGAGGTAAATGCTAACTTTGTACTACTATAGGTGTTGATAATTCAGTATTACAGTGTCTGCTTTAATAATTTTGGTGGTTGGGGTTTTTGTTTGTTCTTTCCCCAATTCTTCTGGATGTATTGCCTCTAAGCCTTTCTTGGTAGGTTTGGTTTGGACAAAATCACTTTTAAAATAAGAATGTCAGGTATGTTCCGCAATATCATATAATCTCATCATCTGAGAAATGTTTATTTTGGTATTATGATTTCTATTTTATAATTTCTGCTGTACCACTTAATTTTGACAATTGGAAATGCATTAATATCAAATTTAACTGAGCATAGATAATAATGTTGCAGAAAGAAATTTGATTTCAGTAGTTGAGAACAAGACCTAGTAAGTATGAGTGTATGTCTTACTAATACTGTGTTTCTTGCACTAGGATACGCACAGGACTGTGACAAATTTATCAGATGAAGTTTCTAGTGAGGAAGGGCCCGAAACTGGATATTCTTTACGTCGCAATGTAGAGCGGGCTTCTAGTGATTGTACACTTCGAAACAGGAAATCTCACCATTATAAGAAACACTGTCCTCTGGAGGTATGTTCTTTTCCACTGCTTCTTTTCTGTAAATTGGTAAAACCTCTTTGTTTCTTATCAAATGATATATTTTCCTCAAACCTTTTCTCTCCTATATTGGATTTTAGGAGTCTGTTAAATGGAAGTCATGGTGGTAGGGGACGGGGATGATTTTTTTGTTTGTTTTGTTTTGTTAATTAAATGTCAGAGTTTTTTGAAATTAAGAGGGTTTTTTTAGTTGGCTTGAGCTTCATCCTATTTTTCAATTTTTTGTAAGGATCCTAAAATACATTCTATAGATCTTGCATCAGATTGTGGCCAACTCTGTTGCTATCTTTTGACACCAGTTATCTCCTCTGGAAACCTCATTTGTTACAGAAGCAGTAGTAATTGGCAGTATGCAAATTCTCGTCATGCTGGTGCTGCTGCTTCTTTCCATTTAGTATTTTGGATTCACTAGCCTTCTTGTCTGACAAGTCTGATTGACTAGCTCTCAGTTTTTGTTCCCTCATGTTTGTTGAAACAGTCATTTAAAATATTGTTCTGAAATCTCAACAAAGTTGCTAATGCATAAAACCCCAGAAATTTTAAGAGACTTGGTGACTTCACAGCTTAGAAGAGGGGAATTCACAGATTCCATATGAGCAAAGTCTTTAATCATAAGGACTCAGACATTGAAAGAGAAAGGGATATGTTATTGTGTTTTTATTTATTTATAATTTTAAAGAAATCATGCTCTTTTTTGTTAATGGTATGAAACTTAACAGACATCTGGAACTTTTTTTTTTAAAGGCTGTATTGCCATTTTTTCCCTAGGACTGTCAGAAAAGAGTGTAAAGAGCAATTTCAGCTCTGACAGAAGTTCACTTACAGATGAGTTTAATAGGCAGAGCCTCATGCATAAGTGTTCTACTTGATATGAGAAAGGCCTCCTTGGAAGGGTTCAAATATTGCTTTCTCTGATAACAATTGCAAAGCCTTAAAATTGATGCTTTGCATAAAGACATTATTAGATAATCTTCCCTTCTGTTCTTTCGATTATTTCTTACAGACTTTGGTTAGAACGATCCAGAAGGCTAATCGATTTGACTGTTTAATGCCTTGTGCATATTTGGTTTAGGATAATTGAACAGGTCAATACTTAGAACTGTTTGTTTCATATTACAGAAGATGCCTCTTGACTGTGTACTTGTGCAGCTGGTAGTGCTTGACAAGAGGAAGCAGAAAGACATGATTACAGTCAATTTTTTTGGGGGGTTAAATATATTTTCTCTCATGTAGAGTGCTTCAGAGGTAGGGAAGACAGTGTAGATATCTTCAGAAACTGAAGAGATTAAATTTGCTTGGTGTGTAGCTTTGGCAGTAATATTTTATGCTTATTCCCCATTTACTTTGCTGACTGATGCCATGAAAGAGGAAGCCTTTCTTTGTTCTTAGTTGTTACCAACTCGCCTCCCCCACATGATTACAAAGAAGATGAAACAATAGTTTTCAAATCTGTGAAAGCTTTCTTTGTATTTAAAGAAACAGATTAGTGAAGTCAGTGGATATACTCTCAACTTCTGTCCTACATTTTCTTTTATCTTCATGTTTACTTGTCAACCTAATTGTTGTTTGAGCAAGCTTTTTAATGCTCTGTATTAACTTCAGGACTCAGTGATACCCAGTAGAGACTGCCTTCTATAAATAATATTATCTTTTTTTTTAAGAGGAAAAAAAATATTTCAGGCTCTTTCTGCATTGATGTTATATCTCACTTTGTAAAAGAAAGGGAAAGAGTTTAGACCGATTCTTTTCTAAATAGTTCTTTAAAAAATTGCTTACATAAAACACATTAAGCATGATTTTCAGGAGGAACAAAGAACATTTCTTCAGATAGTAATGCATTACAAATAATATTAAATTAGTAGGTCGGCTGAAATATTCCTTGCTTATTTTTTTTAGTGTAAAAATTGTATATATTCTTGAGAGAAAGTAGTAGACAGAAATAAATTTTGTATTAAGAGGGAACAGAAATTCCCAGAGGATAGTGATGAGTAGGATGGTACTGCTTTTAAGATTACCTACCTGTCTTGCAGGAAATGGATTCTACTTACCGTAGGAAGTAGTTTAAAGCTCCGCATTCTTGTTTTGAAGGCATTTTATTTTTTTCATATGTATGCGTGGGGATATTTGTGTGTCCCGAACTTAATTTTTTTTTTCTCTCTATCTAAGATATAGGTAAAATTGGAACATAATAAGGCATGCTTGTTTCTCAAGTACAGTTTGTTTAAAATAATTAAAATTGTATGTATGTCTGTGTAGATAACATGTATACCTAGCATTAGCTATGTATGCTCTTACTTATTTTTTCTCTCTACACCTGATGCATAACTGTCTTTTAAACAAGCTCACTCAGTCTTTGAGAAGGTATATAAGTAGTGACAGTGGGGGAATGTGACTTGTAGAGGACTTTTGAGAGTCAACTCCTCTTTAATTATGGGCTCTTACATTTAAAAATGTATTTCTGGAACTTATCAAGCTTTCTTTTAAAACTAGTTAAATTGTGTCCATGCTGCCTGCTTGGAAGGCTATGTGAGTGCCTCAGGTCTTGAATGACTAAAATGATCTGTCCCTTCTTCCTCCAGAGCCTTGCCCTTTCTAGAGAAAGAATTCCTTACTCTATGGAGAAGTTAATAAGTAGCTAAAGTACTTCAGCTGAAACAACTGGAGACAGAAAATCAAAATGTCAAATTAATTTACAATGCTTTGTGGATGATGTTTTTCTCACTTTCAGTCACATTTCTATATTACAATTTCAGTCTGGTGTATATGGCTTTAAGCCCAATTTGTGTCTTTCACATTTTCACTAAAATAATGAACCTTTAAAGTGTTTTAAAAGAGACTTAAGTTATACCTTATAAAATCAGCAATTTGAGACAGAGTTGGAGTCTGTGGCTTGATAATTGCTATTAAAGTCTTAACTGAATGAGATCTAAAAATCTGTAAAATAGTTATTTCCTTGTAATAGTTAATATGATTTGATTCTTCATTATGTAACCCCCTCCCCAACAAAGCAGGGACCATGGCCTGTTACCTGTTTTGTACAGTGTCTAAAAATGCACAACCTCTTAGACACTCCTTCAATAAAGATGTACTTTCTGATTACAAAGATAATGGAGTGGAACATAAAAACCGGATAAACATGGAGTCAGTACTTTGAACTTTATAACTGTTCTGTCAGGAAACAATGTAGAATACAAAAGCTGCATTAATTCCAATGCATATTTTAATTTCAGGATACACCTAAATCAGGTACTAGCTGCAGTTCTCGGTGTTCAAGCTCCAGACAAGACTCTGAGAGTGCAAGGCCGGAATCAGAAACCGAAGATGTGCTGTGGGAGGACCTCTTACACTGTGCAGAGTGCCACTCTTCCTGTTCCAGTGAGACAGATGTAGAAAGCCCTCAAGTGAACCCATGTGTGAAGAAAGAGTACAGAGATGACCCATTTCATCAGGTTGGTATCCACCAATTTTGATTTTTACACTACACACAAGTTCAGTATTATCAGCTTTATCATATGTCAGGAGGCCTGGGAGAAAGAGCTCTGTATTAAATGAAAGTAAAAAAGCCAAACTGATTTCATAGAATTAAAACAAGGAAAATTTGATTTCTGCTATTTGGTCATTAATTTGTCAAACACAGAGGATATGACAATATACTGAAATAGCCTGTAGAATATTTGAGTGTTTGAATCTTAGTTCTAGTTCAGGGCAAGTGATTGATTTAAATTTCCTCTGTGGTAGATGGTTCTGGGTTTTTTTGGGTTCTCCTCTTCCCCCCCCCCCCCCCCCCCCCCCGCCTCCCCTGTGGAAGTACTTTTTTGTGAGCACATACCAGACATCTTTCTGTTTGTTTATATATAAATGTATGTATAAAAAAGCAAACAGAAAGACAACATACATAGTATCTGATGTTATATATAATGAATATATATGCTGTTAGATGTGTATTATGTATGTCTAAATTCTATTTAGATATAGTATTTTTATTTTTACCTTAAAACTAATAATTTTATTTCCCTTCTCTAATGCTATTCTGTAGCAACATATAGGCAGTAATTTCTGAAAATTTTTACGTTTTTTGGGCAACACTTCAGTTGCAGCCTGCCTTGGGTTAATGTTGGGCAGAATATGTTGTTAATACTTGATCGTTAACGATCAAGTATTCGTCTTCATTTGATAAAATCCATTCAAATGTCACAGTGTCAGCTACGCTTGTAGTACAAGTCTTATCTTTAAATTGCATGATAATTGCATTGCTCATTTGACCTATTTAAGTAAAGACATGGAGAGAATGGGAAACATTCTTCTGGGTAAACAAGTCATATGTGTTGGTAGCGCATACATCAGTACTGAGGAATACCATGCAAGAGATGGTGTTAATGCTAGCTAAGGAAAAGAATTTCAGAAGACAGGCTTTTCACTCATAACCAGAACTGAAAATGATGTATTTGTTTATTTTAAAAAACAACAACCCCCTTCCTCCCCACCCCGAGAAAAAAAAAACCCAACACCAAAAAGATATAGCAATTTGGATTTCATGCAGTCTTTGTTTTTGTGGTTTATTTTTACTACTTCTTGCTTACATTCCATATAAACACTAAAACAGAAGCCTTGCAATAAGGAGTTGAATTGCAGTATATGCATTGACTTCGTTTTTTTTGCAGTTGAGTGTTTTTCTGTTTGATTGTAGCTTGTGAATTTTTGAGTTTCGGCTCCTGGTGTTGATACTCCCTCTAGAGGAAGACTTTGGAAATCTGTGATAAAGAAAGTCTTGCAACTAGTATTTGCGTTGCTTTAATAATATAAATCAATTTGTTTCATCCAATGGAGAAAAAAAAGGGACATAATTACGTACTTAGCAGAATACAAAGTTTTCAGATAAATACTGAAAAAGCAAGTAATAAAATAAAAATCTTTACTTTTAATCAATGATAAATTAAACTTCTAAAAATAATATCATCCCCCTCCTGCAGCACCACCACCACTTCCAGTAGTTTGATGCACATAGTGCTAGGTGATGAGGCAGAGTTGAGAGCAGTTTTAATCACTTGAACAGGAGAGGACTCAGGGCTGAGGGAGTTCAAGAAATGGCTGCAGCATAACTTGTTGCCTCAACATTTTTCCAGATCCTTCATTTCTCAGTTGGCTGTCTGTTTAAAGGTGCCTCAGCCATAAATGCATTCAGTAGATGAGGCTGGGATTGCTTGGCTGTTGGAGCAGCGTGTATTGATTAGACTCCTACTGCGTGCTCTGAGTCTTGCCAGATACAGTTAGCATAGGGGGGCCTTTACCCTTAACAAGGATTGTGAAGTACACAAATATCATTAAAAGAAAATAAAAAAAAATTGTTGGCCTTAGGCTCAACCCGAGAAGAGTAGTTTTCAGAATGTTAGGGGAAAAAAATAATAATCGGAAAAATAAAATACTCCATTAAACATGTGGCAAAATTAGAGATGGCTTATAAGTAGACCTTTGTTTTCATACCTCTGTTGTTTGATATGTCTGAGAAAAAACCAAGCCAATTAGCCCTCAACCACAATAACTCAACACTGAAGCATGGGGAAGGAGAGACCTCTGTACTCACAGGTATTTCTTGGAAAAGAAGTGGATGATTTTGAGGAATGTGGTTGAACACATAGTAGCATATAGTAGAAGTAAATGTTATTTAACAATAGTTGCGTCAGTCTAAAGTGTCTTTTTGTCAGCATGTTGCTGACAAATGTATATTGACGCGACAAAAGATACTTATCTCTGATGGAATATATTCCTTGTCTTTCCCAGAGTCATTTGCCTTGGATCCACAGTTTGAATCCAGGACTAGAAAAAATAAGTGCAATTGTATGGGAGGGTAATGACTGCAAGAAAGCAGATATGTCTGTGCTTGAAATCAGTGGTATGATAATGAACAGAGTGAGTATTCATTTTACTTTATCCAATTATTGTATTTAGGAGTCTAAGCAGTACCAAAAATAAGATTGTTTTACGTTGGTTTTTTCTTTTTTTTTTTTTTAAGTATCTGTTACTGACATTGTTCCATGGCTTACATCACTCTGACAGAGTGATCACTAACAGATGAAAGAGCTACCAGATGTTAAGTGTTGGGACAATAATATGCGTTTCCATTACTAGGTGCTTACTAACATAGCCAACCTCTATTTTTATTGTTCCAAAGTGATTTTATTGTGAATATTCTTATTTATCTCCTTGATTCTGATACAGATCTGAGTATTTAGATGGTAAAGATTGGAAAAGAAAGCTTTCCTCTTTAGGAAACAAACATCTAAGAGTGGGATGTCTCACTACTCCCTTCCTTTTCCTAGTATTCCTCTTCAGGAAACACTTGGAAAAGCATTTAATTGATGATGTACTCTTTTTCAATATAGACATTGTAGGCATTTTGTAGAGTTGAACGTAAAATCCTAGCATTGCTTAAGAAAACTATCACTAGTTCTGACAAGTTGATACTTACCATCTCCAACTTGTTAAAAAGCAACTTATTTACAAACTTAGTTCAGATCTGTGTACCTGACTCAGAGAAGATACAGTCTGTGGGACAATCCACAGTAGAAGTAAACTTAAAGCCATAGCCAGCACGATAGAACTCCAGTCCTGTCAGCACTGTGAACACTTTGATTCCTTTAAATAAACATACAATGTAAAAGCAAAAACCAAACAGGAGCAGCATGCAGATGTAAGCAATGCAGTCTGATTGGTGCACTTTGCTAATTCAGCGTTGAATTAATTTTTAATACAAGAATATGCACTGGAGTCTTTTAACTGCAGTGTTGTGTTGTTGGGTTTTTAAATGATTTGTTGTATTTGGTTCCTGTCCATTAAATGCTCTTTGAGGGCTTCCTTTTTCTTAATAGTAAATTGTGAATATGCCTGGTTGAAGGTTTCATATAACTTATCAGATTATACTGTCTTTGTAAGACAGTAACATTAATGATTTATTGATTTAATTCCAAATTAATTCCAAAATTAAAAATACACCTTATTTTCTTTTGGTTTTAGGTAAACAGCTATATACCAGGAATTGGTTACCAGATTTTTGGAAATGTCATATCTTTAATCTTGGGTTTAATGCCATTTGTCTTTCGACTTTCCCAAGCTAAAGATTTGGAACAACTAGCTACACATTCTGCCACTGAACTTTGTATGACTGCATTTGGATCAAATGGAGACGTTCTGGTTCTCTCAATGGTTATTATAAGTTTTGTCGTCCGTTTGTCTCTAGTGTGGATTTTCTTTTTTCTGCTATGTGTAGCAGAGAGGACGTACAAACAGGTATGAACAGCAAACCAAGAGGCTTCATCCAAAGCAAAACATGGTTTAATGTTTGCGTTTTTTGACTTTGTGGATATTTTAAACTTGTTTTCTTCAGTGCACTATGATTCATAGATCAATGATGACAAATACTTCAGTGGGTTTACAGTTTAGGAGATGACTCAGTTGCAATGGTCTGAAGTCTCTGTACCATCTCTGTAGCTAAACCTTTTTTCCTGGAGACCATTTCTGAGGGAAAACTTTTTAATCTTTTATTTCAGATTTCTGGCTGAGTACATTAACTCAGCTCATAGTTATGTCCCAGTTTGTCTCAGTTTTCCCCAAGGAGAAGGAGTTTCAATAAAAGAACTCTAAATTTCCAATTTGTTCTACCAGTGTGGTTCATTCAAAACCTCCAGTTAAATTCAAAACAGTTCAGCCCAGACCTTAGCCAAGAGCCCTGCCTGATTTGCTGGTAGATCGGTCCCACAGCTGGAGACAGTGAGAGCTGCTTTCTGAAGTAATACACCTGTTAATTTATTGCTTGTTACTGCAAGTAAAATTTTAAAAGAGTATCAATATCCCTTACTAGCTGCAGAGTATAGATATAGATAATGGTCTGCAAAAGAAAAAGTTTTGTACTTTCTTTTATCAAATTATAGCCAAGGACGTGATTTAATAGAGCAGAATAGAATCAGCCTGCTCCTAATAATAATTTCTGTTGGAAGGAACTTCTGTGATACAGGCACTTTCTAATGCAAATGACTGGCAGGTTTGATTCTCTCACAAATTTTAATAGCATAGCAGATCTGTTATCTGAAATTTCAAGAAAGGAAGTCAAAGTATAGCTAAATTTTGTTTTTCATTAGAGTAAGACAACATTTAAAACATTTTAGTGTCTCCTCTGTTTAGTAACTTGCTACTCTTATTTCTGCATTGTTAGCATATTTTTACTTTACATCGATACGCTGTACGTTACTTTGACATAGTAAGTGAAGCCTTGTCTCCATTTTATTTTTAGTGCCCTTGAAAATCAATCAACAGTTAAAGGTGTTTTTTTTTCTTCTCTGCAGAGGCTACTGTTTGCCAAACTTTTTGGTCATCTAACATCTGCCAGAAGGGCAAGAAAATCAGAGGTTCCTCATTTCCGTTTGAAGAAAGTACAGAATATAAAAATGTGGCTTTCTCTCAGGTCCTATCTAAAGGTAAAATATATTTTTGCTACCACTTTAGTATAAAATATCCCATATGCTGTTGATGGAAGGTTGGTATTCTAGTCTGAATTTTTCCTCCTGTGCACTTATCCCTATTGGTGCACATCCTACACACTTCATGTTGGTGTCTCTGGGCCAGCAGTGTCTGCAGGCAGCCAGGCTGTGAGAAAGTAAATGTCTAGTTTTTACCTTGGAGTAAAGTATGAGTGTGTTCAGAGTTGGAGTCTTGTGTTACTCATGCTAGCAGAAAAGTCTCTCAGGTGAATATGTTGGGGAAAAATGACCACTTGTAATACAGACGATACCTTATTGTAAGAGCCCCACTGGTTAGCGTCATGAACACAGAAGGAATTTATGAAGCAAGACAGTTTACATACGTATTTGTGCTGGGAGTACATATGTGCCAGGTGAAGCTAGAAATTATCCCCAAGCATTATCTGTAAGACATTCCGATCTCTTTATGTTCAAGTCATATTTGAGTAATCTCCTTATATTTCTCTCACAATCTTTTAAAGCCAGAGCATTTTGATGATCATTTGTGAAAAGGATCATATTATCTAACTCAGGGTTGGGGGTTTTTTTTTGTTTTGCTTTGTTGGGTTTCCCCCCCCCAAGTTTTTTCCATTTTTCTCTCTGCATTAGGTAATTCAGCTCAGACGAAGCTAGATTTTTTTCCTGTTTGGTTTCTACAGAACCAGGTTTTTTTGGGGAACAGTAACTGATAATCTCTTCAGTGGTGGTAATCCCCTTATTTGCATTTATGCTTCTTTCCAACAGCAATTAAGAAATGTTAGATGAAATCTGCTATCAGTAGTTTTTAGAAGTAGATAAAGGATTATGAAAACATAAAGAAGTTATGGGGTGGAGACTGGGGAGTGTGGAAAGCAGAAACTAAAAGCAGACACAGCTTTTAATGTAAAGCACAATCTTAAAGTTGAAAGATGCATCATTTTAAGAGGAATTGAGATGATTCAAGCACAATACCCCTTGTGTTATGGAAGCATCTGTGGGGAGGTTGTAAAAGAGAGGTACCCTTTAAACTTCACGCTTGAGAGACTTGTCTTTTTCTCCTTATCATCTGTAATGTGACGCTGGATGGGAGGAAAGGAAGATAACATCATTCGGACAATAGAAAGTAGTTCTGATGCTTTAAAGTCTACATATGATAGCGTTGTTGTGGAGTGAGTGTCATGCCTTCTTTCCTCACAACCACATCTGTGTATTCCTCCTTACGCCACTGGAAACATTTGTATAATTATGTGGCAAAGAAGAAAGCAATCAGACAGTGGTCAGAGGCAGGTGCATAGGGAACTGACCCAACTGAAAAATAACCAGTCAAGAACAGTAATTTTCACCTCCATCTGTGGCTTGACTTGGTTCACTGGGCAGCTCCGTAATACCTGTGCTAGCACGAGGGAAGGAATGGAGACCAGCAGCTAAGGAGCAGGCCTGCCTGTGTGCAGCAGTGCTGCTGGCAAGCACTGGCATAGCATCTGTCCAAACGACGCTTGCACGTTACTTGGCTGTATACGTGTCCACCTGTGAAGACGTGAGCTGCGGTATGTACACATCTCGGGTCTCCCACAGGCAAAACACCCTCTCTCAGTACAGAAGTAGTGCATGCATACTGCAGTACCAATTTGCCTTTTTTTTTTTTTTTTCCCCAGTAGTTAAGCTTCCTATCTCTTTCTCCAAGTTCCAAGGTTATATCTTACATATGGACACCTCCCATTCTTCTCATGTTTATACAATTAGTAGCATGTCTGGAGAACAAAGTCAAAACATGTCTACTATAACTTGTACATGTTTCAGTGCAGCACAGAATGTTTAATTCTTTAATTAAAAAAAAAAAAGGGAAAAGATCAGTGGGTAGAAACATTTCATTGTACCAGTAAGCATGAAAAAAATGGTTGGTAACAGTGAGGTTACACCTTTCAAGACAAGTGTGTTTGTTCCCCAGTCTTCCTTCCTGTTCTATGGGAATTATGACACGTGAGAGACTTATTATTGCACACCACAACGGGACAGTGATTTACAGCTACAATTTTTGTGTGTCAGAAAGATGCAGGTAATGGAAAATACCAACCATGTGAAATCATATCTTGATATCCCATTGCGATCTGGTGTCCAAAAATCTTCTGTTAGCACTGGTTTTACCGGGTGTTAAAGCCCAGTGCAGTATTGAATTTGTTATGCCAGGGAATGCTGCCTACATGAAAGTTACTTTGCGTCATGAAGGAGCTGACTGAGCAAGTGGTGAATATTTTCTTTTCTTGTTGTTACCTTTAAATGCTTGCATCTGAATTAATCTCACATGGCTTTAGGGGTATTCAAATATAGTGATATCATTAGGTTCTAATATGGTGTTTGGAACTTAGATTGCCAAATTGTGAGCCATGATGAAACAAAGAAACAAGGTGTGAATCTAACTGGATGTACTAATATCAATGGTGATTGGGTAAGTTTTCTCTCACATATATATCTCTCCCTTATTTTCAGCGTCGAGGTCCTCAACGCTCAGTTGATGTCATAGTTTCATCTGCCTTCCTACTGACTATCTCAGTTGTGTTTATCTGTTGTGCGCAGGTGAGAAAATCTTACTTGTATAGAAACAGCCATGACTTAAATAGTTTCCAAATTAGAGTGCCTTTTGCACGGTGATTCCTATTAAGTAAAAAGACCACAGTGAAAAATGAGTAACAGCTGTTACAGCTTTTCAGAAGATTAAGCTTCATTTGTATTGTTCATTTTTAGAATATTATTCTGTAAGAGCTAAAGAAACTAATAGATAGCATAATTCCTAACATACTATTTTTTCAATCCTCTTTCATTTTCCGTCATGGATTTTGTAGCACAGTGTTTTTTCTAACATTTGCATCAAAACATACTTTTGCAAAGACGTTTGAGATTGACCTTGATTGAGGATCTTTGTGAGAAACAAAATTTTTGGCTGTATTAGCCTGCCCTCTAGTGGAGTATCTTTTAGTAAGCAAATTGTTTTAAGGATAAGATTTTTCCTGGAGCTTCAGTTTCAGAATACAGGGAAGCTTCTGAATGGCTTCTGGTTGTATTTTTCCCCCCACTTTCTTCCCTAGTTAATACTAATGTGTTTTTCTGGTAGCTAATTATAAATATAAATATTTTAATAAAAAATAATTTAGCAGTAACTCTGATTTCAATTTTCTATGTAATTCAGTACATTTGAGGATATATTTTGGTTTTCATCCCATGTAGTGTCTTTGCAAGTTTGAACATGAGTTTAAAATTGTCTCGGAGTGTGTATTTTTTTATATTCCTTTAGGGATACAAAAAAGAGATGTGTCTAAATGCTGATTGAGCCTTTCAGAGCATATGTTTTCTCAAACCTCATATCTTTGACACAATGTTGAGTTTAAATTATGATTCAAAAATCTTTTATGTCTATAACCAATCTATATACTGGGAATTTTTTCTTGGAGTTTGGGAGACAAGTAATTATTTTCTTATGTTGTAATATAATTATTACTTTGAATTAAATTTTGATGTTTTTCACCCTCTTTTGTTTTCAGCTGCTTCACATGCATGAGATCTTCCTTGATTGTCACTACAACTGGGAACTCATAATTTGGTGCATTTCACTAACTCTTTTTCTCTTAAGATTTATTACTCTTGGATCTGAAACCAGTAAAAAGTACAGCAATACCTCAATATTACTTACTGAGCAGGTGAGAATTTGTATAGACTTGTATTTTTGTATCTAAACAAGTCATTCATCTGGCAGGACTCAGGCATGCATTTTAGACATATTAAAATCATCTGGATTAGGGACTTAATTATGGTGTAGTGAAACAACACTTTGAGCCTGAAGTTCAATTTCTGTGAGAAGTGTGTGATTGTTTAAAAGTTGTATGGAACATTGAGATGGCTGTATCCCAGTTTCTTTTTAAGTGAGCGTGCTTAGAGATATCAGTATGTGTCATTTGATAGAATTAAAGATCTAACAGAACACAAACATAAAAAGTAGCTTTTAAATAGGAAAAAGAAACTTGAACTCTCAAAGTGTTGGATGGGAGAGTGAAAGATTTGAAAATGAACTCACCCTTTACAAAGTGGGTCACTGTTTCCAGTCCAGTAATTTTGACTGCTAGGGTGCTTGGATTACATATAGTCTCCTCTAGACTCCTTGGAAACTTTTTCTTTCAGTCATCTGTCGAGCTTGACTTTGGGTCTACGTGCTTTTCTTCTCAGGAATGTTCTAGTCGGCATTTGTACTGCAAACTTCCCTCTCTGCTCTGCCTGGCACTGCTGATAGTTTTCTGAGCTGAGCATGTTCAGTTAGTGTTAGGTAAGAAGCAATCTTTCTTCTGCCCAGAGAGGTTTCACACTGGTGCAAAAGACAGCATTCAGGATAAGGTCAATAGGCAGTTCAAGAAATCTTCACAGGTTTACTGCAGGAAATGTGTTCAAGTTGGAGAATAAAATCTTCCAAACTGAGACTCCCGAAGTCAGCATGTGATGCTTATGACAGGTGGTATAAATGACTGCATACGTATTTTGCTCAAAGAGAATTAATGCTGTCTTTACTAAAGATGCTGAAGCTAGACAGTGAGAAGACAGACTGCCTATTGACCTTGTCCTGAATGCTGTGTTTTGCACCAGTGGGAAAACTCGCAGAGTTCCTGAGCTTGGAGAGCTTTGCATTTATTCTATTGATCCTCAGAGTATGAATAGCCTAATGTCCCAGTGAAGTTTGTCCTCTGTTTCTGGAATGAAAAGGGAGGGAAATGTTGGGTATGAGGATTGGAAAAAAAATGCATGGACCAAGGCCAGAGAGAGAGAATGTCAAGCCTTTGTTTTGCTTTCATAGGTTTTTATACTATGCTCTTCATGAGAGTCAACATTTGAACACTTTAAGCCAGTGTGGACATTGAAAGAAACACTCTATGTCCCCAGAGTGCTATGTCATCAGACACCTAGCTTTGTATTGAATCCAGCTTGTCTTGTTATAAGTCATTTCCCTCAAAAAGGCCTGAGAGCTTTATGAAATGAAAACCAAAATACAATTCACAATTGTTTCTCAGAAAATGAAGAAGTTACATGTCCCCCTGGATAGAGCTCATTTTGGACTGGTTTCACATATTAGCTGGATACCACAGCCTGTTTACAGTGTTCTTGAGAGAGACCTCATGAAAGTCTGACATTTTGGCCTTTTATGAAAGGCCAAGCCCAAACAATTGACTGACGCTCAGTTGATCTAAAAAAAGCACATTTGAACTGGTGTCCTTGAAAATCACACACTAGCGTTATTAGGCTTACTGAGAAGAGAATGAAGCTTTAAAAGAAACAAAAAAACACCACTAAAAAAAAAAGAAAGGACAAACAAGCTTCAACCCCCAGATTCAATTTAAATGCTTCATGGATAAGATGAAATTGGAAATTCTACTTTCTGTCAGCAAAGTTTAAGCCACTTCTGTGTGCTTTATATTCAACCTATGAATTTCATGATTAGGAGTCATGATGGGAAACTAAAAGATCCATCCTTTTACATCAAGGGATTTTTTTGACTGTATCCTGTTTGCCTGTAATTTTTTTTCAAGTCCTTCTGAAAGTATTTTTAATTGGTCTTGTAAATTAAGTGCCTCAGTGGTTCCTTGTTGAGTAAAATACAATGTATGGTCTGATCAAAGTTGTCATCTTGCTAATTTCAAGTCTCAGAATAGATATGGTAGGTGGTTGTGCATATACACATTCAGACACCCCTCCTGATTCAAAATTTGCTACTCAATGTTGATTTTTTTTTTCATAAATTAATAAAATCTTAGCAACTGTTAAAATAGATTTGAACCTTCCTGGGGTGTATTACCTACCATTTTTATTCTTAGTTTATTCCTTTTTACAAACTCTTTAATTGTTGAAATCAGTAATTTTATATTTAAGGACTGGAATCTCTTTGCCACTAAAAGAATAATTTACTTTAAGATGAAATTGATAGTTTGGGAGCTCAATATGGCTTGGAATATATTAGGCATAAATTTTTATTTTTAACTTGTATAAGAAACTGTCATGGTTTAACCCAGCCAGCAGCTAAAAACAACCACAGAGCCATTCACGTGCTCCCGCCCCCCTCACCCCGCCACAGTGGTACAGGGGAGAGAATCGAAAAGAAAAAGGTAAAACTCATGGGGTGAGATAAAAACAGTTTAATAGGACAGAAGAGTATAATAATGATAAAAGAATATACAAAACAAGTGATAACCAGCACAATTGCTCACCAGCTGAAGCCAATGCTCAGATAGTTCCCAAGCTGCCCTGGCCTACGCTGCAGTTTATATATGGAGTATGACATCATATGGTATGGAATATCCTTTTGGCTAGTTTGGGTCAGTTGTACTGGCCGTGTCCCGTCCCAGCTTCTTGGGTGCCCCCAGCCTTCTTGTTGGCAGGGCAGCATGAGAAGCTGAAAAGTCCTTGACTGTTTGGCAACAACTGAAAACATCAGTGTGTTATCAACATTATTCTTATCCTAAATCTGAAACACAGCACTATACCAGCTGCTAAGAACAACATTAAGTCTATCCCAGCCAAAACCAGTACTGAAACTTACAGTGACATTTTTAGGGAGATCTGATAACATTCAGTTACTTTGTTTAGATGTCTGTGGTCATTATTTCAATAACCACCTTACAAGAAGGTGGTTAAATGTATCATAGCATCATATAGCATCACTTTCTTTCTGCAGCTTCACTTCTGTAGCTTGGTAAGAGTCTCTGTTATCTGAAGGACTATTTCAGCATATTGCTAAATTGTTCATTTTTTTATTTTGTTGAAGGTCGTCATCCTAAAAAGTTCAGAAGAAAGAACATAAAAAGTTCATGGCTTATCAAGATATTTTTCCTTTGATTTACTTCTGTTATGCAATAAAAACCCTAACTTTTGGCTGGTCTAAGATATCAAAGATAGGCCCTTTGAGAATGAAAGCTGATGTTCAGAATTGCCAGAAGGCCAAAAGAGAGCTAATTTGTATTCTTAACTAAACTTTCTCAGAAACAATGACCTAAAAAAGTCTGGATCACAGAAGGCTTGACAGGATCATAAAATCATAGAATGGTTTGGGCGGGAAGGGACCTCAAAGATCATCTAGTTCCAACCCCCCCTGCCATGGGCAGGGACACCCTCCACTAGACCAGGTTGCCCAAAGCCCCATCCAACCTGGCCCTAAACACTTCCAGGGAGGGGGCCTCCACAGCTTCTCTGGGCAACCTGTTCCAGTACCTCACCACCCTCACAGGGAAGAATGTCTTCCTAATAGCTAACCTAAATCTACCCTCCTTCAGCTTAAAGCCATTACCTCTTGTCCTATCACTCCATGCCCTTGTAAACAGTCCCTCTCCAGCTTTCTTGTAGGCCCCTTCAGGTACTGGAAGGCTGCTCTAAGGTCTCCCCAGAGCCTGCTCTTCTCCAGGCTGAACAACCCCAACTCCCTCAGCCTGTTGTCATAGGAGAGGAACTCCAGCCCTCTGGTCATCTTCGTGGCCTCCTCTGGACTCTCTCCAACAGCTCCATGTCTTTCTTGTGCTCACAAGTACTTTCTTGTACTGAGGATATACTGTTCTTCTACAGCAGTAGAGTGTTAAATAAATTTTCAGATATTTCAAGGCACTGGAAGGATTGATTTTTCTGCACTCAAGCTGCTCAGAAAGTACTCAATTATACTAAAATCTTTTAAAAGAAATTACACTTTAGCAGAATTATGTTTTAGCATTTCAGTCTATTCCATAACTTTTGGGAACTTGGGGAAATTTAAGGTCTGTATACTAGTATAAAACCTTTTGGAAATGAATTGACAAACCTCAGGCAATTATTGAATGAGGAAAAAGAAATAATGCAAACCTTACATATGTGGTGTTTCTTCTTGCCTAATTTGTAGATTATACTAAACTTTAAAGTTGTTGCTATAATAGTGTTGAATGTATTTTGGTTGATTATAAACCATTGTATTTTCCTATGGTACTGAGCCAGTATTGTTTCTCAAATATTAAAAAGGAAGCAAAAAAAAAAGTGTTTGCTTGCAGAAATGTCATTGCTATTCTATCATATGGCTGCTGAGTAATCACTTCATTTTATTAAGTATTTCCAAATGAATTCCTTTAAATTCTGAATAAGTGGTAATACTCGTATTTTATTTAAATCAGATAAACTTGTACTTGAAAATGGAGAAAAAGCCTAATAAGAAGGAGGAGCTGACACTAGTGAACAATGTTTTAAAACTTGCTACTAAGTTATTGAAGGTAAGAATTAAATTAGTATTACCTTATTATATATAACTAAGAAGCAGAATAGATTACTTAATGCTTTGGTTTAAATCTGCTCTGTAACTGTCACAGCGATGCTACTTGTTCATACACAACAGTCTGTTATGTTGCTGTCATTATGGATTACAAATTATTATTATATGCAATAAGTTTTATTCATTAAGAGTATATGAGCAGCATGAGAGAAGATACTTTGGGATGGATGGGAAATAAATGATGCAGTTTTGTCTGTTTGGAGTCTCTATATCTGTTTGTAGTAATAAGCTACTGGACGATTTGTATTCTTCCACAAAAGTAATTCCTCTTAAAAACTGTCAGTGGTTAGTGTTTCAAATTAAAACTGGATTATACTTGATGTCTTCTTTACTTACTGTCATAGAAGAATCCTTTTGAAAGACAGAGGGAAATTGTTACATAGTGAATAAGTTATGAGTTATAAGTGAATTAAAGATATGGATTTAATTTAATGTAATTTAAAATATTTAAGTCAGCTGTGCCCTTGAACTATTTGGCAGTTTGCTTTTGCATGGAATTTTGCTGATTAGTAGAAAAGTGTTTTGCTTATGCAATATTATCCTGTTTGCCAACTAACTATATTTGGTGGGTAGAAGATATTTCTTCATGTGAGAGAACATGAATTTTTTTATTACTTCCCATTTCTAGAATTCTGCAGAAGAAAAATCATATTACTTTCACTCATCTGGAGCTAGGGCATGGACATGCTTAGGGCTTTTTTAAACTTGTTGTTATTGTTGTTCTTATAAACAAACCAGTGGCTGAGATTCTCAGGAAGACATGTTTGATCCTGAATTGCCTCTGAGTTCTTCTGTTCTTTCAAATTCATGGATCTGTCATAATTTGGGAAGCAAGCTGTTTTGTTCTTTCACTTGTCTGGGAGCTTAATTCTTGCTCCAGAAATGTCTCATTCTCCTTCAGACTAAACGTTTCTCTAATCCAAAACTTACTCAAGGGTTACCTGAATGCCAAATAAGAGTGATAAATTCAACACTTGAACATTTTTTTTATTTTAGGTTTGGCTTTTATGAGCACATAAAATAAATTCCATCTAATATTCCTTATGTGCTTTTACACTAAAATTAACAATATATAACTTAGAATTGCATAAAGTGGGCTTTCAAAGAGGAAGCCAATCCTGACACTACAAAAAACAAATTTGTGACTTACCTCTCTGCCTCTTGGCATGGTGTTTCAGTGCTTAATCACTTCTGCAGTTGTGTAAACTATTTTTAAATTAAATATGTCTAGCTTCAGTTTTCACTATTTGGATCTTGTTGTACCTTCTGCTGTTATGGTAAAGTTCTTAGAGATGCTGCTGATTTGTTATTCTTGGGTTCGTAAGTAAGGTAACAACAGTATTTTGGTTTCTACTTCAAGGAATCAACTTCTTTATTTAGTCCAAGATAGAGTGGTCATGTAGAACAGTTCTCCAGGAATGGCTGGCAAATGTAAAAGTATTTCCTGCCCCCCCCCGATAAACGATAAATTTCCTTCAATTCCACACACCCCTCCCACCATGCTTGAACCCAACTGATACTGATTCTGTGTGCAGAGATCCCCAGCAGTAGAGGGAATGGCTGGATTATCATACAGTAAACCTGAACCATGTCTTTCAATGCCTCTACACCTTTCCTCTGCAGTCGGGAAAATTCATGCCTATTGAGGGAAACAACTGGGGATTTGGGTTTGTTTGGTGTGGTGGTTGGTGGTTTGGGTTTTTTTTGTTTGGTTGGTTTGGTTTTTTTTTTGATATAGCGGTGCTTTAAGACCTTGCTGCCTCATTCTACCACACCTTGAATTCTGGTCACTTACCCCTTTGATCCCTGTGTGCCAAGGAGCGCAGTTCTTCAGGTGAAGCTCAAGCTCTGTTTAATCCAGCCAGCTAGTAGCTAAGATGATGGAGTATTTGTTCTAGTCAGCTCAGTAATTCTCCCCACCAGCACACCTTTAACAGCATATGCAGTCCCCACATCTCTAAAAAAGTACGCAGCACTTTCCATGATAGGGCTGACAGAGTCAGCAAGGACTCAAAGCTGACAAATCAGCAGCTTGAGAGTTACGGTTCAGCGATACAGAGAGCTTGGCTAAGTCAGGTATTGTCTGTATTTCTTGGTACAAGAATAAGGGACTGCAAAGCTTTCAGGACCTGTTTTTGGAACGGATGAAAGGAAGTATTCTCTGTGCATCAGGTAGCAGACTTGTGCAGCTGTGGGTCAAAGGACACTGTGGATGCAGGAAGGTTATCTGGATTCAAGGAGAGACTGGACAAGTAGGCTGGACAAAGTACAATAGATTCATGGTATCTCATGAGTTGAAATGTTTGTGTACTGTGAGCACGTAGGTAGGGTGAGAAGTAGCTGCTGTTGGTGGCAGGATACTGATCAACACTTGATCTGATTCACTTCAGTGTTTGTCATGCTTTTCTCAGTTTAAAAAAGAAAAAAAAGTTCATGTTTTACTCTTTCCAGAAATGTATGGACTGACATGGTCTTCCCAACAGGGAACTTGGCTTTTGCAGCACAAATCCCAGACCCAGGCCATCACTTAGCTACTGTGAGAATGTGCCCAAAAGTGAGATGGGATTTCCAGGCTGCCTAGGATGAGCTTTAAATGAATTCTTGGTAGTTAGTGATCAACACAATTACATATTTCGTGTCCAGTAGCTAAATAGAGTTGGGTTTTTTTGTGGGGTTTTTTGTGGTTTTTTTTTTATTATTTGATTTTGGATATTTTTGATCCTTAAGCTTTTATTGAAGACTAAATTACGTTGAATATTCTTACTATTTTGTTACTCCCAAAATTAGTAATCTGAACCCAAAATCAAAAAACTTTTTCCTTAAAGAATTACTCTGTGGTTCTTCTCAGAATCATGTCTTTTATATCTTTTGTATTTGCAGCAGAGTTTTATACCACATTACATCTAAGTGAAAAAGTTGTTCATTTTTATTTCATTTCTTGTGAAAGAAGAATCAGAGCTTTGAAATTCTTCTTTATTAAAACGGGCGTTTATAAGGCCTTGTTCAAGGCCCAGGATGTAATGTGGGAGAGGGATGAAGATGGATTTAAAGCTAGAAAATGTAATTGACCAAAGCAGTGATAGTTTTTATAATACAACTATTTATATAATCCATCCTTGTATTTTAAAATTCTTTTTTTCTTCCTTTATTTGACATATTTCTAGGCCAGAAAAGTTTGGACTTTACGCACCAAGAATTGAAAACTGGTGAAATAGCCTCTTTGTTCAAGTTTTGTTGCAGACTAATTTTGGCTAGTTTTCTGATCCTTCCAATGAAAAAAAAAGTAAAATATTGGCAGTTAAATGGTTATTAGTATTTTTTTTCTTTATCTTCCTTTTCTGGCTATGATCATCAGTAATGGTTCCCAAAATTAATGGAAAAGGAAGGGAATTGCATTAGGAAAGACATTTTTGTTAATTTTTCATAGTAGCAAGGTAGCCTTCTGTCACTGTGGAAAATCTTTCTTTTCTTGTTTTTTGTGGTTCCACTGTCTGTTAGCTCTTTTGATACTGAAGGTGATTTCTGGAAAATCATAAGGAATTCTAAAATGATGGCACCTTGGTGCCAGGAAAACTGGCTTTCTATTTTCCTGACTCCATGAGCCAACTGGTAGATGCTCTAGATGGGTAGCCTCCAGTTTTTTGAAGGGTTATTTAGACACCATCAGTCAATAGTCAGTTAACATGATGGGTATTTTCTTGCGTTGTTTTTTGTATGTGGACGAATAGGAAAATGTTTTACTCCGTTGTGACTTGAAGACTTCCTAAACTATCTAAATATCACTCAATTCATATGTGAACAAAACCTCCTTTGTGTAATTTATGCTTTTTAATGATGTCATTGTTTTGCATTACTAGGAACTGGACAGTCCCTTTAGATTATATGGGCTTACAATGAATCCACTACTTTATAATATCACCCAAGTTGTGATCCTGTCAGCTGTTTCTGGTGTCATCAGTGACTTGCTGGGATTTAATCTAAAGGTAACTACTTGATAAGCATCCTTTTTTTTTTTTTTCACCATGGTGTTCAGAATGTTACGATAGATGGATCATACATTGTAGCCTAATGAATTCTTAACTGCATTCACTAGAAGATTTATTGTTTGAAAATGGTTATGAAATTTAAGCTATATCAGAAGAATAGTGATGTATTTTTCAAAGGAGCCCCTTTAATATTTTCTGTACTTTTATGGTTCTCTAACTTCATTTAGGACACATAATAACTAAGAATTCATAGACATAAATACAGAGACATGCATACACATGAGTACAGGAACTTATTTAACTGTTCTTCGTACCCCAGATCTGATTTCTCTCATGAATTCCTCACTGTTGACTTTGTGACTCTTTAAGGGATGCAGAAAGATGCAAGCGATTCTTGTCTTACACTGCAGTAAATTATTACAGGAGATACAGTATTACCATGACCACTCTTACACAGTGTCATTTCATCATGGCTGAAAGACTGTCTTGTTAGGTCCTACTCAAACTCTGGAAACCATTTCAAGATTGAGGTTATTAGGCACCTTAGTTTCCACAAGCTTGTAGCACAAAGCCATTAACTGGTCATTGAGTTTGCTTTCATCTATTTTCTTCCTATTAGAAGTAAAGGAATGTAAAATTGATTTTGTGTACCATAGAATATGCAGCAAATGCAATAAGAAAAAAATGTGGTGGTATTGCAGTTTTGGAAAATGGAAAACTGAGATGGGAAATAATGTTGATTTACTGCTCTAACTTTTCCAGCTCTGGAAGATCAAATCTTGACAATATATAAAGAAGATGAGATAACACAGTGTTACAGAAAAGCTCACTGATTGACAAAACTGCCTCAAAGCAGCCACTGAATCTGTATTTCAGATGCTACAACCTCTTCAAGGATGTTGTTTGGAAAATTGAAGTGTTTACATCTGACTGTCTTGTGCAATCTTTGTATTTATTTCATCTTCTCACTGTTTTATGTTCATTTTAGTTGACATTTATATTTTATTTTCAAACTTATTTGTTTAGTTTTGGAAAGGGTCAGATTTGGGAAGGGTCAAAAGCTGTGTGTCTGAGAACTTGAAATCCTGGAAATTGATTACACTAAATTACTATATCTGTTGTTAAAGCTGAAGTCGATGCTGAACTTTTTTAGTTACAGTAACGCTATATGGAAGTCATTTGATTTTTGATAGTGTGGTAAAATAGCTGAGAATATTTCATTTGCACCAATCATTTAGGAGGACAACATAACATCAGTAGATGTTTGGTTGCAACAGAAAAGTGAGACGCCTACAAAAAATAAAGTACTGACAATACAGTATGACAGGTAGCAGAAATATTTTATACTAGTGTTAGAAGCAAGTGGGAATTTTTAATATTTTGAGCAATTCCAGGATCTAAACTCATGTAGGCTGCAGTTTAAATATCCTGGGATATTAATAAGGTATTATATAACAAGTCAACAAGTGCTCTTTGATAACACTTTTATTAGAGCAATAATTGTAAATGGTTACCATGCTGTATGATATTTTGATAAAATTAAATAGTGTATTTATTTGAAATACTGGGCTGTTCTGCGCAGCTCTGACTGTGCATGCTCAATATGTGCACTTTTTATTGTTACTTTTAATGAGAAACTTATATATATATACATATAAATGTATATCAATTGGAATATATTATGGTGAACTACGGAGCAGTATATATTATATGTTGAAATGGAATATTTAAGCAAGCGAAAGATTTACTGGCGAAAGGAGTGCTATGAATGAGCATAAGATAGAGAGATGCTCTCCTCTTGTACACTATAGTATATGCCATTCATACCACATTGAAGTTTAAGAGCAGTTAAACACAGAAAACAAGTTTGTCCGGTGAGCAGCAGAGCTCCTGAAGCCTGACGTTCTGCAGATTTCTGTCTTCAGAGAAGCTCCTTTCCTCCTGTTCCTCCCCAGCAGAGGTCATTCCCTAGCGCTTTCCCAGCCTTGGCTTTCCCACCTCTCCCTCTGCCGTGTATCCCCGCTCCCACGTGGACCAGTGACATTGGACCCTGGTTCTTCAGTGTGATGGAAACAGATGTCCACCTCTGTAGAATTAAGTTACTTGGAACACCATTTCCATCTACAAATTATATTGGGAGGATTAATATCACCGGGTGCAAGTATTCGTACATTTTGTGTTTCTAAAGTAGTGGCTTCGTATTGAAAAATGACAAGTAATTAGGTGACGAGAGTCTGGACATTGCACTATGTTTGCTAAACTTCAGAATCTTGAAAGATTTGAAGTAATGTATCTTAAACTTATGTGGTATAAAAGTATTTTTATATATAAAGCAACACAAACAAGCATTTTGTATTTTATTTGCCTCTGTACTAATGTTTAATAATGACCAAAGTGCATTCTGGTTTTTGAAAGAATGTATTACTGGAGCTTTAAGAACATACTATATTTAGTTTCTCATGTGAAAACTTCAGCTGTATATGATCTGTTTCTTCTTTCTCTGTTGTTTGATGTTGGGATTGTTTTTAAAAATTAAGTGCATTTTATACACAGTTTTTTCCAAATTATGGTACAGACCTACACAGAACTTAATTTTGCACAAAATATATTTTAAGAAAAAAAAGTACAGCAGGAGTTCTATGGGTGATAAAAGATAAGGCTATTGCTTTTTACAGCCTGTCGCTATTACAAAACCGTTCTTTACTCTAGAATGGAAATATTTTTAGAAATGTAAAATGGTGACTATACAACTTTCATTACCTTTAAAAAAAAACAAACGGAGGGAGAGAAAACAATGCGGTTTCGGTTGAAGGTGAAATTAGTTGAACCATGTATACCTCAGCAACTAGCACTGAGCTGGGTTGTTGCACTAACAAATGGTGGCTTGGAGAGAGTAAAAGATTTGTGAAATGAAATTAAAAATAATAAAACCCTTTATTTGCTACCATTAGGTATATTCATTATGTTAAAAGTGGGAGAGGTTTATTCTCCATCCCTCAATATGGAAAATCCAGTATGAGAATAGAGGCAAGTAGAAATATGGCAGATCTTGCATGTTAACTGTTATTTTTTGCCACATGTTTTGTAACTGAAAGTGTGATCAGGCTTGGAATAAAGCTTTCTATGGTTGATGGTAAAAAAGAAAAAAAATTGCGGTGAGCTATATCTTTTAGTAATACCCAGCATATTTCTGAGTCTGCCTGTTTTGATTTAAATCCATATATTCTACTTAAAGCATATTTGGGAAAGAAATCCTGCACATGGAATGCAAATGATGGTTGTCAAAATTTGACTTCATTGCAAGAACACAAACTTTCAGACAGTTCTGCAAAGTAGTTAAATTTTATTAAGACTACTGTATTTGCAACTTCCAAATAACTGTTTCTATTAGAAAAATATTGAAAGAGAATTCAGTCCCATTTCACCAGGATTTAAGGGATTAATTTCAACCACCATTTTGACTGTTCCGTTATGTCACAAGATATACTTCCACGCAAAAATCAAAATACAAGCAAACTGAAGTACTTGTTGAAATCAAAGTTATATGTTTCAATAACATGTTATGGAATATTTGGACAGAATTAATGTGTAATAACATGTATTTTATCTATTTGTTTGCTGACTAGTGAGATATTTTTTTAACAGAAAAGTGTTCTATTAACACCTCTCAAACACCCATTTTTATTAGCTGAATTTTGCCTTTTCCAAAGCTTAATCTGTGGACTTCAGACATGTTCTGCTGGTGGTATCCCCATGACCACTGGGCAGTAGGCTATGCTCCACACTTGTGTTCCTTTGCTCACTGTCTAAACTTACTCCAAACGTAGGCTCTTTACAATTTAAAATGCCTTTTGATGGTCATGAAAGACACTACACGCATTGAGAAATTAACGTCTTCTGAGAGCCATTCTTTTTAACATCAGTCTTTAGGTGGCACCTTAGTGTGCCAGAATTCTCAGATCTTGCCAGGAAATGTTATGCATAGTGCAAGTTTCCTTAGTCCAGACCTCACCTGTGTCCAAGTACCTTCCAAAATAGTTACGGAGCTGAAGATGACCATTGCCTTGTTCCTTACTGGCTTCAGATCGTGTCCCATTTTTATCAATCCTGACCTTCTTAAAACCATCCCATCCAATAGAAAATCCAACATGGAATCTAAGCAGCTGTTGGTGTTGAGGCACAAATTCAGCATATGCTGAACATGTCCTCTGTCTTACACCGGTTCTTATGACGGGGAAAGCCTGGTACCTCCTAAACAGACAGTTCTGTTTCTACAGCTCATAGCATAGAGCTAAATTTACATGTATCTCCTGAGTGCCACATTTGGAATCTGAAGGGGTGCAAGACCTTTCAGGAAACCACAGAAGTGAGTTTTAAGAGCTTTTATCTCTGTGCTGCTTGCTTCATATATGATTGCAAGCCTATTTGTAAACCTACTGTTTCTGGTAGGCTCCAGTGAGCCATCCAGTGTGTAGATGACATGTATTGTAAGAAGAAATTTCTTGCAAAGTTACAATGTTACCTCAGCCTGGCACATGCCAGAATAGAACAGCATAAGTTAAAGTACAGCTGAAATGCAGAAAGATACTTTAATAGTTTGACTAGTCCTTCATGTTATCTTCTGTGCATGGGACCTTTAAGACTCTTTGGTAGATATCATATTTAGTAACTTCCAAAAGCTTCTCTGGATTGCGAGCACATTTCATTCCAGGTAATGCTTAAGAATATTACTCGTTCAAATTTCGAAGATCCATCTGTGGCATCCAGCAGTGTACAGCAGAGAGACTTGGTTTCTACAGATGGTGATAGTGGGTGGTTGCTGCTGTCTTTACTGGATACTTCAAACCCAAACGTGTCTGTTGGAGGGAAAAGGCTGCTGGTGCTGCGGTATACCCACTGCTGCCTCCTTAGGTAGAGTTTAGTTACCAGTTTCTCAGTAGTGAATTTGCTGCAACGTAAGAGAGGACTTTGGAGGAGAAGGAATGCATGATTTCTTTTTTCTTAGTCCATAGAGCAATCTCGGTTTTATTGCATGACTGCACAAAATATGTCGTATTGGTACAGGAGATGGGGAAGCAAACCTTTTAGTCATAAATAGCAACCAACAAACTGTATGGGGAAAGTAGTCATCTTTCTTCCAATGTCATTACTTGCAAGGTAGCGGAGGAAATAATCTTGAGAAGGTGCTCATGTTGTTTGGTTTGTTTGGTTTTTTAAACAAAACTACAACAGTCATCACTTGTACTGTGGCTTTCCTCTCAAATGCTGCCTTTTACCTTGTCAGTCTTGGGAAAATAATCAGTCCTTTCTGGACTGCTTTGCTGACGCTTTCTTTTCCTGAAAATCACCATCATCTTGTCATCTGTGATGGATGGAGCCAGGAGATGGCCCTTGAAGTTCCTGTAGGAGCTGTGTTCAGCCAGGGGACAATTTAGGCAATTCTGCTGGGCCCGGGGGAGTGTCTAGCCCGGGAGTCAGAGAGTGCTGCGAGACATCTGGAAGATATCTGTACTGCCAATATTCATGACTTGACTGATAAAGGTGTTTGTGGTAATGCCTGTCAGCTCTGCTCATTTTCTCTGCTCATTTTGCCCATTGCCTTGCTAATTGAGCAGATAGACCCCACTGGTGGCAGCAACCAAACAGTTCTCCTGGAAGGGAGAAACGTTCAAGGCTGCCGTGGGCAGTTTGATAAGGATAACTCGGGAAAGGAAGGGAGTGTGATTCCTCTGATATCTGGATCTACTGCACCCTGACCCACTTCTGGTGACAATTCTACTGTCAGAGTTGGATATCTTCTTCATTAAATATAAACCGTGAGCCCAGCATTGCCTGCGGCTTGGTGAAGAGAGATTTCCTCCTTACTGCCTCAAGCAGTCAGTCACTGCTAACCTTGAATCTGGTGTGTGGTTCATGTTCTCTAGATATACAGGCAGCCTTGAGAAAGGCCTTCTTGTGAAGCCTTCTCAGTAGGGACTCCAAGATCTTCCCCACAGTGTGCTTCTAGTTCCCTTGATTAGGATTGAGACAGAACTGGCGGTGGACGGTTCATTGATGATAACAGAAAACTACAGAAATCACCACAGAGGCTGCAGCTGTGAGTCTGATCCCTCATCACTTGGTCTTGCTGTGGATGCACGATGGTCATCTTGCAGGCTGAAGACTGTTGTTGACCTGTGGCTGTAGTTACTGTGGCTTACCCAAGTCACTTTGGGGAGGCTAAATCATGTGGAGAGATTGGTTCTTAAATGCAGAAGATCCCCATGTCCTGCAACCAGTCTCAAAGCTGGTCAGCTATTGCCACCAGGGGTTTGTCCTCTTCAGTCATTTTGATCCTCACAAATATGTACCCCACGGACTTTAATAGGTATGGGAAACTACAGACTATTGCTTAATGGATGTTTGGTATAGGGGATGTTCCATGTGAAGGAAAAACTGTCAACTATCTTCTGGCTGTGTCAGTAGTTGGATCTGCTTCTCCAGCCCCAGGCCAGCCCCTTGCAGAGAGCTCCTCTTGGGGCCAGTGGTGGAGCACACTGCTACCACCACAGCAGCCTGGATGCTTTGCCAGCTGTTCTGCACTTCAGCTGATATTATATCAGGTGTAATGCACACAGGGCTTTCTGTCAGAAGGTCTTGCTTTAATGCTGTCGTACCAAAGATGCAATGGAATTTTATCTAAGCAAGTACGTAAGACTGTGGATTTTAATTGTTATATATTAATGTAAAAGCTCGGGCCAGAATCTAAGTCCCATCTTGGGTTCATCAGGGAAAGTTTGCAGTGTGGCAATAGCAGTAAGTAGCAATGGGCAAAGAAAGCCATTTGGCTGGTGCTGACTGCGTTAACCGTCAGGTTGCCAGTAAGAGCTCGTCATCTGAGAACTTCCCACTGTTACCTTTGGTACGCGTCCTCATGGAGTATCTTAATTATGCAAGGATAAAATATGCACAGAGTTAGTTTAGATTAAATGTTGGACAGTCAGTAAGTAACGTGTTAAAAATAACTCTCCCAGAGTATTATGAAATAATATAAAATGAATTTTAAAAATTTATATATTTTATATTTTTAATAGTTCATGAAACCGTCACTACAATAGTGCTGACTGAGATCAAAGACAACTAAACCAACCTAGGGATAAGGGTTTGACCCTGAAGAAAGGTCACTCTCCAACAGCTCTGCACACCCCGCTCACCGTACCTATGGCCGTGGTCGTACGCTTTGCATAGGGCTCATTGACCCAGGCTCCAGATGTCTGGAAGTGAGATGCTGAATTGACCCAGGGCTGCCTTTGCAGTCACTAGAAACACACATTTACCTTCAGAGGAGGATTCATTCAGTTGATCTTTGACACTAATTTTAGTGATCCTCTGGGGTATTTATCTCTTGAGTGTAAAAGGAAAATAGTATGGATAATTTAGAATCAGATGTGAAACTTTTAGCCACCTAAATTAGGGCAGATTAATCCTACTTTGCTGTTTTGTTCCTTGCTGAAGCCTTCAGTGTTTGCAGCTGTGTAATTAGTTCAGCTGTCACTGGAACGGGAGACATTTTGTTCTTTTTTTATTTTATTTTATTGGTTTGCTCTTAGAAAAAATGATTTCCAATCGCGAATCCCATAATCCTGTGCCAGTGCTCAGAAAGCCTCCCCGTGAGCTGCGGTTCTCCAGCTGGTGAACTGCCCACCCCGGTACAGCTTCTGCTCCGCAGCCTGGAGACAGCGCAGCGCAGGCATAGCAACGGCACCAAAAATAGCCGCAGCCAGCACCGGAATAACACACAGGTGTACCTGAAGAGAGCTGTTTCTTTATTATTAAAATGAGTAACTTGAAGGCTGGATAAGATCAGTTCTAAACTTGACCCTCTCATGGGGAAATGCTCCTGTTGTTTGCAGGGAGTTGCACGGGTAACGCTGCTTTTGTCTTTGCCCGTTATGTTGAAAGTCCCTTGTGGCAGCGCTGCTGCCAGATGTAAAGACGTGATGCCATAGAGCTCTAAAACCCACCCAGAAACACAGAGCCCTCCCTGCTTGGCAAAGATCCTCTGTGCAGAGCAGCCGCTGCGATGCACGTCCTCCCGGCAGCGGGAATTGGGGGTACCTAGTGCTCAAAAGGAGCAGAGGTGACGGAGACGAGGCTTTCCATATGTCTCCTGCATTATCTTCGGGCTGTAGTTCTGCAGCTGAGTCAAAGGTACTCCTAGCAGGCCTTCACTATTTGCAGGGCAGATAAAAATAGCACAAAAAATCTCCAGCTTGCAGAGGGGGAACCACTGACATTTTGCCCCTTCCTCCAGCAAGGCGTCCTGGTTCCCGTCTTTTGTAAACCTGTGCTATGAAGTTAGGCTGCTTCTAAGTGTATTTGGTAAGTTAGTTATTCATCTGGCCTACGTGGATGGCAGAAATAACTCTGCGACGACAACCGGAGGCTGACGCGGGAGCCCTGTTTCCGTAACAGGCACTTGTGCTGTTACTGCGCAGGCAAACACGGCAGGAAGAGCGAAGCACAATATTTAACCCGCATTTCTCACCTCTCCTTTGTTCATCGCCTCTTAAAGTAAGAGCTCGTGGTAGCAGATAACCAGTGCTGAACACAACGAGGCGAACCTATCCCTAGTCTTTTGAATGTGCATGTTTCCACGGGACAAGGTCTCTGGTTGGTCTTTTGACGTCTGTGCTGTGAGCGCTCTGACTGGCGGCGGCTCCTGCTAGTTCGTGCTGCGACTTGTTTTCACCGCTCGCGAAGCTTAAGCGCTTCCTTCCTCTCCTGAGTGCAGCTGCACACTTTTGTTGCCATGCTGTTTGCTACTTCAACCCAGCTGTGGTTTTCTTTTAACGCGATTTATTTCGGTGGTGTTTCTACCATGAGCATTGGTACCGACAGAGCTGCACAAGCAATGCACTGCGGTAAGGGGGTAGAAACTTGAAGCTGGCTTTTTGGCTGCAGAATGCGTATTGTGTAGCTACGCACAATAGCGATCGCTGGCATCAACCTTGGAATAAATAGGAGCCATTGAAGCTATTGAAATGGGATTAGTTCCCATTGTGTATAGAGTGGAATTAATATAGTGAATGCAAATAATATAGATGGCCAACAATTTTGGCCTTGAGGTGACATAATGCCGCAGTTAGAGACCGCCATTATTTCCTATTCTTCTTTCCCACGCACATGGGCACATTGTGCATTTCAATTGCACCACAAATCCTGGCTTTCTAGATAAAAATAAAAAATCAGAAATTCAAAATATGCAAAAGAATAATTGCAAAATAATTGTAATAACTTGGAGGAAGCAACAGATGTTTCACTTGTTGCTGGTACCCTCTGAAGGAGGACTAATTTTCCAAGCATATTGAGTACATGCTAATCAGAAACATTTTTCTCTATGCAGCCGCATAATGGTATTCCTCAAAATGTTTTTTGTGTTAGCTTAATAATGCACAGCCAAAGCATGTCCTACAGGGACTAGCGTAGCAGGTTTTGTCACTACCTTTGTATTTTGTTTCTTTCAAATTCTCTTACCTAGGCCAGGAACCTTTCTTGAAATAAAAGGCAAAATAGATTTTTAATTCTTCAAAATAACATTAAAACCCCCCCAAGACCCGGTTGTAAGAAAAAAATTTTTAAAAAATCTAGTTTCACTGAAGATAAGGTTGATGCCTGGTTGAAGTTACTACTGTTAATGCAGATTTAACACCTGGAGCTCACAGGTGGGGAATACGCTGAGAACCACCATGCTCTTTTCTCCAGATCTGATCTTTTGAACCAACTCCTAACAACAGCTGTGACTTCTACTCCTCAACATACCAGCCCGGCTCTACGAAACTAATAGCCGTCATTGCAGTACAAGAAAATGATGTAGATTAGATAGCTTGGATAGTGGTACCGAACATTGAAAGATTTCTACTGACCTTGACCTTGACCTTAGATGCAGACAGACTAGAGGGGATCCAAAGGAGAGCCGGAAAGATGGTCAAACCACTATCCGAACCTGCCCTGTGAGGAAAGACTGAAGGAGTTAGGTCTCTTCTCCCTGGAGAAGAGAAGGCTCAGGAGGACCTCATCACAGTATTCCAGCACTTAAAGGGCAGCAACAAAGAGGATGCAGGCTCTCTCTTCACAAGAAGATGTATGGAGAAGACAAGGGGCACTGGGTACAAATTGCCTATTTCAGCCACAGAAGATTTCCTTGCATACACAGATCTATGTTCTAAAACTGCAAAGACTTTCATTGTATCTGAATACAAAGTAGACCAAGAGATCAACAAGCAAGACTGCAGGACTGCTAATTCCCTGCAATGGTCCTTATCAAATGCAATTATTATTTGAGAAGACATTTCCAGAGCCTTTGGGATATAGCTGTGAGTGTAAGCCCAGACAGTGTGCTCCTCTGACTGGGGCTGCCACTGGCTCCGTGCGTGCAGGGTGTTCCGAGGTTGTGCAGACTCTGCAGAATTATCATCTGGGAGCACCATTTCTTCTTATTCTTTAGGATTGTCCTAAATCAGCAGCAGGATTATCTGGGTAACACACCTGTGATGCTACTGTTTTCAGTTGACATGGCAGAGGGAAAATTCTTAGTATTACAATCAGGTTGGAGTGTTTACAGAAAATTTTCACTTGAAAGTCCTGCCTTTTTGGCTTAAGATGTCAGTTAGATTTAAGCAGCAGTAAATTACTGAATGTTTGACTACAGGCAAACACTGTTAGTGTTCCAAAACTTTGGTGGCTATGATTTTGCAAATAGTTTTAACCAGCATCAATATAATCAAACTCAAAAGACCAGAGATACCCTGTGTGTGAGTGTCCACAGCCTGATTTAAACCAGGATGCTCTGAGGTTTGACAACTGTTCAGGTAAATGGTGTATCAGACAAACATAATATACGAGGTTGTAGAGGCTGTTTAGATGCTCCACTCAATAATATGAGAATTTTTTCCAATGTATTTAGAAACTTTGATATTCCACACCCTCCTTTGATTTAGCCATCATCAGCTGACAGTTTCTTTTAAGATTTGCAAGAGATGTTGGTTTTGTGATGGAGTGATGTCTAGTTCATGTGTGAATGAACTTGGGAGAAAAGAGAGAGGAAACATGATGTGGTTGGGAAGGGCAGACAAATGGGCCACTGAGATGTGGGCAAGGAGAGCAGCGTATGCTGTGTGCACAGGGGGAGAAGACAGACATAGAACAAGACCAGGAATTACCATCTAGGATCTTGAGGAGAACATGTTTTCCTTACAGAAAGATGGCATTGCCTCATTAGTTCAAGGCCGAGTATATGGGAAGTTGATGTTTGTTTAGAATAATGATAGAAACTGAGAGTAAGGTTGCACAAAAGCACAATTTTGCCCATACTGCATCTAACTTCTGTGTGGTGTAGGGAGGCAGAGGGGTAGGAGAGGAAAGATGTCAAGCTGAATGCAGCACAGGTGGTTTCCTTCAAGTTCTGGTGCCCAGCATGTCTTCCTGTGTTTCACAGGGGGTGGGAGGAGAGGAGGACGTCTGTCTCTGGGTCTTTTCTCCATGCAAGGTTGAGCTGGCTGCAGTGCACTCCTGGACAGTAGGAAACCATAGAATATGTCAAGTCGGATCGAGTTCAACTCCCTGCTCCTCACAGGATGACCTAAAAATGAACCATATGACTAAGAGCATCATCCAGATCCTCCCTGAACTCTGATAGGCTTGGTGCCATCACCACTTCCCCAGGGGACCTGTTCCAGTGACCGACCACCCTCTCAGTGAAGAACCTTTTCCTAATGTCCAAACTGAACTTCCCCTGACAGAGCTTCATTCCATTTCCTCGTGTCCTATTGCTGGTGTGCTGCTTTTGGTGGGGATAGAGTTAATTTTCTTCACAGTAGCTGTGGTTTGGATTTGTGCTGGAAACAGTGCTGGTAACACAGGGCTGTTTTAGCTATTGCTGAGCAGTGCTGACACAGAGCCAAGGCCTTTTCTGCCTCTCACACCACCCCACCAGCGAGGAGGCTGGGGGTGCACAAGGAGTTGGGAGGGGACACAGCTGGGACAGCTGACCCCAGCTGACCCAAGGGATATCCCATACCATATGACGTCATGCTCAGCATATAAAGCTGGGGGAAGAAGAAGGAAGAAGGGGACGTTTGGAGTGATGGCATTTGTCTTCCCAAGTCACCATTACACATGATGGAGCCCTGCTTTCCCGGAGATGGCTGAACACCTGCCTGCCCATGGGAAGTGGGGAACGAATTCCTTGTCTTGCTCTGCTTGTGTGTGCAGCTTTTGCTTTACCTATTAAACTGTCTTTATCTCAACCCATGAGTTTTCTCACTTTTACCCTTCTGATTCTCTCTCCCATCCTGTCGTGGGGGCAGTGGGTGAGTGGCTGTGTGGTGCTTAGTTGCCGGCTGGGGTTAAACCACGACAGCTGGTCACCAGAGAGAAAAGATCAGCACCCTCCCCCCCGCTGCCCCCCTTGAGGAAGTTGTAGACTGTGATGAGGTCACCCCTCAGCCTTGTCTTCTCCAGGCTGAACAAACCAAGTGACCTCAGCCGCTCCTCATAAATCTTGCCCTCAAGGCCTTTCACCATCCTGGTCGCCCTCCCCTGGACACACTCTAGTAGTTTCATGTCCCTCTTGTATTGAGGCGCCCAAAACTGCACACAATACTTCAGGTGGGGTCACACCAGTGCAGGGTAGAGTGGGACAATCACCTCCCTCAACTGCCTAGCGATGCTGTGCTAGATGCACCCAAGACTTGGGTGGCCCTTTTGGCTGCCAGGGCAAGGTATTGTCTCATACTCAACTTGCCATCACCCCAAACCCCCAGATCGCTTTCTGTGGTCCCAGGGCTCTGGGAGTCAGGGAGAGCTCACATGGCTATGAGCACGGAGGAGGAGAAGATACAATGTAGAGGGCTGGCATGTGTTTTAGAAACAACTTTGGAACGCTCCACCCTCCTGTTAGTGTGTCAGAGAGACGCAGGCAGCATTTCTTGCTTTTTTCTATTTGCAGCGTTAGTGGTAGTACATCTCCGGGTACTCGTGCCATGTACTAAAACATATGGCAAATTACTTGCCCATATGGGTTCGAAGAGCGATGTGTGTTCGGCAGATTAAACCCCAGAACAATCAGAAGACAAGCTTTGCATTCCAAGCTGGAGAGCGTGGCAATCATCTCACATTGTCTAGACTTTCCTCTCTCTGTCATTTTTACATATTTTGCAGCAATTACATTCATTTCCTCTGGCTTCCTTTCTGCCAAGATCCATCTGCAACTTAGAATTGGTTAAGATAGCTTTTCATATTCATGGTATTAGTCACTGTGAGCATATTTGGAGCGAGCACTTCTGATGCTCCCATCCATTTTCGTTATAGTAAATTAATCCCATTCTGAGAGGGTGATGGAAACTGTTGGGGTTTTTTATATATATATATTTATCTATGCAGATATAAACGAAATGAAAAAAATCATGAAGCCAATGTTTTAAAATAATTATTAATCTCCTTTTTCTTAGAAGATATATTATCAGACAGATATGATAGAGAAAAATCATTACTTTGGCTCTAAAAAGGTAGTAATTAAAGGACTGTATCACAACAAAAATGACAACAAACTTATTACAGAGTATTTTTCATTAGAAACTAGTGAAAGTGCAGTTCTTGACTAGCTGGAATTAGGGGTTGATATTCCCCTTCTCACTTTGCTGATGTTGATGGGATTTTAAATGACTTTTGACAAGCGTGAATAGTACTGCATGTATTAGCAAGCTGTCCATCAGCAGGCGAAGGAGAGTGCTTAGATAATGGTGAAACCTCCTAACATGAGGACTACTGGAAGGTGGGCTTTAATCAAGACCTCCGGATTCCTCGTGCTTCCTCCGCTAAAGGGTATATTCTCTTACCTGAAAGTACTGATTGAGTTGTACTTTCCTTTCTCCTTGGGCTGAAGCTAACACCTTGCTCTCAATCACTGCTTTCTAAAGTAGGGAGCAAGGACAATTTGCCTTTAAGATTTTACCGCCTCAGGGTTCAGGCACCAATTTATCAAGCAGACAAAATTTTTGGTATAGGCAGGAGCTTGGTGGTTATTTGTGTTTGAGGGAGCAGTGAACCACTGTACAGGTGCTATGGAGCTCGCGGCTCAACTGCGCCGCACCCCTCTCCCCAAATTCTCTGTGTGTATAGCACTTTCCTTGAGCTGGAAATCTGGGAATTGATCTGGTTTTGTAGTTTGCCTTCTCGTTTCAGCTGTCATGAAATTCCAGTCTGACGTGAGACTTGGGAAGCTGCTGTGGTTTGGGGGGTGCTTTGGGTCACCGGAGCAAGGTGCCAGCCTGAGCACTCGATGCAGTCTCCCAGTTTCTGCAGGGCTTTGCGCTGCTCTTCTCTGCGTCCCTGGTGCTGCCCCAAAGTGTCACACGCTGCCACCCCTGCGCCTGCTCTGCCCCACCTGCACAGATGTGGTATGTGTCTGCAGATGGCTTTTTCTTCCTTAATTTTAAAATCATTACTTTCTGCCATTTTACCAAAATAGGTGTGTAAGCATATTGCAAACCTGTACTTATCCGCCGCCTGACTCTGGGAGAACTGCAGAACAACTGCCCGTTTACAGCCACGTCAGGAGAGCTGACCCTGAAAGCGTGGCCTGGCAGGTGATTAAGCGATGACTGGTAGATGAGATCTTATCTGCAGATCACTGCCATGGTTTGCACAGCAGGGCTGTCCTTCATCCTGCACTGCAGTGCCGTGGCTCTACCCCAGCTCAGCCCAGTGCCCCCCACCCCGGCTGGGGTGCTGAGCTGCTCTGCTCCATCCTGCCTGCAGATGGGGACTGAAAACTACATTTTGAAGGCATAGCTATGCCGAGTGCTGCAGCTCGCTTCCAGAAGGCAATTACTCATCCCCTGCAAGCCAGGCTCTGCCTCCTCCTGAGACCTGCATTTCTTGAAGAGGGGAGCGCGGTGTTTAAAGAGCAGCAGTCCTTCCCCTTGAGCTGGCTTCCCAGGTCATCTGCTGAAAAACAGACGGAACCTGAAGGATCAGCAAGAAATATAATTCATTGGTGCAGACCGCTGTAAGAAATTGGCTCAAACATGTGTAACTGCATACAAATACACACACACATGCACATGTATACATTTAGTATGCTCTCTTTTATATATCAAATAGAAAATGCTAGATATTGAGTGCACCCTCAGCAAGTTTGCTGATGACACCAAGCTGTGTGGTGGCTCTACACGCTGGAGGGAAGGGATGTCATCCAGAGGGACCTTAACAAGCTGGAGAGGTGGGCCTGTGCGAACCGCATGAAGTTCAGCAAGGCCAAGTGCAAGGTCCTGCACGTGGGTCAGCACAATCCCAAGCACAACTACAGGGTGGGTGGAGAATGGATTGAGAGCAGCCCTGAGGACTTGGGAGTACTGGTGGACGAGAAGCTCGACATGAGCCGGCAGTGTGCGCTCGCAGCCCAGAAAGCCAACCATGTCCTGGGCTGCATCAAAAGAGGTGTGACCAGCAGGTCGAGGGAGGGGATTCTCACCCTCTACTCTGCTCTTGTGAGACCCCACCTGGAGTACTGCATCCAGCTCTGGGGTCCCCAGTACAGGAGAGACATGGAGCTGTTGGAGAGAGTCCAGAGGAGGTCACGAAGCTGATCAGAAGGCTGGAGCACCTCTCCTGTGAGGACAGGCTGAGAGTTAGGATTGTTCAGCCTGGAGAAAAGAAGGCTCCGGGGAGACCTTAGAGCAGCCTTCCAGTACCTGAAGGGGCCTACAGGAAAGCTGGAGAGGGATTGTTTACAAGGGCATGGAGTGATAGGACAAGGGGTGATGGATTTAAACTAAAAGAGGGTAGATTTAGATTAGATTTTAGGAAGAAATTCTTTACTGTGAGGGTGGTGAGGCACTGGAACAGGTTGCCCAGAGAGGCTGTGGAGGCTCCCTCCCTGGAAGTGTTTAAGGCCAGGTTGGATGGAGCTTTGGGCAGCCTGGTCTAGTGGAGGGTGTCCCTGCCCATGGCAGGGGGTTGGAACTAGATGATCTTTGAGGTCCCTTCCAACCCAAACCATTCTATGATTCTATGATAAGAAAAAAACATGGCCAAAGTGTCTTTCATGTTACCTGTGCTGTGATGTGAAGCAGCAGGGAAAGGCAGCTTGGCAAGCCAGCTTTTGATTCTCTGTGAATGGGTTATTTGGACTGCAGGTGATCCAGCTTGCATTTGTTACACTGATAATCAGAGATGGCTGCTGTGCATCACGCTTCTTAGCTGAAGTCAGGTGCCGTGTGACTGTGGTTATGCATATTCCCAGGCCAGCTCAGCTTTGGAGATAACGTGGCAATGTGTGACCAAGCCACCTCAGTGGCTCTGTCTGGAGGTGTCCAGGTTTCACCGTGGCAGGCCAGAGCTGTGCTGCAGCACTCAGCACCCCTGCAGTGGGTGTTTCGCTTTGGATGGAGCAAATCTAGATATTTACATTCCAGAATGTGCTGAAATCTTCCATGATATATAAGAGTTACTTGTCATTTTGGAGAGGGCCGAAGCAGGGGACTTAGCACCAGGTCTCTGGCTTTTATGTTCCTCATAAAAGGCTTGAAGTGCTCAAGTAGCCCAGTACTCAGCTGGGGGTGCTTCCTCCTGCGCTGTAATAAACCGGGCATAACAACTGATTTCCAGGTGTTATATGAAATTCTGTCCACCCTGAAATCAGAGGTTTATGTTTGATTTCAGTGGAGCCAAGCTTTCATTTTTATTTCATAGGGAGTTTGCTCTGATTTATATGATTAAGAGTTTTATAAAACTTACTATTCTTGTAAGGATACATTTTTTTTTCCCCCCTTTTGAAGCTTCCTAAGTATGGAGGGACAGGTATACCCATAGATTATGTCTCTGAGATGAAGGTGTTTTTGTGACTGTAAGCAGTAATATCGATAAATAGGGAGAAAACCATGACAGCCTTATGCTGCCTTGCACCCCGCCAGGAAGAGCCTAGAGTTTAAATGCATGAATAAAGACATGGTCAGAAAAACATTAACACCTCAAATTTAGCAGCCGAATGCAACTTCCATGTGGGGATGGAGGTGTGTGGAGCAGGCAATGCTGCTCTGAATTGTCTTCTCTGTCTTGAACTGGCCCTTATTTCTTTCATCTGCCATATTTTCACATTGAAGGCTTATAAACTCTGCTTGTTTAGATTTTCAGATCTTTGGTATACAGATAGTTCTTAAAAAAATCGGATGCATACAAGTCTGTTTTGTGTTCATGTTAAAGAAGAGCACAGGATGAACGACGCTGGACCTTTGCCTCAGCTTCCACAAAGAGCTGCTGCAGGACGGCGGCATTAGGATGCTGGTGCTGCAGCTGCCCTCAGGTTCCTTAGCAGGACAGAAACCTCATGTTTATCTTCGGTTCTCTAAGGTTTGTGAGTCTCATCTTTGCACTACACCGTATGTGCTTGCGTTGCAGGATGCAGATCTCTGAACTCTGGTGGTGTCAACCGTTCTCCTCCTGGGTGATCGGCGTTAGAGAAGAGCCCTGCTGGGACACAGGCTGCCCCACCGCATCATGAACGTCGACCTCGTGACTCACCCCAAAGTCTCTTCCTTCCCTTCCTATCTCCTTGGTGTCTCTCAGTTCCCACCTGCGTCACCCATGCTAGGCTTTACAAGATATACAATATCTTTTGTTAAATATTGAAACCGTTTCCATCACTTTGTTAGGTTTTACAGGTTCCTGAGAGACTGAATTTCCAAAGCATTTTTTTCTTGAACAGCCCAAACTTTAAGTCCCAGCTGTCTCTTCAACTTGTAGTCTCACTCCGCCAGCAGTTACAGCCTTTGATCATCAAAATTTCTATTATGCTACTTGATTAAAGGTATTCAGAACTCAAGGTGAGAGCAGACAGAGATTTACATTTGAAGTGATTTATTAACCTGCCATAATTTAAGGTCATGCTAGTTTCAGAATATTGTTAGTCCTTAATTTCTGTCTCTCTTTGTGCTATCCAGCAATAGACAACTAACGTTACTTTGATTCAAAGGGGTTTTGCTTCCTTGGAGGAAATATTAGAAGCAAATAAAAATTCTGTAGTTGGTAAAACGGATTAAGAAAAAAAGTACTTTTCAATTCCCAGTCTCAAAATCCCTAGGCTACAAACACAACTGATTAAGATATCACCTAGGTAAGAAATAAAAAATTACCTCTGGTGTGTCCCAACTCGTGCAGTACCCTTTATGTCACCTACTCAGTAGCAACGGAGTGTCAAACTGAGCTGCGAATGCTGCAAATATACTGTAATTATGGACTTTGCTTGGTAGTGCTACAATCTCCTTTTACATCCAGTCCTGCGTGGGTTGATTCTAGAATAGACAAGCACAGTTCAGCTTAGATGCTCAGCGTATCATGACTGTAATATCCTACTTTTCTACCAATGCCACTCCATGGTGCAGGGGCGATAGTAGTTTTAATCACTGTGTCTGCTAACCATCCCCTAACTGTCCTTCAGAAAACTGAGGACGTTAAAGAGTATCTTGGGATTCAGGCACGGTACAGACCGTGTTTCCTAAGCAATCCCACTTCATCGTCTTCATATGGGACACCTTTTATTTCCTTGAGAAAAGAATAATAATTTGATATACATAAATACAAGTACATGGTTTACCTAAGAAAAATAATGTCAAATGCAAAATTCAGGTTTCATGATAGAAAGCCAAAATGATCCCAGTATGAGAGCTTCAGGCTCAAACATCCCTACACAGACTTCACTGGCAAAACTGACTGAGAAGGGCTGTTTGTGCGACTGTCGGGATGTGTTTTTGTGAGTGGGAGTGTGCGTGTGTGTGTGTGCATGTATAGATCCTCCTTGCCGTGCCCTGTTTGGGCATTAAAGTTCTGCTTCATTTTCTGTTCCTCGCCAATCATATCGCATGTGCAATGAGGTAGAAAAAAATTCTGCTTCTGTGTCCCCAAAGGAAGAAGGGAGTACCCAGGTATTGATTTCCTCTGTATTCTGTAAGGACCTGCTCCTATTTCCTTGAGAAACCTGGGCTTAGGTTTTTAGAATATCCGGTATTCTTTTAAAACAGAAAAAAAATAAAAATCATAAGGATAATTTATGGGGGGGAAAAAGCAGACCAAACAAATCAAATCATTGAGGAGGAAAGGTTAACAAGTCTGAGGCAGTTACAGTTGGGATGGTGGACTGTGTGTCAGGGACAGACACGTTGATGGGTTCTAGGCAAAAGCACCTGAAAGGATGGACCTGTGGGGACCCACGCAGGAATTGCACTCTGAGGGAAACCGTGTGCACGGTCTGTTAGAAACACGTATTTTCCTCTAACAGCTGTACACCAAACCCTGAACTGCTGTCTCTAGACACTTGAATGCACATCACGGTGAAAAGCAACGTCATTTCGTTGGGAAGAGGACATAGGTTCTGCAATGCAAATGTGAACTTCAGGGAGAGATTTTAAGTTACCAACATGACACCTTTGCAAACACATTAGTAATTACCTGCTAGTTAGATGCACTGAAAAAATATTCATTCTTATAAACCTGTGACATCCACAGTTATTCACTTTTGTACTATTTTCTGAGCATTGCATGTGTGTTCTGCTTCAAAGGATTCAGGGGCAGGAGCAGGCAGTGGCTGCACAGGCAGTGCAGGGGGACAATAACAGACAATAACAGACACCGGGACTTTTGGTTTCAGCAGGACTCCCTGGGTAGGAAGGTGTGGATGCTCAGAAGATCCTGGCCACCCTCCTGCCTTGTCAGTGCCGGTGGCAATCCTCTTGGTTGCCCCAGATCATCAGAACTGGAGCTCAGTGTATTGGGTTTGCGTGGCAAGGTTTTGGCAGCGGTGGGGCTACAGGGGTGGCTTCTGTGAGAAGCTGCTAGAAGCTTCCCCCATGTCCAACAGAGCCAATGCCAGCCAGCTCCAAGATGGACCCACCGCTGGCCAAGACCAAGCCAATCAATGATGGTGGTAGCGCCTCTGGGGAAACAGAGTTAGGGAGAAAAAGACACAAAGAGCAATTGCAGCCAGAGAGAGGAGTGAGAAGATGTGAGAGGAACAACTCTGCAGACATCAAGGCCAGTGAAGAAGGAGGGGCAGGAGGTGCTCCAGGCACCGGAGCAGAGATCCCCCTGCAGCCCGTGGTGAAGGCCATGGTGAGGCAGGCTGTCCCCCTGCAGCCCATGGAGGTTGATGGTGGAGCAGAGATTCCACCTGCATCCTGTGGAGGACCCCACACCAGAGCAGGTGGATGCCTAAAGGAGGCTGTGACCCTGTGGGAAGCCCGCGCTGGAGCAGGCTCCTGGCAGGACCTGTGGCCCCGTGGAGAGAGAAGCCCATGCTGGAGCAGGTTTGCTGGCAGGACTTGTGGCCCTGTGGGGGACCCACGCTGTAGCAGTCTGTTCCTGAAGGTCTGCACCCCATGGAAGGGACCCACGCTGGAGCAGTTGGTGAAGGACTGCAGCCTGTGGGAAGGACCCACATTGGAGAAGTTGGTGGAGGACTGTCTCCCATGGGAGGGACCCCAGGCTGGAGCAGGGGCAGAGTGTGAGGAGTCCTCCTCCTGAGGAGGAAGGAGCGGCAGAGACAAGGTGTGATGAACTGACCACAACCCCCATTCCCTGTCCCCCTGTGCTGCTGGCGGGGAGGAGGGAGAGAAATGGGGAGTGAAGTTGAGCCCGGGGACAAGGGAGGGGTGGGGGGAAGGTGTCTTTAAGATTTGGTTTTATTTCTCATTACTCTGATTTGATTGGCAATAAAATAAATTAATTTCCCCAAGCCAAGTCTGTTTTGCCCATGACGGTAACTGGTGAGTGATCTCTCTCTGTCCTTATCTCGACCCAGGAGCCTTTTGTCATATTTTGTCTCCCCTGTCCAGCTGAGGAGGGCAGTGATGGAGCGGCTTTGGGGGGCACCTGGCCTCCAGCCTGGGTCAACCCAGCACACTCAGTTACCTCCTAACTGCTTGTGGGGCTGAGTCCCTGCACGATCGACTGTGGGCACCCGAGTGGAGATGTTGCACACAGATAATATAACTAATAGCTCCGGCTGAACCCTCAGGGTTTCCCTGCTTATCTCCTGCATGCAGCCTGATCCTATAGATACGCTCAGGACGTGTCTGAAATTGAAGGCATCTGGGAACATTTTAGTAGGGATTTATCTATCCTGACTTCAGAAATTGAGACGTCAGACATGACTTGGAGCTAGTAACCCTGTATGCTCTTTCCAGTCAATGGAAAGATTTAGATGCTTCTGCAGGACAATTAATTTAATCCCAAAGGTGTTGGACAAATCTGTTTCTAAAGGTGCTTATTGGTCACCTTTGTGAAAAGCCTAGAATGAGTAACAGTAATGTAACTATCTAAACCTGGACGAAATGAATCTTGCTCTGGATTCGTATGCCATTAGTCTCTGGAGCAGGGACTGAACTTGGGACACTAACATGCATATTCCTAACCATTGGGCTACTGAGTATTCTCAGTCTCACTTGATTTGTATTGTATAAATGTTTACGGGGGTGAGGACTTGCCTTGGATCCACAGTGACTACTCGTGCTTCTAAGCATTGCAGCATCACCGTGTCATGGAGGAAAGGTGGAGCAGAAAGCACGTGCACACACACACATTGCTCTTAAAATCTTGATTTCCTTTAGCCAGTGATATAGTAAAAGACAACCTTATGGAGAAGACTGCTGAGATGCAGCAGCAGAATGTGGCAAATGGGAAATCCAAAGGCAGACCTCTTTTTCTGTCAGAGGTGATGGAGGAACCACTGCAGATATGCAGCAATGTTGATCATGTGTAGAGTCCTTTTAACCATGGGACACAGGGCTGGAGCAATTCCTTTCTCTCTTCTTTCTTTGATCCTGTTCTTCTAGGTTCCATAACCGCCTTTTGTACCCTTTTGCTTGTTTGTGCTGTCACCCTGTGCAGGATATTTCATGTTATGTTTTTTGCCGTGCCCTAAAACCAAGTTCCTCCCAGCTTCTGAGTTTGCATTTCTTTTGGGCCCACTAATTGGTAATTTGTGCTTCACGTCTGTGACCTTGGGACCCCTGGTGTCATTCTGTTCCTGTAATGCATCCTTGGGGAGTTCCTCTGCTGCCATCCTACGTTTGTGCTTTCAGAGCTCCTTGTTATACTGTACAGACTTAGCCATTGATTACCAATTCTTGATATTGATTAAGGCTATGTGTCCTTCGAGTTCTTGGCTGTGACCCACTACAAAATAGTTAACTGTCATGCTGGAAGAAATAGGAAAACTTAAAAAAGTCTGGTTCAAACTGGAAAACTAATTAAAAAGTCATTGTATAATGAACACACAGAAAAGAAATTACAGAACTTGGCTGAAAAGTCTTACTCTTGTGAAGCTGTCCCCAGCTGGTGTTAGGTTGACCAGATACCAGACAGATACCAGCCTGGGGGAGGACATTTCTTCTCTGCCAAAGACTCAAAGTTTGAGTGTTTCTTTTAAAACTTGATTTTCTAATCCTATTTTTATAGATTTATGTAGTTGTAGTTTTCTTTACTGTTTATGGATTATATCCATTGGGTTTCCTAGGCTGTAGGTCAGTCTATGTAACTGTGTTGCTGTTATTTGAGTTCTTATGACTTGGTAGTTTCTTCTGTGTCAGTTTTATTCTGCGTTTTCATGCCTTGGTTCCATTAGACACCATAAAATATTTGGTAGTTCCCTAAGGTTACATACTTGCAGGGTAATTTATAATAATTTCTTAAAATGGTGTGATATTAGCTAATTATAAGCATTCTATGACTATGTATATTATTTATGATTTAAAAGACAAAACTGTTTCCTCTTAAATTTTTATATTATGCTGGTGAATCGCTTTTCTACTGAAAGACTTTAGTAGAAAATAATGATGTTTGCATTTTCTACTAATGCTTACTGCTAAAGCTCAGAAGATCAACACTAGGTTATAGAGTCTGTTTTCTCGTGCCTATAAATACTTCAGAATACAGAGCAGAAGAGCTTTATCAGGGTCGTGCCAGCATGGCTGGCATACCCTGAGTGCCAGTGGCACAGTCCTAAGCAGCCTGCCATGGGCTGGAGTGATGATGAAGATCACACGTCCGAGTCGTCCTTTTCCAGCGGTGAGGCTGCGAGAAAGAGTCGGCACCAGCGACAGAGCTGCCCACTTCTCCCTGCCTCGGGTGTGTGTATGGGTGCCAGTGCTCTGTTTGAGGCAAACAAAGCAACATCATCATCAGCCCACTTCGTCTAACTTTTCACCTTTTCACCATAGAGCAGCTCCCACCATTCCTGTGTCCTATAGAAGCTGGCCATAGACAGCTTTTGGACATGTAAAGGCTGTCTCTAACTGCAAGAAAAAGGGAGTAAGAGTTGCCATTAAAAAGAGGAGGTCAATTCATACTTCATATTTCACATGCTACAACTGCCTGTTTGCTTTTTTATCTATTACTTCAATAGAGTATTTTATATAAAAAAAAAATAATAGTTCCTTACTGTCCCTCAGGCTATGCTGGCTGAGATTCCTGTACTTGGTAGCTTGATGTGAGAGTAATTGCTACTGTTGTACAGCAACAACCCATACCACCCCACTTTGACACGTGGGGCCCATTTATTCTATCTGAGCCTGCAATGTTTACATGACCAGTCCTGGATCAGAGGTCCCCAACCGCTTTTCTATGTTGGCCAGGTCACCAGGAGGCAATCCAGACCTGCATGGTGAAAATCAGCATCTGATTTTCCAGGGTAGTTTGCCCCAGGCAAGCCTGCTCTTGAGCTGATGGTGGCAGAGCTGTATGCTACTGTGCACGTTATTTACTGGGTCCTCCTGGGGTGAGAAAAATGCCTGAAACGAATGGGGAAATCAGGGGGGATTTGTCACTAGGCTGGTCCATTATTTACTCCCTTTGGACTTCAGCAGCTGCATGAGCAATGGGGGTTGCAGAGCACAGCATGGACACCTAAGTGGGAAAGTCTGACTAAGGGTGGAGAGCTCTGATGGCATCCAGGCCCAATGCACTTGGCACCTTGTCACCTCCAGCCCCACTGCTGAGGTGCTTGCTGGCATTTTTTCTGTAGCTAATGAAACTCAGGGATCCTAGTGCTTGTTAAGTGGGGCTGAAATACGAATAATTTCTATGTAATTTGCAAAACACTTTAACGATCAGTCTTAAAAACACTAGCTATCAAACCTTCTGAATTTATTTCAAAGCCATTTAGTCTGGGAAGGAGCTTCTAATCAAAGAACATAATGGACCTATAAAACTGTGAAGTAGACACCTACTTGTTAACCTCAGGGGACCAACGTTATGGAGGGGGTCAATTCAGGCTGCCTTTGCATTTGTATGCCAGCATGAAAAACGTTCAATATAAAAAGTACAGGATGAGGGACAAGAGAGGGGAATTGGGCAGAGGCTGCTCGAGAAGTCTGCCCACAGGGAGTGAGGATGCTGATCCTCCAGAGATGCTCTATGACCAAAGCCCAGGGCTGGGCTCTCTCAGTTGTGTTAAATGTGAAGCCTATCTTGAAGTCAGGGCAGAAGCACTGCTGAAGCTGCCCCTCTTAGGAAGAGTGCCTCGCTACAGAGCAATATCGCGAGTGAATTAGCAGCCAGGTTGAGAGGGCTGTATGACCCAAAACAAGATCACGGGATAAACTGTTGTGGTTAGGGAAGAAGCTTTTTCTCCTTGGCACAAGGCTAGTTTGGGGGCTTGTGCTGCTGGGTGCTAGTTGTTGGGAGGTGTCACAACGTAGGACTTAGTGCCGCGTGCCTGGGGACGCAGAGCTTTTTTGTGCAGCCCCGCAGCCCAGGCTTGTGATCCCCTCTCAGCTGGATGCCATGCAGGATGGCTCTCCATGCTCCTGGGTGCAGGGGGGGAATGCTGCAGTGCTGGTGTGCAAGTTGGATGGGAAGGTGCCTCCAAAAACCCTATGACCTGCTGCAGCCACCATGGCACAGTGGCACTAGGGGCATGTCTCTACCAGCACCCACCCCAAAAAGCTGTGCACTACCAGGGATACGGGAGACAGGAGTCATTCAGGAGAAGGCACATGCTCACATTCATCTTTCCTGGGGTGATATAAGAGAGTAATCAATTGCTATTGTTCAAGATGTTGGAGGTTTGAGAGGTACTCTGAAATATTCTGTACTAACACAGTATAGTGCTCTTTATTGCCTGCTGGGCTTATTTTTTAAAAACTTCTGGAGTAGAGTGAAGTGCTAATTGGAATAGGTGTTTTGTACATGGTGAGCTTTGTGGACTATGCAGGAAAAGGTCTGATTTTCTTCCTGAATTAAATAGGTACCTAAATGTGGCTCTTTGTACTTGCTTGTTTAGAGACAGGGTGAACAATTTTCTGGTTTATGAACTGCAATTCTTTAAATACTTTAGTTAAAGCTCTTGGCATAGTTTTTAATCACTTTAGGAAAGTACAAACACCAACATTCATTAATTTCGTACATATGTATGAATAGAAACTTCAGAGCCATGGGCAGCCCTGCTGCCTGGTGATGGCAGGGCAGGGTGTTTTGGCCTGGCTTGGTTGCCTGTTGTTTTTCACTACTTTTGAGCAAAGGGTAATCCAGGAAGCAAAACCTACTTTTTTTTTTTTTTTTTTTTTTTAGAGTGTTAGAGAAGCAGTGTAAAAATTCAGGTGACTTCAGTGACAGCAATGGCCTCAATTTACTGGGAGGGATGGAAGGACCCCAGTGCCCCGGCCTCAATCCTGCTGGGTCTCCTGCTGTAGCTGTGGCTCTACGGTTGCTCGGATCCTTTCTTCCAACTTGCAGCTGCACCGGGGCTCTCACCGTAGGTCTGGATTTGGCTTTCATGTTTTAGTTACTCCTTCCACTGCTTCCACATCTACAGCATCTTTGAGTGGGCAGCAATGCTGCTCCTCGGTGGTACGGAGGGCACAGAGGTAAAGAGAAGCATCACAGGGGTTGGATTCTTGACCTTCCTACATTGCAGGGGAGTAATTGCTGCTGCCGGGCTGTCCCTGCAGTGCCAGCACGCTGCTGAGGCTGCTCAACACGGCTGCGACCTCTGGAGAAACTGAGGGATTAGCCTCTGTGGAAGAGCCCATCAGCACCCTGGCGTTGCCCCAGAGGGCAGAGGACAGTGTGCTTTCCTCTTCTCGGCACCATCCCTCTCCTCGTGTTTAACCACGATTTTTACTTAAATAAATTATTTTTTTTCGGAAGTGTAATCACTGAATGCCCCTTTTTGCAGTCCCCCAAAGTTGCGGTGCTTTGTTGCAGCATTTGTCATGTTTGACAGGCCATCTTTTTTCATGTTTAAGCTTGAAGAAGTTGAACATAGAACAGGTCAGCAAGCGGCCACATCACAGAAAGCCCTGCCACTCCTTCTCTTTCTCATCACACTCTTTCTTGCTTATTTTATCAGCTTAAATATCTCCTACCTTTAAAACACTTACAGCAGTTCATTTGTGGAAGAACAATACCTTTCTGTATCAGTCTGCATCCTTATGTTTGGGTTTGGTTGGTTTGGTGTTTTTTTTTTTGTTTGTTTGTTTGGTGGTTTGGTTCCCCCCCCCCCGCCCCCGTGAGTGACAACCACCCATCTCAGACACAGATATTTGGGAAGTTCCTGAGTGAGAGTGGAAGGTAGTGCTCCCGGCCTCTGTGTGGGTATTTGTGGACTGGTGTACCCCCAGCTGTTTAAAAGAGATATATTTGTACCTTGTAAGCAAAACTCTCCTTATCGATTAGTTGAACTGGCAGAGTGACTTACTGCCATACAGGCACTAAAGGCAGGAAAGGACAGAACATCATTTTTAGATTGGCTATAATTCAGAGATATTGCTTATGTTACTGTGTCTTGATGATATATTTAAAAAAAAAAATTGCTCTATGTTTAGGTACCAGCTATGGAGATAAATGTGCTGTCATGTCATTGCTGTTAGAAATACTGAGAAAAATATTTGGGGACCGGGAAGACTGGACTGTGCATGCCTGCGCTGGCTGCGGGAGGGTGATGGTGATGCGGAGCCTATGGTACTTATTTGGGCAGCTGGAAGAGGCTGTTACTCCAAGGGAGAGGCCAGCCCTGGGTGCTGAGCAGGGGACCTGCAGGTTGGCCAGTGAAGGGCTTCGGGCCATAGGTGATGTTTGAGTCCTGGCCCCTCCCGGAGCACAGATGTTTCTGTCCAGATGGTGCCCTGGATTTTCCTTTGGGAGTAATGGCTAATTAAAAAGGCTCACTGCTTCAATGACAGCTGGGAAGGTAAAGGTGGTGGTTGGCTCTGACGTGATAGATGGAGAAACAGCCTTGGGAGTCCTTGAGTCTAATAGACAAGGGGGTGGGAGCCCTGCGTGACACAGCTATAGAAATTTTCTCCAAGTCCTCTATTAGTCATGAGAGTAGGCAGCCTGCCTTGCCTGTGTGGCCTTTTTAGCAACAATTACGGAAAATATCCTAGGTGTCAAGGGGACTAAAGAGGGAAAGGACTCTTTTGGAGACTTACAGAAGTGAACTGTAAAGTAAATCCCTAATGAGATCAGTCATCCCTGGGCAAGTCCAAAGCCTTCTCTAACTTTGAGCTCCATAGCAGTGTACCAAGGAACTTTTCCCCTTCGCACGAAAGCTTTCCTCCAAGCAAGGCGAAATGTGGAGATCAACATCCTCATTAGCTGAGGTGCGCTCTTCTACTGATGCCTCCGCAGTTCTGGCCCCGTGTTTCTGCTGCAGCAGTGGTGTACAAAAAGAGCGTAGTGGCTGAGACAGAAATGTGCCTGCAGCTTTGCCTGTCCTTTGCCTTTGTCAAATGAATTTGGAGACTTCCAGTAGACATCATAGCACATTGCAGCCACAAAACCTGGCCTGAATGCTTGGATCATTATCAGTACAGACATTTAACTATAATAGCATTGAAGAAAAAACATTGTTTGTACTTGAAAAGGGAATTACTGGCTGCATGTAGAGTTAGCATGTCTAATCAGTAACCACTGCTGGTTTCTGGAGACCAAGGCAGACGATTTGGGTTGGGCTTCAGTACAAGGTGCTGGGTATATCTATATATTTACATGACACCCAGCAGTATGTTAATGACATGGCCAGTGTCAGTAACTGGTCATGACGCCTCTCAGCAGAGGTGTCTAATGTGGAGCTGCTGAGACATTGAGGTAAGGTAGAGGTTGAGAGTGGAAAATGATGTCAGCTGGAGAGAGGGACAGAAGGAAAGAGGAAAAAAGAGGAAGACAAAGTTCTGAGGGATAGGGGGGGAAAATGGAGAATGGAAAAATCAATCCACTGAAAGTCAGCAGGACGTATCTCAGAGTTGGGATTAAGAACAAAAGCAGTGGGGAGCTGTGAAACAGGAGGACAGATTCAGGGTAGATATGGTGATGCTGACGGCACCTGGGATGTAGAGGAGGTTAAGCATGAGATGTTCTTATTCAGCAAAGATGGCCCAAATCAGGATGAAGCTGATCTTTGATGGAGATGAGAAATTCTTGGCAATAGTGATTGGCTGCACATTCAGATGGGAGACGAAAGATATCAGGCAAGAAATGGTGCCATGCTTGAACTTCTTCATCAATTCCTAGCAGACAGCTATTCACAGTGGTGCTAAATTGTTGACAGTCTTATCACCGAAGCCATGGAGTAGGTAGATATCTGGGGCTACAAATGTCCCTCCTGTTTAGGGGAGGGTAGTGCAGTGAAACCAGTGCAGCCTCTGCTCTGTGGTACCTGAATGAAAAGTGCTGTCAGTCCAGCAGCTTTCTGGAAGAAAAGATGGCATCTTTGGCAAGACCTTGTGGGAGTTGTTACATTTTCTGGCTTTTTTATTAAATTTGTTTGAAGATCTACTCTTCCAGGCCCTGAAGTTTGTGTGCACTTCCTAAAGCTACTGAGCAGAGAAATACCTGGAGAGAGAGCGAACCCCAGAGCCAACATTTGCCACTGAAGGAAAGGACTGGACCAACATCTGCCCATGAGGTTTACCAAAACTCCTCCCCCAAACGTGCATTGCTGATCACATGCAGGCAAGCTTACTTAAACCGATGCATTGGAGTTTGGAGCAGAGAATCTGCATCAAAATAAACATCCAATTTCCTGTGTCTTTGCATAGGTATGAAGAAATAGATAAAAAGGGGTCATAAGAATGGCAATGCAAACGCTGTACTACTATGTTTAAAAGAGAAAGGACATGCTATTAACAGAAAAAGTTAGACTGGGCAGAGTAACGCACCAGTGAGGCTACATGGCTTCAGCACGCCTCCCCGTGATACCTCTGGGTCTGAATCAGGCCCATGCTCAGATTTCTGACCGTGAAAATAGTGGCTATTTAAAGAGCAGTAACTATTTTTTGAGTATTAAAGATCCCTCAATTTTGTTATGTGTTTATTATAATGAAAAATGATGTTATTAGTTCAGCTGGTTGAAATGTTTTACGTGGAACATTAATCTTCTGAAAAACGAGGCTCTGCAGAAACTGACTCAGGGTGTATGATGGCAAATTATTATTTTTTAAAGAAAATTTTATATTAAGGAAACAGGAAATATTTATTTTAAAAAATGTCACATTTGTGTGAAAAATAGTAGTAGTTTTCTAGCCAGCAAATCTTACGGTGCCTACAGTCTGTAAACTGGTGATTTATTTTGCCTAACTGAAGGTAAGGAGTATTTTTCTGTTCTCTTCAACGAGGGATGGATTAGGCCCCAGAAGAGGCTGTCTGGTTATCATTATTTTTACACCCTTATGATGTTTTTCCGAGACATTATTTCTGTAAAGTAAACTAGACATCAAACAATGCCCCCTTCACTCAGCTTGTAAACAAACCTTTCTAGGGCTAGTTAGAGCATCCAGATTCCTTTGGTACATATGGTGCACGCTCAGAAGTTGTCTCTCAGTGCTGGGACTCTGGCCGCCCCGGTCCTGTGTCTCCTGGGACTGGAAGGAGAATAAGAGTTCAGGCTTCTCCCCCAAAAGAGAGATTTCTCGGCATCTGTGTAGCCTCGTACATCTTAACTTGCCTATGCGGACTTTGTTTGGTCGCCTACATGTATGTTCGTAAATTGTACGCCTCTTTGGAGTAAATAATCAAAGCGGAGCATTCCCTTTTTTATAATGCAGTAGTTAAATAATTCTACTCATATGCACATAAACGATTGTTTCTCAGCGTAACACTGAAGCCTGTTACTCAAAATTAACACAGACTATGTACAACTGAAAAAAAAAAAAAAGATTTTTGGATATATATTTTATTTGACAGTGGTTTAGAATATCATACAGTAAACAAGATTTCTGTAAAAGTTAATTTATCCATAGTGGTGCGTTTCATAAAAATAGTTGCTCACTTACAGCCTTTCTGTGACTATTAATACATGGAATTATATTTATAGAGATAGAGCTGTACAGGGTAAATTCACAGCTAACACTACACAGAAATATTATTTGGAATGGGGTTTAGATGATGTGCTGTCTTCACAGGTTATCGATTACAGCCGCATAAAGCAATTACTGCACAAGGAGTAGCTGTGAACTGTGCAAATTAGAGTTTATGCAAGCATAATCTCAACTGTTTTTCAGATTTCATTGTTTGCTTTATTTATACATAAAAATAAGATACTGGGACGTGCATCTACACTACAGAAGCATTGTCCAAAATCAGATTCAATAAATTAATGGCAAATAATATTGGATTCTAGTTCAGGGGATAAAGATTTTTTTTTCCATGAAATAAGAGTTTTATAAACAGCTACATGGACTTGTGCTTTTTTAGAAATTATAAATGGATTTTTCTTTCAAAAAAAAATTGTTTGAAAGCTGCAAAATCCTTGACTTGAGGCTTTTCAAATAATTGGACAGGAAGAAACATGCCTACAAATTTCTCAGTCCAGTGCAATGTTTGAGACATACAGTAATGTGCTAATTTCTTGGAACAAAGCCAATCTCAATCTAATTTTTCAGCAGAGCATGTGAGGAACTAAGATTGCTAGAGAACAATAATTTTTAAATACGAATTTTTGACAGTACTTAGCTTTGTGATTTTTTTTTTTTTTAATTACCAATGTATTATTGCCCAGGATTTTGTTTTAATTTTGACAGACAAATAAGCATATGCACACTTACACAGACACATACGCATCTTTTTGAAACAAGATAATGACTGATTGACTGAACTCGGAGTTATTTCCTGTGAAGGCAGACTGGAATGTTTACCTGGCACTTAAGGCTTGAAATTCAAAACAGACAAGCAAGAAAGATAAAACAAAATAGACCAAAACAAAACAAAACAAAAAAAATGGAGGTAGGGGCGAAATGATAAAATGGAAACCATTTAAAAAATGGAAATATGTTGAATTTACTGAATGAGGACACTGACAACTGCATTTCAGAAACCAGTCTAATTATTGTTAACGTGTGCCTGAAAGGCACCTGCTCTGCCAAACGGAGGGGACAAAAGGTGCGAGTGTCCTGACTAAATGTAGATGGGTGTGAAACATAGCACTGTTGATAAGTGAAGCTCTCGTTTTCTGCAGGAGGGAAAGGCCTTTCCTTAAGGAAACTGCAGCTTTTTCTCTGTAGCACTCTTCCTTTCATTGCAAGGGCCTTGCAGACGTCTGGGTTTTGAGCCTGACCAATTGGTTTGTGTGCTACCTCGCAGGATTTGGGGAACCTGTAGTAAATCGCTTTTGAGAATAATTTGCAAATACAACTCCACCCTAACTCCTTTCCAATGTACAGAAACATGGTTTGTTCACAAAAATGGCAGTAGAAATGGTATCACAGAAACTAATCCACCGGATTCCCCACTCCTCCCGTAGCGCCCAGTGAACTATGCTACAGGGTATCGCGTGGGCTGTCCCAAAGCGTTAACAGTGGAGATGTGTCATGGGTGTACAGTTCCAAACGATGCTTCAAAGAAACCCTTTAACCCCTGTCTAGATATGTCGAGAACAATTTATTTACAACATTTTAGCTCCATGAAAAGATCCTCTCTCGGTTTCAGCTTGCTCCGTGCAGTTTTATTTAAGGCGATGTTCCAGTTTGTGATTGCTCTAACTTGTTCCAGTTTCTTGATATAAAGTTTGAATGAAATCCAAGTCCTTCATGCAGTGGGAAAAAAATGCTAAAGCTACACTGCACTATCCTTCTCTGATGTACTGTCCTTCATATTGTTTTGGTTTCTTCCATAGCTGCCAAAGTCCCTAAAATGGAACTGGGACTTTAGGGTCGATTTTAAATCTCCATGTTGACTATATGCTTTTGAACTTATTAGATACTGTGCACTTTGTCATGGAATTACACACGTTTTCATTCCTCAATGCTTTGTGTATGTGTGTGATAGTTAAAATAAATTAAAACAAACCAAGGTGAGACAAAAACTAAGAAGAATGTTCTGCGTCAGTTTGAGACAGTTAGAGGGCAACAGTCCCTTGCTTATCTGCTCATGGCAGAAGTACCAGACTTCAGAACGCTAGGTAGCTTATCTGAGCCAGGGATTTTCCACGGCCCTGGGGAGACTGTTGCCTTTCGAACTGTGGTGTTGGTGCTGCGAGTGCTAATGGAGTGGAGATGTCCCTTCCTGGGGAACTCGCTGGGTTTCCCGTCAGGGTCCCTCTGGCTGTGGTCCATATCGCTTCCAGGCGAGCTGCAGCGGTTGCTACTGTACGTCTTGGTAGCACCTGTATCAAGCTTGACATGGTCGGATGCTGCAGCTGACTTCTTCTCACTGGTATTTGTGGATTTGTGATCTTCTTTTTTGCTAAGAGATCCTCCTCTCTTGCTTTCCGGCTTCCTCAGCCTCCCAAACTGTTCATCACTGGTTCCAGCACACACGTGCTCTCTTGTGCCAGCCTCGATCATAACGCTGTGTCCCACCACTTTGCCTTCTGAGGTGGGCCTGCCACCGTCAGTGGTCTTATTTTTGCCTTCTGAATATCCTTTCCAAGAAGCCTCTTCATGCTTTGACCTGTCTACCTTTTTAGGACTTGCTGACCTTTCTCTTTGTTCTCCTAACCTTTTCTTTTTGTGACCGTTCACCGAAAGCTCCTTTGGTTTCCTTACATCGTGTTCCCTCTTGATATCCCATGTTGCCTCTGGGCTTATCTGGTGAGAAGGGTCAGAGGGTGGGGCTATGTGTGATGAAGATAATGGTGAGATTATGTCATCGAGGGAAAGAGCTACTTCCGGCAGACCTGGGGAGGTGGCAGAGGGAGCACTCCAGGAGTTTGGTTCGTCTGTTGTAACAACAAAGAGAAGGGAGTTAAGAGCATATTCAGCAGCACAGAGCGTGTGTTGCATAAGCATATATGTATTCTGAGCAACATCAACGCCCAAACCACATACCAGACTTAAAATCCTCTGTCTTAGGAATACAAGACTTAAACCCCTCAAAACTCCCAGGGTAGTCAAAGGGGGGGAAAACAAAACTAATCTCCCTCCCCCCCCAAAAAAAAAGTCCAGAAGAAGCAAGAACCACCGGGCTGGTAACTGCAAATGCTGAAAACCTCAGTCTTTTTTTCATACAGATTCTGCTTTCCTCTGCCTACATTAAATTATTCTTAAAATAATAAAGGCACGTGTTCATGAAATCAAATTGCCTCTTTTGTAGCCCTATAATGGATTTCTTAGCTGGGCAATATCGGCGCTGTCTCTGAGGACAAATGAGAAGGACTTTCTGCCATCTATTAAACATGTCCCTACAAGCATGTAATAATTGACAAGAATTTGTAGCTCAGATAAGGTCATAATTTAATTCTGTCTCATATTTTTTCTAAACAGATATAATATTGCAGTGTTTATGGCCCCACAATTCTTACAGGGTACTTACAAAGCTCTGCCTTTATATCACAGCGTCAGCCGCTGAGTGTCTTGGCTGTGCATTTTGAATTTCTCCTGGTTACTTAGTCTCAACACAATATGGTTGGATTGTGCAGATCCTGTTTAATTTAGCTAAATAGACGTCTCCTTTGCTGAATCATGATGATTTTCCTAATCCATTGGTACAAACCAGAATATTCTGAGATGCCTTTCTCTTGCATACACGAGCCTAATTTCTTTTGATTAACGTTCCGGCAGACAATGAACCCATCATGACTAATGACAGCACGACTCCTATTCTTACCCGTCTACATGGAGGTTAGAGAAATCACTGAACTTGGCTAATGTCATTCCCTATTTAGCACCATTGCCTGGCTCTGAACGGTATGAGCAATAATCTGTCAGAGATGAAGGACTATCTCAGGGATCCATGGAAACGAGGCGGAACTCATGGCAAGAGCTGCATATTTCACGGGGAGAGAAAATGTAACCTTCTGGCTGAAAAACAAGCATGGACTTCTGCGGGTCAGGACTAGTATCTCTCAGTGATATCAACTGTCCTTTAAAAGATACATTTATTTTTCTCAGTGCTATGGCTGCCTTCAAATTATCAAGAAGATGCACATCATCTCGAAAAATAGAATGGGTTTTACTGCCCAGCCTGGGATCTGCAGCTTGCTTGACTGAGACGGCACTTTTAAGTTAATAGCTTGATTGAGTGATAGCTGTCTTGCAGATAAAAATAGGAGAGACAATAGTGAGGTGGGTGACGTAAAGGGAGGAAGCAGCGCGGTTAGCTGAGGAGCTATTCATTTTCCCAGATGGTGTTTGTCATATGCTTTTGCATAATGAGCATATGTGTGGAGAGGATTAGCATTTGAGAAGGGAGAAAGTACAAGTTCTCTGTAAGACGAATAAACTTTGAGCTGGGAATCTAAATGGGCTGAGGGTCTCAACTGAATTTTTTTAAAAAAAACCCCACACTTTCTTACCCTCCAGTTAAGGCTGAGTAATGTACCATCTGCTCCCTGCTTGGCACTTGAGCAAAAAAAGAAAAAAAAGGAAGGCTCATGCATGTAGAGTGATCAGCTCTTAGGAGCTTGCCTACAAAAAGCATCTGCTTTGATGGGCTGCTGCTTTTCTTCAGCATCGCCCCGCCGGTGCAGGACGGCAGGCTATGCCTGACGGGGGAGGCGCAGACCCCACCCCGGCTCTTTTTAGATCTGAAATCCAGGGGATCACATTTTGGTTAACACTTGAATCAGGGGCCATGCATGGGGTCCAAGTCACCTTGCCTGGTTCTCTAAAATGATGCCTGGATTCCTCCGAGCAGCATGAAGCTGCCCGTGTGCACCAGTGAGGTACCTGAGCACTAAACAAGCCACCTTGGGCCTTAGAAAATCAAGTTTGTGCTTTTTATGGCATTGTCACGCCTCCCAAGGGTAGAGGTGGTGCCAGGCATTGGCCTGACCAACATATTTGACTTAACTAGAGTCTCCTTTCCCAGTTGTCCATGAGATGATGTTTTTCACTGAGTGGCAGTGAAGAGCAGCGGGCCATTACCAGATCTCGTGCAAGGCTCTGAGAGCATCTGAAGTTACAGAAACAGCTTGTTACTTTGGGAAGTCTCAGCTGCACACCAGTAAAAACATCAAATGGCCTGAAGCAGCAAGATGCTTTCAGGTAGCAAGGTTACCTCTGTACAAAATGTGTGACTCTGCTCAAATCAGCTGTTTCTCACCCAGGAGGACAAGCCAGGTGGCCACCATTCAGAACGAGAGTGGCAAACACCTCTCATGGCTCCTCTGAGGCACAAAGGGCAATATTGTACCAGTTATTTGTGAGACACTCAGACAAGGAGACCTGGGGGTGAGTGGCCTGCTGTTTTATTCCCTGACTGTCCCCCTAGACAATTTACATTTTTTTTTCTATTTTCTTTTTGGAGTGGAGGGAAAAAACACCAAATGTTGCAGTGAGAAATTGTAGTGGGTTATAACCGACTTCAGTAAAAGTGAATTAACATATTTATTACATATAATCATAGAATCATAGAATCACAGAATGGTTTGGGTGGGAAGGGACCTCAAAGATCATCTAGTTCCAACCCCCTGCCATGGGCAGGGACACCCTCCACTAGACCAGATTGCCCAAAGCCCCATCCAACCTGGCCTTGAACACTTCCAGGGATGGGGCCTCCACAGCTTCTCTGGGCAACCTGTTCCAGTGCCTCACCACCCTCACAGTAAAGAATTTCTTCCTAAAATCTAATCTAAATCTACCCTCTTTTAGTTTAAATTCATCACACCTTGTCCTGTCATTCCATGCCCTTGTAAACCATCTTTCCCCAAAATAATATAATGACTTATAATAATATGTAAATATAGATATCTATGAGCTAGATCATGCAATATTATAGGCATTACTGGATTTCTGCCTCTCCCCCAGAAAACCCTAAGAAAAATAAAACTTGACCAACTAAGCAAGAAGACTCATAGCCACATCTTCAAAGGAAGTTTGCTGTGGGAGAACCCCAGATGGGCCACTGGCTGCAGTTTGTTTAAAATTCTGTGCCTTCTTGCTGGGGAGGCACCTGTATGGGCTGTATTTCCAGTGGCTGGGGGAAACAGCTGCCATGAACTGAAACTACCAGTCATATTGCGTGGCAATATAGTACTTGCAAGTAGGAACTCGACAAAATGACTTTCCATAAGGTTTAAGTACCATCAATCTGAGACAGCCCAAACCCAGACTAACCTGTTTTTTTCTTTCAAATGAAATGAAATTATGTAGAAAGTCATCCTTGGCCGTGGTAGACGTTAATGTCAACAAGTCATTGTTGCAATACGTCACTGGCTAGTGAGGAGAATACTGATGTGAAGGTATTGTCACCGACTTTCCTCTAATGTTTGAACATTATGGGAAAATATCAAAATTACTAGGGTAGAGCAGAGTGCAGTAATGTAAGTAATTTGTTGCTCAAAAGAAAAACCTTTTAAAGAGCTGTGTTCAAGCCATAAGGGTTCATTTGGACTTGTTCAACCAGCACTAAAATGATTGCTTTCCCATAACAAATATAAACAGGAGAAAAAATGTAAAGTTTTATTCTGTAGAGCATCTAAACTAATGATTTCTCTTTATGCTTATTCTGAGGTTATAGCTGCATTTTGGAGACAGTTATTAATATTTCTGAATAAATATTTTTTTCTGCAATTTTTAAGCTTTATATAAAACCTGTGTGTTAAGTGTGAATATAACCTACTTTTACTGTCTGCTGTTCCAAAGTATCTCAAAACATTTTGCAAACATTAAACCAGAGACAGAACAACGATTTTACTTTTTTCCTCCTTCACCTCTGGGAGCAACTGAAGACAGTATTTGCTTAATAGAGCATGAACTACTAATGCCCAAACAACTTACAAGCAGCAGTGAAGGATATCACATTCAGTTGAAACTACAGGAGAGATTTAGGGATGATGTAGTTTTAAATTTGTTTTTGACTTTGTCACTATGGATGTCATCCTTACTGGGGGAGGAATTGTTTTTCAAAGGTATACATCTTACTGAAGGCTAATAGATGCCTTTCTCCCTTCTTTGAAGGGAGAAAATCTCCCTTGACCTACTAATTTAGACAAGATAAATGAGCTGGGCGCAGCACTATAATTTGTCACTGTGATGGCATTTGGTTTGGTATAATTTAGTAGGTGTTTTCTGGGTGGCTTTTAGTTTCCACAAGCTACTGGTATGCAGGTTGGTGGCACTTCTCCATGGGATGTGTAAGAATGACTCACCTACGACCTGTTTCGCATAACTCCCAGGCAAGGAGTAAATTGCTAACTGAGTAAGAGACACCACAGACACAAGATCTTGAGTGTGTAGGAGGACAAGTAGGAGATGAACACAGCCGTTTTGGAGGAAGAGTGACAAGGGGAAAACATCAGGAGCAGAAGTTTTCTGTCTAAAGGCTTTTTTGTTTGAGGTAGAACTGCCACATACATGACTTGTTTGCTTTGTTATGTTGGCTTACACACATTTAATGGAGTGGAAATGAAAGTACTACTCTCATGTATCTACCTGCTCCTTTCTCAGCTAAAGCCTAGTCCTCTACCCAGTGCTTGCTGATGGCTTATGTCTGAGCCACTGGCCTTGCTGCTCACAGAGGAGAGAGGTGTGCCTGTCTCACCTTCTGACCATTGCCTAGGTACTAAGGCAGAGGAAAGAGCTCAGCCTACTCATAAGTTTATTTAATTTCCTGCAATACTTAGGTTTTTTTACAGGTTGCCCTTCTAAGATTCTGTCAGATCTAGTCTTGCTGTGCTTATCTGCTCTGCCAAGATCTCAGGTCAAGAGAGATTAGAGCTTGGATTTGTTACTAGTTACTACTACCAGTTACTACTAATATTTTAAATAATTGCTTGGTAGTTTATCAACAATGTGTGATTTTTCATCATAAAGTTAACCATAAGTACTAATATTAATTTATTTCAGAGTAATGTTAAGAGTAAAAAAGACATCCCATTTTATTACTTAAGTACAATAAAACCTTCATGCCTTTTTAATTTCCAAATTATGTCAATAATGAACAATATATTAAAGCTTTGAATGCTTTCAGTAGTCTGAATGAAACATTTCCTGAAATGTTTAAGCAGCTGTTTTCGTATCTTCCCAGAATTATTTTCCTAGGGAATCAAAGACTTTTTGATTAAATAAAAAATATGGTGCTTCCCCCCCCCTCCACTTTTTGTCTGAAATTATGTATTGCCAGAAGGTGCCAAACAGTTCTTACAGATGCTGCTAATAATGAAAATGGGACAAATTGTCCCCTGGTGAGTATCCACTAACGTTGGCAGTGTTACACCAGGAATGCATTTGGCTCTTTCTCATTACAGCTTGACATGTCTGTGATGTTCCTGATTGCATTGGTCTCCTGCAGCTTGTCTTTAATGCTCTCTAAGGAGGGATATTTCAGAATATCTAAAGAATCTTTAATCTTTCATCCTGGAGCTTCCACAACCCAGACATACAGCACCCTTTATCTCCTGAAACAAATGATTCTCTGAGGTTTTGATGGTTAGAAAAGCTCTTGGTACCTTCTGCCCAGCTGTCAGCCTCGAGAAAACATGACACGCTATGCCACCCTTTCCCCCAGTCTCTCCTGGAAAGTGAATGGCAATGGGCTCTGCCCCCACCTTACAGGCTCCCCATACTTCTGGCTATAAACTTGCACTTCTTGTTAATTATTCAATAGTTCTATGCAAATGTTTTCTCACAAATTACACTTTGCTTGGCTTAAAATTACACTTTACTTGGCTTAAAATTACATTTTGCTTGGCTCCCCTTCCACTGCTCTTCAATGTTCAAAACCCTCCCAATGAATTGCTCTGGAAATAAGCATCAATGGATTTAGGCACCTTCTGCTGTCATATGGTCCTTTGTTTGCTCAGTCACCATGGGCACATCCAGGTGGGATAACCTTTTCATTATTATCATTGCCCTTACACTTTTTTTTTTTTTAAAGCTACGATGGCAGTGTGTTATGGATGCAAAATGTTGATTCTATGCACAAAAATGACATACATGCCATATACATTTACAAAAATAAATCTAGGTTATACTCAGTTTTTTGTCATATAAACTACTGTCCCTTTCCTACACATGCAGTTAAAAGTGACCTGTTTGGTATTGTGAAGTCTTGGTTCTGGTGCAATGAAAACCTAATCTAATTCCTTGCTGTCTTAATGTAACCACATTCATTATACTGCTTGCCTCTTTATGCTCAGCAATGTCATGGTAACTCTGAACGTTTATAGTAGCTTGTAAGTCTAACTTTGCTTAAGAATGGAATTTTGATGCTTTTTAATAATTTGTTTATTTGACTTTGTACATTTGTTTTTGCAAAGGTTGAGGATGGTTGGTCAGGGTAACTGGAGTGAGTTATGAAAGATTACAGGAAAACAATCATGCATCTGAGTCCCTGCTTCTTTTACTTCTGAATTTTGTGCTCGGTGTTTTCAGAAGAGTAGAATGACTCATTGTGAAAGACTGATGTTTGGAGTATGAAACAATGCCAGGCCCAGTATCTCTGTGACCAGAGTCATTGTGCATTTTTATTTTTGTCACTGGTCTCATATTGGAAGAGGGGGGCATTACTATTACTGGGAGCTATCGGTGACATGGCTTCTGCCGCTGTCCACTAGAACTGAAGAGATGTGAATGTAAATTTAGGGTAAGCAAGGAATACTTTTATCTCCTCTGTAAACTTAAAGCATTTAATTTTACATGCAGAAAATCCAGTCATTGACCTATTCCAATGCTGGGAAGCATAGCTCTACCTCCTGCTTTATTCAGCTCCCAGTGCCATTTATACTCCGATGCCCTACTTCTTTTCATGTTACTAATCAGTAGTGATGAGCAACAATTTAGTTCCTTTGGGTTCATTATATCCATCTTGCATTGTATACTTTACCTACTATTAAATGGAAGATGCCCCAAATATTTTTACAGCAGAGATGGTGTTCATAGAGTCTTTGCAAGGGCCATCTGATGGGACTTTGAATGATCTCAACTCAGGTAAAAGTGACTTTCATCACAATTTCTGTACTCTGCATGGAAGTTTGTTAGAAAAAGTGCTTTCATGTTCAGAGATCTAAGTTGAGAATTATTGAAACACACCTCAGAAAGAGCAGATTGTTAGTTACGCTTGGAAGACCAAATCTGCAGAAGCTCAGGAGATTATATTGCTTGTTTTTGGAGCTAAGGGAACTAAGGGAATGGAGAGAAAGGGAAAATTTAAACTTAGTGCAAAGAGGGCAAAACTGCATATTGTGAGAAAAAAAGAATTAAAACAACCCTTCAGAAAAATGCTGAATGTTTCCTTGAAACAAGAAAGTCACACACATTGATTTGTGTTGGCTTTTATCTGCAGAAAACGCTAGGGATGAAAGCACTTTTCAATTTTTTATGTAACGTATTCTTTAAAGATGGTTAACAAAGAAACATGGGAAATGATTGATCTGACTTGGAGAGTTCCTGTTCTTATTCTGCACTGTTTCTGATCCCACGCTGTACCCAGAGCATCCTCAGTAAATCCCTTTCCCTGAGTTAGTTGTTTAATTATGGCACTGCTTCATCAGTATTTTACTGTCCTAATCACTTGAGATAATAATTTAATTGCCTTACAGAGTCAGAGAGAGAGAGGTGTCTCAGAAGACCTCTGGAAATAAATGTCTGCTCTTCTGTTGAACGTGTGTGCAACCAGCGTTGGGGAGCTCCTTCTGGGAAGCAATTCACTGTGATTTTGTAATAATGCCTAAGCACTGCATCATTTGACTCTTTCCAACATCAGTCACATCTTACAACAGGACAAGATAATTTTAACACTGCTCTTACAATAGCAAGAATAAAAAAAGGTAATTTTTCTATGCAGAAAAAAACTACCTAAAGTGCAGAATGGGTGAGGAAAAAATAATCAAGAGCCACACTTACAAACAGGTTATATTTCAGACCTGAAACAGGTAAATTAATTGAGTAAATCAATTTTCTAATTTACTGTAATACTCTTCTGGCTGTGAATCTTAAGGACAGATGATTATGAGTACAGTTTATCACTCATTTCAAGACCTATTTTAGCCTCTTTAATAGATATGGATCTAGTAAACAGTCCTATCCATTAAATATTTAAACCAATTATCATGATCACTAATATGAGTGAACTTGGTAAATTTGATTTTTCCTTGAATCAAGTTAATGTATCTGCATAAATGTTACAGGATTACTCACTAATACTGCGAACAGCTGAAATGAAAAGTTGCAGCCTGTACAGTGCTTTTATCCTCCACTGCAAGCTCCTCACCACTGCGTCAGTGTCAAGTCTACAGACAGTCTAAGTGCTAGTCTTGAGTGATGTTGCTCTAACCACCCATTATCATTCACTGGGTCCTTCAGGCGGTTTGATACCCTTTTTGAAGTGCTGAGCATCTCACATATCTATCTGATCAGAGCTACTCGGGTAAAAGAACCTCATCCCCTCAGTAAAGAAGGTTTTATTTTTTTCTGTGTGGTCAGGCAGTAGGGTAGAAGCTGCAGAAACCTCAGCAGTTCTCTTCCAGAGCCATGCTGGAGTGGGAAAATCTACATTGCAAGTCACCGTATAATTAAAAAAGATAATGACTTTAAAATTAGTTTTTATTAATAGAATTAAGCCACATTAAGTCATAAAAAGTGTTCATAAATATGTTAATAGAATGTGTGGTATTAATGAAAAACATTCTGCAGAGACTGAATAATTTAAGAGTTGGATATTACACACTTAATTAAACTTAAATATTAAAATTATTAATTATCACAGCTAAAATGGGCATTAATGGTCAGCATCACATCCTGTCTGGTCAATAAATAGCTGTCATTATTAAAGGTTTGTAGATAATATATAAAATTTATTTAATAAGTGAGGAACTCAGAGCATTTTGACTGTATATGAAGCACCCCTAGAAAAGTTGTTTCTGGTAGGCGCTGAGTGTTGGCGGTTCTCAGTTAAGCTCTCAGCAGGATCTTAAGCAAAACATATAACTTGGTTCGAACACATCCTTATTTACAATGCTCATGAATAAGTATTCCCATCCTGCTTAGGGTAGAAGCTGCAGAATTAATTTAGTCTCTCTCTAGCAAACTCTTTTCAGACCGGCAGCCGCTGGGCACTGAAGGTGCAGCGCTGACCCTGGGACCACGCTTGCTGTTGGGGCTGTTGTGGTATCTGATATCTTTTGGATGCTGAGACAATTTTCTCTGAAAACGGTATAATGAGATGGAAGTGCACGAATAAATGAATGTCACATTGTAATATTCAACTCCTAATGAGTAAACACAAACTACATGTTGTTAGAAAACCCAGATGTTTAAAATTCTGGGTTGCATGTGTGTTGCTGTAGCTCAACAAAATATAACATGCTCTATGGTTGTGTTCGTTAAGCATCGGTTGGAGAGTGATAGTTACCTCATATTGTCAAAGTAAAAAAAAAAAAAAGAGCAGTTCATTTTCTGAGGGTTTTTTCCCAAGCTCGGAGTAACAAGCTGTAAGCAATCTGACAGAGGCCGTGAGCTCTGCTGACCTCTCCCTGCGGCTGACCACAAAGCATCAGCCGGGAATTGCACCACGGGATGGCACAGCGAGAAGGGCAAAGGCAGGACCAGCTGCAAGTCCCTGTATGGGCAAAGCTTGCCTTCTCCTCTCTAATGGCTGGGATAACATTTTTTTATGTTACTCTCTGTGTGACCATTTAGACTCATCAAATTTGAGATGCCAATAACTAGAGCTGTAAGAGGCTCTGTTAGTTTAATTTAGTCCTTGGTATCGTAGCACCAGGCCACCGGCAAAGCTTTTCTGATACAGCTTGATTGCCTCTTGTACTTATATATAACTTTTCTTACTTTCATGGCTGTGCTTTTGTCCCTAAAAGAGCTGATGGCTGTTTATGGATTCTTTTAAGCAAGTTAAAAAGCCAAACTTTTTATACCTGCATAACCACAGATCAATTAAAAACCATGTAAATCAGTTCAAAGCCATTGTATCTGAAGTTCAGCTGATATTCTAAGAGAGGGAGTCTTTGTTGGGAGGTACAAAGATAAAATGTGCTTGTTCCTGTCAAGCCAGAGGAGGACACACAATAGTTTCTGGGTCCTTCTAAAGAGTATGAAGTTTGACCCCTCCAAATCACTGTTTAGTTAAAAATGTAGATGAGTGGCTCCACTCTCCTTTGGGGAAATGCATGCTATTGCAGAAAACTGACTGCGCTGAAGAGATGTAGAACCAGTTTTAGATGCCCTGAAGTCTGGCCACTAAAGCCTTCGTGACGAGAATTATTGGTCCAGGCCCCAGGAGCAAAGGTTTGTGCTTTCATACTGTCCCCTTCAATATGGAGCTCTATATAGTAAGGTAACCATCACAGACACGTACGGAAGCTAACTCTGACTAAGAACAACTTGGAGTGATGCAATCTAGCTATTAAGTGGGGTCCCGTTGTGAATTTGCAGATGGGAGGGACTGCGAAATGAGCAGCAGGAGAGGGATTTTACGGCACGTTATGCTGCAATAGCAGAAGCCTGGACTTTATCCTAGGGCGAACTGCAAAGATACAGTAAGTATTACTGAATTCCTGTTTTTCCTGTTTCTCTGGATTACATGAAGAAAGGAAAAATGGGTGCTGTGGTGATAGGGGGATGGCTGTGTTCTTTCAGGTCCTGTATTTTGGGTGCTTATCTTCTAATATCGTCAACTGGATGGAAATACAGGAAGTCACCAAAAAAAAGTTAGAAAAACATTTGTGGGTGGGACTTTTCCCTTCTTTGGTAAGTCTGCTTGCCAGTTTCTGTGAACAAAACCAAGGATAATGTTTGTTCATCTGTTTTATTCACTGTAGTTTAGCTGTAATTATCTACACTTTACACCATATTAGTAAATCTACTCCAGAATATTATATTATAATAATTAAGCCTTAGTAATAAGAGAACTTGCTCAACCGCCTTATTATTAAATAGGGGGGACACTGCCAATTTTGGTGTGGATTATAATGCGTATGGATTAGTGAGGTTCTGCTTTAATAATAATACTGAGTAGTCGACTAGGAATTTTAATCTTTAAAGTGCTTTTCAAGCATTAAATAATTAATCCCCATAACACTGCCATGAGATAGGTAAGTAAATATTACTATCCCCGTTATACAGATGGGGGAAGCGTGGGTTCGAGAATTCAGCTGGACTGGCCAAAGCCACTGGGATCGTAATTGCCAAAGCAAAGTTTAGGACTATGGAAAGGACTCAGTATTTTTGCATTTAGAAAGTAAGGAATAAGTATCACTTCCCTGGAAGCTCAAAAACATTGCCACAAAACTGAAAATGTCTTCCCATGTATCCCCCTTTCTTTCAAAACTGTGTTTTCTATTTCTATGTCAAGGGATACCTATGTAAAAGGTCTACAGATCTTTTAAAATAGAAATTTGCTGTAAGACAGAAATAACTATAACACCCACTTCTATATACACATACACTGTTATTTAACGGAAGGGTGTTCTACTTTCCTGCCAGATACTACATATTTATTAAATACTAAAGACATGTTTGTAAAGCAAATTTTAATATTCAATTTTGTCCTTGAATAGTTTTTACCCATAGCAATAAAACAACTAGAACCTTTGGGAGCCCATATTCAAATTGCCTGATGTTTTTAGACCAATTTTGTTAACCAGTATATTGATTCATTTAGTTAGTCCTTTTTTTTTTTTTTTCTTTTTTTACACACCACAGGTTCCTGAAATTAAGTTGGTATTGCTAGAAATAAGAAGGTGGTATTGGAAATGCAGCAGGAATATGAATGAATGTTTGCAGTTCCACCAAGGTGGTCACAGAAGGAAAGGGCACTTTTCCAAGATGACTATTGATTTTTGCACTCACATCAGATGAATGATATATGGGGTAGTTCAAGTTTCGAATAACACCCAACCTCAGCTCTAGAGATTTATAAAATGAGCATTAAAAAAAAGGATGAATTGGATTATCTGATCAGTACTCTGAACAGGTAGGAGTATCTGGCTTGAAGGTACAGGCCAAGATGCTTTAGTCATTTATTAGACAAACATAAAAGCTTCCGACATACTGAGAGACTTAAAGATCTAGAAAAATGGAGTTTGCAGCTGACTGGAGATTTCTGAAGGATTTAACTGTATTAAAACAATGAAAACACAGTATAAGCTCCCAATTTTTCATTTACCTTTGCAAACACAAATGCAGTGGTCACTAGTAAGGGCTACCAAACCCATGGTGCAAGAAAGCACAGGCACTTGATCTGGATGTACTTGCTAGACCACCTTCGAGCACCTGCATCTCTCCTGTACTATAACTTCAGGTAAGCCTGCTGATCATCTTCCATAAGTGATTATTTATACAAAATAGAACAATTCCAGTGGGAGACATGTGGACTCATAACAGACTGCTCTATGATGTTATGGTAGTGGCCTCTCCTGAGGCATACTAGAATGGTCAATATATCTGTTCTACATCAGGAGATTTGACTTACATCCTTGGTCAGTGCTCTAATAAATGGCATCACAGCCACAATTTTGGTCGGGAAAAGCCCCGTTGCAAAACTGGCTCTTTAGGAAAATCCTTGCCCTCAAAACTGTTTTATTAAAACCACCTGAAATGGAAACATTTTATAACACACATATTTTCATTTGACTTGTTATTACTTTTTTGTCAATAAAGTATTTCGGTTTTGGTGCTGACCCGAACTAAATTGCTTTTGATTTTCTGGATGTATTTTACTGGGAAAAAACTTTCTGTCCTAACACTTCCTGCCAAATAAATAATCAGAACCATTCACAACTGAGTGGCTGTGCAAAACTAACTTTAGCCGTATTTACAGAGGATTTATGTTTCTACTTATTTCAGGAAAAAAGACTCTTTTCCTGTGTCTGTTATGCTACAGCAGGAAAAATAAAGATAATGCATAGAAAGTTGTGGTTATAAATATCTAACACGTGTGATGGAACTGCAGTTCACTGAACTTCCTATGCCTGACAGCTGGGACTTGCACAATGTCCCTGACGTCAGCCTGGATTTTTAACCTCGTGATCTCTCTGAATTGCTTTTAGTGAAGAACAAAGCAGAAGTAAGGTGAGAGTGACTGCAAGGAATGGTGCAATTCAGATTTCTACAGGATGCAGGAGCTTCTTTGCTGTTAGGAGCTCTCGATGGTGACATACAAACTTGAACGACATGGGTGCAATATTCAAATGGCCTCTAGACGTGTCCAGCCCTGCCCTAGCAAAGCATAGGGACATGTCTGTGCTCAGAAAATTCTTATTTATAGACACAAATTGGAAATAAGCTGTAACTTGAAACATATGCAAGCAATCGATTAGATTACCCGGATTTGCACGCCCAAGACTGATACCTTAAGCACAGCTTAGTGCCTGGGTGCTGGGGGCAGGAATTCTGTGGGCGTCACACTGGAGGAGCTGCTCAAAGGCCAGGAGGATGCCTTTGGGTATAACGCCCTTTCTATTTCCAATCTGTCTACTTCAACAGCGTGAGAGTGGCCTTATAATTTCAGCAAATATACTACATTGTGCAAAGTCAGCAGCAGACAGACTGAATGCATGTGAACACTTCTGTGTTTTCTGTGATGATGGCAATCAATAAAAAATTAGGAAAAATAAGTTTTTCTTTTCCTTTGCTTTCCAAATACCATTTATGGGCCATGACTCTCTATTACAAATTTGATCTATCTGAACAATCTGTGCAGTTGGATCTGATTTATGAAGAAAATAGCTTGAAATCAAGTGCAAAGTGCTCTGTGTAAATTCAGCATAGCCACTGGGTTTAAAAAATGAGTATTTCCTTACAGCATGTTCCAAAAAGTCTTCAATTTTACATTACTTATTTCTTTGAGAGGCTGCATATAAATATTATTTGAGATCAGCATCTAACTTCCACCTTCATATTGCTAATATTTTCACAAGTCAAGTACCATAAGGAAGGAGAAAGTTATGGCTTTGGTTCCCAAAAGTTTAAGATTTTCTACCTGAAAAGCCGTATTCAGAGGATAATTTTTTGTCATGAGAAAAAGCAGATATATAGCAGACCTATGGCTGAGTTTCTTGCACTAGCAGCAGTGTGACATGAAAAACCAGTTATCTAGGACATTGAAAGACATTTGTAAAATGCATAGCTGTTTTGATATCTAAGATAATCAGTTATGAAAGAAAAGTCAAATACTGTAGAAACTATTAAGCGAGCTAGCGTGTAAGAAAAAGTTGGAAAGGATTATTAACAGTTGTGAGATACAAAAGCGTATTAGAGAAAGATAATATACATGCAGAGTTTACAAACCGTGTCTTTAGGGTGGCCCAATAAGTAGAAATATGGGGACCCATGCTTGTCACTTTTCATGCACATGGAGAGACTGGAAGGTACCATTCCTAAAGGAAGGGGAGGAACAGCCTAGGACCAATCATTAGAATTAACGGAACCAGTGACATACACATATTTTACTATTGTTAGAGCAGAGAATTCTTAGTAAGTTTAGAACAACTGAGTAAAAAGCTTATATGTAACAGGAAAGAAGTAATTCTGTAAAGCTAAGACAAATAAGCATGCTGTAAGTCTAAATATTAGTGGATGACTGAAACTACTGCGCATATATATTCAAGACATTGATTCACCTGGACTATGGATGTGGAGTACATCTCGAGGTGCTTTCTGAAGAAGTCATAGCAAATCAAAAGAAAAGGGTTTAATGCAATTCAGAACTGTGCCAATTTATTTGTATGAAAAATCCTTGTATTGGTATCAACTCTGACATTTTTTGGTTTTTGTTGGTGGGGTAGTGCTGAAACATGAGCCAAGAGTTTCTTCAAGATCCTTCAAAAATGACTTACTGCTAAATAACTTGTAGCTTTTATCTGTTAACCAGCAATGATTTTGTGTGTGCTGAAACTACTTTTTTGCATACAGCACTCTTCCTCCCTTAAATAGCCAAAACTGAATCTAAACTCCAGTTCCGTAAAACCGCCTGAATGTCATGAACCCATGGGGTGAGTTTTGTACACAATTTACATTGTGTGAAGCAACAGAGATTCCAAAAATGCACACTGCAACCCCAGGACATCTCTTTTAACAAAGTTCAACAAGGGCAGGGAACAGAGGAAAGAATCACCGTTGTGTGGATCCATAAAGCACCAACCACCCCCGAGACACAGATTCCTTGTTCACCAAACCTCACTGATTCTGGTTCTCGTGGCTCTGTGTGTGTTAGCATCATACCACGACCCAGCAAACTCAGAGCCAGATCCAGATTTCCAAGAGAGGGCAATGGAAAAGTTTTCCAAAATCTCAATGTGAATGGGCTGGAGTCTCTAAAACTTACAACTTTCTGCAGGAGCTCTTATGGAAATTAAAACTAAGTGAAAAACTACTAAACTTGATAGAAAGTATGATTTTGAAGTCCTGCTGCGAAAGTGGGGAGGGAAATGAATTAGCTTTCTTCCAGATGTTCCTTATGGGTGACATTCAGTGTTTCTGCTCCCTCTGCAGTGCCAGACAGAAAGCAGCTGGGGAAGGAGGTTGTGCCTTGCCAGGGGAATGGATTCCACCTACAAGTGTTAACCTCAGCCTCCTCCACCCTTACACTCTGTTTGCAATTATTTGCTCGTAAGACTCATTGCTTTCAGATACTTCTAGGAACTTACATATTTTAATATAGTTTTGAGTCATGAAAGCTCCCGTCAGGAAACGCTAGGAGCAGTAAGCCAGAAGAAGCAAGCTGCCAGGACTGCTGGGACTGAGAATGAAGCATCCCAGGCTTTCCTCGGGACCTTCTTCCATAGACATTTAGAGAAAACAGTGGTGGTTCTCAGAGAAAACTGTAGCTTCCTGGGGCTGATCCGTCAGTAGAATTAACTTGCCTCTTGCAAAGCTCATTGCTGGATGTAGAGGCTGTGATTTGTTAGTTTTACTTAATCTTTAATGTTGCTATTTTGGGATTTTGTGAACAGTTTTCCCCCGTTTTGCCTTTGGGGATGCTGCTTCATGCCAATGTTTGGCTGTGCAATGTACGTGTCCTTCTGATGGTGTTTATACAGCTATGGCTAAGGCCTGAAAAATAGGAGCATCTGTAATTAGGCTCCCACAGTGTCAGCAGACAGATTTTTAGAAGTGCTTCACACCCAGTAGCTCCTGCTGAAGTCAATAACCTCTTAGGTAGATACATACACAGGGAATTAGGCAGCCATTGCAAGAAAAATCTTGGTCTGTCATTTTATTTAAATTGTATTTAATGCCAGGATGAGAAGTGCTCAGTGCTACAGTGATGACCATGAATTTTGTGTCCTGTGACATGTATGAAACCTCACACCTCCTCCAGCCAGACTCCCCAGGCATTAAGTACTTTTTGGGATGAGGTTTCCCAGCAGTACTTCTAGTCTCTTGCACAGTAATATGATTTATCTTCTTTGGAGAACATGGCTGGCAGAATATTTCCTATGAAACATGATGCTGACGTTCTTTGGGTTTGGATGAGCTGTGATAATTCACCTTCAGTGGAAGCACAGTTCCTCTGGCTATCCTTATCCTCAGCAAACATGTTCTGAGATGCTGGGTGATAAAACATCTGTTTTCTAAGCTTCCGTTGTTGCACCCTGCTGCGAAATCAGCTATCGTTTTGGAGCATTAATCATATCCGTGCTCCTTCCCATATCTTCTGATGCTACATGGGGATCTCTCCCTCTGAAGTGCTCTGGGATCTTTGGCATTTGTTTTCAAGCAAAATCAGCAGCTGGAGTTGAGGTAAATGATGCATTTGCAACACACTTTATTTCTTCCCCTAGGTTTGAATAGTGCTTTAGCTCAGCCAGAATTTTCTGACATGTACTTGTAGGGACAGATTTCCAGGCAGCATAAACTGACATAACTCATTCAGGAGATTTACGTCCTCCCAGGAGCTTGTTCTTAGTTTCTTCGCTGAGTGCTTTCTTCTTTTCAATACATATTCTTTTCTTTCACAGATCACTTTCCTACCATTGATGATTTTTCCTGCTTTTTTTTTTTCACTGCTTTTACTGATGCCAATCACATCATCATTCAAACACTGATATTTCTTGCACTTAAATATATACCGTCATATTTTGTACTAACAGAAATGTGGCCCTGGAATTTAAAAAGCGTTGATTATATTGCACAAGGAAAAGAAAAAAGTTGAAGACTGAGAGACAATAAGCTTCCTTCTTTTAATGCTGAGTCTGAATGGCACTGCTGTTGGAAAGGTCTTTAAACACAGAGTTACTACAGCTGACTTGGGAAGTCCTTGACCATTTTGCTTGTCAGAGACCAAGAGAGAATATCCAGGAAAGGACCCTGGTACGCTTGCTCTGCTTTTATATTCCTCCCTAGGCTTCTGCTGCACACCACCATTGCAACCCACATACCAGCTCAGTCCTCCAGCCTTACATTTTTATATTCAACTAAGTCTTATTTCTCATTGATGGTCTCCAGAGCTGGACTCTGATGAGAATAAGAAATATTTCTGACATGTACTAGCTGGGAAAAAAAAAAAAAAAAAAAGGCTGATTATTTCAGTAAAAAAAGCTCCAATTAGTCTTGTTACATCTCAACCATGCAATTCTGCTGGGAAGAAGAGGGAATTACTAAATGTTGACTAGCTTGTCTACTACCCTCAGGACCATTTTGTTCTTGAGCTTATTGTCACAATCTTCTCTGCATTCGGTTTTCCATTACTTGGAAAGGACAGTCTTTTCTGGGGGTCTCTGTCATTAATACTCCGACAGATGTTCCTTGCAAAACTATGACTTACCCTTGAGATTCTCGCCTTCTTGAGACGTGCCCTCTGGTTTTAATAATTTCTGTTTGTTAAGTTCTGTTTTAAACTTCCTAAGCAGGCTGCTGTTGATTTTTATGTGCACCTTCTGTTTGTTCTTAGAGTATTTCTCATTGCTTTGGGTGATGACCTAGGGAGGACTTTAATATCTCAGTTAATTTCAAGAGGCATCTTCTCATTTTGCTTCCATTTTGCCTGCAGACTGGATACAGCACCAACATTTCTCTGCCTGCGCAGTGCACATATTAAGAACTGCAGATATGTGACTGTTTTCCTTTGCCGTGATGCTTTCTGTAGGTTGTGTGTACATTAGAAAGTAATTCCTGAACACTTTTACTGCTTCTTCAGTACAGTGGGACAACACAGATTTCAAGCACAGCTTCTTAGTTTTCCTCCTGTATGGAGCTGCAGGCCGGGGATATGGCTAGGAAAATGATCTGATTAAACAGCACTTCTTTGTAGCAACATCTATATCACAGTAATCTCCATTTTTACACAACGAATGCTTAGCACTCCAAATGCCTTTCCTAATGGCGAGCATGGCTTTAAACAGTCCTGTGAAGTTGTGTTGTTTCTTTCTGGTAGCACTATAAACTGTGCCTGGATTTGTAGTGGTTTATCTGTATCTCCCACTCATGTTCTTCCGGGGAAGGGAAGGCTTGTGCACATTTACAGCTTTTGGGAGACTTCCCAAAACAATGCTATTTACACTGAATTTTTAAAAAATCCATTTATATTTTCATACAATTCTGGAACAAGGTACAGATTTATAATATCATAAAGATATAGAATTTTATTTTGGATCTCTGTAAGCCTAGATTTAAGGGCCATTCAGAAATGGGATCTTAAGAAAGTCAGATTTGAAATGGGTCTGAACTGCAATCGATCCTTTGCTCATAGCAGTCTCTCGTGACCCTCCTTAGATTAAACTGTTTTCTGAGGAAGCAGAGACCTGCCGGTATATGGTTCTGCTATTTGAGAAGGATTGCTACTGCTATAGCAGTCCTGATGTTTGTTTGCTTTTTCATTGAAATTGATGTACCTCTCCCTACAAAAGAGGTTTGGAGGTGGTCTGAATCTCTGTTGGAGGTCTCCCTGAAAGGATTATACATTGGTTGAAATTGTTATTAAATGTCTTAGTACCAATTTATCATAATCCTGAAAGCCATTTTGGCTTTGTTCCTACTGACCAAAAGTATAAGTTGCTAACTTTATCACCAGATGGGTGGGCTATGGCCCATCCTTGCTGTTCTTATTCAGAAGCTCTTGAAAGCTGGGAAAAAACAAAACAGTAGTATTGCCCCAGCAACAGAATTGACACTAGTTTAGAGAAGAAAACGGTGCAATTACCGTGCATACTGACAGCCGGCAAAGCGCGGACTTTCAGTGGAGCTGAGTTTAATGTCTCCAACAGAGGTAATGAGTTTATGTTGGTAACAAAGACTGACTTGAACCTACAGTTAAGCTTAAGTATTACTTTGAATTTTTCATATGCTACTGCAGTTTCTGATTCTAATGGGAAATGATGCTAGAACTTCACAAGTAACATTAGAAAAGCTTAATAGAGTTTAGCATAACGAAGTCAAGGAATTTTCATTAAAAAACTCTTTTCCTGTGAGATTTCAGGCCTTAGAACTTAGGTAAATATGTGATATTGTTACACCACACTTTAGAGTAAGCCCTGATTTCAATTTTTAAAAAGAACTTTTTGTCTTAATTATCTTTGGATAATTTATTTTTACTTCTTGTCCTTTCAGTACTGAAATAAGGTTTCTATATCGTCTAAATGACTCATACTTTTTTAAATACTCAAAAAAGTCCTAGAAGTCCCCCTTAAACAAAACATGAGAAGAATGGATCCTGCTTTCTCACCACAATGAGCAAAGTCTCCTCTTTTATTCAGAGTTTGCTTCTACTTGATCATCTGTGTATGTCGTCAGAGGTAATATAGTGGGTGAGGTTCCAAAGAAAGAAGTACATTCTTGTTAATGCTTTGAGTTTAAACCTGAGCCACTGAATTGCATGGCAAAAAGATCACCTGCTGTGATTCAAAATGTGCAGAGAAGTACCAATAGAGGAAGAAAAGGACAGTTTATGGACAAATCAGCAACTCCCAGCACACTCACAGATGTCTCCCAAAGAGTTCAAAGTGCTTCCTCCTATGCACATCTTACAAGCTGTTGCCTGCGTTGGGAAGGCAGCAGACAGTGATGTACACATATATATGGTTTTGAGCCAAGGAAGCACTTAAACATGTGAATAAGTCCACCTCTACTCAGGTAAGCACTTAAGCCCATAATTAATGTGCCCCAGGACATTACAATATAAATATCTGCAATTGCTACTTAACCGAAAGCACTGTAATTTATTTATATAGGTTCATGCACATAGAAAAATGTAAAGATGAAAACCCACCATACTCTGGGACCTGGCCTGTTCCACGTTTCAACAACAGTCGCACTCTCCTGCCACCAGACTTGATTAGCTCTATTGCTCTGGCATGTGTCATGTCCCTTGTGCTTTCTCCATTGATTTCAATTATTTGATCTCCTACCTGTCAGGTAAAGAAGAATATTGAGTCAGACAGAATTGCAGGAAAATGAGCGTTTCAGAAAGAGACATATTCGATGGATCACAGGTTACTTGAATGACAGACAGACACATCAAGGTAAATTTGTTCCTGTCTGTCTGAGGGATATTACTGGCAGATTAAATAACCTCCAAAGTGGATTCTGAGTGTGGTATATCAAATGCTGCTCGTCTTCTGCTGAAATCGGTGTAATACATTTGTAACTTGCCTCATGTCTTCTACATGTAAGAGGTTTTTTTGACTTGCTTGATATGTTGGAATCACTGGAAACGTTATCTGTGTTACCTTTTAATTTGCAGTGTTGTTTGGGCCCAGAAAGACTGTTGCTGCATTTAACTTGCAGTTTCCATAGAGAAAAGAGAGGTTCAAAACACAGATACAAAGATCCATCATTTGAATATCCAAATCTTGGTAGCAAAGTTTCACACAAAATTAAGAGCTGTTATGAAGCAAACTGTTAGACAAAGAAAGGTTAGTGCTATGGCACAGATCACGCAGATTTGCTGGAGTTCTTACAGAAGCACGCTTTGAAATATTTACCCACAGAAGGTTTTTGCTCAGAGTAAGCACAGCCCCTGGCTGAGCTGTCTAGTTAGAGCAGCCGACTGCAGGGCTCTGGTTACAGATTTCTGCCGCTCATCTCCTGGCTGGCTTTCCAGTCAGAGTTAGCTTCGTTATTATTTTTCCATCTCTGTTTCTACAGCTATAAAATGGGGCACTGATGTCTGTGTCTCCCATCTCCCTCCCAGCTTTGCCTCCCACCGGGATGTTTCAGTTCTGCTCTTCTGTCTGTGCGAAGAGCCAGCTTTCGATGCTGGAAACCTTCTCCGTGAATAGGGGAGCGATTGCTTTCCACCGTGCCCGGTCGGCATGGCAGACAGCACATGTACTAACCAGCAGCCGTACAGCTGGTTTGGTGCTGCAGTACCACAGCCACCCACTTTTTTTGTGAGAGAGTAAAACGAGCAACACGGTGAGGCGAGGTGTGAGCCTTGTATTAGCAGCCCACAGCCTTTGGAGTCCATGTTTTGCAGCTGTGCTGCAGAAGCCTCCCAGCCCCATCGCAGGGGTGACCCAGGTGAGGCCCAGAAGGACGGCTGATCTCCTGGCGCTGGCAGAGGTGCTGGTCCAGGTGATGGCCAGCCAAGAGGGGTGTGTGAGGGTCTCAGCTGAGTGGGTTCAGCAAACTCTTTCACCAGTGCCAGAGGGGCACATCTGCTCAGCGGGATCACAGCTGCCTCGGTCGGCATCTATGGCTTCCGCACTGTGTGCATCCACTAGGCTGAAATAACAATGCTGCACGCATCCTGGAGAGGGTTTCAAGGAGACGATGCAGATTTGAAGATGATGGGCACTTCCTTTTCCTCTTACAAGCCTGTCTTGACAAAACCAGCTCTTTGCTGGCCTTGGACATTGAAATGTTTTCTGGGTTGCATGTTTTCTTTGCTACTATTGTATTTCTGTCAACTAAAAGCGTAATCCTTCAGAGGCTTTCCTTTCTTCCGGAGTTTGAAATATAGTATTTACCAAATAATTGTGCATAATATGAAATGTCAACAAGACTCCTAGCATCAAAGAAAACTGGAAGGGATGTCAAGAAGTTATCCAGTCCCTACTTTTTTTCAGAGAAAGAAAGAATGCCACTAAAAGCACTATGGCAGTGTTTCTCAATCGGAATTCATACCTTGTCAATAGATGGTGCAGCCTATTTTAAGAACTCTCCCAGGATCCTGTACACAATCTGTGCCAGTACTTCACTTAACTAACAAGCCATTGATCCGAATAAAACCTCGCAGCCTTGCTATCACATTTTGTAAATGCTGCAGGCTTAGCAGTGGGGGGAAAAAATCAGGATTATTTTGTGCAAAAAGGCCTTATTTTTGCAGTGCAAATTTCTTCCTCGGCGGATTTTCTCTGTTAGGAAGAATGAATTTGGTTTCACCATGCAGTATGCATTTTTAGACACTTCTGATGACATCCAGGTCACAGTGACACCCCGTGCAGGTGCTCTCTGGACCGTGGAGAGATGTCCCCTGGGTTTGGCCATGCAGGGCTGTTCGCATCACCCTGACCTTTGGAGCAGCTGGTAGGATGTAGTTGCTGCACACACTCAGAGCAGAAATGGAAAAATCTCTGTTACCAATTGTGTAGCACAAAGACAGAAGATAGATTTGTAGCATCCCCACAAGGATACCAGTCAGGACAAATACAAACAAAATTCAACCAGTTTGGGAAAACCTGTTTCTACATGTCATGAAACAATTAAACTCTGGTGGAAATCCTATAAAAATAAACTCAGATTTTCCAGAGGCTTAAAGACAGCTCTTTTTTGTGTCATGTTGCCTGCATAGACCATGTTTTGCAGAAGGTATTTGAAACGATCTTGTTAGCATGTTTTGAGAGAAGAAGTGTCAGATTAGATCAAATGAAGGAGGTGTTTTTAACACTCCTTGATAAATAACCATTAAAATGAGTACTGATGAAAGCTGTTCAGAGCACATACAGGCCTTCAAATAAAATCCTCTGCACTCTAGAGCAGAAAGACAGAAAGATTTTAATACAGTTTAATATGTAAAAAGGTTAAGTTAATGTCACATTTTTCCCTTGCTGTTTGCCTGCCTTCTGTTTTCATTGGTCAATATGCAGGAACTATCTTGTATTAATGTAACCTTTCTGTATTTCAGTGGATTAAAATATTTTTTCTCTGTAGGCAGCATGTAGCTGATTTGATAGTTCCCTCTTTTATTATAAAATATTATGTGCAAATAATCTGGCTAAGCTTAAAAAAGGCCAACATCTTGGTTACAGGGCCGAAGGAGGGGAGAGAAAGAAGTCTGCAAAAATTAGGTGCTCTGAAATTTACTTCAAAAAGTGTAAGACCAGAGGTAAAATGAATAGTTGCAGGAGCAGCGGGTTAATTGTGGCTGACTGATGTATAACTGAATTATACTGCCTTTGCAGCACAAGCATAGCTCTGATTAGATAAGAAAAACAACGTGGAAGAGAAATGTTGTCAACGCTCTTACCCTGAGAGAAGCTTCAATTAGACTTTACACTCATATCTGGGGAATTCATACAAAAGAGAAAACCTTGACTGAGGAGTGTTTCCCCATGTGTTTAATAAGGTACAAATTCCTACTCTTCTTTTTTCTGCAGTTAAACATTCATAACCTCGTCCTCCTTCCCCTTGCCAATGTGGATTCTCTGATGTTTGATGTGGGAAGAAACCATGCTGTATGCTCTCTCTCTGTCCAGACATTCAACTGTGCTTTCTCTCTCCTCTTTTCTATTGTGGAATAGATTTTTAGATATTGTGGGACTATTTCTGTCTTTTTTAAATCCAGTGATTAAGAGGAACTTAGATATACCCACATATTGAAGATGCACCAGGGTGAGGGCAGAGGTAAGGGTAAGGACATAAACAGGTCTGGAAAGAACCAGTGCCTGTTATATGGGATCTTCCTTACTCTCTTTTCAGGATCAAAAGTTGGTTCCTGCAGTTTTATGCCACACATGACTTTTATCTACGCTTGTCTTCTGGATTTCTGGACCCTTTCAAGTTTGTCTGCCATTTCCACACTGGAGATATTACCAAGCTGGGGTAGGCAGAACAGATCAGAACGGTAACATTCTTCACATGTGGGAAAAACACTTATTAATAACGTTCCCAGAATGAGACCTTTGCCTTTTTGTAACACATTGGTTTTGTGATTCGTGGCTAGCTTGGATTCTGAGATTATCCCCCACAAGATAGACAGTTATCTAGACACTCCCAGTGTCTAAACAGTTATCCCCCATTCTACATTGTGCATCTGACGTCTGCCCTGAAACGAGCACAGTGCAACTCAATGAATTTTATCAGATTGACTGTTTTAGTATGAAATTTTAATTTTGAAATCTAAAAAAAAAAGAAAATCAGAAATAAGAAATGAAAATTACTGATATGACAAGATCAACAATTTACATGTTGATGGATTTTTTCAACTTTTTGATAATTAATCACAGATTATTTCTGAGAATGAAAGTTAAAGGAACTTTTCTCTATTATTTGGCCTTAAAAAAAGGGAATATGTTTTTCTTTCTTTAGTCTACTACTAACTTTCTTGTCCTCCATGAATTCTTTGATGTAATTACTAATAGTCTAGAAATTACTTTTTCTTAGTCATCGAGCATACATGAACATCAGCAGGTTCGGTTGACTTGAATCTAAGTATCCTTTAAGCAGTTTTCTCCTTATTCTGCTTTATACTAATTAGTCTTTGTTGAAGTTGATATGGCAAGTTTATGGTCCTTCTGAACATCTCATTGAAGACTGATACAAAGAAAGCACTGAATATTTCAGCCTTCTCCACAGACTCAGTAAGCTATGGGCCTCTTCTGTTCTTCATATTTCTTTTAATATATTTGTGTTGCCTTTTCTTGTTACCTTTTATACTTTCCTTGCAGCCTGCTTGGATATCATTCTGATACATTTAATCTTCCCTCTGCATCTAGCGGGACACCAGCCATCTAGCAGGTGTTGCAGCATCAAGCTTTGAGTGTCTAAATCTTTTATTGGGTATGACCTGTGCCATTAGCTCCTTTCATGGAAAGTGACACATTTGAATATCAAAACATTATTTTTAAGAGTCATTTCAGCAAGCTGCCTTCTGTGGAGATATAAAGCTTTTCAGAGGAAACACCAGAATATTTTAAAAGATACACTTCAATGTAGCAACATTATTATTTTGCATGACATTTAGTTCCTCTATCATTTTACATTTTATGGACTTCATTTTTGTGAAGAAATTAATGGGAAAAACAATTCCGCACATCTGGAGAGTTAGCCACCCCTAAAATAATGCCTTCAGCTCCCGTGCCATTCAGGTACAATTTTTGCCTGATGGCCTGAGAGGAGGCATGCATCCTAATCACCAAGTTTTAAATCCACAAATAGCAGGGAAAAGGTTTGAGAGCATGGCCCTTGAAATCCAATATTTTAATCTCACAAAGCCACAGACCGCCTTCGGCTCTTTGGAATAAACTTTAATTCGGAGGTGTCGTTGCATGGGATGTGTGCGCGGAGCTGCAATGAACGCAGGCCTGTGCAAGGCTGGCAGCTCTTTGGTGGCCAGTCGTGTGAAACAAAGCCATGGACCCATTCCTGCTCCCAACAGGCAGGCCCTGAATCGCGGGACACCCCCCTTAACTGGCATCAGCTCTGATTTGTAACCTTCCTGGCAGTCTTCAGTAAAGACTACAAAGCCGGAGTGATCAGCCTCCTCACCCTCCAGACGTTCCCACCAGCTTAAGGTTGAAGCGCGTTGGCAAGCCAGCCTGGGAAGCTTGCACAGCTGCTGCCTGAGCGGCATGTATTCTGAAGAAATGCGCTCTTTGCAGCTATGAATCTGGCAATTTTACACACATTGATTTTACATTGTGTGTCTTTCTTCCTACAGAACGTGGACCTGGCTGAATTTCCATGCTGTTTGGGATAAATGCCTACCCAACCCATCGGTTCTCCTCCTGACCCAATGGCATTTGATAAGGAGAATGTTCCTCTATTATATTCTTACAATGTGCAAGCACAAAGTAAACACCGAATACTTCTCCCCCCTGCCTTAATGTTTTTAAAGTTGAATATTAATGATTTAAATGTAATTATGAAAGTAGTTTGTGTGTATGGGAAATGTCTCTTAAAAAAATCTGTTTCAGTTCCAGTTAATTCAGATGCTCCATCCATGCGTAAGAACAACTGAGCTATAAAATTGGGCAGCATGTTTTCTGGCAATAATGAGAAGATAATATTCCTAAGGAGTGTTTAAGTGACATCACTATTGATAGGTTAATTAGAAAGAAAATTGTAAAGCTCCTCCGAATCATTAGAATAAAGTGCCTCTAGTACATGTGAGTTTGCCGTGGAGTCTTTGTTCTGACCATATTTTATAGTAATTATTACCTGTCTTGTTAAAAAAAGCCAACCATACTTACAAACAGAATTTCAGAAGCAGGCTAAATCAGAAGGACATGCATATAGCTTTAATGTAGCAAAGAGTCTTTCCCTTGCTCAAACGTACTTTTAAACTACCGATGACAGCCTTGTGTACGTTTGCTGCCGTCAGTGCGTAAGGAATGATCTTTAAGCAGGTGTATAGTTCCCGGTTGCACAAAATGAAATTAATTGTGTATGCACATTTTCATTCTATGTTAAATGAGGAAATCTAATGATAAAAGCAGCCTCAAATGATTTGTGCAGAGGGCATTGCTATCTGTCATTTTATTAATGCATTTTATAATTAAACCTCAGGAAAGAGACTAATTACACTTAATTCCTTTTATATAGGCATTCTGCTTTTATAACTGAAACATTTTTTGCATATTATTTGTTGCTGTTGTTATTGTTAATGAGTCCAAAAGGCTGAGAGATTGTCTGTACTTTGAGACTGACTAGCAGCTCCACAATATGTGTTTTGGTGAATTTCCAAGTACTGTCAAGCCCTAATATCACTGCCTGGAGTTAGGCACCGGCTGACTATCTGCTGTGCACGTTTCCTCACAGCAGAGAATCTGCAGTGCCTGGAAACCCCGCGGGTAATGTGTGGCCTGAGCAAAGCTATGGGGTACTTCTAGTCTTGGACCCCCGCCAGTGCATTTTAGGTGTGTGAGACCGGGTGTCTCGGGAAGAGACATGGCATTTCTCTTTGGAGGAATTATGCTAACGTGTCCCATGCCACTTTTGAAGCAACCACCCATCAAGGTTGAGAGTCACAAACTCTCTTCTTCTGTGGCCAACCAGTTGTGTAAGCAGCTGCAGCTTCTTACCCCTGGAAATGCCGGGCTCCTTGTTCCTGCAGAGAGCTGCTCTTGCCTCCTGCCCAAAGGGGGAGGACACAATGTGGGGAAGAGAGGGGCCATAGGACATGGGCTGAGCATGAAATGGCTTTCACACCACTCCTCAGCAGGTGCTCTAGCTTTTTTTACATTTCACTTTTTCACCTTTTCCTGAGAGAGGGAGAAACATGAGAAGTGCTATTATAGAAAGAGAGCTTGGAAAGTGGAAAGTGTGCATGGCCGAGTGCCTGCGGAGAATGGGCAGTGCAGGAGAGAGAAATGGAGTTTGCAGTGGTGGGTGGCTAACAAGAAAGCAAAGTGGACTTGTGGTAGCACAGTTGCCTTGATGTCTTCTGCAGCATTGCTGCAAGATAATCCATGTATATGTGAATTAAAAGTGTCAAATATAAAAGGAAAATTCATTGTCCTACTGGAGTTAATTGATATACCATTACTTTTTTTAAATAGAGTTAGGATGACTCAGTGTAGTATAATGTAATATTAATAGCATGTATTCACCACTGCAATCATGGATGGGAACCAGTAGAGACTGTTAAAAAGGAAGAAGAAAATTTTCTGGTATATTCTTGATGGTCTCAGGAAATTCCCATTAGGCAAAAGCAAAGCAAATTCAAGATTTGACAAGCCAATTTTATAGATCTTACATAGAAGCCTGGGCATAAATATTCGTGGTGACTGCTTCATCCAAAGTTGCATCCAAACAGCAAAACAGAAAAGCAGCTAAACTCTGACAAGTTAAACACAAAACCACAAAAAGGCTTTTGAGGAGGAAAAATGCTAAAATGTAAGAGTTAAGAATATGTTTTCAAACATACCAGAGGAGCGGAGCCTGCTGGAGAACCAAGATCTCAAAAGATAGTTTGGGCACAAGGTAGAAAAGCCCGCAGAAAAAAGTTAGACAAATTCTTTGCATCAATGTTCACTAAGAGGAGGACAGCAAAACTCATACAGAGGGTCTGCTTGCCACGGGGGTGAGTCTGAGGAGCTGGCTCCAACAGCAGTGTCAGTGGCAAAGATTTTAGAACAATCTGATAGTAAGAAACCACCAGAATTAGACGGCATTCATCCTTGACTCTGAAGGAATTTGGATATGAAGCTGCTGAACTAGTAGCTACGGGATTTAATCTACTGCCTAAATCAGTAAATGGCTGAGTAGCAGAGGAATGGGAAGTGGCAAGTGTGACACCAGTCTTTAAGGACGGTCCTGGAAAGTAACCAAGTGAGTCTCATGTTCAGTTGAGCAGACGGAAGGAAGCAATAAGGATGGTGAGGGTTAGTTGGCACATGGATAATGATGATATAGTGGGGAAGGGTCAGTGTGACTATTGTAGAGGGAAGCCATTCCTCACAGATCTATTGCAGGTCACTGGAGCTGTCAATAACTATATAGATAAATGTGATCTGGTTAGTACACTGACATTTTCAGAACACTTTTAACAGTAAAGGCTCTGCTGTGGGATGAGAAAGAATAAGGTCTTCTAGGTAAGAGATTAAATTCTAGGGAAAAAGAGCTTTAAATAAGTGGTCAATTTTCATAATCAGAAGACCTTACCATAGTGATTGTTCTGTTCAGCATATTTGTAAATGGCATTGTGAAGAGGTTGAAGATTGGGGTCATAAGATTTGCAGGCAACACAATACCATGCAGGATTGTCAAATCTAAATTTAAAGTTAAAAGCTGTAAAAAGATATCACAATACTGTGTGTTAAAGCAGCAGGTGAAATTCAGTGGTGCTAAGTGCTAAGTACAGTACATGTGGAAAATTACAGACAATCACTCTAAATCAACCATTACCCCTGAAGAGGCAGATCTCATGGTCCTTGTGGTTAGCTTGCTGAAAATGTCAGCCCAGTCAAAAAAGCAAACAGAATATTAACCATTAAAGAAAGGATAGAGAATATAGGAGAAGCCATCGTTATGTTATTTAGGAGCACCGATATCTTGAAAACTGCAGATTGTTCCAGTGCTTCCACCTCAAATGAATGTGGTAGACTGAGAAATGGTTTGGAGTAGGCCAATGAGGCTGGTTGAGGGTAAAGAACAGCTCCCTTCTTAGGCAAGATGGAACTGACTGGTCAGCTTCAGTGGGAAAAATGTGGATATGATGTAGGTGAATAGAATAAGGAATGATATGGAGAATGAGGAAGCAATCAAAAGATTATTATGCTGTAGCTACAAACAAAATAAGGATTTTTTTTTTCAAACAATGCAAGCATTTATCTTTGGAATCCATTGATATAGTAGATCAGGAATGTCAAAAGCAGAGTGAATTAAATAGTTAAAAAATACTCCTAGATACTAAATATGAAAATTCCAGCATAAAAAAAATCCATAAATTGCTGATTGCCAGGGGCTTGGATGTTGTTATACCCAGTGAAGAATTGTTTCAAACTTGCCCTCTATTCCTTTCCTAGGCATCTTCTACTTTGCTGGAGTGAGGATACTGGGCTGGGTGGGCCGTAGGAATGGTCAAACATCTGTATCCTTTTAGCTTCATAGGTGATCTATCCCAATTTCTACTTGTTATGGTTTCAGAAAAGAGAGAAATGTGGCTCCCTCTGTCATTCCTGTTGCTGGACGAAGTGTTTCAGTTATCAGAGCAGCATCATTTGGTGTGTTCATTTTTTGCTAACATTTTTGATTCTTAATTTTTTAAGGGCTAATAAATTTTTTAGACCTGAAAGCCTTTATAAATCTTCCATGAAATACAGATATAAATATGGTGCCTGCCTGCCAACTAAGTACTTAATTCTTAAAATTTCATGCTAAACCATTTTTAGCAAGATTATTAACTCGTTCTTTTTCATAGCTGGCTTGCAAGATTTTGCTATTAGGCATAGAGCTACAAGGATGCTTTGAATGTGTCAAATTGAGTACATTTTCACAACAGTTATGTTAATTACCTGTGTGAGAGGAATATTCTTTCTCCTTACCTTTCTGCAAACAAATTCTAAAAAACCACACACACACACACACAGAACCTTTTGGAGAAATGCTGAATAATAGCTCACCTACAGTTAATTCATTCTTGATTTATTAAGCTTTTACACTGTCAAAATGTATTCAGGATCCCCGAGGACCTCAGTTTGCATTTCTATGTTGTGTAGACACATGAATGTTGATCAGCTTTATGTCTGCATGTCAATATATTCTTCCTTGAGTTCTGCCAATTACACTAACCCGGCATTGAGCTCCTCTTGCCACAGGCTGGCACACAGCTCTGACGCTCAAGTATCCCAGTTGAATTCCCAGAGTTCAGATCAATCACACCCAGTCTCACTACAAGTGAGATTGGACAGTGATGTATGTAGTAGGGAATTGGTGTGTGAATGAGATTACCCCAAAGGGACATGCAATTCGGTGGGAAAGCATGGCTAACATCTTCCTGTACTGTTCAGAGGGATCACAAATCACAGAATAAATGGATGGGACTAAGAATATCTTTGTCTTTGTGCTCCATTGTAATGACAGTGTTGACATTCACTGAACACTTAGTATAAAGGTAAGATTTATATTACAGCATAAAGTAAGCCAGGTATGCCAGAGGTTTTAAGAGTAAGTGCTACTTATGTAGAAAAGATTGGCTACTTAACTGACATGAATCACTCTGTAGGCATTTGTCTTTCAGATGTCTGCACAAGACCTTAGTCAAACACAGGCTGGTGGAAGACTGTATGCTCCTGGAGCATTCTTGTGCCCCTTATGTGCGGACAGAACATCAATATTTTCTATCAAAATACTAGTGACTTTTCAGCGGGGTTTCTGACAGCCTTCTCAAGCCCTCACTCATGCCAAGTGCTCAGCAGCTGACTCCCTGCTGCTCCCAGCACGCCACCTGGGGAAGCCCTTTTTGGCTCTTAGGACCCACCACTGCTCCTTCCACCTTCATGTTTGCTGTGACTAGTGTAAACTTGCAAGAGGCTTTCCAACAGCAATATCCACTTTTCTCCAATATTCTGAACATAGGACTTCACTGCCTTTTGAGACTTGGAGTTTTGCACGAGTAACTCAGCAGTATATCTCAAAGTCTTCAGCTTGCTTTCTGATTCAAAATAGGAGTCCGAAGTTTGCTATGGCAAAAGTTAAGGATTACACTGCTCAATCCTTGGTTTATTTTTGGATACAGCGATTGCCCTATATGTTTGTAAGAAGGTCATGACTGATCAAGACATTCTTGCCTTCTTCCCAGTTTCTTGCTGCAGCTTTCTTGATCAGATAAATAAATGTCTGTATCTATGATCTTCTATCTCTACTGTGTGACAACTGCTTGCCTCTTATTTTTAGTTCTTTTTCCTCTAATCACTGTCAAGCTGAGCTAAGCCACTTCTTGCTTGCTGTACTTACTGGCTGCAACCTCTGTTGTATTCCAGTGCAGACTGTAGGAAATAATCCTTTAATGTGGGGCTAATCAATGGTGGAGCATCCCAAACAGACGCTCTGTTCTTTATTAACAAGAAATCTAGGAGAGGCTCTATACCAGTGAGGAGCCAGTGCAAATTGTGGGGTCTGCATGGCAACATGCTCTTAAAGATTTCCATTTACTGCAGAGTAAAAAAATCATTCATTCTTCCTTTTGAGCTTTTATTGGATGGTCTCTGACAGGAAAAAATCAGTCCTGTTGAGGATCAGTGCTTTTTCACATTTACCCCTTTCCTTTGGCAATAGGACTACAAAAAGCTGAGATAACCCTGCAGAGACTCAGTTCTGGAGAGATTGAAGTGATGTAGCGGTAAAGCGTGGAAAGCAGAATCACAAAGATTAAGGGAAGGTGCCTGTGTGTGAAGCTACAGGAACTGTGTGTGATTTCTGGTACAAAATTTGGCTGTGGAATGGGAATCTCACGAAACAATACACGTGGCAGCCCAGCCATTTCTGCTTGGATTGTATCTTCTCTAAGGTGCAAGAAAACAGCTACTAAAAATACATTTTAAAAAGAATGATGACACTTTGCACATGATGACACGGACTTAAAAGAAGCGTCTGTGGAAGCCGTATTATGTTCAAGCCTCAGACAGGAAATGATTCCTTAATTGGTGGAAACATATGACTTTGATCTTTTAAAAACCTAGAAATCAAGGTCTGCTAAAAACAGATACAGTGATAAAGTGACTAGATGAACACCAAGCTAAATGTGTGCAACAACAAGCAATCAAGAAAGTTGAAATGGAAAAAAACCAACATGATGAACACAACAGAGAAAGACTTCTGCTTTGCATGGTATAAAAGCCTTTCCAAACACTGCAGGGACATAATTAACTAAAGTTTCTCTAAACTTTGCCTGCTTTTCAGCTCTGCCGATCTATTCACTGAATCCAGAATAGCTCAAGTGATTTCTGGGTGCCTGACTTGAGACGTTCAGGAGAGTCCTGCTCCAGGGAGATAGGTTTATATTCCCTTGTTAAACTTCACTGTTATGCAGCGTTTACAGAGCCCAGATAGATAGCTGCTTACATACTGCCTATTCCTTGGAGGGAAATGTCAGTTTTGAATGCTGTTGAATGCTCGTACATGGGTTTTGACGGCGGTTTCAAATATAATGCTTATGCCTTCCATGATTTGAAACTTTAGTTCTGTTTCCTTCCAAATAAGAGACAGGCTCCCTTGTCTACCTGCCTTTTTTGACCCTTGGCTCTTGAATACTAAACTATTCCTTTTTGCTAGGAATAATTCTTGGTGTAGGTGGATGAAGTTTCCCGAATAACCACAAATAAGGTTGGTGTGATCTCTGTTATCATGGGAAAGGTTCACAGCAAGCTAGAACAGACCAAGTAAGGCCACACAGAATCCTATGCAACAACAGAGAAGCTCATAATTGACGCTGTCGGAGCTTCCTGACCCTTGCGCCTATTTTTATCTCCAACTGTGTACAACTGAAACAAAGAGAGGGGCACAGACTGCAGGAAAAGCAACAAACAGGAAAAAATATTGAAAAGTCAAAGGAGGACTGCAAGGCATGAAAGTATAAAATTCTGCAGTGCCTGTATATCAGATGTCTGTTCTGCAAATATAGAAGAAAAATCTACAAAAGAATGAGAAAAATAATGTAGTATTAGGAGATATAAGAAGCTAGAGATAGGGCTAACTGGTGTACATGGACTGAGAAAAATGAGTTGACAAGACAATGAAACTAGAAATGTCAGAGCTGAGAAGTATGACTTTCATGGAAGATGTGAAAAGGGACGTAACTCACAAAGTGACAAAACGACACAGGTGCACATTAGGTATAAAAAAGCACATTTTGGCCTCATTCTTCATGAATTTTGCATTCACTAAGCCCATTTGTGCAAGATACTCTGTATCTTTGCAGCCCTCAGCCACAGGCTCTTTGTTTGATGCTGGTTTCAATAAGCATGCTGGCTGCAGGAGATATCATTCAAGGCAATAAGAGATCTGTTGATCATATCTCACACGTCTAGAAACCACTACGACCATCCTTAACAATTCTCCTGAGAGCAGTCAGTAGTTCCCCGTCTCTAAGGCAGGAAGGGATAGAGATCTGCAAGCAGAGCTCTGCCGATCATTGTCCTCAATGCGAGACAAGAAGAGAAATATGAGTTATCGTGAGCCTCATCTAAATAGACCCGTAAAATTGTTGCCAGTAGCATTTGAATCTTCAGAGGCTGTGGGGACTGTGTTCCACATTGGTTGTGTTACGACCCTCATCTCTGGTGACTGATTCAACTCAATAGTACTATCATCGACAGCGTGCGCGCAATATTCTTGCCCTACTCTGAGACCAGGCCTTGCAGTTTTATTTTCCAATATTGCCAACACCAACTAGTTTCAAATTTTTTTCCTGATGTTAGGATTACATGAGAAACGGAGTCCTGATGTGCTCAGACCTCTGCTAGTTCTGGATATAAGATATCAAAGGCATTAATAATTCTCCAAACTTTTTTTCTTGATTCTTTTAATACATCCTTGTCTTACGGAGCACAGACATGGTCCTATTCACTCCTTTTTTTGCCATGATGTGGCATGAGTGACAGAGTCTTGTATTCCTGGTATTCCCTCATCCTGAAGAAGAAATGAGAATGGAGATAAATTTTCAGAACTCAGAGGTCTCAGCAAGTCTACTTGCCATTTAAAGTTTTGGATAGCCACTTTTTCTTTTATAGTCTATTTCTTAGATCTAATGAAATGTGCTTCATTACTTCTAATTTGTATGATATCTTGCTCTTGGTGAAATCTCATTTAGTTTACTGAAAGTGTTTCGAGTCACATGTTTCAAGTTCTGTAAACCTTTGCTGTGGTAGGCTTTTCAGAATTATCTTTTGCTTCTATTTAGACCTCAGAATCTTTTGAATGTGTGCTGATAGACTGTCACAGTTTTTAGCATGTGCACAGCTGCCGGGCTCATCCCATCACTAAGGTTTTGCAGTGCCCACTAATAGCGTACAACATGCAGACTTTGACTTGCCTATCTGGAGCTGTCTTCGGTTAGAGGTTGCATTGCTTCAGTTATACAAGATTATAAACCCACTAGAATAGATGTAGTTGTGTTACTTTAAAGTACTTTATATTCTTTTATTTATTTCTGTAAAGGAGGGAGGTTTATATCAATATGAATGTGGGGCTTTTACCAGAGCTTTTGCTAGCTATAACTAGACTGACAACAAGATGTTATTTGTGGAATATATTTATTTATTACACCCATTTTTTTCAGCAGCTTAGCTGATTTAATTTTTCTTTTCTTGGTTTGGTGAGTAGGAATAGTCTAGTTACACGCATTATTTCTTTCTATAAGTATGATCTGTGCCTTGCGTTAGCTGCTTCATGTTGTTCTGTAAGGCTTCAGTTAAATCAAAGGCGGCTGTTCAAGGAGAAGGAAATAGGAAGCAAAACAATCATGGATAAGTAGATCATGAGAAGAACTATTAGCTGGAAAATGCTCCCGATAAAGGTCCTACCACATAAGCATGGTTTACTATCCCCAGTTCTGAAAGCCTAGGATCAGAGAATCTGATCTTTAAAGACCATGGTATGTGAAGCGAGAAGCACTACTAAACAGATTTTTGCATATTTTGCTATAGAGGTGCATCTGTGAAACAGAGAGATACAGAACTGCAGCAAGCAGGCTGGTGGTCCCAGGCAAGGAATGGGAATGATCCTGCATTATTGACAGCAGATGTAAACTTAGGAAAGGAGATACAGGTGCAGAATCTGCTTCCTTTGCTCATCTTCCTATATACTCTATTCCTTTCAGCAATCTTTTTGTTTGTTTTGTTTTTCTATTTTTGTTTTGAAAAAGCTGTTTCTGGAGCTTCTGCTGTCCATCAGTCACAGGTCACTGGAGATAAGAGTATTGCAAGTTCCAAACCCATTCGTGACTGTCAGGTTAAAAGGGCTGTTAAACAGGAGACTACAACACAAGACTCTGACAAGACTGGAGGGTAAAACTGATTCCAAAGAACAACACTTTTAAAGGGGAGAAAAAACCCAGTTACAACTATCTGCCAGAATAACACTTGGCTGTGTATTGTGGCCATATCAACAAAACACCTTTAAGATAAGTTATTTTAGAAAATATATTAACATTTTTCATTATAAGGTACAGGATTTTTCCTAATGAAATTGAAAAACGCTGTGTACTTGTGTTACACACTTGGTATACTTAGGCTACTAACAGAGTGGATAGTCTGACCATTCAAATGATGCACACATTTCAGTAGATTGGTTTTTTGCCTAATATGGGTTATTATTTGAAATGAACCCTCTCTAAAGGCATTGTTCCTCTGTTGTTCTATAATCTTAGCCATAGGTTTCCAAATATATGATTCCAGAGCTTATTAAAAGCGCAACTTTTTCCTCTTCTTTAATCACATTATGGCTGATAATGTACATCTTGCTGTGGTAGTGCTACAAGTGAAGGAAAGAATGAAAATACTCACCAGAGAAGATAGTCTTGAGTTACAGTTCTAGCTGCAGAAGTAATTCCCCTATATTTCACACAACAAATATTGTGGGAGTAGTTCTCAGTTACCAGCTGCCTGCCTAGCTTCCTTGTCACGGGGACTGCTTGTGCCACTGCTCCCTTATGCAACCTCCCAGCGCCGGGGGTTTGCACCCCATGGTGTGACTGAGGACTAACTGCCTTCTAAAATTCTACAAAGTGGGCAAATTAAGAGTGATTCGAAGCATACTAAAACTCTCGAGTTACATACAGAAAGTCTCTGATTGTATATTTAGACCAATGACAATGCTCTTTCAGCATGAAGTCAAACTTGATGAGATTGTTAGTATCACGAAACAGAATCTGTGTAACAACCATGACATTTGCAAAACCTGCTATTACTACTGTACAGAACACAATTTTCATTGCCCATCTTTATAATTAAATATTGGTTCAACAAGACTGCACTAATCAGACAATTAAACAAATTTTTTATGTTGATTTTACTACAACTAGAGAGATTAAAAACATCTATTTTTGATTAGGTTATTATTCCTACACAGAACATGTAGTAGTTTTCTTAATCATGGAATTTCTTAAGTGAATGCTTTTAGATTTAGTATTTGAATGTGGTGTTATTATGATTTCTACCAATACAGGAATCAAATACGCTAAGGCCTATGCAGACAAATAGTGAAACCAATCCCTATAAACAAGGTTGAATAATGTCAATAAACAAACTTAGCAAACACTATGTAGGCAACTTGATTAAATTAGTAAAATAACACAGAGCAGGTCTTAGGTTTTATAGCTTTCCAAAAAGTGTCACGTAGCTATTGCTTTGCTTTTGTGATAAGAGACGTAACTGTTAATTTTCCTGATATTATTATCAAGGTAATACCAAACTCTTTGTCAGAGATTTTTGAGTTGCTTAGACATGAGTAAAAGAATAAGGAGAAAAATGTACAAAACAGTAACAGCTACTATTAACAAGAATTAATACATTTATTCCACAAAGAAACTACACGGACCTACTATAAGTTTCAAGTAATTTCTTCAACTCTTCCAGGACGAGTTTATAATATTAGAGGTGTTTGGCATTGGTTCTTTAAAATCTGATCAGAGATGAAAAAAACGCTTTCTCTTTGATCCCATCAGCAAACATATCTGTAAAGGCTGAAAAAAAAAAGTTACAATGCATTTTACTTACCCTCATCCTTCCATTTCTTATTGCTGGTCCATCTTCTGCTAACCGCAACACATACAAATCCATTTTGTACTCCCTTCCTCCTCGAATACTAAACCCAAAACCTTTGGCTCCTTTCTCCAAATCAACAGTGAAATAATCAAAGTCCTGTATAGATAAATATAAAATGAAAGACAATTAACCATATGAATGTCATGGTATACACTCAAGAAAACTAAAATACACCTCTTCAAAAGTGCACCTATCCAATTGATACAAGCAAAGTGACCTTCAAAGGTCTTCTGCACTGACAGATTTTTGCCATTTCTGAAAAGAGACTTTAGCCAAATGTAAACGCCTGTCTAAACCACCCTGAAAGGGCATCATCCAGCAGTTGCCTGGTACCAAAAGCTCTCTAGATGGTTTCCATATTTTCATGGTATCAAAGTGTAAGCGTTCACGTCTGTGCAAGAAATGCTGGTTTGGCAAGTGAGGTAGCAGGCAGTTCCTGTGTAAGCACCATCAGAACTGAAAATGAGTGGGAGAGACGCCTCCTAAATTTCCAGCAGAACTTAACATGGCTGGACTGCATGGAGTTAACGAAGTACAGCAACTCTCATCACTTTGGTTAAAACGTGCTTGAGGAGAAGGTGCGAAGTAGATTTGAGTTTCACCCTTTCCATGTCCTGCAGAGACTGAGATTCATCTTTCCAGTTTTTCCTTGGTGGACCCTAACTCCCAGCACCATAGAGGGGTCTGGGTGGGACCTTACTCTGTTGCTTCTGATCCATTGGCAGCCAGGAGTGCAAAAGCCATGGGAGTAGGAGGAAAACGAGAGCAAGTTTGGGTTGTGCAGACCAGTGGCCAGAGAATTAAACTGGAGATGGTGTGAAACAGGCAGTCTAGATGCTAAGAAGCAGCTTGTAGGATATGTGCACGGGGACAGCGATTTGCTATTTAGATACTGACATGCATGCAATTTTCAGAGGGTTCTCTGGATCCTGTTTAAGAATTTGGATATTTCCATTGATATGTGTTTTGTGTCTGACTTTGAAAATATGGACATAGAAACCATCAATATATGGTTCCAGCACACAGTGTCCAGAAATTTACATTCTCTTATTTAATATTTTTCTGAGCTCTGTTTTTTTCTGCCTTTATGTAAAGTGAAAGGCAGATTCTTTTTTGAAAGTCTGAACTTTGGGGTAAATCCTAGAATTTTCACAGCTGTCAGTAAATATTTGTCAGCAGCAGACTCTTGTCCAAGGTAACATAACTGTTCATCTAAGGTTTGTTTCCTGGAATTTGTAAGGTCATGCCTGATGTCAAAGAAACTAGTTGCACAAACTAGTTTCTTCTTTCTCCTCATCCAGACTATTACCAACAGAAATGGAATTTTATCAGTCAGGATTATTATTTATTTATTTATTCATTCATATTACATAAAATCTTCATTTTCAACAGTGCTGTAGAAATGCAAATCTGACCTAAGTACATCCACTGATGACTGTATTATGTTCCTAGGAATAAAAAAACTTCTCTGCTGATGCAAGTGCAGCTTACTTCAGGGCTTTTATATTAAGTCTCCAGTACCTTAAAAATAGCACTTCTTAACGTTATAGTCACACGATTATTAATGCAATGTTATTTGACAGATCACATAGTTCTTCATTAGTATTAATGGTTCTGAAGTAATTTTCCCTACAGAGAAACGGTAACTCGGAGTAACAACAAGAAAGGTGCCTTTCTCTTCTATAATGTCAGCTTTTTTACCAGTATACGTGATGTCTCCCTACAAACCCTAACGCTTTCTGTTTAGGAGCGCTTTACGTATTTCAGTTTGTACCTGGGGCTGCCTGTACTCTGACAGAGGGTACTGCCTGGTGTCAGGCGAATGCTGCCTGTAGTCTATCAAGGGCGGCTGCCTGTAGTCGAGAGGTGGTGGCTGCTGGTAATCCATCACCGGAGGATGCCTGTAGTCCAGCGGAGGCTGTCGGTAGTCTGTCGAGGACTGCCTGTAGTCTGTAAATGGAGGTTGCCGGATATCAGGTTTCACATCCTGCCTGGCTTTTACTTCTGACCTATAGCTGAGAAAAGCAAAATGACTTTGTTTCAGAAAGCGGCAAAACATTAAAGCTATGTGTTACGTGCAGTATTGAGGAGTGAGAGCAAACTGCTTGACTGCAAAATTGCATAAAATGATTTTTCACAGAGAAGCAAAACTTTTGAGTGTAAATAGTCAAGGTATCCAACAGCAGTGAGCGCTTTTGAAACACGGACGTAAGGGATTTTCCCTCGGGTCATACTGTGCAATTTTCTAGCTCGTATCAGTGAGATCAGGGTTAGGCTCAGAGGGACAGGAGCAGGAAAAGCATTCTGATTTCCGCTTATCTTGCCTACCTGGAAGATGAAACTGCATGTGAAAACACCCACAATACTCACTAGAAAATAATCCACATTTTGAATGACTGAGAGCATGTTTTAACCTATGTTAATTTGTCTCTGAAAAGTTAATCTAAATAATCTGAACATTTCAAAATGTTTCCAGATATGTTTCAAAACTTTGTCACTTTATTAGTACAGTTACAGTAACATTATGGCAAATCTTCCTACGCACTAGCTTTAATTAGCTAAACCTCTATCCAGATGCAAAAATATCAGAACTATTTCCCTTTGACTTTTCTAAGAAGATGAAAATAGCCTACTGCCATATGCTCTTTTAAAACCTGCACTTGGCATCTATAATAAGACCTGTATGTATACATACAATCTTCTTTCTTTCTTTACTCAGTATCACGATCCCGTAAAAAGAAGATGGAGAACAAACAGGCTAACTGTGATGCTGAGCCTTATTAGTAGTGGAAGTAAAAATATTAGTGAGCATTCCTAAGGGTTTTATATATCTTATAGTATTTTGATTTTGAAACAGAAACAATGCATGTGGCTATATAAACAAGTTGTAATCTGCCTTTTAAAATCTAGTGAAAATTGATACTATATGAACTAGCAATAAGGGACCTTTTTCGGGAATAAGAGTCATCCTTGGGCAGGTTCCCAATATACAACCACAGCTGTATCCCAGAAGATGATGCTTTTATTTACAGTTGGAGGCACTGTAATTTTTGCTGAATATGTAAAAGGTGACATGACCAATTATGGCTTATGCTTTTCGGTAAAACTATTTCAGAATTTCTTTTTGGAACTTTAATTAATATAGTTTACTGGTCCCCTCTGAAAATTTCCAATTCAGCAGACATTTAATACTGACTTACAACGGCACAGAGATACTTTCGTGAAAGCTTTGCATTGGATTTTGTCTTCTAGGAGGTAATCACTTTTGGAAAAAGTATTCAATGAAATATAAGGCAAAGAAATTTGCCAAGTGTGATTAGTTGAGAGAAAATAATTTTGGGCAAGTGAAAATGCTACATCTGTGAAGCAAGGAGAATTAGAGCGTGGAGTGCCTAAAACAACGACTGAACTCAAGTACCTCCAAAGGCAAAAAGTTACAGTTCTCTAACCAGCACCTACTATTTGGGGAAGAGGGTCTTGATGAGGTATGTTGGTTACTGAAGATTAGCATAAAGACACTCAGTGTAATCAGCCTCATTTAGCTTGCCAAAAATTAATCCAAAGACTAAATAGTGTTGATTAGAGATCATAGAAAGTTGTATCATCCCACAGCCTGAGCATGCTTTTTGTATATACAGCTTTTAATACAGCTGGTCACAAAATTTAATTTTGACCATTTAATTTCCATCACAGATAAATTGATCAATGCATATACATAAATTACACATGAGAAATTGGCTGGAAAATTATACACCCTAGATAAAACCTATCGTAAAAATATTTTCCTGACTCCAGAACTGCAATAGATGAAAAAAAAAGACATGTAAGATAATGAAAAAAAAAAGAAAAAAAGAAGTCCACCTCATGATCAGATACTGATATACCCACGTTTTGTAAGTTGTGGTGATATAAGAAAGCATGTTAGCAATGAAATTATTAGCAAGGAATACTCAGTGTTTAGTTCCTCGCAAACATCTGATCCTGATGGATGCTTGAGGAAGTTTGGCTAGACCTTTGCTCATAATAACATGTTTCATACCTGAAGAAGACTTACAGCTCATCCTGGCATGCACAATTCACGTTCTGCGAGGGCAATCACCCACAAGTGAGGGCTCACAGCCGCTAGAAACAGCACGAAGACCCAGCACCAGGGTGTCCCGTGGTCCTCACAGGAGGCAGAGGCTGGAGGAGCCGCTCTTACCTGTTTTCGTGTCCCTGCAGCTGGAGGGGCTGTGGAGGCGGTGGCTGGGCGACGGGGCTGTGCTGGGCGACGGGGCTCTGCTGTGCCAGGGGACTCTGCTGGGCCATGGGGCTGTGCTGCTGGGCCATGGGGCTCTGCTTCTCCGAGCTGGGGGCCGAGGCTGGGCTGTTCAGCTCTGCGTAATGGGAAGCTGGAGATTAAAGACCTGCCACAGCGTGACATTTAATAAAGGGCAAAGGTAGACAATAATCATTTTTGGTCACACGCTACCTCTGAAAATTTATGCTTTGTCGCTTTTACTCTCTTGGGTTATAATTAGATTTTAAGACATCTGAACCTAATGGGCTCCTTTTGACAGTCTGTGGGATCTGAAATCTTGGTCACTTCTATAACTCTGGTTGACACCTCCATTATTTAAAACCCAACTGAACAAGGCAAATGACTCTGTGCTTCATGTTTTCTTTTAAAGCCTGGAAATACTGATATTTGAAAACTTTTCATTTTGAGAGAATGAACGATTTTATTGCTTTCACCACTGTTATGAGATGACAGACTGTTGTAACAAAAGGTAAAACACTGGTGTGCTTGTGTTAGCTCCTGCTGTCTTGGAGCTCAACAAGAGTTTCCTATCTTTTTTAAAATTTTTTGGACTGTGAACAGCAAAACCAATCTCAATAAATTCTGACTAACCAGCTAAACTGATGTTTTATTTCACTATATTGTGCCAAATAACCAGGGTTTCACATAGGAACACTGCAGAAAACCAGAATCTTTCTTTCCAAACAACATAAAATTCAAAAAGACAGAGAGGCTGGGGTAGGAAATGTGGTCTCGTGGCCTTATTACAAATGAGGGATGCCAACCTTCTTTCAGGCTTCCTGCTGCACTTGTGGGGACATACATTTGGCACTGAGCTCATATCAAATATATTGCTCCTGACACACTGGCATGGTTATGTTGCTCATCATTTACCTGTTAAGAAGTGTAAATGAGAGAGACTCCACCCACAAGAGGCCAGAGCACTGCAGAAGTAATTGCTCATGCATTATCAACGGCAAAGGTATGCATAATATTTTTTTATTTCTGCTTGCAACAGAATGAGTGAGGCCAGTGTGGCCAGCGTGGCGTGGTTCAAAGTGTCCAGAATGGACATGCGTATGGCTGAGCATCCCTGACAGAGATAACTATGCATGGCCCAGGTCTTGCCTAGTTTTATATTTGAATTTAGTTTGATTTTTGAATGATTTTATGTTTTAACATGTGAGTTTGTCCCCTATGACGGCACATTTCTAATAGCTCCGCACTTACATCATTTATGCTCATAATGATTTTAAAAATTTTGGCTACTTTATTAAAAATCTTTTCAATTTAGGCTTAATTGTCAAAAAAGCTTGTATATTTGCACTTAAAACACTCCTCATGCAGGCATAAGCAATACTTGTCTGTGTAATTACTATGCTTAAAGCTTTAATTGCCCATTTTGCATCTGTGAGTCTCTTTTGTATCACAAAGTTTCAGAGACGAAGACTGGGAATATTGTCCCTCATTTCTACATTACTCTCATAACTATGGATGAACTAGTCAAATCATAAGCTGCTTCTAAAACTGCTTTGCATTTAAATAGTATTTTTCACCTGAAAGTACATTATAGAGGTATTAGTTTTTTTCCTAATTTTATAAGCTGGGAAGCTAGTATCAGCAGGCAAATGAGGTGTCCAGTGTCACACAGGGAAGCCATGACTCGGACACATATAATTTCTCTCCACCCAAGAACATCTTGTAGCACTGCATCTCAGATGCGCCTCTGCTTTCTTTCTAATGTAAGGTACCCCTCTCTAACACCGAATCATTAGCAATTTGCTAGTATGAATTAATCAGGAGGCCTAAATAAGCTGCGCGGACTGCATGCAGCATCACGCTTGTTTGTAGATGTTTGCAAAACTGACCTCCAGTGATTACGTGGCAGCTCTTTGGTGAGAATTCTGAACTTGTGTGTGTTTGTGGTTTTCCCTTCACTGAATTCATTTAACAAAGTAGATAACTTCCCCCCAGCTGCAGTCCATGGCCCGTGTCAGACTATTTCCTTGTCCTGTTGCTGGATGCAGCAGCAGAAGGTAAAGGTCGTCTAAGTGGAGCATGGATCATTAAGTAATTACATTACTTGCTGTGTGACATTCCTAGCTCTAATAGTATTTGTTGCTGAGATATAAAGTCACAGTCTCATTAATATAGTATAATTCATATACCAGTACAGCACATCACTAAATTAAAACACATCACTAAGCTAAAAAACCCCCTGAAATCAACCCCAAAACCCATGAAGCAAACATCAAAAGATCTCCACTGATTAGCTGTGGAGTAATGACCAGAATAATGAGTCTGTCCCCTTACCCTCACCTTACAAATGAGAGAGATAATTTAGGGTTCAGTTCTTTCCTGCCTTGTGTGTTTATAGTGCTATACGTGGAGGAAACTACCAAATCTGAACTCCTCCTTCACATTACTTTGTCACAGGTAGCTGGTAGGTGAAGATTCCTGGTGACAGCCATCGCAGTCTCTTCTGAGCCAAACTTTGGTTTGGTTTATAGCAGAATATAAAAGAACAAACTCAAAACCTGGCTCTCTTGTAGGCTGCTTTTCCACATACAAGATAATTATTCCAAAAGACATTAACACTGACTCTCTGGTACTCAGCTCTCAAGTTTCTCCAGATTTGCTTTAGATTAGATACCCTTTTCATAACTAGAAACCTTTTCAAGAATTTAGATATTATTCTAAGGCTGTATTTTTGGTCTGCTGTACATTACAGCTGAGAAAGTGAAACAAAAGATGTTCCTCCAAACGGTGACATAATTCAAGCTAACTGGAGGCTACTTAAAATTTTCTTCCTGTTTTTAAGGGCCATTGACTTACCCTCCTGAGGAATGATGCGAAGAGTTACACTGAGACCTGCATCTTTAATTAGCTTCACAATATCTGCATGAGGCATGTTAATAATAGACTGGCCATTCACAGCTAAGATCCGGTCTCCAACTTTAAGTTTCGCACAGCGATCCGCAGGACTTCCATCAATTATCCGCCCGATTTTATGGGGTACAGCTAGACAAGGAAAAATAGTCACAGTTAACGTACGCTGCAACAAATGGTGATGTTCACAAGCAGAAGAAAATTAGTTCATTTCGAAGAAAGTTCTGCATGAATTAAAAAAATGGCTCGTGTATAAACATTTAAGAATATAAATTCTTATACAATGGCATTTCCATTAACACAATACAGATTTCACTAAAATTTCAGAATCCAGATGTGCATATATATATGGCATAGACATATGAAGTCCAAATTCAGCTTATGGTCCAGCTAGTTTGCAAACCTGGCACGTAACGAGATAATAAACAGATCAGGAGAACAATAAGGCATTAAAACAGTGAAGGGGATAAATTTGCACAATAAGTAGTAGTCATAAATTGCCTCCCACCTCCTAGTTTGCAGAATTTCTTTATTTGTATCTTGCAACAGAGGCACTACAAACATGATTTATTTTATATACAAATAGATGTTATTACTGAAAATGCCCAGGGTTCACTAAATTGTTCTCCTCCTCCATTCAAATATGTTAATTGATAAATAGAAATCATACTGAAGATTTATTGAGATGTGCAGCTTTTAATTAGATACATGCCAGCCTGAATTTACAGCTAATTATGAGTGCATAGACACATTTACTACATCAAATAGACATGCACACATACACACAGTCTCAAAACATTACAGATCAACATTGCTTCTCCTTTTGCTCTTCTCTGTGGTTCCCCATCTTCCTCTATACGCCATCCATTCTCTTGTTTTGCCTTTTCCCTCATTTCCTGATGAAAAATTTCTAAAAATTACTCTTGATTGTTGTCCCAGTATTTCTTCCCTATTCTCCTCCAGTTTTGACATGAATTTGCTACATGTGTATTCTATAGCTGACTCTTCTTTCCTCTCTATCTAGACTCCCCAAAGAGCGTTTTTCTCTCTCCACTACTCATAAATACACTTATCAGTTAAATTTGACTATATATTCTATTAATATCATAATGGTGTCTGAATATCCCTCACCGATCCCGCATTTCAGTCTTGGCAAACTTAGCACAAAGCTGCTCAGCCTCATTATCCACCCGCAACTGGTGTTTAATAACAGTTGAGTTTCTCTTTTTTTTTTTTTAAAGAGTATATCCTTAAAATTCTAATATCTAAAGAGAACTTGGAGAAGGTGAAAGAAGAGATCAATCAAGTATTTTTTTTTAAATATCTAGGCTATCAATGGTCATACAAGCCAGTGCCCTAACAGGACATGTGTTCAGAATACTCCATCACTGCAGAACAAATTTCTCAGCCCTCTGAGAAACATTCCCTGAAGGTGATGGTGACAAACGCAGATTGCACATCTCATGCAAAGTCACAATACGCATACCTCAGAGTGACTTTTGTTTCTAGGATAGACACAAGTGTTGTTGAGAGTGTTAAATATTAATTTTCTGAGAACTGAAAATATAAGTGAGTACTCTGAAGTGCAAGCCATAATCAAACTGCATGCTTCTTTACCACTATAGTTCAGGCAAGAATATAAATTAAATCATGGCTTTGGTAATACGAACACAACTAGTGTACTTCAGAAATGTCTTGCTGCTTAGGAAATAAGCACCTAATTTATGCCGCATTATCTAAACCTTTCTGTGTTTTTAAATATACTAAATATGAATAGCCACACTTTGTACAAAACTTGTGTTTATTTTGCCTGCAATGCAGATGTATAACTGCCACGCATGGATATCGGTAAGTAAACAAGTGAAAGAGTAACTTGACACTGAAACGTTCACACAGAGCCTTTCCCATCAATTCTTAAAGCATCACCAAGAATCGTTTAAGCTAAGACTAAAATGTGCCTGTTTCTCGTGTATGTAATAAAAGATCTGTCTGAAACTACCACGTCTGCAGTACACATCAGTGGAGATCTGAAAATGAGACTGTCTCATATGAAAGAGCAAGAAATTTGGTAGGGGAAAAAAAAGGGGAAGTATGATGGCCGAGATGCCATAGTCAAAATTCCCACGCTTGCCCTTTCTAACCATAAAGAAGGGGGTTTTGCTAGCCTAAATAATTAAGTAAAGGCATCATTTCAGTAGAGAGGGGGGCGGGTGGTGGCTGGGAAATCCTATTAATTTTCCAGAACAATTTTTGTTGGACTTCTCGCACCTGACAAATGAATAGAGCAGATGTCTGCATGTGTGAGATGTCTGCTAAAATCAAAGCTGGAGGTGGGAGAGCCATGAGAGTCTGATTCAGCTCCAGATCCTGAGAAAAGGGAAGGGAGGGAGAAAAAGGAGAAACTTTGTATTCCTTTTTATTTCCTCTTAAGCCTAATGGCCTTTACCTTCCCGATAAAGGTATCTACTCTAAATGTTTCAGTATCGCTGCACTCCCTTAGTTCTGCCATGCTAATGGCAGCACTAATGATCAGCAGCAGGTGACCTTCAGAACAAAGCTCATGTTTGTCAAGGTACCTTTTCTACTGCACTTCAGTTTTTGATGCTTTAATGCTCCTCTTCTGAGGTTGTATTGGTGCAATGTGTTGTCATATGATCTTGCTGCAGAGCGGGGTGTGGAAAGCTTTTGCAGAAGGAACCTGATTCTATCAGGTTCTGCAAAGGACACCACCGGTATGCTATATTAGGGTTTCATGGGCAAATCCAGTGAATTACTAATGAAACTCACAGCCAGTCAGCAGAAGCTGGTTTCTGTCGGTTTCTAGATAATATGAGGAGAAGTTTATGTCCTGGCTCCTTCTCTCCCAGTAATATCCCAAGGAGTTTCTGGTCTCTGCTTGCTCTTCCCAGTGGAGCTCTGCCCGAGTCTCCTCCTAAGCCACAATATCCTGGCCACCATCGTCCCTGCTGCTGCCTTGGGACGGGAGGATTTATTCAAGGGTTTATTTACAAGCATGAGTGCTTCTAAGGGATGCATTTTATCTGATGTGCAGGTTGTTCACAAAACTATGAACATGTTAGAATATGTTAGAAAACTTTTTAAGAGCCTTTGGTGGTGAAATACTTACTGTGAAGGGATAAGAAGGAGCTACTGTCATAGGGGATTAATTAGGTAAAAGCTGAGGAACAAAGGTAGAAATGAACTGTGAATTTCCATAATGGAGAATTTTTATCATTCAGAACGGTCACATCTGAACCAGACGTGGAAGAGCTGTAAAGCTGTCAGTACCGAGTGGGTTGAGTGAAGTGGCAGACAAGATCTCATGAAAAGAAATGCAAGATGATGCACATGGGGAAAAAATAACCCTGCCTAAGCTTAACCAGACATGAGCCCTACATTAATTATTACCACTCAAGAGGTCTTGAAATAAGTGTGCCTACTTCTGTAAAAACATAAACTCAGTAGAACAGTAAATAGAACTTTAAGAGTTAGAAAAAGAACAGCCGATGAAACAATCTATTGCTAGTTACTACTGTGCACCTAAGTCTGAGTGTTGCTGATAGTTTCAGTATCCTTATCTCAAAAATCATAGCACTGAGATTCAGAGAAAGACAGGATGGCAGTCAGAAGCAGAAAACAGCCTCTGCTCAAAGGAGTTGTCCATGAACTCTTTATCTGCAGCTTGGAGAAGGGAAGGTGGGACAACCTTCTGGAGGGCCAGGAGAATGAAAGGATTCAAAAAGGGATTAGGCAAATTCACACGCGTGGATCCACTGCTGATTAAATCAGAAAGTCGTGGTTGCGAAAGCTGAGGAGATGCCTGGGGAAGGTCCTTGCCTGCTGTAGGTGCTGTCCTCTCTGCCACTGGTTACGGCCAGGGACAGCACGGAGCTGTGCGGCTCTTTGGTCTCTCCCAGCATCACAGGTCTCTTCTTGGGAAGAAACCTCCCGTGTTTGGTAATTAATCAGGGCTTTGTTAACACATCATATTTTTTTTCTTAAATTGCATCTTCAGTACTTTATTTTTACGTAAGCAGAACATTTAATAATGTAACCTTTTAAAGGAAGTCCCAGATCACTTGACTGGTGGTAAATGATTCCACTCACCCTTAAAAATTTTTATGAATCTATTCACACCTCTTTTAAGAATTTGCCACAAGCTGTTCTCCAAACATATGTACATTTTGAACACACACACAGTGGCGGCACGTGCCTGGATTAGACTCTGTAGAGAATTTGATCCACTTATTTCAAACCACTGACTTACCTGAGCAGCATTCAATATTAGTGGGCTACACAGAAACACTTGGATTTGTGGCTTCCCCCCACCCCCCCTCAAGAATCCCATTATTCACGGTGAGAGTGAGCACAGAAAACAAGCTACCCCTTTGCAGGACAATTCATTTCTTAGTTCTCTCAGACTACACAATGGATGAGATTGCAAGGGAAAAATATTATGGTAAACGGATTTGTACAGATTTTTTTAACTGTTGAAAATATGGGAAATTAGTGAGAAACGGTTTATATGTATATAAACCATAGAGTCCTTCAAAATGGAATTAGAAGATTTTTTTCTCTAGTACTATTAAGTCATTCAAAATGTGATACTCAGGAGTGATATACATGGATATCTACCTTAAGAAAAAAAATGAAAAAATTATTCCAAGGCAGAAGACATAATCTTAGATCCAAAAAAATCTAGCAGAGAACAGCAATGCTGTAAAAACGTTTCCTAACAACGGATCTTATGATGGGATCTAATTTTTCTGCAGTGTGTTAAAAAATTTGCCACTGCAGGAATTTTTGACTTCTGAGTGCACAAAAGCTTCTAGGATATCTGAAGTCATCAACTCTACCCCTAAATCTCCCTCAGATATTTACAACATTTATGTCAGGACCACAAACCGACCCAGCACTAGCACCTAGCAGCTGATGCTTTCCCAGAAGGTAGTTAATTGTGCAATGATCATTATCAAAAGAGAACTTGAATTAAAAATTAAGAGGCAAAATGATTTAAAAGAAATTTTGCATTTAGAAAATGGATAAGGTATGCTTTCAGTAACTTACTGGTAACTACAAGTTCACATTTTTCTACATATTAATATTTTTACTTGATAAAATCACCCACATTTACACTCCATGATCCAAATTAACATCCTTCCCACACCTTCATGTCATAGAAAAGAAAGAGTAAATTCTGTGGCTTTACACCTGAGGGTCCGTATGCTTGGGTCAGCTGTACACAAAGCCAGAGCAGTTGCTGAATACAAATACTGCTTCTAATGTTGTATATTTCTGTCAGCCTCTTGCTTTTTGAAAAGTAAAATGATTTCTCCTCACTTGGGTGACCCATATGCTAGAAATAGATGATTCTAAGAAGATGTTACCAACAAATAATGCTCTTCTGGTTTACACCAAGAATTTTTTTACACCTATTCAGTTCTTTTAGTCATAACTGTTGAGACTGTATTTTGTAGAAAGTAGCTCTACTGTTTTTTCCCTAAATAGTAGCTAAATGTCAAAAATGATCAGTTAAGGGGAAAAAAATCAAACCTCTACTTTATCTATTAAACCCTCTGGCAGATAAATTCTTGCAATCTTTTCTAATGTTAACGGATATAGATAGTAAACCAAGCAAATGAACCTTCCTGAGCCAGCTGTCCTTTTCAATGTTATATGGCTGATCACATGAATATTTATTATATCCTCAATTCTCAAAAGGTGCAAGACTTTTCATTCAACCAGCAGGCTCCAGCATATCAGATTTTAATTGAGAGAATATATTAAATGTGAACATCTGTAATTTCATTGCTACTGAATAATCTAAAATTTGGGAAGCTTGAGTAAGGTGGACTTTCTATTAGGGCTAATAGGCAAGCAAGATAAAATATTTTCCTGAAATTTATGCGCTATTTTACGTGACACTCATTTGGAAAATAGAAATCTATGGCATGCTGCATAGTTGCAAATGACAATAATCCCTTTTGTTTATAAGGTTAATGAACCTTTGAATTGAAACATCCCATTGTGTGTCGATATGGAGCATATTTAGTGGCACAGCATAAGAAACTAGGTGGGAAGCAGTGCATGCAATTTAGAAATCTGAAGATCTAAGAAAAACTGGGCAGCAAAAAATTAACAGAACTTAGGTACCTTCATCCAGGCTTCTCCTGGAAGTAAAATGGGCCCTGTGGAACTGTTAGAAAACCCTTGATTCCCTTCCCAGGTTTGTGCTAAGAAAACTCACAGAGTTTGTTCTTTGAAAACACAAAAGCAGCCCCACTGGTTCCAAATGACCTATTCAGGAACAAAGTCGCCTAGAGAGGGGAGTGATGTGGTTAAGGTCCTCCATGCTTTATTCTCCAAAAAATATCAAATAGCCAATTGAGTAGTTCATGCCCGCAAACAGCAGCAACGTATTTTCAGTGATATTAAAAATATCTTTCATCTCTTAAGGTTATTTCATTATTATTAATTGCTTATATTGATTTGGAAAACTAACTCAGGTAACAACTTCTTTTAGCTCCAAATGATACTATCAGTTAAACAAGCTTAGAATGTGTGTTTTTGTAGCTGAAGAGGCAGAAGAACAGCTCAAACTTGAATATCAAAGCCAAGCAGAAATGAGACACCAGATCCTTTGCCCACAAGTCACCAGTATCTTCCACAGGCGACTCACGCTGCAGGTGGGTTTTCACTCTCCGTTCCAAAGACCTCCAAGCTGGGGAAGATGGACATCCTGATTTCCAAAGCTTGTTTTTCTTTAGCATTTGCAGATTGGTCACAGAAAATTGTGTCCCCAGGCACATTCTTACCCAGGAAGAAGCATGGGTGAAATTGCAGCACAAATAACTGTCTCAAATCACACAGTTATCATTGATCAATAAGCTGTTTTTTATCTCTCAACTGCAAGGAGTTCAAAGAAACTCTGAGGCTGAATGGGACTTATTTCAGGACGCTGTTTTCTGCAGTCAGCACAGGCTTATCTTGGATTTATGGTTTTTAGTTAAGACTGCACGTTTTGAGAAATGAGAGAAACTTCTTTCATTAGACTCTGTTTTATCATGTTTTGAAAATCCAGCAGTCATTGGCATATGCAGTGTAGGGGCAAATTAAATCTAAAATTTCTCTTTTGCTAAACAGGAGGAAGATCGTAACAGGTATGCACAGCCTTCTGCCTTTAATTTTTTAAAAATTGTTTATTGATGATTCCCATACTTTCAGTTTGTTTACGCTTTATACCTGTGCTAATTGACAGTAGCTGCTACAGTAAAATTCATGGAAATATTGCCAATTTTTCAATTTCACTGGAAGTTGCCAGTTAATGAGATCTGTTTACAGCACATGGTTTCTTTCTACAGAAATCAGGGTGTTAAGAAATTTACAGGGGATCACAAATTCTTCTGCTAGAGAAAGCTGCCTCCCAAACACACAGTAAAAGCAGCAGGAAGATACAAAGTAGGCAGGCACAAGCGTACTCCATAAAGCTCTAGGACAAATTCATCCAGAAATCTCCTTCTGGCCATTTCCAGCTGGCTGTAACTGCTTTTCCATGGGATGCAGATAGTGAATTTACCTCGATATCCTAAAAAGCTCCACGAGAACGGAGTTTTACCACAGAGGACACACACTATTGAGTATTGTCCTAAACGTAATGCAATGGGCAGATTAATTAATTCACGTTCAGTATCCTAGCTGTAATGTGACTCTCAGAACTGTCGTGTGAGGCAATGCCACCCCGGGCGCAGCTGCGGCTCCATAGCCTCACACGTTGCTGCAGGACGCTGGGGACTCGGAGAGGACAGCCGCAGGAGAAGCCCGTCCTCGCAGAACCATATGCGCTGCAAGTATTTTTTACTGGGGGAAGCACGAAGGTGTTCCTCAGGACAGGACTTCAGAACCAGGCTGTAGTTTGCTCAGTTTAGCCACTTAACTCTGCCACCGCACCAGGCCATCTAAAAGATGGTCGTAATTTGAGGAGCAAAGGCATTTGCCTGGGAAGGTCTCCACAGAGCCATGAGGTTAAAGCAGTCCAGATCCACCCCAAACTAAAAGCTAAAAACTAGAGTTTGTAACTTCCAAGCACTCAGCTGGGAATGCAACCCAGTCCTTTAAAGAAGTACTACTGGAGATAACAAAATTTTGATAACCTATGTGTAGCCCGCATAGCAAAAGAAAGCACAGAGTAAGGTCGAATTAAGGTGGCCTGTCTGGAGAAGAAAAAGCACCCTTTAGTGTTGGGATGGGGTCTGGAGGAAAGCATGCCAATATGTTTTAGGGGCGGTGGAAGTTAATCCTTTTATTAGGAACAGGTCAGCGGCCTGGCCAGGTGAATTCTCTTTTGTTAATCTCTTAGCAATCTAAGATCATCTGCGTTCTGCGCTAGCCAAAACAACTTGCTCCTGGACGTACCACTCAAACACATTGCTTTATTTATACACTTTATCTTCTTTTACTGATACAATTTTGAAGTACGGCTGACCTTGTCTACGCCCCTGCTTTGCCCTGTGAAATCTCTTCATTCAATCCTTGTCACTCGTTTTCCACTCCTGATCCGTCCCACATCAGAACTGTAGTTAGGTGCAAGATAATCCCCTGTGCTGGATTAGAGAACACCCCAAGCAATGCTTTGACAAAGGGGAGACAAAATTTCTACCATTATAGAACACAGGAAAAGAAATGTGCCACAAGAATTGGATGCTTAAGCAAGTACCACTAAGTCAAAATTACATCCAGATCTAAAGGCTGGCTCCTAACTACTTAAGAGTAATTTAAATAGCAACTACTACAGTGCTGCCTATCACAAAATGGGAAAAAATAGTCTATTCCCTAATTATGGCTGTAGTCCGCCCTCATTCTGTGCCTGTACCAAGGGTAAAAAAATACACCTGGCATTTAAAAATTTCTGCAAGGCAAAGGCAGGTCTGTAAATCAATAGTGATGATGAACCCCTTGCAAAGCATGTTGAGCAAAAAGTTGACCAGGACCTTAAGCCTTGGAACAAGAATTACATCCTCAGTTCTAGGAGCTCCAGAGCCTTTTGTGGCTCTTTTCCAGGTCAGAGGGAGCATGAAGCACTCCTAATAGGCTACGTGGGAGCAGCGCAGTGTGCGCTCCGTCAGAGAGGGTGGGAAGGGGATGTGAGACTCAGCTGGAGCGCTGCTCTGACTTCATGGGGTGGTCCTACAGCTTCACAGCCAGAACTGGTTTCAACTCTCCTGGCAAACACCCAGAGCATGAGCTTTTGTGTAACCCCTTGAGCTCTGGGCCAACTGCAAAGCAGCAAACCCATGGACCTGCAGCTCTGAGGGTAGTAGCAGCTCTGCTTGAATGACTACCTCAATTTTAACAGTGCTTGAAGCACAAGTGCCCAGTGACACAAGGTTCATGCTCCTGTACTGAGCAAGAGCTGTTGTAATTTGTTGGATTGTAAAACACAGTTCATAAGTGTGATTTCAAGAACAAGGACAATACTTTCAGTGCACGATTAATTGCCTTCTTGAGTAAAAGTGATGATGATACTTACACTTCCAAGTCCTCAAGTCTTTTGCTTTTACAAGAAAGTAGAGAGGGGAATAGATTTATCAAAATAAACATTCTTAAATCAAAGGAATTCTTCTTCACTGTGCCCTAAGGATGCTCCCAGTGAGACGACTTCTTAGGTTATGCTGTTCCTAATAGTGTCTGGCACTACAAGATATTCCCTCTTCTGACCTATTTTGCCCATTTAGATTCTTTCAGCATTGCCTTGCAATTACTGCATTAACATTTAACTGCATATGTTTAGGGTATGTCCGCACAGCACCGTCCTGTGTCACGTGGGGATGCACGACCTGGCACCAAGTGCGCTGGCTCTGAAATCAGAAACGCTGGAACTGTAGTACAACATTTCACCAAATTAACATACTTCTGCTATGAGAAGTGAGTGAGTACCGAGGTGCTTGACATGGCACCATGCAGATCCATCTTTCTATATTCATGTAAAGTTATATTATGGACATTACACCTCCTACATCCAGTTAGTGGATACTTTCCTGCTGTTAGTACACTTTCTACCCTCCAATTGTGCATTTTAATCAAAGGATTTTAGGTTAATTCAAGCTGGAAGGGACCTTAGGAGGTGTCAGTGGCTGTTGCTGAACTACTTCTTGTCTTTCTTGTATTGAAGGGCCCAAAATTTGGATGTTGTTTTCTAGATGGGTCCTAATGAGTGCTGAGTAAAAGGGGATAATAATTTTCCCCCAATCTACTGGCTATATTCCTCTTAATATAACCCAAATTAATTCACCCAAATAAACATTAAGTAAAGAAAATTAACCTCCCTTAAACTACAAATAACCAATGATTTTTAGGCTGCTTTTATTACTGATGACAGATTATGTCATTTTCATTATATTTTTCTACTACATTTTTGGAATGGAATTCACATAGAAAGGGTCTTCTCTGTTCTGTCACTGTCTACAGCAAATGTAATTTTTTGGTTCATTGCTGTTCCTCTAAACTTAGGATTTGGGTGCTCTTTGGGATCACTGAAATTCAATGCAGTTATTATTTGAATAAATTTGGTTGTCACTTCCACATCAGACTGTCATTTTCCTTTACTATTGGAGGTGTTCAGCTGAGGTTCAACAGTGGCTACCTATGTAGCTGCTTGGGGAGAAAGAAAAGTACTACAAGAACGTGTCGGAGGGTAGAGGCAAAGCAGGATCTTGAACCTGGGTCTGTTGTCCTCAGCAGAATACTCCAGTCACAGAACTTTTGGTTGCTTGGGCATTTTCTCTTTCTCTTCCTCTCCTCTTTCCCTCTCCATCTCCCCCAACCACAAACGCTATCTGTGAAATAATTTTCTTGAAAAATTCATGACTAACTTAACCGATTAATATGTATGTATCCCAATGTCCTCTATGGATTATTTTTTTTCCTGTCTGATCTTCTGCAAAGGACTTCCATTTGTCTATTATATTCAATAAAGTGAAAATTCAGAGTCCCAAGAGGCTAATTATCCATAGTTTTGTTACAATATTAATTCTGGCAATCATGGAATTTTAAAATTCAGCTGAGGTAATAAGAAAAGCAACTCTTTCAATAACTGCATGATCATGAAATACTGCAAAGAAGTTTTCTGAGATCATTTGCTATTGTGAGATATGGCTTTCCCAGTACTCTTAGTTGCTGTTCTGTTATGAATTTAGCAGAGTGAAGGTTGACCCTAAAAGTTAAAGATGTTATTTTATTTCCGCAGGAAGCAATTTTGGGTAGAAGAACAGTTCCTTCAAAACGTGTTTTGAAGTCAGGGAAAGGACTGCATTTGACTGCAACTTGCAAAATAACAAATGTTCTCACTTGTCTTGGTTTTTCAGCAGTGGTCAGCATTCACGATTTCAGGTGGATTCGGTGGGAGAAATGGATGTCTCTCAAAGCCTTTCATAGTTCCTCCTTCCCAGGGGCTTGGCTCTCGGTCAGTTAAATGCCATTTGAAACACCCAAGGGTGACCCTGTGCCTGCAACTGCCACTTCCAAAGGGCTTGAGTCTCCTGTAGGTCCTATGTCACATCTGCCTGACCTCTCCCTAGATGTACCTAGGACATCTCAAAAGACTTCAGATGCCTATATTAAAGCAATAAAGTTGAGCCCAAATAAACATCAGTTTTCCAGACATAAAGTGAGCTATAATCATTAAGGGCAGATGCTGCCACTACGCTCACTATCTCCCTGTACTCAGTTGTAACTTTTATACTATGTATAGTCCAGACAGCTAAAAAACTCAACCTCCCTGCACCTCTGTCTAACCAGTTTTTCTGTTTGCCAGTTGCTTCTACAGGGCTCTAACTGGACAGCTGCTGCCATGGAGTTTGCTGTGATCTCAGCTTTTATTTCAAGTTCCTGAACTTCATCTTGATTAAAAAAAAAAAAAAAAGTGTAATTAAATTGAATGTGAGGGAGTCATTTATTCACATAACCCCGTTTACCTGCAGAGTGTCTCTTTGGAATATAGGAACAGAGAAAATCTACTTTGTGGGTGAATCCTGTCGTACTCTGACAGCCAAATGAGTGTGTGAAGCACAGAGCCTCGGAGGCCAGAATAACCTTTCGTTTTGTCCAAGACACAACAGAAAAACAAATGGTGCCCCAGAAGCAACCTTGAGAGTCCTTTCAGTTTTAATCTCTGCAGCGATTAATTAGCAGATGTCGGGGGGGTGTGTGTTTGTTTGTTTATTTTTTTAATTTGGGGTGCACTTGAAAAAATATAAGCTGAAAAATGTGGTTTACTTACTTATTGTGGACCCAGATTCGGGCCTGTTCAGGGAACTGATGATAACAAAGCCAAAGCCTTCATTCTCCTTGCGGTGGATCACGACGTCACTGGTCTGCAGGCTGTGAGAAGTGAAACCCTCGGGGGGTGTAGCATTGCTACTCGAGACAGCGTGATTGCTGTTAGCATAAGTAGCGTAGTCACTTCTTGGAGAACTGTGGTGCGTAGACACCGAGCCTGGGCTTCTGCCATTCTCTGGGCACGGTTCTCCTACAACATAAATCACCCCAGTATTACAGTCTGACTTGCTCAGTGGCTCTGTGACTTACACTACATTTGCTAATGCAACATGAATACAGTTGACTGTCTATAGCCCAGACTACCGCAAGTATTAAACTAAGGGCTGTAATAGATGCAGAGAGACAGGAATCTACACAATTATGCAAAACATTCAAGGGCAATCGGATAAAGCAAGCATGAACGCTCACTGCTAAGCTATCTACAAGAGAGGAAAGGAAAGTAAGAAACAGTGGCTATCTGGATTGCAGAAACATTAGCAAGCACTATTCCCTTGTCTGCTGGTTGATCTGTCATCAAGAGGAAAATGTGACTGTCTAATCCAATATAAAATTATTTATGTTTGGATTAAAAGAATTTAAGCAGGCAGCTAACACAGAGTAATTAGGATTAGCTGCATTACGTTCTTCTTACAAGTTGATTAGCATGCTCAAAAGACGTTCATGGAACAGAGCAGTTAGTTACACAATTGAAAAATAATCACAGATAGTTTTTCTGTGGGTGTCATGACAGCAGCAGTACTCATTTAAAGGTTTTGAAGGTGCTCTTGCATGGCGAGTTGGAAAGGGCCGAAGTGCAAATGGAGTCCATCCACACTTCACTATTGCTTTACAGTAATAAGAACAGGGAACAAGTTAAATCTTGTGCGATTACACACTTTTTTAGTACAAGTATTTTGGCAATTGAAAACAGTAAAGTTACACTTCCAGATGGGAAAAAGGATTTATATTCCTCGCAGATCTAAGTTGTTTACACAAATCAGTATTTATTGACAGTTTTAATACAGAACTTTCAGATGAATGTAAGTAATATGTTTCCTGTTCGGAGCGAGGAGAGTGGCAGAGTAATTCTACTGAACATGTGAAGAGCTTATGCACACACACATACATCCTAGGAAGAGAGCTTGCAAATTAGACCTTCAGTGTGTATGTATTAATAAAATAAACATCATCCAAGGACAAGCTGTTGTTTTCTCAGTCAGGTGTGTCCTTTACAGTCCTTCTGAAACTACGAAATAAAGTGATTAGAGAAAATAAAGAGGAAGAAAAACAAACAATTATTATACTCCTGCATTAGAATTGAAAATCTCCAAGAGTTATTGAACCAAACCTGCAACTAAATGCCATAGTCAGTGACAAGAGAGATCTCATTTTCTGGCTGTCACGTTTCAGAAAACTGAATACTGTTTATGTCAGTAGGGCTGCAATAGAAAGGAAATTTCTCTTACCCTGCAGAATGACCAAGAGCTGGCTTGGCCATAAACGAATGCAACTGAATGCCATTAAGTATAGGAAAAGAAAGATAAAGGGGGAAAAGTTTAAATGGCTATTCACTTGTCAGCTGTGCAGTAGATATTCATCAGAAAAACCACATTTTGCTTCTGCCTGTGAAAAAATGGCACTTTAATCCGCACTGCTCTGAATACCACATTTTCCTAATCAAATTGTTTTTCAGAACTTGTGAATGGTGATTTTCTGTTCCAGATCAAGGTAAGTATCTGCGCAAAGCGGTGATTCCAGGTGAGGCTAAGATTTGTACATCAGCTATCAGGCAGGTGAGGAAAGCCCCTCTACTGTATACATGCACGCCAGTGAGAAATTCACACAAAATCAAGTGGCCCGATGTGCTCGAGTTGCATTTTTCAGTCATGCCCAGCACCAGTCCTTTTAAATTTTTTCCACAAAGCTTATGTTAAACCACGACGCATATCAAATTAAAATCCTGCTCAGTTCCTGAAATGCTTAAACATTAATGAGTTACACACTCTACTCCCCACTGTGGCACTCTCAGGGCCCAAGAATAACTCCAGGTGTTTTACCAGCTTGCTTCATCTTCTGTGCCAGGAGACCAGAGTGTCTAATAGACCCTTTTATTTAATATTTAACAAGCAGCAGCAAAGTCTGTCATCCACTCTGTGCTAACCCTCTCGCTAATTTTGCCTGCGGTCTGTACAGCTGGCTGACCCAGGATAGGTGCTAATCGCAAGCGCTCGGCAGATTACCTTGGTTATTGGCCATTTTCCTAGCGCTGGGGGAGCTGCGAGGGGGCGTCGCGCCGGGCGGAGGGGGACCTTTCTGGCTGGAGGACTCTGGAGTCAGTAACAGAAGAAAGTCAGTCCCGCGAGAGTGCGGCTGGCAGGGAGCTGCGGTGCCGCAGTGGGAGGGGGACTGCGAAGATGAAGGTGAGTGGGAGGGCGGCTTTTTGGCAGGGGAGCGAAGGGGAACGGCGCAGGCAACGACAGCGGATCTAGGGCACGGGGAGGCAGAAGACAGGACAGGCTGGGAACGTGGTTTTGCTCATTTCTGGTGCCTCAGTGAAGTGTACTCACCACAAATGTTTTAAAGGCTCTTAAATAAACTTCTTTCCTTGTGTAAGCAAAGGTTGCAATGGAACAGCAGCAGATTCTCCCATTAAAGCTTTAATAGATGCTGCCACACGTTTTTCCAGGTTCCACTGTTTTTCAATAATTGAGATGGAGCTAGTCTAAATGTTTAGTTTACTTCAGATTCTTCATATTGTTTTAGGTTTATTTTCTGATCATGTCTGTGTGAAGGGAGGATCCGGCCCTGTTCCTAGGAGCTGCTTGTGCCGTACAGAAGGTTTTCAGACAGCTTGTGTTGCAGTTGGGGGAAAAAAGTCCAAGTGGCATCAGTGAGACCAGAAATGGGCTTTTAACACATACAAGAGTGAAATGAGTTCTTGCTTTAAACAGTTAACAGTCTTTGAGCCTTTCTCTGATTGCTTATTGACAGGGTCAGCTTTAATAGCTTTAACTTAGGTGAACGTTTTTTCCCAAAAGTGGACCAGAGGAGACAGCACAGACCAAGACAGCATGGAACAAATCCAGAACACTCACGATCACCACACTGGGGTTGCCAATATTGTTTCCACTTCCGAAGGAAACAACACTCGGCTGTAATGTTTTTGTCACAGAAACGAGGGACACATATTTACAATTATTCTGTCTTCAAAATGACACAAACATTCACTTTGACTTTAATTTTCTCTATTTTTTTTTTTTTTTTTTTTAAACCAGCACCTGCCTGTGCTGTCAGCATTGAGCTTTGTTTTTCCTTTCACCTTTCCTGGCCTTCACTTACCTGTGGGTAGCACCTTTCTCCTCACAGTAAGATTCACTTGCCCATTTCGGGCAGCGTTATGCATAAGATCAATCACGTATCGGTGGGTTTTGCCGGCCACTGGAATCCCATCTACATACACCAGCTCATCACCAGGATGGAGACGACCATCTCGGTCTGCTGACCCCATGGCAATTACTGCTCCGATGAGAATCTAGGCAGCAAAGATACAAAATCATGTCATGTATACATTGACTCTCCAGTTTAGTGCTATGAATGTTGTAGTGATTTTCCCTTTCTGTTGAAATTATGGTAGTGATTCAGTGCAGGTGAAGAGATCTGTGTGTGTCTGAAAGCTGTGCTCCTCCTTTGTGAATATGACTGCAGATGCTTCCTTGCCTTTGGTAAGAAGGTAAGATGCTTCCTACCTGCGTAGGAGTGGTACACCTGAGAATCTTGATTTAAGGATGATCTGCCTGATATCTTCAAATCAAGATAATTTGCCTATAAGGAGTGTTGAGTTTATATAGACTACATAATGCAGAAGATCTAAACAGATTAATTCCATGTAAGGCTCCTTTTGGCTTAAAATTAGTCCGTGTATTTCTTATTGAAGGTTCCTCACTGCTGTGTGATTTAAGCACCTGGAGTAACACACTTGACGTCAGCAGTGGAAGTGACCCCGCTACACGGAGTTTGCTCTGGGACTCTTTAGGGGAAAAGAAGTGCTATATCAAATGTTGTTGCTCCTAATGAATAATTGCTCAGGTAGTGGTTGATTAACAAAATGGAAAAAGAGGAAAAATGTCAGCTTACTCTGGGCAGATGTTGTTTTCCCAAATCGACATTTAAATGTAATTTGTATGGGACATATAAACTAGTAAAAATTCTGTTCAAAACCTTTTAATGACTTTCTCCACTTTCTATGCACATAAATTCACATAATTTATTAGAAGAAGACATATATATTTTCCCTGCGGAATAGCTGGTACAACAGTTGAGATTGATTCAAACAAAACCTGCTTTCTTTGAAAGAATATTAAAGCATTCACAGAGCATGTTCCAGATTTTCCTCTCTCTTGTTCAGTGTGAGAGTGAGCACAGAATGATGAATATGACATGCCGTGTGACAATCCGCTCTAAATAATAAAAGACTAAAGCTATCAAGTATTTCTTTTCATGATGAACTGCAAAGGCTGGATGTGGTAGTCACACAGGAGGTCTTGCAGGTTTTTGTTTTTGTTTTTTTTTTTTTTTGTGGTCTTAGCTGCAGCGTTGTAAGTGTCCCAGCAGAGTGTTTAAATGAAACCCCATGTGGAGCCTGGAGAATTTTCCCCAGTTTCTAGCCTTCCTTTGGCTCACTTTTGCTTTCAAAACTTAGCAAAGAGAGAACATGACGTGGCATTTTCCTGCTTCCTGGTGTTCCTGGGATCCTGTTAAGTAGTGCCAGGCTGAGTTACCAGAGACACTCTTTCAGGTTCTCCATTCTGTTCTTCAAACAGTGAAAAAACATACCTCAAAGCTTTGGAAAATACTTTGTGCAAAATCCAACTATGAAATACGTATTTATGCTCCTTTACTGGACAGGAAAAAAAGCTGTCCAAAGCTACATTTAGCTACGTCTCCACAAAGTATTCTCAGAACTTTTACATTTGGGCATTTAATAGGAGTAAGAATTTTTTCCTAGTTATCTTGGGAAGAGATGGATGATAACTTTCTGCAGCTTGGCAGATTCTAAGGACTGTCTTCCTCCTTTGGTTTTATTGAGCATTTGCAGTTTCTTTATAATTGGCTGCCAAAGTATCGAACGATTTGTTCATCTTTAACCTTCGGAGAAACACAAATGCAGCTCACAGCATAGCAGGTGATCAGTATCTACAGAAAAGCGCAAAAGCTCTTTCTAGTTTTGACTAATTAAATAATTATTGCTGATACTTCACATGTCCGCAGTGGAATGGGATTGTGTTACTCATCTCAGTGGTGGAACTGACTCCTAGCAGAGTCCTACTTTAAACACTTCAGGTAGGTGTGTTTGTCAAGATGATGGCCACCATATCTGTTATTTGGTATATTTAATAGCAAGAATAACTTAATTTTCCTTCTTTTTCATTTTCTGTGTCTGAACTTGTTTCTTATCCAGTATATGCTCTCATTTCATGGCTGAGTAGTTTCCATAATAGTTATAAATTCTACAAGCAAAACATGAATTGGAAAAATATTTATCAAGATTATATTACCTTTGTAATGCAGTTTCATACTGGCATGAGATTGCTCTGAATGTGTGAGGAAAAGGATGACAACACATGAGCAATAAAGAGTTTGTACCAGAGAAAAGGGAAAGTTTCACCTATTGCTTGAGATTAAACATGAGAAATGCTCGGATTAGGAAAACTGTGGCAGAGCATAATCTGAAATTGAAGCCTGGGTCTACTAACTCATACATGTTAATCTGTTTTGATACTGAGTTTCTTTGTGATTCTTGGTAATTATTTGACTTTGTGTTTCAGTTTCTCTGAATATAACACAGTAGCTTCACAGGCACAGTAAAATTTAAGTAATAGCCATAAAAGGTGTGATTCATCTCACCTAATTTTAAGTGTCTGTGATGTCTAAATCCAAGCTAATCTTATGAACTCTGTCTAATCACTGCTAAAAATAGGAGCTCCTAAGGTGTTGGTCTGCATTATCCTAATGTTTTGCTATATGGACATCTGTTATGTCTTAGAAATGTCTGTTTCTTGGCACTGATCATAAAAGGAATACAGACATACATCTTGCAGGCATTTTTGAGAAAAATTCCAGTCAATCTGTGTTGAAAAGGTGAAACTCTTAGTATAATTATGTATATGTTCCTATGATTTTGAGTTTGAGCTGCACAAACGTATCCAAAATACCTCTCCACTTTGGGACAGATATTTGCAACTTCAGTAAAGTTCCAATTTATGTATATTTGCAACCTTTCAGTAATATTATAGTTCACTGTAATAAAGTCAGATTACCTCTCACTCCTCAAGTTACTGGGAATTGTGATAAACACCTGTGGTGGTATGACCTCATGAGATTTGAGAGGTGATTGGAACTGGCACAACCCACAGTCTTGATATTTGAAATTTCTCAATGAAGTTAAGTCTTTCTTTTGGAAAGCATCTTTATGCTTACAAGTATGCAAAGTGGCTTAGTCCAGCAGCACTTTCTCCTTCTAAGGTGCCAGGGAGCTAATATATCCAGAAGGAAACTAAGCTACAGTTGCTCTATAGTGTCGGTATTATCCTTCTAAAAAAAATTTATGTGTATTCTGCTTCTTTGAAAAACTTATTGCCTTATGCTGAAGAATCCATATTCCTTTTTAGAAACCAAACCACAAAGACAAAAGGCAATGAAAGCTTCCTTTTGTTCTCTGTTACCTGACTGCACAGCAGGAGAGCTGAAGCAAACATTTCAAAGCTTCTCAGCTCTTGTTTCACAGGAAATGCAGGGGTTTGGAGGACAGGCAGAAGCTGCCTCTCCTTTTCTGGAGGTGAAAGGAGTGGGAGGCTGCAGGTGGGCTGTGCATGAGAGAGCGGGGGAGCAGTGGAGGAGAGAAAACAGAGCTAAGAAGTCTTGTATTTTGAATACAAAATAGATGGAAACTAAAAAAAGTGGAGTACATCTGTTGCCTTTATTAGTGATAATTTCTGAGCAGTGAAAACAAGTAGATGGCCAACAAAGAGGGAGTGAGAACTGAGAAGTTCAGCACTGCAACATCTAGCTCTAAGGAGGCACCTTTTTGCCTCGTAGGATCCTCAGCCGCAAGCTAGGATCTTATTAATTCCTGAGGACTTTGAGACACGGTTTGTGGGGAGACATAAAGCCTGTTAGATGGATACATCTGGGGGAAAAATGCGTTTGTATTTGCAAGCCCCGAAATAGAGAGAGCAACCTTGAGGCTAAGTGCAGGCTGAGAGCAATTGTTTGGTAGGACAGTGAAGCGTCTTAGAAGGTGGTTCACAGAAGGCAGCATTTTTCATCCTGCTTTCCAAAAATAGCAAGGTGCTTATCTCTGCACTTGGCATCCAGCTATGACTCTTTGAGTTTGGGCAGTAAAGCCAGGTCAGTCCTTTGCTGAAAAGAACCTAGAAAGAGCTGCTTCCTCGGTAGCAGTTCAGTGCATAATGCATGAAGCTGGGAAGCAAAGGACTCGTTTCCAAATTCCTGCTCTACTGGACTGTTGAGCAGAGACATCAATTCAGGTCTTCCACAACTTCAGCATGTATTCTTAACCATCAGAATATTAGATAATCTAAACCAGTTTTCTTGCAGTCCTTTAGGCTGAAACAATTACATTTTATATAAACAATCATCTTTTAGAGGCATTTGAGCTGCACTTTTTCCCATGAGAATGTCGTAAAACTTCCAAACTGCAGAGCCAGTCAGACACTCAGTCTGTGACTACTTAATTAGCCATTTGTAATGAAAAAAGCACTAAAGGACAGAACACTGAGCAGACTTGTATCCAGGGACACTTTCCTGGAAGTGGGAAATGCCACCAGACACTGTTGTCTGAAGCAGGTGGAGGGAGATTTCAAATCTTCCATTAGTGCCAATTCTTTGCAGGATACAATGATAAAAGGGGACATTTCCTCTAGCTCTTAAGAGATTTCCTTTTTGGCTTCACCTGGTAGGTGAGCTTTGAGAACCCATACTGGCTGGGCCATCCAGAAAATACAAGAGAGATGCTTAGGTGGAGAATGTGAAGATGGTGGCTCGGTGGCCTTGTTTTATGTGCTCTGGCACATGCTCCGTGGAAGAAATTTAGATGCCAGAGGGGCTTCAGCCACACTGCAAATGTGGATGATGAAGCAGTGTTTTAACGTCCATCTGTACATCTACACCTTATTTAGCTTTGAAAATCCATTCTAAAACCCTCACTCTAAAATAGGGTCTCTGCATTTCAAACAGCACTTGAAGCACTTTTTTTTAGAATACAGTGCATTTGTTTCTTTTGACAGGAGGCATCGCTAAACTATTAATATTTATCAGTACTTCGACACATGTTGACAATTTTAAAATAGAGGAGCTTTTTTGTTTCTCAGAGCCATGTGTTGGTTAATGTTAATGCTTGAATGACAACTATATTATTCTGTATGAATTTGAGTATGGAATATATAAATCTATCAACTAGCTATATATTATCTCAGAAACGTGGTAACATAGGACTCAGACTATGCATAAGATTGTGATAATAAATGTTAGCGTTATCAACTTGGGATCAGTCCTCGCTGACAAACCATAGTTACATCAGCAAAATTATTCTGAAGGAGTACTAATTCTGCCTGTTCTCTCAAAATTATAGTATTTATATATATCATTAATGTACAAAAATATCTACAAATTGTGTATTTGCTTTATCTTATATTTTATTTCATCTGCAATGAATCTATGGTGGTTTTGTTATCTGTTCTTTGGTTACAGGGATGTCTCCCTTCTAAAGGTATCAAGCTATCATTTTTATGCCTGATGCATCACACGATGTTGCCATTTAACCTGGAACATGGACTACTGATCCCTGGTGGGGCCTTATGTGTTTCTGGAAATAAACTGCATTGTCAACAGTATCTTTTAACCTTATGCATATATATAGTCTGTCTACATTGAAACCAGTTATGCATAGTCTTACATAATCTGATTTTTAAAAATATTCTGCTTAAACTCAGTTTTGGAAAGTCAGGATTAAAAGATGCCTGGACACACTCTGCAGTAAAGGGCTGAGCGATGCACCAATTCTAATTTAATTCCTTCTGATTCTAACTTAATTTATTATGACATCCTTTAGATGCAGACAGCCTGAGAGGCCTGACTTTTTCTATGGATGAATGAAAAAACCATTTTACTTACAGCCTTAACATGGTGTTCATTTGGGTTCAGCTATGTAGTAGAATTTTTCTGACCTTTACACAGATTTTAGAGTTATAAAAAGGAAAGTCAGGAAGAAATAACTCACAGGCTGTCCAGGCTCATCTCCTCCCAGGATCCTGAAGCCAAACCCAGACTCCATTCTCCGAAGGTGAACATCCAGCTCCTTGTAATCGGGACCTGGTTTAAAGGGAAATTCCACTGAGCAAAGCATTTTGGCTTTGTCTTGAGAATTTGCACCATCTTCCCTCCCACCTTGTGTTCATTGCACATGACTAATGGCATCCTGGTTAGAGCTGGTGGAAACAAATGGGACACAATGGGTTGTAGACAGACAAGGAGGAGACTTGAAAATGTAGGTATCTTGGAGGATGATTATGTTCAGTAAAATACACTAAATCAAGCTAGAACACATTTACAGGAGAACAGTACTGGAAAAGTCTGTCCAAAATAGAGGTTATAAAGGTGCCTTCTTCCTACAAGTGACTGCAATATATACTGCTGTTCCACATCTGGCATTTAATTTGTGTTTTCCTTGCAGTTCATTAAAGCCTAAAGAGAATAAACTGAAATGGGAGATAAAGATACATAGAGAAATTAGCAGTCCAACTTACAATAGATGAACAATCATTACAGGCCCTTTTAGTTCCACATACAGATATAAAGCAGTATGTCTTTTTATGTAATGTAGCTCTTAAGTACTCCACTTTCAGGTAATACCCTCAATAAAGAGTTGTGATGAAAGCTATCATTATAAGCCTGAGTCTTAGGGTTTAAATTGAAAGCTAACATCATTAACTTGAACTCCTTAATGCTACTCAATTAAAGTCTCAACAGCTTTATGAATCATTAATATTGTGCTTCCATATGCCTGTGTAACTTGTCAGTAAACATATATTCTGCCCTGGAATATATCAGTTCAGGAACATAGTGTTTTTTAAAAGTCAATTTCTTATAAAAGTGTCTTTAGCTTCATTTGAAAGAGCCCATTGGTTTGGGTCTTGATGCCCTCAAAATATAAAAGAGAAATTTTGAATAAAATTTCAAATAATATAAAGTGAAACCCTAAGTAGTTAGAGGACTAAGAAGTTGTCTATTTTGACTATTGCTTTGTCTGTATGTTCAGAGATGCTTTAGGCTCATCACCTAAAGCAGGACAGTGATTAACAGGAATGGTCTTTTGTACAAATTGCACTCTGCTTGATAAATCGTGACAGCTTTTGGCCAGTGTCAGCTTGTTGCCAACCCCAAAAGACAAAAAGGGATGAGTAGGTTTATTTCAGCAAACTGATCATAATGTCTCCAGTTGTGCCTTGTTTTCTCAGGAGGAGAGGGACTACAGATGGCTGAAACATGGTACTTCAGAGGCTCCCATTTACAGGTCCCTCCCCAGAGCCATCTGTGGACACCTCACAAACTGCAGAGGTTAGTCTGGGATTAAAGCCGATTCAGCTTTTGTCAGGTCTTGTAAAGGCAGAAACGCAGAACTAGATGCAGTGGCTCTATGCTATGACTGTGTAATAAAAATCCTCCGTAGACAGCAGCACAGCGCACTGTTTCAGCAATGTATATAGGCATGACTGAGACCGAATCACAGATATTTCACTTGGTAAAAATAAAAGTATTACCTTTCCCTACCAACTTGTTTCTCATGTATATAGAAGACAAATACAAACAGATCCTAACAGCTTATTATCCTGATTTTTTCAATTTATTTGATAAATGTCTCAAAGGTGAATAAAAAAACCAAATGAAGTTTGTGCATGTACAGTATGTTAACTCAATGCAAATATTGTTTTAAAGTTGCGAGAGGCAAAGGAATTTTAAGATAAAAGCAATACCTTATTTGTACCTGATTTGCTGTGCCTAAGTGTAAGAAGGATGGGGCTCAATCCTGGGGAGAGGGCTTTGTGGATAGACACAGTGGGATCACCATTTACAGCCCAGGTCTAACAGTCAAAGGCGCTGTTTCCAGCAGTCTGTCACAAACCAAGCACTACTTTTATTTGCACACATGAAGGAATACGCACAGTGCGGAACACATTAAGAAAGTATAAGAATATCAGGATGTGAAGAATACATGCTCTGGCACACTGAGATGAAAGTTTCACTTAAACACGTACAGTTACAAAGCTGATCTGAACCAATGTTGGCACCAGACTCCAAAATAAGAGGTATTATTTTTTTAAGAAGAGGCTGTTTTTCTACTCACTTAGAATGGAATAGGTAAGCCAGATCAACTGTGGAAAGATTTAGGCTAAAACCGGTATATATGGGCATACTTTTCTATGAGCTCCAACACAGTTTGGAAGCCCTTGCATTAACTGACTATTCCATCACGCCTGCTCAGGAGAGCCTTCCTCCCAAAGAGCTGGAAGTTGGTAGAGCCCATTCTCTGCCAACTCTTACCAGGTCACTGAAAACTGGTTTTAAAAAATAATGTTCTTGTTTGTCCCACCAAGCAACGGAAACATTGAACTGGAAAGAATCCCTGGGTCATCTGGTCCAGCTCCCTGTTACTGCAAGCCTCTGCAAGCAAACAGCGCGCAGACCTTACCGGTGAAGGTGGCACTGGGTGCCCAAGCCTGTTTGTGGCCTTTGTCACTAGGTCACCTGCCTCTTTCAGCATTTCACAGGTGGATTTTACCCTGAGATTTTACTTACTTCTTCACAGTAATATCATGCTCTCTCCAGTGACTGACTAGTGTACGTAAGAGCCTTTCCTCCACTGTTGTTGCTGGTTGTTTCAGCTTTCATGCTTGGTATGATATGACTCCGCTGGCTGCACACTGACCAGGTCTCCATTGGTCTAGAGACAACTACAGCATAGATATCTGAAGTTTCGTGTCCGAAAGTGAACCTGATTTCCACCCTTAGTTTTTGTGCTTAGGTCATTAACGAAAATAACACAGAAGACTTATTGCAAAGCTCTCCATTAATATTATCCCTTCAGTCCAGAAACTGTTCTTTTAGTATAATCACCTATGCACTTTCTAAGCATTCCCCTTTACATTTTGTGCTAAACACTGTCTTCTCCAAACTAACATGGAAGTGCTCCAACTATAGCTGGTGTTTTGTAAAATGCCTAGTTGAAGTCTAGCTTGATTAAACATTCATCACTGGTTTGGTGCAAAAAATCAGTTACCAGGTTACTGCCACAACCAACTTTTGGTAAACGCCTTTTGCATTAGGTCTCAGTTTATCTCTATATTGGCAGTTAGTTTTTAATCAAAAATACGTTCTAAAGTCTTGCTGCTGATGAAATCCCTTTATTCCTGTTTCTTAAAGACAGGTAAGTTGTTCACCGTTATGTGTTTTTACTACAGGAGCTCATGTTTGGCAGATTTACTAAAAGCCACTATTATTTTAAACAAGCAGGTTCAATATTCCTGAATGTACATTGATCAAATACTCTTCTCCATATAAGTGATTACATTTCATCTGATAGTTCTTCAGTGCTTGCTTCTCTCGGATTCTGGTACTTTTTTTTTCCTCATCAAAGATTGTTAGATAAACTAAATTTTGCCTTTTCTTGCTGGAGCAGATTTTCAGTTAATCATACAAAGAAAATTACCTATACTTACAGAAAAGTGACGCTCCTGTGCCTTAAAATATACCCTGCAAAATGGTGGTTAATATAACTTCATTATGGAAAACACATCTTTTTTTCTCTTTGTAAGCTTGATTAGCACCTTGTGGTTCATGCCAAATAAGAAATGACTAGGTTCGTAGACACGAGACTCAAGCTAAGACGGAATTAGTACAGTCTTCTACACAGTTTGCTTTTCCTTCCAGTCAACTTAATACACCTGAACGTTCCATCTCCCTCCTACCAGTCTCACAGAAAGGAGAGTTTCAGCTTAAAGTCAATATTTCTGATCATATAATACGAGTATCCTGTGCAAGAATGACAATGCTCCATGTTCTCCCTTGTCTCTCTGCACATTTGTATCAGAAAAAGAACTTTAGATTTGCCTGCTAGTAACTTCATTGTCTCTTTTACAGTTATAGCATTGTGCTTCTTCTTCTGTAAAGGAAAACTTTCTTAACTGATCGTTTGGTCTAGAAGAGAAAAAAACCCAATTCACTTTGCTAGGTTATAAAACCGGCTGGCTCCCCCGTGAATTTGAGAACCGTATTAGACAAGCTGTGATCTGATCATTGCTGCACAGTGAGGGTGGTAAAGAGGATTGGGAAATTCTGCTTTCTGGTTCCTGGACGATGGGGAATCTGCTTTAAATGTAAAGGCACCAGAATAGATTGTTACTGAACAATAGTGAGATCTCATAGGTGAAGATGTGATTATCCACTCTCAGCTACATTTCCGTACCGTATTCATTTGAATTCCTAGGTGAATTACACATTGATAAGTGTACATGCAATTGTTTCTTAAAAGTATGTAGAGAAAATATATCCCTGAAGATGATTAATTCATTTTCTGTAGGAGTCAAGTTGCACAAGTGCTATGTGATTTTTATAGTGATAAACTTGGTATTTTGGATGGTGTTATAAATTTTGAGATGGATTTTTTTTATTAAATCTTTTCTATATTGCAATTAAAACAAGGATGAAGAGCTTTGTTGTAATATTTTTATAATCTTTCTGAGTGTACTCAACTTTCCTGCTAAAAATAAAAATTAATTTGGACTCTTTTGCTGAAGATGGTGAAGATTTTTGTTCCATATAAATCATTACTGTGAATTGTGAATTGTGATTGACACAAATCTACAATAACCTTTTTTATCTGAGTTTCAGATGCTCTGTAAAGATGTGAAAAGCTTGAAAACAGTCCCGAGTCTGCTGGTCTCCAACATGAGTAGCTTTTAAAAAAAAAATACATATTTGCTCTTGATATTTATAGAAAGGGAAAGCTGGTAAATAAAGACTTCAGTATAAAAATCAGCAAAGTAGAAAAAAAAAAAAAGAAAAGAATTGAAGTATTGGTGTGCTAACAGAGTTATTCAATATATAAACCTTACTGGGGTATGCTAAACCAGCCCAATGTCATATTGAATTTAGGATCTCTGTCCACCCTGTGTAAGACTGGGAAAGACTTTAAAGGGATTGTTAAAATAGTCTTTTTTTGTATGAGATGCCTTTTTAACTGTTCACTTTACATGATCACATCAGGAAATCAAGTAATGCTGGTTTTTAAACAAGTCCATTGCTACTGTACAAGACCAATGTTCATTCAAACACCGGCAAAAGCTTCTATTTTTGAAAGTTTTTGCTTTTAGGGTTTTACAGAATAAGATATATGGATGGGAGCAAGGAATGGGTGGGCCTCTATAATACATCAGTTGTGTTCTTTTACAAATGAAGATAGAATTAATTTCAGTTTTACACAAAATATACCTTAAGCTTAGGTTTGGGCATGAGCTACAGAGATATATTTTTATGTTACAGAGTGAACACCAATGTATGAAAGCACACGTAGAACATCATAAAACATATGCAAAGACTGGTTGAGGAAAAAGAAATACTTTTCCTTGCTCACAATGCGAATCTGTTATAAAAAGATTTAGAGTTAGCATTCTATAACCCCACAAAGGTCATGAAAAAAAAAAAGGTGACTGGGCAGTAATGATTGGCCATTATCTAGAGAAATGATTAAAGAAAGAAGAATAACTAAAACATAAAATGAAGGACAATTAGTTTACAGAACAATGAAGGCTGAAGAATACTTGCCAGAGGAATCCACTCGAAAACCAGTCCTGGGCAGCACTTGTTCTGAATAGGAAAATGGGGAATTAAAGATGAAATACATTTCTCAATTTAAAGATGCAGCATCAATTTCTCTGCTGTGTTTTGAATTATTGAAGTGCAATTTCTACTTTTTATTGCAGTTTTTTTTTCTCCTCCCCTCCTTCCTGACTTCCTAGGTGGTACATGTACGTACGTATGCCTGCTAGATATAGACTTCCCTGTCCATTTCTATGCCAAGTGAAAGAGGTGATAGGATGATAATGTTCCTTTAACATAACATAGGCTGTGATGAAGATAAAATTGTTAATGTGTTTAAGATTTTGAAAGTTAGTGACAATATTTATGCTTATTCTAGTACAGCAATTAAAGGGAAAGTTTAATGGCTGTATTTAGATGACCTGACCACTGCTTTTATTCAACTCAATTGCAAAATGTCTTTTATCATCAGGAAGAGCAGGATTTTGCTAGAAGGATGTATGTTGCCAATAATGACAAATGGTTGTTCATGTAGGCAAATGGAGGTAAACCCATTTAACCTACTTTTCATGCAGGTAGTTTCAAAGTATTTGCATTTCACTAGATGAAATGCAGCAAATAACTGATTTGTTTTCATATACAACTACTTTACTGGCATTAGAGGAATACGGAACAAGTCCATAGCTGAATACACTGTCACACTTCTTTTGCTGATTTTGAAATTTTCTGAATAAGATTTTCTGGTTTATTATCTCTGCAGCATCCAGAGTGAATTGCAAAACATCCCAAAACAGAGGTGATTTCCATTGGCCTATCAAAACAAAAAGGTAAATAAACCACTAACGCATTCATGTGACTCTCTACCAGAGTATCATACCATGCATATTTCATGATACAAGTGGGGTAAGGTCTGTCACATCAGCATCTGGAGGACAGTGTTGCAATGTACGAGTATATACTATCTTCCTGAGACAGAAGGAAGACAGGAGTGCATTTAATTTTTAAGTAGGTAGTTCCAGGCAGAAAGAAGCCAGAGAATGAATTGGAGGCCAGCAATTTTGGCTAAGCCTTCTGGAAATAAGTGGATGTGGTGAAAGAAATGAGAAGACAGTATTTCCTCTATGGGCAGCTCTTAACCACTTTGGAAGAGTTTGGACTGAAGCTATCTGCCTTCTGGTGGACTGTTTCCTAAAGGCAGCATGGACTGTAATGGTAGCAGCTGAGTGACTCACAGTTCACTTCAGTTAATGCTGAACTAATGCTCTAGGGCAAAGACATTTTCCCCAAAATGGAGATGGAGGCCACTGAATGACTTTTTTTGGCAAGAGTATTTACCTAACAACCATGACCTGCTCAAATTCAGATAACTGCTACCTTGCTTACCTAAAATACAGTCTAGTTCCACTGGATGGGAACATTGCTTTGGATTTGATGTTCCTGTTGTGTTTGAGTTCAGCTGCTGTGTTAGGAGTTGTGTTGTGGTGTTTCAGCTTATAGGTGGCTGCACGTCTTTATTTTCATGGTTAAAGGAGGTAATTCCTTCACACACTTCAGATTTTGCAATGTGATTTGGAATCCTTCAAGATGAGAGGTGCTATCTAAATGTAAATTATTCCACCAGCACAACTCATGAAAACCAGAACCTTTGAAACTGATGCTGCTCCACTGCAAATTTGGGTAAAAGATTTTTTTACTCACACCCTTTCAAGATTTTAATGGAATTCTTAAAAGAGACAGAATGATTTTAATGTACAGAAAGCAATTTCATCCTGATAGTCTCAACAAGCTTTCAGTTTTGAAAGGACCCAAGCCTTTTCTGTTGGTCATCCACCTAGAATTACTCTTTTGAGCTGTTGTAAGATTGGTTCATTCTGTGTTTCTATTTCTGCTTGTAGTCATCCTAATAGCCCTCAGAACTGGCCTCAACCGGCAAAGTGAACGAAGCACAACCATGCTCAAACTGTGACAACTTTGGGAACAACTTGCTATGTTAAGATAGCCACATATCTTAAGTAAGTTAGCAGTATCTTTTTTGTAAACTATTGTTTGTGGTCAAGCAAAAGTGCCTGTCAATGAGGTAGTTTCCTTCAAAGCTGATCTCATTAAGTCTGATCTGGCTTTTGTTCCTGAATAAGTGTCTTGTCTTTGACTTGTATAGTTTCATATAGTGTCTCATGGTGTTAATTATCATCTCATACACAACCATTCAACATCTAGCATTTGTTTTCGTTTTAGTTTAGAAATTCACACATATGAAACTTGGAACTTTGCTATGCTGAAGGTGTTAAATTGAGCCTTAAAGTTCTTAAACATATGAAAGACAAACCCAAATGCAGACCTGTATTTTTGGTAAATACAGAAAAGTAATGTTCATTTTAGGAAGAATCTGCCGTCAGCAGTCTGGGTCTGTGTGCAGTACAGGATATTTGTAATTATGTCACTGGCACTTTGAAAAATAGAATACAACCTCTAAATAGCTGTGCTCATGTGACGGGCAAACTGTCAGCTACTAGTAGAAAGCTTTGAAAGAGGAAAGATCTGTGAAGAACATTTAACATATGAGAAGGGACTTTATTAGCAAAATGCTAGGTAGTTCTTTACAAAATGTGCATAGTTCTGGGCTCAGAGACCCTACAGAACTGGAACTTCCAAGTGAAGAGGAAGGACCGCTGGGACTGGTCCTCAGCCAAGCAGAATGCACAACATTTGTGCACGTCCTGGTGCCTTGTGTCTGCTAAGGACAAACTGCTCTGTTTTATAAGAAAACTGTCAATTGTTTTTTATAGGAAACTAACCTTTATGCAAGGCAATTTGAAACTTTCTATTTACTTATTATTAAATTCATTCTGGCATTTTCTAAACTTTTACTAAATTAAATGCCTCAGGAAATGAGGCAGCAGAAAGCATGTTTAGAGAGACCAGGACAAAGAGACCAGACTACCCAACACTGTCACCATGAACAGGCATTCAAAGTGCAGAAAGTTTTAAAATGTTCACATAATATATATGTATTCTCCATATAAAGCCTTTTTGGTTGTACTACTGTGGCTGCATTGCCCCATCCCTGGAATTGTTCAAGGCCAGGTTGGATGGGGCTTTGGGCCATAGGAAATAGGAATGAAATAATTACAAAGTAGAACTTGAATGAATAATAAAATACTTGGTAAATTTGCTGCATTAACTTTTTTTAGTTTAGCTAATCTGGGCTAGAAATAAGAATTGGGAAAGTAAAGCTAAGATGACTTCCTCTGAACTTGTACATAACTGTAACTGAAACAAACCTCCACATGGGGACTACTCTATGTGCCCTGGAGAACAAGGGTCCAGCTGTGCATTTCAAAGGGTCTTGCTATACATCGAGATTTCTTCCATATTAGGTGAATGCAAAGCCAAGGTTAACTTTAAAGATTAAAAGATAGAATAGTAAAAAGCTTGCACATCTATTTAATTTAAAACAAATGACAGTTATGATTTTGAAACTGAAAGCTGTAAAATATTTGTGAAAACAGATAAACAGATAAACAAGACCTGGGACACAATCCCGACTTAACTGAAAGCAATGGTGAGAACACCAGACTTCTTTGCTGTCAAGATACAGCCCTAGGAGCACAGTTCACCTACAACATGACACAAGGGTATTCTTACTTGCACTGATGGAGTCACTGGTTTTCTCTGGAGGAAGAATTATGCTGATGAAAGATGGGGATGATAATATTTATTGTCCATATGGCATTATTTTCTGGATCATACTTTGTTGAACACTAAATACATGGAACAAAACTAGCACTAGGAAACATTTACATTTCAGCATCTCAGTCCTAGCCATGCCTTAGGTAAATAGGAGTTTTACAAATGAGCAGAATGAATATGATCACGCTGCAATGTCCTTTCCAAAGCTGCGCAGGCAAGAGCCCATAAGCAATGTAGTTCCCATTGGTCCCATGCACCTGTGACCAATTCCCCAATGCTTATAAGTCAGTTTTCTTAAATTATTACTTGGACTTCTTCAGTACACCGTACCACTTCGCAGATGCAAATCCATTTGTATGCCTTTTAATAAAGTGTAAATTGTTCAAGAGAAAAGAATACTGCATCTTTAATACCGCCATCAGTTGCAAAACTGACGCTTCATATTAGCATAAGTTGTTTGGGACCTACTTTGCAATCCAGCAATCAAAATCACTTTATATCCACAGTACTGCGATGATGATATTCTCATAATTTCATTTGAAAATGTTTTTGGTTTCACTGTCAGTTCTTATAACCAACAAATCCATTTTGTCATGGCGAGTAACTCTTTCTGCAGTGATGAACAATACAAAATTATTTGATGTTGGTCTGTTAAATTTCCTCTCCTTTTGTTATGTATCACCTCTTGTTAACAAAAAGGTTTACATTCATTTAGTAATGCAAGTTCTTAGACCTTCTCTATGCTGTTGCTTGGGGTAGCAATAGATGCATGGAAAACAACAACCTGTACTGTTTGGAAATTATTTGGGGAAATTACTTTCCTATAACTCAATTGATTGTACTCTAGGTCAAGGAGTAGTTTGATGATAATACATAATAATTAGCAATTTCCCAATACTCTTTTATTTACTAAGCGAAGGCAGGCATAGCTTACTGATATAAAGGGCAGTAACTGTTGAACAGAAATATTGAAAGATATGGCAAACTGAGCTCAAGGAAGGTTTGAAACTAGAACCTAATATTCTGAATTTATAGTCCTAAACACTTTATGCAGACAAAATCCCCTTTATATTTATATAATACTTCAAAATACTAAGTATTTAACACTATCATAATGCTACGTATATATACATATGCACACATACATGTGCACACATACATATATATCTTAGTAAAGGACCATAACCAAAATGTGATTTTTTTTAGACTAGAAATGAGCAAAAATTGGAGAAATTGTAGGAGGTAAAATTTTTGTCAGGAAAATTCTATCTGAAAAAAATTTCGGTAACAATTTTGTGAAAAATTTCCTTCAATTTTTTAGACTGTAACTGTGTAGGTCTTCAGCCAACAAGCACTGCGTAGTTGTAGACTATGCTGTAGAACCCCTCAGGTGATTCAGTTCTATACACCTAATATTTTTTTTATGTACCATGAGCATCAAATTTAGGAAACTCTGATGGCCTTAGTATTTTTCTGCAAGAATGGTATTTTCAAAGTTACGCATTATGAGTCAGTATAATGCCGTCCCACAAATCTTTCCTGTTGCTGACACTTTATCGCATATCTGTGCTGAATTCCTGCACTGATATTCCAGAGGAAAGGTAGCCTGTGAATATGTATTGAAATGCTTGTCTGTGACCCTTAGAGAAAGGTACTCTTAAGTCTGGATAAGAAAACACCCTTATTTTATGAAGGCTAATAATGCATTATGCTAATATATTTGCTATTTACATGTTTCACAGCTGCTGCTGGACTTTGCTTTTTTGGTTCTTTTCCAATTTCTCTAACTCTCTGGCAGAAAAAAAAAATAAAATAAAAAATTATAGTGCCTAAGACAGCTGATAGATTTGAAAGGAACTTGGGAAATTCATGATACCGTGATCAGAGGAGAAAATAACTTGGGAGATTTTGAAGGAATAAACCTTTGTCCTTCCAGTAAAAGGTAGAACTGTAATTGTTCAGATTTCACTTTTAATGAGAGCTTATCACTGTCTTATCTCATTCTTCCTACTGGCATTTCTGTGTCACATCACCAGTCTTGGACTACCGCACTAACTGAAGGACAAATGTAACCTAATAGCTGCAAAAAAAAGTTTTATTTTACTGCTTGCTTTAGAGGAATATAAAATCAAATTTCTATCATATATTTTATAAATAGAGAAATATTATAGCATCATGATTCCCAACAGCTTTGTGTCTCCTGTTTGACTGATGTCTACCTACACAGGTCTCTGAACAGTTTGTTATAAACTGTGTATTTACAATAAACAGAGTTCAATATAAAATATAAGGGAGGCTAAGGACAATATATAAAGGCAAAAATATTAGATTCAGGAGAATGAGTTCTCTTGATGAAAACTGCAGAGCTCCAGTTACAGCTGTAACAACTGGTGCATATCAAGTCTTATAATTTTTTTCATTAATAGGAAATTCCTGATCTGATGTTCCATTTTCTAGCTCCTCTACCAAGCTTCCATGGTTATTAGCAGTCTCACACTGTCACTTACACTCTAAGAGTTCTCATAAGGAGGAAGGAGTTAAAGGATTTGCCTAAAATTAGTAATTGGATGGAAAAGGAAAAAAGTATCCAGTTTTTTGAGCAGGTCTTCTCCTCCATTTCTGAGTTTTGCAAAATAATGTAACAGCAGAAAGCTAGGTAGGTTCTTTTCATCAGGGAGAAGAAATAGGTTGGGGTGGGTGGTGGGGAGAAGAGGAGAGGGGAAAAAAAAGTGAAAAAAAAAAGTGCAGAGAAACAGAGAGACGTAGCTGCAGAAAAGAAAGGCAAAGAAAGAAGAAAACAATTTCCCTTCTTTTGCTTTTAGGCACCTGTTTTGGATAATGTGGTAATCTTCATCAGTCTTTGGAAACACTTTATGCTCCTTTTTGGCTACTTGGAGCTATTGAGCACAGTTGATGGGTGACAGCAGAGGCAGGTGACAGCTAACAGGTAAAGAGCTGACAGGTAACAGCTAACTCATGACAATTTTCCAAGGAGCTATGACTTACAAAATAGAGTTGCACTCTGCTTTTGTACTAATGCGTCATTTGATCTGTCTCCAAGCTGTATTGGTAGAACGGCCTGTAGAAACTGCTTCCATTGCAGAAGCAGTATTCCTTTGTAATTCATATGTGATCATTAAAAATTGAAATCTCCCTATTGCACAGGGTCATGCAGGTCCTTCATTTGCCTAAGGTGGAAAAACATTCCTGTGGAATGAAAATCATCCTTCTTCATGGAGACTTCCTGCTTGAAGCCCCTTTCTTGCTATCATTAGGTAGGGATGAGCGTACCTAGCAGCTAGAGGAAAAGCTTGTGAATCAGGCTCCTTAGGTCTCATTCTTGCTCTGTTCAAATCATGTCGCTTGTGTTCCTCACAGAACTACGCTGTGATGCTCGACTTCCTGATAGGGAAGTAGGAGGCTTTGATGAGGTCCTGGTGAGTGATGACTGTGGTGAGATCCTCTGATAAAAGGATCTGCAGAAATTCAGAACTATAGCAGTAGGAAAATGAACTATTTAGTAAAAGAGTCTCACTGTGAGAGAAATAAAAACCTAATCCTATGTCTTTCTTTTTGAGTTTTCCAGGTCATGATTGTTCACTTCTTTGCATTATTTTTAGAAGATGACCCTCCTTCTTTTCTATTCTTGTCACGAGATAAGGCAAACTTGCCTTGAGATAAGAAGTGCTTAAAAAAACCCCAAACTAGCTGATCTTTCTGTGTATACTTTAAGGATATGTCTTTACTGAAGATAACCAACCTGACACAGCCATATGGTAGGAAACTAAGTGTGTATTGTCTTGAAACTCTCCCTCCCATCTACTCAATTTAGATGACAATTTCTTCACTCAGTAATGGATTTCCTGCCTTTGTTTCTCTCACTTCAGGAAACACTAGCACTATGTAGAAAAAAAAAAAGCAATCAAAGGCTTGACGAATTGAATTTGCTAAAATGTGTGCTTATGGCATTCAAGAAACAGAAATGTCAGGGAGAACAGAGGTGTTTGGAGGCAGTTATTTATGACCAAGGGATATGAATGAGTGCAGAAGAGATCTGGTTGGGAACTGTGGAATCAAGACTTAGAGAAAATGTTCAAAGGATACCAGCATCAGAAGACAACAAAGTAAAGCTTTCAGGATTAGCTGGAAGATTAGGACACTGCTGGAAATCTGGGAGGAGTGGTTACTGCACACTTGCTTTTCATGCCTTTCTTTCTTGCTTTGGGCCTAACAGCTTCATGGTTTTTAGTTCTTATTTTGTCCAGGTAGCTGGCTGAAAAAGGGTTGTGTACAATTTCCAGTTGCCTCTTGGACAGAACTCAAATGTAACTAAACCATTTAAATGCAGGCTTTAGCATAACTCCAACCTGTGAGTTATCAGCTCTTCTTCTGGTGTAGCATATGCTCCTGAACATCAGTAAAAGATTAAATTTCATGTTGGTCAAGGAAGTACACAGAAAACTTGTAGAAGGCACCCATGAATAATAATGAATCACTTTATTCTTTTATTGAATGGTGTAATATATCTTTTGGTGTAATATATCATCTTTGGGGGTGTAGGGTAGTCTTTGTACTTGACATCAGATCTATATCCCCACAGTTTTATGAAGGGCAAACACGCATTGAGCTTATTTGCTTTCATTAATTAGGGCAATTCTGTAAATATAGAACTCTTCACATTGGGGATCAAGACGAAAGCAGACGCCATATAAATATGACATATGCATATGGCATGTATTACTTTTTATTAATTGTCTTACAAAGGTATTTGTTTCACTGCAGAAAGTCTGTATTCTGTGCTTTTCCACTCTTGGCTTGATATCTTTAACCACAAAAGATGGTTCTGACTCTGCTGAATGGAAAGTGCAGATTTTTGCTAAAATACTTCATCTCTAGAAAGCACCCATATGGGAAGCAATTGATTGCAAAAGGATTTCTGTTCCTTAAAGCAGTATATGAAGTCAAGAGTGTTTTCAGTAGAGGTGCTGAGCTAGATAAAACCCTTGTTAACTGTGTAATCTTTTCTTTCTCCTTTAATTTATTTTTATAGTCCCAAATCCCAGCACTTCGGGGAATAACATTTCAGCTCTGGCAAATCTTTCAATTTATTTGTCACCCTAGCCCTTAATGCACAAGGGAAAGTCAAAGTAAAAGAGAAGAGATAGAGATAGAGACAGAGATAGAGACAGAGATAAAGAGAAAGATGTTTGAAAATTATTTCCAAATTCTGCTCAAATCTAGTCCTACTTCTTTCAAACCTTTTTGGCCTGCTCCACACTGTATCCTGATCCAGATTTCAAAGAGTTTTAAAGTTTCAAAAAGTATAGCCTCTGTTTGTACATAGTCTTGAATACTCTGTCCAATCAAGAATTACATCTGGAGCAGAGGAAGATGCTACATTAGTAAATAATAGCAGCCAGCATGGGCTACATGGTGTTTATAAATACACTGGCAAGCCCAGTTCCTACAGTTTACCTAACAGTTTATAATTGCAGATCAAATACTTTTTATACGGTGTCTAACATAAGTTCTCAAATCCATATTTAGGGGGAATAAGGTATTTGATATTGCTGAAAAAAGCCATGAATTTATTTAAGTACCTAGATATAAACTTGAGATCTTACTTTCAGGCACCTATTAAAGAAAAAAAAAACCAAACACAACAAAATGAAAAAAGGTCTGGAGTATGGAAAGTGAGTTTTAAGGTGACAATCTCTACTGAAAGAAGCTCCACTTAATAGACCAGAGTGGCAGAAGATGGTGGCACTGGCCACAGTGGCAAAGAATTGAGGAATCTGAGATGCAATTTAGGGACTAGGTTCGAGTTAGAGTTGATGTAAAATGAACCTTGGTGTTCCTCTGGCATATTCTACCTACTAGGGACTGGAAATATCAAAACCAAACAGGAAATGCTGATGCTGTAATTAAATGGCCAAGGCAAGCAACAGCAGCACCAACCCAGTGCTTGGGACGATAACATAGAATCATAGTATTATAGAGTCATTAGGTTGGAAAGGACCTTTAAGATCATTGAGTCCAACCATAAACCTAGTACAAGTCCCACTAAACCACGTCCCTAAGTGCCTGACACATCTTTTAAATACCTCCAAGGATGGTGACTCAACCACTTCCCTGGGAAGCCTGTTCCGATGCTTCATAACCCTTTCAGTGAAGAAATTTTTCCTGATATCCAATCTAAACCTTCCCTGCTGCAACTGGAGGCCATTTCTTCTTGTCCTATCGCTTGTTACTTGGGAGAAGAGACCAACACCCACCTGGCTACAACCTCCTTTCAGGTAGTTGTAGAGAGCGATAAGGTCTCCCCTCAGCCTCCTCTTCTCCAGGCTAAACAACCCCAGATCCCTCAGCTGCTCCTCATAAGACTTGTGCTCCAGACCCTTCACCAGATCCGACTATCCCTTTGCATGCTAAAGAAATTTGTACATTCCATTATGATTATGATAGTTTAGGTTTATCTCTATGTCCCAGGGCCCGACTAATTTTAATGGGATAATCCGGATCAGCAGCAGTGCAATATTTTATGTGTAATTTATAAAGTAATTTAGTCTATAGGCTAAAGTAATTTATAAAATTAATTGAAAGGTGGTATGTGCAAGTAATAACTGCTATGAAAAAGCAGTTATTTTGAAGCTTTGATCTTAACAAGCGTAAAAGCTCTGGACAATTTAGAATAACATTTTTAGCTGAAAAGGAGTAAATAAGTTTAACCCCTTTTACCCTTGTAGAAAATATGTGGTACAGCCCTCAAAAACATGAAAAATAAAATCAAGATGGGAATCTTTATGACTCAGTATTGTTTGGCATGGATCTTTAAATAGTACTTATTACTGCTATGGGTTTCTTTCTAGCTACTGAGGACAACGTGAAAACTTGTCAAAGTCATTTTTATAAAAACAAATAAATCTGAAATTTCTTTAATAAACTTCACTTTAAAGTGAAAGTAAGTGAAACAATTTTGTATTGATAAATTCACATCCTGCTATTGGTTAACTATGAAGAAAAATAGCACAGCAAAATGTGGTGGCATATACACTATTCTTCACTAAGGATTTAACAGACGAAATGAGGAGAGCAAAAATGTAAGGGGAAAAACCTATGAAAGTAAAACTTCAGAGGCTAAGCAAGATCTAGGAAAATGTATAAGTGTAGAATTTTTGAATAATTTATAACAGCCTCTATTAACTGGGATTATAGTTGCTTTCTTTAAATTACAAAAGATAAATTATGGAAAATTATGTCAGCAGTGACACATTCATAGGCAAAAGTTTAAAATATTAAATGGTCAGCAGGGTGAACAGGGCTTTCACTTACGCCTACTTTCATAAATAGCTCTTGATTTCTCATACAGCTCGTACGGGTCAGGTTTTCGTGGATCAAAGGCCTCTGCTGAATCGGGAAATGAACTCCTGTGAAGAGTGGGTGGTGGATAGGGAATATTCTGTGGCATAGCTGGAGCAGATAGGCTTGTTTGAGGGCTGCCTTGATTTTCCCATCGTTCCATCATCTGGAATAAAAACATACAGAGAATAAAGATGAAGTTTTGCAAAAACTGTGACTTCCACAATGATACCAAAGACACTGATTTCAGTTGAAGATGTATTTTGTAAAATTAGCAAATCCCTTTGCTGCCTTTTGAGATGAAAGGTGTGTGTTGTGCTGTTTATAAAACGGTTTGGTTAAATTTGCTTGTTAATTTGTTGCTCATGGGAAGATGTGATCTTTCTCAGATAGTATGATCCCGTATGGATTAGGGTTGAGCGTTACCCCTGAGGCATGTCGAGTGCCTCTCCCAGAATGCACTGAGCTATTGGAAATTATTCTGCTAAAGGCAGAATCTGTGGGTCTGTGAAGATACAATTTACAGATTCATCAAAATACATAACTGAAAGTAGTGCTTATCAAAGAAGTGGCCAGACGGGGTAGCAACTGAATGATCTTAATGCTGTATCTTTTAAGATGCATGAAAATAGCTAGCTGCTCAGGGAGAGGCAGAATACTGTAATTGTGAGCAGAATTTACAGCATCAATTGAACAACAACAATAAAAAACCCCCAAACCCACAAAAGGAAAATTATTACAGCAGGTATTTGAGCATCTAGTGATAGTTGAATGTTCAATGATAAAGTACAGAACATGGTGAGAGAAAAGTGAGGATTAGTCTGATTTAGTCTTTTTCATTTCTTACTGTTTCTTATATAAAAAATGACATTGGCATCATCCAACTAAATTCTCAAGCACAGGATAAGCTTTTCAGCTCTTCCAGACCACTTGAGTAGAGAAGTGCACAGCAGTGTATTGTCTGTGCATGAAATCCACCACAGTCCATGTTTTCTCCAAGACTGCCCTTGGTGGTCTCACAAGTACACCAAGTCAGAAAGGAGATAATACGATTGACTGTGCAAAAGAAGACTTGGGGATCTGCATTTTTCTTTTTGAAGGAATTGGCTACTAATTAAATTTCATTAGCAAATACATTTGAAGAGGCTAAGTTAAACAAAACCAAAAGTTTATTCCAGGAAATTAATATTTGTCTTTTCCTGTGACCCCTCCTGAAGGAGGATGGTAAAGCCTCCAGAACAGTGTGTTCTCGCACATAACCCAACAATCAGTTAATTAGACAAAAGGGGACTCTTGGAAACAAACTGGACTGTAATTAAGTACCACTAACTTCTAGTGTTGTACCAGCAGTGCCTTATCAAAGATGACTGCAGGTTTACGGCAAGTTTGCTCCACAAATTCTGTGGTTATCCTTTGCTTCTAGTTCCTTGGTTCCAGGAGGTGTTTGGCTCCGCAGGTCATCTATTCTGATGATGAACAGCATCAGGCTTTTTCTACATCAAGTATATGTGGACTACAGATATTTTAGAGTCCTCCTGATGAACATAGTGAGTAACTGTCACTCTGCACATCCCAGGTGATCCGACACTCAGCTTCACACATCAAAATAAACAGAATATGGCTATTTGCCTTTTTAAGTTGTTGAGGACTTCATTTTTTATACAGAGTAGTGTTATAATTCAAGCTGTGCTTCTGTCAGAGTTTCAGTAGTAAGTAGGGCTGATTCATCAGAAACAACGAAGAAAAGAAAGAACTAGGTATCTCAGTCAATCATAGGATGACTTTCATGCTCTAGTATGCGTTGGGTGTGATATTTAGTTTGAGAAAGGGAAGTGTCAGTGCTATGAAATGCCAATGAAGATATGGAATACTATATTCAATATTTGCCAATGTTGTTCAAGACGGACACATTTATTTTGGGTCAGATACAAAAGATGGCGACTGGGATGTGATATGAGAGTGCACTATAGGTATGCAGAACCTGTGCAATAAAGTGACATATGGAGATACCTGAGTTTTCATCGAAATAGCTTAGGTACAGAAAAGTACCTAGGGTACCTTCATACCAAGGTAAATTTATCCTGTGGGTTGGGTAAATTAGCCTATGTGGCAAGTCACACAAACATCACAATAATATATCTGATAGTTCTGGCTCTAAAGGAAATACCTCAGGTATATATAAACATATATAGAGTATATCATTGTATCATGGAAGTGTTAATTGAAAGGTCTCCAGAAACAAATCTCATTATGACTCCTACATCTAAATAGAAAGGGAGAACTGGGCTCAATACAAATTCCTCATGATCAGGGAAAATAATGGAGAATTATGTTTAGTTTTTGCTCTCAGTGAGGACTCTAAAAAAAATACAAGTCAGTGAACCCAAACTATCTATCTTATTGCTATGAAGCAGAAAGACATGTGGGGCCCTGTCCGTATCATAGAAGTGAAAGTTTCCTAATTTCTTGGACAGTGCCAGAGAAATAGAACACTTACCTCTTTCAAAACGTGAAACTGAAAAAATTTAAAATATTTAAAGAAGGTTTTAAAAAGAGAAAGGAAAATACAATTGTTTTTGATACGCAAACTTTTTCCTGGAGGAAGGACAAGAAACTGGATATTAATTGGTGAAGCTCTACTGAGTCCCATATGTCTAATTCTTGCTTGCTGGTTAGCTCTAAATTTTTAAGTGTGAAGTTAAAAATCAAACAAAATAGTCTTACTTGGGGGTAATACTGCCACAATAAATACATGAACAGATAAACACAAGGGTAATTATATCTCCCAAACCCATATCAGGTAGTTAAATAGGCACATAGTATTTTGCAATGTGAGTTATTATAATGCTAGCTCACAGATAAAGGCACTCTTGGAAATGAGTAAACATGGTATTGAGTGCAGTGCACCACATCTAAGTCTGGTAATGCTTTGGTGACATTGCTCAGGTTCATTTTGCACTAATCATATTGTATTACATATGATATATATAATATATGCACTATAGAAATCACAGGAAATTTCAGTCAGCCCAGGTTAGTCTGGGATGTTGAGCACACTGAGATGCACTGCACGCCATCCCTTAACCTCTGCCTCAGGGAGAGGAACTTGTCTACTCTTCCAGCCAACGGCCCGTGGTCCACTTTTTGCTTTAAAGAATGGTGGTTGCTTCTCCCCGTGCGGCCAGAGGGACAAAGGTGCAACAGTAGTCACTCAAGCAGAAAAGAAACCCGGTTTTGGGCCATCTACAGTTTTTCTATCCTGTTACACACCTACAGGGCTTTGCTGTGGTGTTGGGAAGGGTTTCTAAACCTCCAGTGCTGCCCTTACTGCTTCAGACTCTCTGCAGACAGTGGTCAGGGGCACTCGGTTTCAATCTTATCTTCATGTCGTGGGCACCAGAAATTTAAGTCTGATTATTTTACTAGTTAAAGTGGTGACAGACAGAGGAATGCACACTAGGTTAACCTGGTTAATCATCTGTAAACTCTCTTGCTGAGATTACCCAAAACAGGCTGGCTGTGAATGGTTAGCCTGCATGCAGGTACAGTATCTGCACATGATGGTGTCATATTATTTGGTGAACCCTGGTTTCCTCAGACTATTGCATGAATAACTGCATGACTCAGGTTGTTTCTCTAGATTCCGATTATTGGGAACTGCTGCTTGAGTATGAACTACTATACTGTCTGTATAACAACACTGTACAGACAAACATCAACAATATGCTGATATTTATATATTTATACATTTGATATGTATGTAAAGAGGTGGGCACTGACAGTGAGAGGTCTTCAAATGTAGATCTTCAATAAGTAGAACTTCAATAAGTTCTCTATTTCATCACTTTTTACTTGAGATTAAAAGTTGAATGTCCCAGTTGGGCAGGGACCTTAAACTGATGAGAACAAGCTAGCCCTTAATAGTCAGGTTTATTTTCACAAATGTCCTGCTACTTAGATGAATAAACAAACCTATGCAATACTTATTCCAATTTATTGCATCCATCCTCTAGCCTTTTATACCAAAACCACCACAAGCTGAAGCAGTCTGATGGCATCAGCTGATTAATTAGTTGCTATTTGTACTTGACAAGCTACAAAAATTATTTTGGTATGCATTAAACGTGCCATGATCCAATATGGGAGGATGTGAAATTGTCCAGATTCAATAAGAAAGCTATAAATCCTTTAGAAAATATTGCTGCTGTTATTCCTATTGCTCTTAGAAGCCTTCAGGCAGAGTTAGGGCTCTTTTTTTCCTCTACACACATCTGATGAGAGATAAGCGGTACTTTAAGGTCTTTACAATCTCAATAAAAAAGCCAAATTAAAACAAAACAGAACAGAACAAAACAAAATAAACCAGTCAACCAAAACCAGTAGCCTATGTTTTCTTTCTACACTGTGAATGTTGTCACAACTTCAAAAAATGATATAATATGGTGTCAACAGAATAAATACAGTCATTTCTTACAATCTGACAGCAGGAAAGGTCTTCATACCTTGGGATTTAATGCAAAAATCATAGAAACACAGAAATGTTTGTTAGAAGGCACCTCAGTAAGTTATCTATTCCAAGCTCTCACTTCAAGTGTGACTATTTCCAGCCCTAGATCTACTAATGCAAGAAAGAACAACAGTCACTTTAAGGATGTTAAGCTCAAGCCACTTGTAAACCAGAAAGAGTGCATGGTGTCCATTTCAAAGAGATTGCTAACCAGAAAGCCAGCTAGACTGGCCTCATTGCTGGGGCCTTCTTCTGCCTTCTCCTCCAGACCTTTCATCTTTGAGCCACTGCATTTCTGGTTCTTGACACCCATCTTAACATTGAGATGTTCCTTTCTCGAGACCACTGCTGGCAGACTCCAAATCAACAGATCTGCAGAGGTTATTAGTGAAGCCACCCCTGATGCTGTCTCACCTAGAGTTGGGGCACTGCTGAGAGGTGTCTCATGAGCTGGGAACAGGAGGGTTAGATGAAAGTCTACAGGAATTTGCTTTGAATGATAGTCATCTTATGAACTCAATGTGTATAATTTTGAAAGGGCACTTACAGGCTTTGGAGTTTTCCATGGAGAAAAGAAACCTGAAATAAACAAAAAATAACGTTAGCAGATTTTTCTGATGCACAAAGAGTGGAGGCTAGGTGGTATCTCTGCTCCCATACTCATTCAGGTCTGCAGATAATATTGATATATATGAAAACTCTCTACACACAAGGGGTGAAAACACAAACCACAAGGGATAATTTCTAAGAAAAAAATATATGCAAATATATATATATGCGCATATATATATATATGCAAGTGGAGCTATTGAGATCATTGCCATACTTTACAAACAGCATGGGATTAGATTGAAATTAAAAGAACTAAACAAAAGGACTTCCAAATGTCTTGGTGGACATTGGATAAGACACCAAATGACCTGGTATTGATGTGTCAAATGCAGTCGCGCCTTTAAGAAGAAGCAATTCAGAACATCCCATCAACAAAACCTAATAATACAAGAGATTTTTTTAGAAGAAAAACCTGGAGAAAAATAACTGTTTCACCTGTCAGAGAAGGTAGCCAAATACTGGGAAAGTTGTTTTGATACTGCCTTTTTTTTTTGGGGTGGGGGGCACCATAGTTAGGAAGTGGTCAGACATGACTACCTCTTCTACACAACCAGTTATCTCCTTTTCCTTGGTTATTGACTGATTGACAACTTACTTTAGGGACTTTCATGAATTTCAACTGTTGTAGCTTACAAACGTTTCAAACTCCAGATATGTCCTTTTCATAAAAGGAGATAATTTGAAACTCTCATTGTAAACACTGTTCTTATGCAGCACAATATTAAAAACTTACAAAACATTAAATAGAAAGAAGCATTTCAAAGGATATTGGTTCACATTTTTAAAATAATACCAGCTTTCAGAATAGCTTTCATTAAAAAACTCATTCTCAGTTTAATAGCAGGTAAAAAAAAAAAGTCTGTGGACCTTCCTAATTAAGACTTAAAGTTAATAACAAAGAGTTCATTTGTTTTGTCAGAAACAGAAACGGGGCTTAAACTGAGACATCTAATAGGAATGCTGTTCTTTCATTCAAAAAATGAATTAAGCTGTAAGAGTAGTAATGACTTCATTATTTCCTTTTCTAAGGTGAGTCTAGAAAAAATTAAAAACATGAGAACACTAGGGAAAGTATCTTTCTACAGACAAATCACAACAAGAATTATATTTGTACATCGTATTTAAAGTTCCTAGAATTCTGTGATAATGAGGTAATTTTTTCTGCCATGATATCTAATTCATTTAGACTGAAAAAATCTTGGAGTGAAAAAGCACTTGAGCCATTTGCAGAGAAATACTGGCTGTTTTGTAATGCTGATGTATAAGTTGATAGTACTTTTAAACAAAAAGTATACTGGGAAAAATAATCCTGGAAAGGTTGATGTTTACTGACTCTATTGTGTCTGGATAAAACCTGCTATATTAACAAGAAGACAGATTTCTTTCCATCTGCAAATTCAAGCTAAGATAACAGGCATTCTGTATAGATCTGGCTTGTACATCACCTTCAGCATTAAGTATTCTGTAGTAGAAACTTCTTAAATAACTTCCTGGATGGCAGATGGCTACCTTTTTATTACCTGCTGTTGTTCTGTACAGCTAATAAGAGTGAAAGTTAAAAAACATTTTTCCCCTTGGAGCTAAAGATAGGACTTGAAAATTGCAAGGAGGTTTGCTGAAATGTATCTCAAATCAACTTACTACTCTGATTCGGTGTTTGGAAAAAAATGGTGGAAGTGACACTCCCTCCCCATTGGTGCATTGGGTGCACCTCCCATAACTTATCGTCAGCAAAAATTACTCCAGGTCTAACTGAAAGGTCACTTTTTCCTATTTATTTACTGTCTCCACCTAAAAATAGGTTTTGCTGGAATTACCAGAGAATTTTAGTATCAATTAAAAATAAAATTTATAAATCAAATAAATAATGACATGTACATCAAGTGAAGATTTAAAAAAAGCCCAACCCTCAATGAAAAAAATTCAATTATTTGCCTAAACAAGGAGAACATTGACTTATATTTAGCTTGGAGGCTATGGGCACAGACTGCAACATACAAATGACAACATCTACACTCAAAACAAATAAAAGGCAATATTTATTCATATGGCATGAAATTAATATTAAGAAAACTAATGGATATAGGATGCCACGGAACTAAAAGATCCAAAGCAAGATTTGAAAAAAGTATTGGATATCAATATGTATACAAAAGCGTGTTAGAAGCAAACATCTCTAAAGGTAACAAACCTCTGAACTAATATTAAAATCCATTCTTCAGATTTAAATTCAGCTATTAGACCAAGGCCTCGTGTAAGATGAGATGGTCTCTCACCTATGTCAAAGACTGGGTGCTAGACTAAGCAGATGAAGGCCTAATTCCATAAAGCAAACCCTATCTTATATCTTTCATGTATTTCATGGCAATTTTCATGTTCCCTCACATAACATCTCTATTCTCAGCTGATCTAAACACTCTTTTTCCCATTCTAAACAAAACTGACCTTTAGACAATGTATGGCATTATCAGTTATTCAACATGAGACTGATTATGGGTAATTGTTGTGAACCAAACGTGTCCAGAATTATTACTGGTATTATAAATACATGCAACCATTCCTGCAAATTCAAGAATTCAAGAGTTTAATACATATGTAGTACCTTCTAAATGTAACAGAAACTTCACATGAAAAAGCATAAAAGTAAAATGCGCTTTCCTGTGTATTCTGCATACTTCCTTCTAACTTTCACCTTTAAATAGTGTTCTGCAAAAGTATGGGACCAAATCCTCTACATGTAGAAGATTGAGACTCAGAAGATCACCTGAAGAATATATCTTAACAAAGTGTATTTAGTGCATAGTCAACAGTGTTGGCCTTCTGCAGCCACGTCTACAGCTGGCAATGAGAAACAGTGGACTTTCACTTAGATTGACCTCATTTCACACCACCACATTTTCCCTTGACTTTCTAGCACTGATTCATTACCTACTGTGGGTATTCCCCTCCAGTGACAGTGGGACCCCACTTGAACGACAGCCACCAGCAGACTGGCATCAATCCAGTACTGATTCACAGGCAAGGCTGGAATTTGTTCTTCACTTCGTTTGAGTGTTAATACAGTACTAATACTGCTCAACCTTCTAATCAACTCACATCTAACTAGGCACACATACTGGATAGGCTCTTATAGCCTTCTCATCCCACTTCCATATTCCCACTTCTTCCTCCTCAAACTCCTAACCTCTAACTGTCCAACTTGTGATGTCTCCTGTATGAACCTGAGTAGCTGAGAATATTATATACATATACATATGAACACCCCTCAGCCCCATATTCACATACACTTTTAAAATCTGAAATAAAAGCCAACTTAGATCCACAGAAGTGGTGGCTCACTTTCTGAAGACTCCCATATCTTTCTATTAGTTTCAAATAAGTCTTTATTAACACTTTTTGTAAAGGTGGCAGTACAGATCTGAATTAGTTTTGGAGAGGAGAGTGGGGTTACTGGCTTCTGCAAAGAGCAACCACCACCACTCAGCCAGATGCTAGGAGGAAAATAGTATGGCCACCACCTAGTGTAATGTAATGCAACGTATAAGCATCTGAGTATAAATTACATAACCTCATATACTTCTCCAAAGTTAGTTTTGAGAATATAATGATTTATTTTTCAATGTCAGCCATTTAAACTGTAATAAGGTACAGCAGCTGGTGGCCAACACCTTTACTGAAATTTTAATTGTTTCTTTTTAAATAAATAAGCTGAGGTACAGTAACAACCATACACTTTTTAAAAATCAGAATTACATTTTCTCATAAAGCAGTGTTAGAAAAATTATTTTCGATATTGCTTTTTAAATTATATTTACCACCTTCTAAAATGAGCTTCTCTGGAAATCAGAGCTGTGATGGTTGTTGTAAGTTTACTAAAACCCACCAGTAACAGTAAAAAAGATTTTAAATTCAAATGTATTTGGGGAAAAAAAAAATTGTTTTTTCTTTTTTTTCAGATGCCCTCAGATGAGGGCAAATTCCAGCTTCAGTTTACTGTACTTCTCCTTTTTGATGCAGATATGCTATAACAACCAGAGAATCACATCACACTCCTATCTATTTCTTCTTAAATACAAATTTAAGTGTGTTTTTGTCATGAAATTTGCTTACGGATTTCAAATGTCTTACACTTCAGCCAATATTTATTGTTGGAAAGTTTAGTTTGCTAAACGCAGCTTATCAGATAGGATTTAGGGCATTTGCAAGATACAGTCCTGATTTTTTTTTTTGTTTGCAGTAAACCCCCTGAATTCTGCATATTCCATATTGTCAGTAACACAAAACCAGGCTTTGGTTATTAGTCTGCTGCCATGTACATGTTTTTTGCTAAATTTCCATCTCCGTTATTTTTTTCCAGCCAGTAGATAAACCAATTTCCTCACTATTTTTCACTGAGTCCTGGAAAAGTTCTTAAGACATTGTAAATCAAGAGTAACTAACCAAACCACAGAACCTTCAGTGATGTTCACCTCTGTGGCAGACATGTATGTATAATTAAACTGAAGCCCGGGAACAGTTTGATTTCTGCAGTGACGATGTGTGGTAGTGCTGCAGGGAGGAACTCACCAGCGTCACAGATAAAGCCCTTCCATCCAAAGCAATGTTCAGGGCACGTCAACTTCCCTCCACATCACTTGTCGCACTGATGACACAGCAAGTGTTTTGCCCATTAGCTTTTGCTGGGCTTCGTGGGGTTTTTTGTGCTATAAAAGCCTTGCTGCATATGGCTTCCTGAGCAAAGCTGTCCCAAGCACTGCACAGACCTGTCTCATGTAGATGTTTGGAAGTCAATGAACAGATGGCTGATGAGCACTCCCAGAGCATTAACTGACTCCATGGGCATCTTATCAACGTCCATGTGACAACACTTCAACAAAAGTTTTCCTTTCTAGAAAAGTTACTGTGTAAATTTAGTGTAATAGTAGATTTTTTTGTTCTCTGTGCTTTTTCTTTCTCTTACTGGGATCCCTGAGATGTCTATCAGTTGCCTACACTGGGGCCTCAGTTTCTGAGGTGTCACATACCCGCTAACTTCAAATCAATGTGACAGTGGAGAACTTCTCTGCCAGTTCAGACTCACAGTGTACACCGTTAGCAGGATGCGGGGAACTGTTTCTTATCATTCACATTACATCTGGCTGCTCCTTCTGTATGTTTACCTTTTGTTGAGATATGGTAGGTGTGGTTGGCTTAGGTGCACAGAACTCAAGCTACAATTGGGCTCGCTCATTAAGATGCAAAATATTGTCCAGCTAAAATTCCAAAAATACTGGTGGGAGAGAGAATTTTTTTATTTTTTTTGGTATACATAGAACAAATATATAGCATTGTCCTGGTTAATTAATTCAATTATAGTTCAAATATTTTCCCCTTTTCAGGAAAATGAGAACAAGTAAATTCAATCAATTTATATACTATAATAAACAAAATCTAAAAGGAAACAATGAATTAAAATAGACAGAAATAATACTTATGAAAACAAGCAGGTGATAAAATGTTTGAATTGGTCATGTCATATTTAAAATATCAGATGATATATAGGGAATGGCAATTAGTAGTTCTGTTTCTAATAAAATTAATCATTACCATGTAGTATTTTTTCAAAGGTCCATCTTTTTCAAACAGCTTTAAGTATTGAGCTCTTACTGTAGCAAGAACAAAAAGTTGATTTACCTTGAAACAAAGAGCAGATGTAAGAAGACTGGGAGCTCTAGCTCTTCAAGCATAGTTAGCTAGTCCTGTTGTCAACTGTCCTTCAACGTGACGGTGCCATGCTGTGGAGGATCCATTTGGTCTTTGGTTGGGTTGGCACCTGATGCAATGGGTCAAAAATCAACACATCCCACATGAGAGTGAGATGAATGACCCATCATGCTTGATCAGGCCCACAACATTACATACAGTTAGACCCAGTGTCTTTTCCCTTGCAGTAGGCTACACACTGGCAGCATGGCAATTGACTGATGTAGCACTGAGATGAAGGCTGGTTACAGTCATCAGTTGTTATATCAAATGCAGGTTCAGATTAATGAAACTGTGAAATAGGTCTGTCTTCTTTAGGGCTATATACACATGCCCAGGTGTTATTAAACACTTTTGCCTGAAAGAGACTCGCAACGGTACAAACTGATCCTCAACAGTTGCTTGTGGTGGCATTTTGCTTTATGCTCCACTACTCCATTGCTCCTGATCTCAACCCAAGTGAGACTGCTACAGAAGTAGTGCTTCAGTCCAAATCAGCACTATTTTTCTCTCTCTTTGGCCTACTGCACCTGTGAAAAGTGACTTCAAAGAACAAACACATTCCTGCCCACAGATAAGGCAAAGAGCAGGCACAGTTCACAGGAAGATAAGCTGGATCTTTAGATCCCATTGGGGTAGCACCTTCTGCGGCTCATCTTTTCTCCAGGTGACTTGGGGACATCATGAGTCCAAGTCTATATTTCTTGCCTTCAAATTTTCAGATTTCTTGAAGAGTAGCATAAAGTGTGACACAGAGTTTGTCAGAAATGATGTTCAAGCAGAGGAATACCTTGGGAAATTAAACCTGATCTCATCTCACTGAAGTCTATAGAACTGGTACAAAAACTTAATTGACTGTGAGATCAGGTACTAAATCAATATTCAGCTTTTTATACATAGAAGCACTTTCTGTGCAGTTCATGAAGTTTCACTGACCTAGCTGTCTTAAGCAACAATTTTTCAATAATATTCAGATCTTCACAAATAATTAGAAAAGGATAGCTATTCAAAGTCATGAATGATAGAAGCACTTGCTGTTCAAGCTGGGACCCTCACCGGTCACCTGAGTCTATAAGAATTTCTCTAAAATACACCAGAGAATCTCAAGCTACCGTTAAGTTTTCACTTTCATGAATAGCAAAGAGTTTTTGTTAGCAAGAATACAGCCATCAGAAAAGGTCAGAAGCTGGCATAGTAATGAGTTAATTTACATTCTAATGGGCATACAGCTATTTATTTTGCTTGGCTGCTACAGTTCTCCGAATTGCTTATCAGTCAGTGATTTAAAATAATTTATGAAACCAGAAAAAAACCAACAAACTAAATACCATCTTCTTCTGATTAATCTGGATGTGAAGCAGAGAATTTCTGGATTATAGCTAAAATAATGCAGAGGGAAACACAACACTGTCAGTGACAGTTTTGATGCTTAAAGGTACAAGAGTTGGGAAAAATAATAAAAATCTTTCCAGAAATGAGAAATATCTTTTTGGAACAAGCAGCTTTCTGTGTGGTCAACAAGAGCAGATTATTTCCCACAAACAAAGTTTGATACTGAGCACTTATAGATGTCTTATTGGGTGACACTTTTATAGAAATTTTCTTCTCTCTCCTGGCACCTATTACTGGAACAGTGTTACACTGTTACAGATTTATTTCATTGTTGATAGCAAACCATATTATCTGAAGGACAGCCGCGTCTTGGAATAGAGAAAATGCTGCTACGGTACAATTCAGAACAGATTTTACTGGGACAACTTGATCTGAAGTAGAGAAAGATATCTTATGGAATGGAGGAAGACCATTGTCTCTTGCCTTATATTACAGAAGTTCTTACTAAAAGTTCAAATCCTTAGGTCAATACCCTGGTTTATGATTTGCAGCTGCAAGTAATACTGGATGAACTGTCATTTTCCTCACAGAGGTCTATAACATATGTATTTTATGTAAATACTAACCCAAGCAGGAAAGTCTGCATGCCCAGGTACTAACACATGATGAGTGGAGAAAGGCATCTCAGAAGTTTGCTCACAGGTTGTAAACTCTACCAACGCCTTGAAAATGTCAAGGTTATTTTTCTGTATATACAAGAAAAAGAACCTTTTGTTTGGCAGAAGGAAATTTTCCCTGAAGAATCTCCAGTTTTGCTCCTGTGTGTTATCCAATGACTGCTGCTAAAATCGGTGTCGCTAGTTGACGTGTCCAGGCTAGGGACTGCGCTCTCTACTGTACTGCCCTAATACTGCAAGAGCTAGTAATGCAAGTAATGAACCATCCTGGGCAAACATGTTGTTGCACACAAATCTCCCCGAGCAGAGCAGACGCAGCAAGGTGAAAAGACTGGTATATGTCACACACACTGAATCAGCAACATCATTTAGAATATTAATTGAGTCTTCAGAGTCCTGACAGCTCATGACTGTTGTTCCTAGAAGGGCTTGCGACTGTTGCCATACCCATAAAGACTGTGTGTGCTTGCTAAGAACATGTCTGACAACTCAGTCTGGCTTAACGGAAAACTAATTTAAGCTTCAAACCTAACTTTTCAGGAATACTGCGTCATATTTTCAGAGCGCTCTGACAGTCAGAAACTCTGCCTAACTATGCCGGTGTCTCTGCTCTTTCATGTGTTTAGAATCTGCTCCCATTTAAGCTTTTACACTTTCTAAGCACATTAGAGAAATCTCAGTTTACATTATGGCATGTCACTTTGATGAATATCAAGGCATGTTCCCAGTATTTTCTGTTAAAATGTAGATGGAGCATAAGTTGTTTGTACACAGTGTCCTAAAGTCCTTTTCATGAAAATACATTCACATAAAAGTCTTCAGCAGGTGTGGGGGAAAAAATATTCAATAATAAATCCATTCCTTTGCTTGTATGTAAGCTTCATATTAAGGCATAGACGAAAAGGAGTCACCAGATATTTAGTGTTGAACACCTGTGCTGCCAGTTCCTCCTCTTCTAAATTCCTTCAATGCATCCATGTTTTCTTTCAGCTACTCCTTTCTTCAGGTGCTTGTTCCCAAACTCCCGCAGACTTATCCTCCTTGTTCCCAGGATTTCCCTCTCTGTGTCCTGATCCCGATTTGAAAACCAGCTAATCCTATCCCTGAAAGAGTGATCAGAAAAATCCCTAATAAAAGAATAAAAATAGACAAATGTAGGGAAATGCCCTTGGTGTCCACGACTATTTCTGAATGGGAGACCTTGCAATGCAATGCTTCACTCTGATGGGAGACAGAAAACAGTACATTGGAAGTAGTAAACCATGCAGCTGAGGTAGAACAGTCGAGAACTGAGTCTAGAATGATTTCAGCTACCCACACAGAGATGGCAATCTTACAGTGAGCTGAAAAACTTTCTAGACACTGTTGTTTATATAGAATAGATTTCCAGATACCAGCTCAGTTGCATCACCATCTAGCACCTTTTGGGTTGGAATATGGCATTGTCAGCTGTGATAGAAGACCTGCTGGTGGGAGGTGAGGTGGAATATCCAAGGGCATCTTGAGTAGCACAGAATGCCCATGTTTATGTGGTCTGTTGAAAGCTCCATCAATTATAATGTGACACATTTAGACACTGATATGCAGACAACTAAATTTTGATGTCACAGTCTGAATTGGGAATTTAATACAGATGCACAACTACAGGTCCAGTATCAAGGGTGCCATGACTTATATTAGTCAAACATCTTTGCTGGATTGGCACGTATGGCAGACAGTCTATGGGAGACTTCAGAACTTTGTCATCCTGGACAATCTTGAGTCTCGCACTGACTCTGCCATTCCAGTGGAGATTTCTTGATACCCCAGTGCATCTCAGATGGTCTTGAATGTCTGTTAGCGAGCTCAGAACTGAGCTCAGAGTTTCAGTCCTCCTGATTTCTCTTGAGGTTTGTGAGAACTGGACAAAAGTTCATCATAAAGAAAAAAAAATAAGTTAAATTACAGAGACTGAGAGAGCCTGCTGGTTTCACCTGACTGCCTTTCTGTCATTATTAAATTACATTGTAGTAACTTCAGAATTTTGTGTTTAATATGCATTAAGCTGTCAGCATGGTTCTGAATTTTATTGATTTGCCTTTGAAATCTCTTCTGTGACAATGGTAAGTGTCAGGAGCTCAGGTGTGTTAACTATAATTGGCTCATTTTCATACCACATGGCAGAATGATAAACACTCGATGGCAACATCATGAAAAGGTAATCATGCCACTTGGCCACAGTGGTAGAAGCTGGAATAAGCAATATTATGTTTATTTGATTCTTCAGATCCAGATATTATTCAAAGTAATAATTTCTTTCTAATTTCCTGCTCATTCAGACCAGCTTGACAAAACAGTTTATTCCTGGTTATAGGGATTCAGGTAGAACAGAAAGGTTGGCAAACAGTGGCAGAAAGTGAAAGAAAAGACTAATGGTGGAATGAAAACTCATTACAAGATTCAAGTTTTTACATGGTTGACCCTTAGCTGTGAATGCATATTTTTTAGCGTAGAAAAGCAGAGTATTTGGCAAAGAATGTTAGTGGAAGACTGATGTCCAAGGAGTAACAAAACTGTGAAGAGAACAGTGAATTTCTAAACTCCCAGTTCCCTGGTTGAACATCTAGGTAATTCGCTTTGCTTTGAGCTGCTGAAGGTTTGATACTGTCCACACTGACATGTACCTAGTAGAGATAAACATCTTTGCTTTCATGTTCACCCATTCAGGAGTTAATTCTCAGTATTGAACTAACTTATCAAGAAGAACAAAGCTGAATTAGTAAAAGCTTTGCAGCGAACTAAATTATAATGGTCAAATGACATGAAGTTCAGAAGCTTTAGCATAAGACCACAGGAGCCTGAAAGAAAAAAATGTGAGAGAAATAATGATTGATGGGCAAGATGCTATTGCAGTACAGAACACTAAAGAGTATAAAGCATGACAAATTGATCAAGATGACCTGGTTTGCAAAAAAAAAGGTTGAGAAATGTCACATTTTTCTGAATTCCTGAAGGTTCAGAGATGAGCAATTAACATAAAGAAGGACCATGTCCTTAAAACTAATCAGAGAGGAACATTATTGATGTGAATTTTATGATGTTTAGATTGTGTGCTGGTCACATGTAGTCCTGTGCAGTACTTCAAAAAGTTAATGAACAGAACACTAAAAAATGATGCTGATAAAGGATCCTGACAAGATAGCTGGGAAATGATAAGTATTAAATGAATGTATTACAAGGAAAAGCAAGAAAAACTGTGAATAGGTATTTTTCTTCCCTGTGACAGTGCTCTTTCTCTCAGAGGAACATAAATTGATTTCAGACTGTTGAGATTTAGACGACATGTCTAACATAATGGAAATAACCCCTCAATACTGAGAAAATTGGAACAGTACATAAACATGACAAGTTAAACAGAGAAGATTATGGTGCTGACAACCGTGAAGCACCTTGTGGACCTCACAGCTGGCCTAAGCTTAAGAATTAGCATTTTTAGAAACACTTGCTAGGTAGGGAGGCGAGCATGTATGTCCCTCCTTTTTTTTTTTTTTTTTTTTAAATCAGAACTTACTGCATAAGAAAGAAAACTCGGATGTAGCCTTTGGATCTGTAGAACACCTTTTTCTTCCTCAGCATACCCATATACCTCAGTATGCCCCTATGATGACAGAATTAAAACTATGAAATTATGCTTGAAGACCATAGCTGGCTGAAGGAATCTGGATGAACAGTACAATTAATCAGTGATGGTCATCAAATCAGATGTGATATATACTTTTTTCTTGGGGTTCCCCAAAGAATAGGTAGATGAAAAGACACTAAAGGTAGATCTGTATGCTCTTTACCCAGTCACCGTACAGTTTTGCTGGTGTATAAACCCAATCAGCTAGGACAGGAAAGAGTTTGTAGGGAAATATGTCCCTGGCTTATTTTTGTTTGTTTGTTCATTTGTTTGTTTGTTTTTACTCTTATGAGCTAATTTAAAAAAGCATAATTCATCTCACAGGGATCAACAACAAAAGGTCTACTTCAGGGGAAGAGGAAGGAAAAGGTTGATTTGAAGTGGAGATTGTTAGTGCTCTTCTGACAAAGGGAGTTTTCGTTGGTGAAAGGTGATCCACTAAAGCCATTTTTGTGAAAAGCAGCTGCTGTTCCGGAATGTATTGAACATTTAATTGAAAACAAAACAAAACAAAACAATCAGCTCTCAGATGAAATTTCTAGTTAAGTTCTAGACAAAATACCTTGCAACTATCCAATATTTAGCAGGGACTAAACATTAGATGCTCCTGATAACACGGATTCTGAAGTAATTTATCCTATTATAAGCAAGCCTTTGTTTCTTGTACCATAAGTAAATTTTTGATCTATCAGGCATTTGACAGTTCTAGACTAAGTTCCTCTGTTTCTCAGTGGATGTTCTCTTTGGCAAAATTTTTTTAAAAGGTCTAGGACTCAGTCTTGGTAGGAGGTGTTTTAAACTTCATAATATTTCATAGGCTAGAGGAAACCAATTACAATCCCATTCTAGTTTCAACAAAATTGTATGTCCAGCTACTCAGAATTTAATAATTCAGAAATTATTGCTGCAATTTTAAAATATCAACAAATATACAACAGAAAGCAAACAAAAATATCTTCAGATCCTCCATTGAACTGTTTTTCCATGAAGAATATTCTGAAAGTTGTGTGTTCTGCCATACAAAGAAAGACCTTAAATGGGAGACATGATGAACATCTGTAAGTCTCCTTAATCTGGTAAAGATTGCTTACTGTTAATGAGAACCAATAAAAACAGTGTGCAAGTAGCTATCACATATTAATGAATAAAAGTGCGTACCTCTGTGCACAATCACAAGTCATGAATTTTTATTCATCCCTTTCCTAGTATGAGTGAGTTAGAAATGCAACTAAATTGCAACTTCTACACCAGCAGTCTGCAATAGATGCCTTTTGATTTAATGACAAAAGTATATATCTTGTTACACTGCAGTTCTTCATCTCTCAGACAATATGGGGGATCAAAAAAAAAAAAAGAAAAAACAATTTGTGAATAATTCAGAATATTCACTCTCTAGAGTCTAGAGACTAGGTTTGATCCTCCACACACATAATTTCAGAGGCATTAATTTTTCTTTCCTAAATTTGTTGGGTTTAACTTGCAACCTTATTTCCAATACGAAAAATTAATGTTTTCTTACTTACATTGCATCCTAAACCAATATTATTTATTTTTAATTTCTGTTATCCTTTGAGATCTGTATATATTTCCAAATATGACCTTCATAGTTTTAAATAGCAAAAGGGAAAGTGGTAGCAGTATATTTCCATTTGGGGCTCTTTTTCTGACTTCATTATTACAATGATGCATATTATCTTTGTGTTTTATCACCCCAAATTGTAAAACTCGTGTAACAGGAGTTTCCCTTTTTGTAAAAATCTCTGAAATCCCTAGAATTTCTGTGTAATTATGTTTCTTCATTACTAACTCACATTTAAATAGCCATAGAAATTACTTTGGAGTTACAGCTCAGGAGGATAAGCATCATCAGTCCTTAGTTCCAGCATTCAAGCCTTTGACCTGCAATGTAGAGAATATGCCAACCTGGGATGTTGGTGAAGAAATTAATTTTTATTTTATGTCAATGTAGCTAGTTTTGATTTGGTATTTCCTTCCCACCTGAGATAGAATCCCAGGTTAGCCAAAGATTTAAGCTAGATCTGCCTAGACTCCTTCTTATAGACAGCTCCAAAGGCTTATATATATGTGTGTGTGCATATATATATATACATAAACCCAAACAAACCCCAAAACATGAGGCTTTATTATAACATAACTAAAATACACAGCTTTTCAAATAGACAAAATGTAAAATGATTAGCTGGAGAATATAGAAGCAAAAGGGGTTTCTGAACAGCTGCTCACTATGTCCCTACATTACAAGTCCTTGTTTCCAGTGAAATCAATAACTTCTTGAGTTACAACAAGCTCTGTATACCCCCTGCCAGTCCCCAGATTTTCATCCCACTCCCTCTGGGGCCTATGGGTCTGGTCCTTGCTCCTCTCAGCAGGTTCCTGGATTAGTCTGCAGATGTCCAGCTCTTTGCCCTGAGTCCTCTTCCACTTGCTCAGATCCCACAGCCATTGGAAATGTCTCCCCATGAGGAGGAGTGATCTGTCTTCACTGTAGGAGGACCTGCCTGACCCAAGTACTTCTCAGAGGAAGACGGGTAGCATACACACTTGGAAGAAACCAAATAAATGTTCTCAATTAGACTGCTATTATCTACTTGACACAGAGGGTCGTTGTAGCTGATTTAAGTAAATAGATTCTCATGCTAACCACAAATGTCTTTCAAATAGTTTTATAGCTAGTAGACTCTGGAACCCAAAGTGTTGTAGGTCAAGGACCATGCTTCCTCTGTGCTGAAAAAAAAAGGATCACCCTACAACATGACTCCTTAGATAACTGTTTACATGACCCAAAAACATCTTTTCTGAATTCCTAATTCTTCACTATTTGGTTTCTATCCTATCATCAGCTCTGTTTTAGACCCCTTTTCCCAAGCTAGGTCCTCTTCTGCCATTTCTACAAGCTTTCAGTCAACAACTGCTTGCAAGATTGTTCACAGAAAATAAATTCTGAAATTATATGCTTAATTGTCTGTACAAGACATATTGTAGGAGCTGGGTATTAAGGAAACATCTTTCCATCTACCTTTCACATGGACAACGGAATCAGCTATTACTTTTGCTAGTAAAAAATTGTATGGAAAATCTTAGAGAAATCCCAAATTTCAGGTTGTTATTATTAACAATAATAGAGAAACTTTAGTTAAAGACAAGGCTCTTGCAAGAGGCTTGACCTTTGCATAGTATATGGAAGTGTCATGTAATAACTTTGGAGAAAATGGGATAAAAAATGGAAAACCAAATATGAACTTAAGAAGCAGGGAAAAACCGTCTGGAACAGGATTTCGTTGATTTTGTTAACATTCATAATAAATGCAATAAAATAGCTTACCAATGGCATCTTACTGAGAAAAATATATAAACAATAAGTTTTATTTTAAGAAATTGTGCTGAATGTCCTTTTTTCATTGTGATGTTATGCTCCGCTGATATTCGATAATGATTCAAAAGCACTTTGGCAAGTTTGGACTGCATTCTTTGCTCTGTGTTTCAGGAATTAATTTACACTGACTGCACAAAAATGTTTTCTGTTTGCTGATGCTTAATTTATTAAGTATTCCACATCGGTCTTTATCAGTAACGTGTCATCTGTCCAATGACATGGACCAATCTCTCTGCCATCTGCAAACTTTATCAGTATTGATTTTATGTTTTCTACAGGATCTTCACAAAAAGTGTAATATAGCAAAAAGCCAAGAACTTATCTTAGAAGAAGCTCATTAAATATATATTCCCTCACTGATCTCCTAATCATGTTAAAAGATCAATCAGTTAACCAATTTTTCAATTCAACGTAAGTAGTAATTTTACTTCTTTCCACTTTTAAATAAGGAGTGGGGCTGTTGCATGTAAAGCCTTACAAAAGTCCATTATATAAAACCAATTAAATTTTATAATCCAGCTTGTAATATTAATATATTAATATATATTTAAACTATTTTCTGCAAGCCCACATTAATAACTTCCCTCTTATAAAGAAACCCAGATTATCTTCTATGGTAGCATAACCGGGATTTCAGATTTAGCTATACAGCATGAGATAGGTTCTAATAATTTTTTTTTTAAATACACTCAAGTGTTCTGTGCTTGCCTCTGGTGTGTGGGCAGGATTCATCTCACATGCCCTTGCCTGGCTGGCTGGTCAGCTAAGCTAAACTCCTCAGCCAGACTTCTCTGTAATCAGTGGAGCATAATGGGCAAATTCAGAGAACAAGCTGCTTAATCAATGACTGAATAAAATGAGATAAGTCATCCTCTTCAGGTGCCTATTTTCCACCACTGACAGCAGGGGGGACTATTTTGACTAATGTAGAGTAGAAATCCAAATTTTTTTACAGTTAAGTTGGGATTCATCTGACCAAACGCGAGTAGAAATGTAAATATGAAACTTTGGTGTGTGAGTTTTAAAAAAGTTTAATAATCAACAGGGAAGAATAGGTTTTTTAAGAACACCATTCATTTCGGCTACTTCAGATGTTTACAGCGGCTGAATGGCACCAGAGAGGTGCCTGTTTTCTTCACCCTACAGGGATCCCTGCTTGCCGCCCAGCTCAGATGAGGAAGGATGCCCTGCAGCTGTCTGCACAGGATCCCTGATAACAACAGCTGAGGTGAACGTGGCAAGGCAAGCCTGGGAAGATAGACTGAAGTATGTAGCATGTAAACCAGTCCCAGCTTCTTTGCCTTTAAAAACCTATAAAAATGTACATTCATAGTTAATTATCATGAGATGGCTGTTTTAAAAGGGCCATTTTGACTGAAACTGTATGTAGCTGCTTCTTCTTTTAGTACAATGCATCCTAATGTGCTTCTGTTAGGATGAAGAGCTTGATACAGTTGAAGGTCTGGTATACAATGAACAAGTTACTAGATAAATGTCTTGCTTAATTAAGATTAACCTTAGTAGAAATAATCGTTGTATTTGATGTCCATGTAGTGAATGTTAGCTGGATTAGACTATCTAGCTGTTCCTATTTTAGAGCCAACCTCACGAGCCATTGAGATCACTCAGGTATGCTATATAATAAATAAATAAACACTGCATTATTTTTCAATTATAGTGTGAGAATAATTTGCTGTGTATATAATTTAATGAACACATATGGCAAGCTAAAATCAAAAAGCATGTCTTCATTCTTTCTGTTTGCATTGATTTCTAAAGAAATAGATATTGTTTTAATATAAATATATATATATTTAATACGGTGTAATAAGGAGACAAGATTAAGTAACTTCTCTTTCTCTCAGATGTACTGTGGAAGAAGTTTAAAATTATCCAGACAGTGATTTATCACATTCAGTCAGAGACCGTCTCTTTTAGCACTTCGGGCTCCCAAACATGAGAAAGATGGACAACCATAGTGTAATGTAAGTGTTCATATTGGAATGGACAGTTGGAATTCATCTAGTCCAACCTCCTTCTCAAAGCAAGGGTAAGTTCAAAGACTGGGCTGACATTCAAGAATGAGAGCTTCTCTGAATCGCTCAAATGAAGGAAAATGGAGCCAGAATGATAAGCAATAATCATACAGAATGAGGAAGGACCTGGGTAAAACATGGAAAAAGCTAGTGAAGAAGGGCATAAATTGGATGGAGATGACTAGCTTTGACTCTACCACATTTGTTGGTTCTCACTGGCCACAGATCAATGCCCTGTGGACTTTTTGTTTTCCCAGACTTCTCTCTGGATTGCTCTAGGACCTCCCATTGATGTAATCATCCTTCATTTTGGTTACACAAGTTGAATTACTCTGCCAGAATCTTTCCATCTTCTTTTAGTAATTCCTTATATTTATTCCTGAGAACATTACATGTTAAATAGCATGAGGCTTAAGAGCTATGCAAAAGAGCAGCTGGGTCTTCTGATACATTATCCCACTAGGATCATATTTACAAAATAAAAAGGAACATGTTTCTCCACTGGTCATTCCTTTTTTTCCGTAAGAAACAGATTAAGGTGTCTTCAGCGCTACTTCAGAGATATGATAGTGTTTATACTGCAGTAGAGAGGCACTGCTTGGCCCCAGAAGCCTAAAATAATAACATTTATTGAGACTAAGTAGTTTAAAATACAGAAATTATTTCACATGTAAAGTAAGGAAAATATGTTGACTTAGTATTGACAAATGTATTTAGTTAAGCTATTAAAATATATGCAGATAATACTGCAGTATTTCCTGTAATCAGCAAACCTTTTCTATGATGCTAACTAATCCCTGAGGAATTTTTTAATGAATTTTTTTATTCTTTAAGAAAAAAATGTATTATTATTATTATTGCTATCATCATCTTCATTTATCCTTTTAAAATATTAGCAAACTTTTTGCTAGGGAAAAATACAACTCATTGTGGAAACGGAAATTAATTGATAAAACGAATTTAAAGATCATTAAAATATTTTCTCATTCAAAGGTTTTGAGTCTGTGCTTTTATTCATGCATATAGAGTCTTTTTCTAATTATCACAGGATCTTTGGAAGTTCTCTATCTAGAACACATGAAATGCAATAAAAAATGCTTACTTTAGAGAAAAAAAAAAATCTAAAAATTCCATTAAATATAATTTGCCCCTGACTGAAATATACACTAAAAATAAGGTGACCCTAGGAATGTGTGCACAAAAAGCTTGCCTTCTTTTAGCTCATGGTAATAAAAGGTACAAAATAAATACAAGTCAAGATTTTTCTCATTTACCAAACAGGAAAACTGCACAGTATGTTTCTTATACGCTGAAATACTGTTCCAAGTTATGACAAATCTGGCTTTGGAAAGCAATTTATTTCTTTTAGAAATCTGTTTGACACACTTGGGAGTCAACTTTCAGAGTTTGTGCCTGACAGCTTTAGCTTCCATGTCCTTTTTTATGCTGTAATCTGAAGGTAACACAGCAAAGGTGTATGTATCCTGGTGTTGGTTTTGATTGTGTTTGAATTATGACTCACCCAAAGGCTTCCTGAGAAGGGCATTGTTGCGGTTAATAAATGTATGCTCTTGGTTTATAAAAAAATAAAAAAGTTGAGCATTACTCAGAGAGAGCAAGTGTAGCCATTGTTAAAGCCTTCCTTCCCTTCTTAAGAATGTAAAAGAAAATTGCTTAAAGAATTGTACAGGGATAAATACCTCATCTAGAAGACTAATTTAGTTTCTGTGTTTTTACTGGATAGGCAATCCGTAGGAACCACGAGAGTGTTGTGGCTCTTGTAAGTGCTTTAGGAAGTGCCTGAAAATCACACCTTCCCATCTCCCCAGTGCTGCGTCTCGTGTCTGTAGCACAATAGATAATGTACTCACTTGTTTCATAGTGTATTAGCTTACTTTATTACTATAAAATATTGCACTATATTACAAATCACCACGTCACAACGTCTACACAATGTACTTTGACAACAGATTTGGAAACTCAACAAATGTTGTTTAATAGGACATTACATTATACTGAACCAACAGAAACATTGTTCAACACATTTAGACTAAACTTTAGACATGCCTCAGTACATAAGCACAGGTTGTATGGCATTTTTTAGAATCCAGCTCTGTAGTTCTCCCTCCCTAGGCTGAGATCACCTAGATCTCCTCTGAGGAAGGCTAGGTTCACTCAGAGCCTGTAGTACGGGCAATTAGGAAAAAACAAAGTTTCTTCATAGCCCAGTATTGTGGTAGGTTCTCCCATGCACCACACTTGGGAAGTATTTGGCTTCAAGAGATGCCGTTTTTTCACTGAGATGCACAGTCCAAGATAACCTGGTTAGTTTTCAGATAATACCACTTGCAAGAACAGAGGAGAAACTTCTCTGGCCTGGCCAGATTCCAGTGTAGGCAAGCCAAAAATTCTGTTTTCTCAAACAAACTGTTCTTCAATTAGTATTAATTCATTCACTAATATCAGTAAGACTGAAATCAGTCTGCAGTGCTGCCAGTAGAGCTCTTAGTTTCTAGCAGTGACGTGGGCTGCAGCTATCAGTCACAAACGTGCCCTGCACTCCTCAACAGAGACAAGTAGTTGCCTGTCCTGAAGGCAGAGTTCTGCAGCTCTGCACAAAGCCTAGTCTCTGTGTAGACCTAATAATGATAATGTCTGACTTCTTACTGTGTGTAGCCTCATCCTGGGCATAAGAAATTAATGGTAATATAGCCATCGGAGCACTGGTAGTTACCTCTTTATGACATGCAATGATGAGAATCTATTTCTGCACGCTTGTGTTTCTTTTATGCTAAAAGGTCTTCTAAAGGGACCTATTTCTCCCGTGTGCAGACTAACTCCTCTTAATGTCAACAAGAGTTAGGCACACACATCCCTAGGAGAAGTGTCCCCATAAGTTTTAATAGAAGCACTGTTCAAATTTAACACAGACCATATAAGCCTACATTAGAAAACAGTTTCACCGATAATAAAAGTACTTTTGAAACAAAATGCTTGCTAATAGTCATTAAAAACCTTCTATGCAATATATGTAAAAAAGATTTATCTAATGCTTTGCAAAATTATCCACAAATGTACCACACAGTGCACAAACATTAATAAGAAAGAAGCAGCAAAACCATAACACTACTACTTTGCAATGCAATGCAATTAATACTACTTCCATTAATACAGCGTAATAGCTACTAACTATTATTGATGTCTATTTTTTCAGGAATCCATATTCATTAAGGAGGTCTATGGTTTCTTTTTCTTTTATTCAGAAATATGGAAGCAATTGCACACTGTTTCACTGCTAATCAGAGCTATACAAGAAAAGATATGAAAGTCTCATTAGTGTGAATTTTAGGATAACTGGTCTCCTGCCATGACTCCCTCTGTTCAAATTTGTCATTCCCTGTGCTACTGAGAGGTTACCATTTCTCTTACTAACAAGATTTAGATTGAGTCCCTTCATAAACTAGGCTATATATGTAACTTATTTTTAGTTTACCTACTATAACGTAAAATATTTATTAAAATAGATTTTATATCAGATGACTACAACAAGATACTTAAAAATATTTCAAGTTAATCCAAATTATAAAACAGTCTCAATGTGTAGGACAAAAAGGATGTAAATATTTTCAAGGTTACTAGGAGAGTACATATCTCACAGCTAAAAATATGATACTCTGTAAGGCGAGACATGCCTTGTAAAAAGGAATCTGGAAAGCAGTGCTTCCAGGAGTTATGTTAATATAACAGCAGTATTTCTTGCATGGTAACAGTATTTTCTAAAAATCTTTCAGAGATTTTATTTCTGGAATTAACATAGGAAAGAAAACTGCCTCTCTCACAAGGCTGTTATGAAACTATCTTGCAGAAAATATTGATTTTTATGCAGGGAAGGTAGGAAGGAACAAATGACCAAAGCTGGGGGATGGGGAAAAGGGCAAGATAACATCTAACAACAATGTCAACGAAGTGGACAATGTAGCATGACTCACAATGTTTTTGACCATTAAATATTTCTGGCATTACTAGCTAAGAACAGCAAAAAAAAAAAAAAAAGAAAAAAGAGCAAAAAAATGAAACAACTCAAAAACCAGCATGAGAAGGACACGTTTACAGAGAACTCATGCTGAGGAAACTATTGAATTTATGATGTCATATAAAAGCTCATAATTTTGAGATGGAAAGGAAAAAGGTCAGTTTCCCATCGGTTTTAAAGCAGACAGACCCAGGAACAACAGAGCACTTCACAGAGCCAAAATGGTGTGGTAAATCAGAAAAAGAAAATTGAAAGAATATGTTTTAGCAGCATCTTGGATAGAAGAAGTTTATGTCTTTGACTTCTAGGTACAAATGGTTCACATGGTTCACTTCAAATGGGTCAGTGGTTCACTACTAGGTTCACGTGCATATTCCCTTTGTGGGATCAAATGTCCCTCAAACTCACAAATGAAAGATACATGTGCCATTTGAGAATACAGCAGGGCTAAAACCGCCGATGTTGCCAAATGGATCTAAGTTCCTCTCAACGTTAGAATACTCTCAAGAAAGAGGAGAAAAGAGATCAGGAGCAAACGTACAGTTGGAGTTACTGTCTGCAGAGGAGAAAGTATGGCAGGAAGCAGGAGAACTGTCAGACCTTGTATTTCCCAATATCTCTTGTCAGGGACAACAGAAAGAAGTGTACCTTCATGAACAAAGTAAGCACGAAGAGACTGCTATTAATTCAGAGTACACATACGAAGCAATTAAACCAAGACTGGGTTCCTTTAGGAGGCGACCAGAAGGAAAAAAATCACCAATGACTCAGGGATGTAAAAGAGTAGAGACAGCAGGATGATAGAAAACCTCCATAAGTTCCAAATCAAAAACCTACATTATCCTCCTAACGATCCATTTCTTCAAACACTCAGTACTGTTGACTAGAAAGTCCTGAGCTGGGGATGAGCAAGCCATGAGATACAGGGTCTCCAGTTTGCACCAGGTACCCTCTTAATATTTTGAATGAAGATCTGCAGAAGCAGAGTCAAAGCTCTAGAGACCTCAGTGGTGGGCTGAGGTTGTGGAAGCAGGAGATCAGTAGTGCCTGGGCCAGACTAGTGTTAGACTACTGATGGTGCTGCCTGCAGCTTCATCTTGTGCAGCTTTCTCAAGAGAGAGGACAACTTGGAGAAAAAGAAGTATGCGCTTTCCTGACCAGAGGAAGTGAAAGACATCATATAGCAAGCCAGGACAAAAAAATAGAAAAATAGTTTGTCTCTATGGTAGAGAGGTAAATCTGAGATCAGTCCATGGAAAGGGCACCAAAGATGTAGTATTCCTTCCATTGAAGTCTGCTCATCTTGAGGGGCTAGGCTTATTCACTAGAATTCTAGTGGAAGGTGTCCCTGCCCATGGCAGGGGGGTTGGAACTAGATGATCTTTGAAGTCCGTTCCAACCCAAACCATTGTATGATTCTATGATATGATTCTATGAATATGCAGAGATGTTTTTTTTGTGAAATTTCTGGCTGCTTTGGAAATTGCTGATGCTTTGTGTGCTATACTGGTATCTGTTAGCAGTCTTAAGGAGTTATAAACTTCTACTGGGGTTTACACAAAATCTGAGAAAGATACTTGGCCATCCTTTTATCCTCACACTTTACATCTACATAGTTAAATTCTCCCTCCTCATCTTGACTGTTTGTGCATTGCCTGTGGTCCACACTATCTCCCATATCATGTCAGGGTGAAAGTGGCTGCTGGCTTCTTCCAGTCCCATGCCAGGACTGGGCTAACAACCAGTATGGACAGTGCATCAGTTCTCTGTCTCCATTTCACACTAACAGTCTTGGTTTCTCAGAGCCTGTTTAGATTCCACCATTATAAAACAGCCATCTGATGTAGGAACTTTGTCAGGCTCCCACTTTTTGCATTTAGTTTTAATGTTTCACTCACAGCACTTGTTTAGGGGTTGCCATAGCTTCATGAATCAGTCCTGGGTTATCTTCAGATTTCCTTAACAACAGTATTTCAGACATAGTCTTGATGGATCTACATTTGAATGTGTCAGTTCTTTTTCAGACAGGAACACTTCTGGGGCTGGGCTGCTGTCTATAGGTTCATATATTTCAAGGTACTTCCCCAAAGAGATGGCACATGTCAGGTACTTGGATAGCTCACTTAGTAGAACATGCCAAAAACAATTTTTGATGTCCTAATTAGTGAATATTTTGTTCTGCATAAATTTGGTATGTACTGCTTCAACCACGTAGTGCTGTTTTTCAGTACTTCTGAACTAATGCAGAATTCTGTTCTATTCACATTCGAATGGACTGATTTTTGAGAGCTCTTCCATACTATTTCAGCAGCCTATACTCAATGCGGACTGCTGCAAAAACAGGATGAAGTGTGAAGGCTGAAGCAAACTGAAGCAAAGCTGGAAAGGGATAAATATGTTTGGGTAATGAACACTTTCATATCTTTTTTTCTATTATTTTTTTTTTTTCCCAGCATGAACACTTCTGTCAGCTTATAGTAATCAATGCAAACTATATGGCTGGTCAGCAAAAACAGATGCAAAGAGACCAAACCAAGGAGCGCATCTCTGTTTAGCAAAGAACCTAACTAAGAAAGAAGATTGTAAGATCTCTAGCCACAGAGTATCGTCGTTGTCATCTAAACAAGTGCTGCTTAGTATTTTTCTTAGATATACAATGATATTATTTCCATGATTTTTTTTAACAAGCAGGTAAACTACTACTTCTGCTTTAGAAATTTTAAAATGAGTACACTACAAATTCAGTGGGACATCCTCCAGCTGGATTGTACCCCATGACAAGTTTCTGTTTGGTGTTGGTTCAGACAGTTTTCTTTAGCGGCCTCTCTAAATCTGAGTACTGCTATTCCCTCCATCTTTTTGAGCCACGCAGACCTTTCCTTTCCCTGCACGCTCTGGCTGTTGACCTCCTAAGCTTGAGGGACAATGGCTTTTTAAATGCTGTAGCATGCATACTATATGCATAAGAGAGAGCATTTTTTCCTATATGAGATGCTTTTTTCCTATAGTGAGAATATATTTCAGCCAATATCGATCTGTTTCTTGTCTGCAATGTAGATAAGGTTGCTGGATGAGAGAGAGAAATTAAGTCACTTACAAAAATGGATTTGCCACAGTGAACTATGCAGTCAGGCCATACTCGTATCAGAGACAGAATACATTACAAGGCAACACACAACCTTATGCAAAACACAGCCTTCATCTTCCACGGTCAGCAATAGTTCTTTGGTCTTAATCTTAAAAATGAGGCACTAAAGACAGGATGCATAGGGTAATGATGGAAAAGGATGGTATTAATCAAGTGCCATTACACATTAGAGATAATCAAATAAAAATTGGATCTATGAGTAACCAGAAAGTAGGTCTTGCTTCCCCAGTGTCACAGACTAAATATTTTAGAATCATAGCAGGTTTCTCTAAGTACTAGAACTTTGTTTTGTATTCAGATTATGTCACATGACCAAATCTTATCATCTGTGTCTTATTCATAACATGTGGGATAGACACATACATCTGAACCAGCCATCCTCAATTCCCTTTATAGTCAGTCAAGCAGAATATATACTTTTAAGGGTACACATGACTTGTTTGAAACATCTACATTGGAATGGCATGAATTGCACCCTAGAAAGGCCTATTTCTGCCCAGGGACTATAAAAGGAGACATGACAACTAGCATAGATATAATCACTTGCATTACAGATGTATATTTGGTCACATGGATTCCCTTTTTTTTATGAATTTATCAAAAAACACCCCATATTGTCACCTTAAAATAGTTCTTATATTTCTGTTGAGCTATGATTTAGCTATCTCTCAGGCAGAGTAGGTTTGTCTCATACACTGTATTTTTTCACTTCCTTTGAATCACTGAAACAAATGAGCCTTTTCTTTAATTTCCGAGTCTAACAACTTTGCATTAAGGTATACTCATTTCTGATGTACAGAAATTTCTGATAGTAAACTTGCATTTGTTCTGTATCACCCCATTAAGTTTAATCACTCTGTAGTACTTTCAAACAGTTGCTTTAGCATTGGTCATTGTTTTACCATGAACAAAACATGCTCTTGTTCCCTTCTCTGTATTCTCTAAAGCAACCAGCCACCCCCTGCCCCAGCAACAGAGGGCTAAGACCCCGGAACACGTTACCGCATTTGGACCTAGCATTTAGTGTCGACTGAGCTAGGGCAACTATCTGTACCGCCATGCTTGGCCTGACAAAAGACAAGATGATGTAAATTTATTTATCAAGGGTTGAGTTCAGCGCAGTATCTCCTATCTGCCACAGCAATGTGTAGAAAATAACCACTCAGTTAACGTACCAGAACTTGTTAAACTATCATGTTGATCAACTTGTTTTGATCATGAATCGATGCTCTAAGAAGAAATTCTCATGAGAGAGAGGAATTATCTTCCCGGGCTTGAGTATGTTGCTGCTTCAGGGTTTTTTTTGCCACTGTCCTGCACTGATTGCTGAAATATCTATTTTGCTGTCTATTATTACTCAGGCTTGTTCAGCATACTGGATTTCACACTCCACTTCTCTCTGAAGATTGGTGTTCTGAATTGTTTTCCTCTAGAGGAGGATTAGCTTGCATTTTTCAAAATAAAATCCTATCTTTTGGGGTTACATTAACCCTTCTAATCCCCTTCATACTCTTTTTTTTGCTGTGTAATTTTCCCTAATTTCTCAGCACCTGCAGAAAAAAATGTTGCTTAATTCACTGTTCCAGATTCTTAATGGGTGTTAAATAAAACCAGATGTAATACCAACTAATATAGCACCTCTGTAACAATTAACTTTCTCAAAGTTCATATACTATAGTGACACCAATTGGCCTTTACTTATCACTCTTAATTAGGTTTCATTCCAACAAAATGTCAGATTCTGTATCCTATAAAATCATTCTTTTAAATATAGATATGAAAAATGCTTTATTATGTGAATCTACAGATATTTAAATCATCTTATGTTTATTATTTCTGCAATTTGATAAAATGTCACTATATTCTTTGTTCTAATGATTTGTAGGTTTTCTAATGACAAACATTTGGCATATGCAAACACTGAAGCTTCACTTCCCAACCTCTATTCTTCAGAAGGAAAGTAATTAGTATTTTTGTATAGAATTCTTTTTTTTTCTTTTGAAACACAGAGTAACATACATTCAATGACATATGAATCCCTTTAGAGGAACAAAGATCTTGAATTAAAGAAATTCAATCATTATTCACTTCAGGTAGTAATAAATTGTGATGGATGCTCATCTCAAACCATCAAAGAAAATTTGTTTGGCTAAAATATTAAAAGCTATGAAATTACTTATCACTGTCAAGGTATTCTGTTGTTACTGCTTCCTTACAGATAAGTCTTGACTCTCCCCTTCCAGTGGTGTGTATTCAAGCTTACTGTGTCAGGCTGGTCAGAAAAACTAAGTTGCTAGAAGCTATTTTCTTTAAACAGAGAAAAATATAGTATAGATCTTTGTTGTCAAGAAAGAAACAAAACAACTGTTGTACAATACTTTTACAATGAAGAAAAAGGAGGTAAAATGGCTTATCAAAACCAGTAACCTTGTAAAGGGCTAAAAGATTGCTCTGATTTTGATCTACCATAATGAGTCAATATATACAATTATATCTAAAGCTCGCAGCAGTGCTTTGGGACTATAAGAGTTTGCTGCAGACACCATACAAACTATCACGAGGTGAAAAGTTTGGAACTGTTCTAGTTTTACCCTTATACAGAGGTGGAACCATTGACACTAAAACCACAAAAAGGAATGTACAACAAACTGTTAGATTTTGCCTAGGATGCTTAATTGCAGACACACTTTTCCAGAACCAATGGTGTTACCTCCCACAACATGGAAATTAATTTCCAATCTAGCACACAAGAATGTAGTGAGTATATGTATGTCTTACGGTTTAGAACCTTTTACACACATTTTTGTAATGGTACAGACTTTCCAAACTTACCTCCTCTATGGATAATCAAAGAAGTTTCACTTCCAACAGGACATTCTTTAAGTATATCCACTACTTCTGCATGGCTCAGGTTCTGTACATTCTGCTGGTTGATCTCAACAATGAGGTCACCTTCACACAAACCAGGACATCCCTGAATGTCTAGAATTTGCTTCACCCTCTGTCCTGTAGGACTGTCTGCTATAGTGAAGCCAAAGCCCTGGGCCCCTTTCACAATGGTTAAGGTCATGAGTTCAGCTTGGGTGGCCCCAGAAGAAGCCATTGATACATTATCATCATGGGCAGGTGGTGGGAATGTGCTATCAAGCTGACTATCTGCTGGAATGGAGTGCAAGGAGTGTGGTGGTCGATCTGTTACGTCTGGAACAGACTGAGAAGTCCTAGAAATGTATTCCAAATAAGTTTCATAGTTATGTCTTCCATTTACCACTACCGGAGGCCTCTCCATTACTGCAAGGGGTGGCACCATGCTGTTGGCAGGATCTTCAGGATCAAAGGGCAAAGGGTATCCACGACATAGCACCAAGTTGACACTCTGACCAATAGGAACAGACTGGAAGAGTTTGACTACATCTGCGTGAGTATGTCCAAGTACACAAACTTCATTAATATAGACAATGACATCACCTAGAAAGAGAAAAAAGAAATGACAACATGAGACAACTTCAGTTACTGTATATGCAGTGCAATTTTTTTTTTTTTAATGAGATTGAACTCTACTAAAAAAATACAATAAATTAGATCAACATGCTGACTCAAATAGTGGAGACAAAAAATTACAGTTTGTCTGCCAATAAATATAATACCAACAGACAATGACAGCACTACTGTGGAAACTCGTAGCTGGAGAATTAAGCTGGATCCAGACATACACTTTTTCTTAACTACCTTTCAGTGCAGTCCACAGATTACTTTTTTATAAGATACAATGGAAGTTTAATTGGAGGCTTGGTATCAAGAAATATCATTGAAGATGATCAGTGAAGAGTAAAAGGAAAAAAAAAAAGGAAATAGTAAGTACTTGTGGACTTAAGAATCAATGAATAGGGATGCAAGACTGTGCATGCATGTGCATAAAGAAATACTTTTTGCATTGATCATGATATTGACAGTTTCCTATTAAATATCATTACTTGCCATCAGACATCTAGGACTACTACAGTAATTTCCTATTCTAGGCATGAACTAAACTGTATCTTGCATATCATAGAGATATTTAGTGGTATTTTGTTGCAGCCATGATGGTTCAAGGACAATAACAGGACAAATTTTGTAGGTAGGTATAATAGGTTTTATTAGAAAAATCTAGGCAAATGCCTGAAAATCAGTTTAATACTTCCAGCTAAGCCAGTTGGTCAAATAAAAATAAAGATAATACCTTTACCTCCAAATCTTGTCTCATGTATAGTACAGAGCTACCAGTCAGAGCATATATGAAAGCAGAATACTTTAAGTCACCAGGCTATTTATGGGTCTCCATATTGCTCATGCATCAAACAGTTTCTGTTACTGACAAGTTCAGAAATAAGTTCAAGTTCCTTCTTTTTGTTAGAATAGATCTAGATATTTATAGCCATAAATAATTTTTATGTTACTGTGAAAGTGCATATTAAAATAAAAATGAGTAATCAGTACAAAAGATATTCAGAACAGTTTGATGACCCACAGTCAGTTTCCACTTTAATAAAACACATCTTTATAACAAAGGAGAAGGATGTTTAGTTAAAGAAGTCCACAAGTTAAAGTATTTTTCTAAGTGAAGATCATCTTATTATCCTACCATTAATTAAGAAGAAGAAATAATTTATACAGACAATACTGTTAGATGTCTACGAGGTACACAGTTCAACAATTGACTTATCATAACATGCTTTTTAATGGTATTTCAAATTTCAGCAATAAAATGGGAATGATTTAGGGAGGATGAGGTGGATTGTGTGGAATTGCTTCAAGTGTATTTATGAAATTATGTCTTTCAAGTACTTCAATCAAAAGATCTAATCAAGCAAACTGAGGAAAAAAAGAGCATCATCAAGATGCCAATGCAAGGGCTGTTTCTATGTGAAGATGAAATGGTCAGTTCCCACATGATCAGCCTCTCTAACAGCCTGACAGTAATTAATTGCATATGCACAAATGGCGATTCAGAGAAAGATTTCTTCAGAGGGCATCTAGGGAAAAAATGCTAAGAGACTTTGTTAAAATGTTTGTGAATATTATTCACAGAATTCTTAGGAGCTGCAAATACTGTCTTAAATGTGCATCATAAATAGATTTCAAACTATAAGCAAAAGCAGTAAGGTCACTTTATAGGCAGTGCTGAAAGAACTCAACGCTTCTGTCTCAAGCAGCTGAGAGTACAACAGTTTTCAAAAGTCAAGATTTAAAAGAGAAAAAGAATATACTGCACTAAATTATCGTGGCATTGGCTGCAATTCAGTGCGATTTGCTCATGCCCTGGTATAGAAAGATCTTACCTGCATTCTCACACCTGGCTTCCGCGTTAGCAGTGAGGCTGACATTGCTCATAATAGGACTGATACTGTTGAACTGAGACCTCTTCAATGCATGCCTCTGTTTCAGTAGCTTATGCCTTAATAGTACCCTTGCAACTTTTTAATCCATGCAGTCTTTACTTCCCTGAGTGCTGGCTATGCAGATATGTGGTGGGAGGAGACCAATCTGTTTGTTCATCCTCTCTTGCAATACTTAAGCAGGGTGCAAAAGGAATAATGCGTATATTGTGTTGGGCAAGTAAATCGTTGTCTGTTTTCACCCCTTCAATTTATACATTTGTACAGCATTAGCTGTGATCTAAAACTTAAAACAAGATGGTTTTCAAAAATCAGAAAATCAGATAACCTAGTTGACATTACATAGGTCTCCAGTGAAAAGAAATCAGCTTGTGCACCAGGAGTGCAGTCAGGACATATATAGGCCAAGTAGCCCCATTTCCCAGTCACTAAACAGGTAAAACTAAGCATTAGAAGGTCTTGGGTAAGAACTCCTTCAAACAATGACCCTGCATTATCCCTCACAAGACAGCAGAAAATTCTTCAGCATTTCCTGAATCAACATTTTCAAAGGACTTTGTGGTTTCTGAGGTATAACATGAATAGTATGTCTAGGCACACTCTGAAGTTGTAACTCACTCACAGTTGAACCGTTTGGGACCCATAATGCTGTACTGTCATATGGAGAACTTACGGCTGAAAGTTAAGAGGGATGGGGAAAAAGGCACGACTTACTAAGTTCAACTCAAATAGCTACAATGGTGTTAAACGGGGAAGAAAGTTTCAGATCATGAGACATGAAGGAGGAATAAAAGGGGTTAATTTCAGAAATCCTTCAAATAAATCTCTGGACTGTAGGAGTTTCTCCAAATCTAACTAATTTTCCAGGCTGAGTTCCTCATTGCTGACACAGAGAGAAGTACCCAGCATTTGGTAGGAAGAGAGAGATAAGTTAAGAGCATTACAGAGCCAGTGCCATGCTAATGTAAAGTTCAAAACCTCTCTACCTTAGAAAAACTCCCTGAGAGGTTCCTGTAGCATCTTTTCTGCCTGTTCTCTCCTGCTGCTTTTAGTAATAATGGGTGCATATGGACAAGCATAATAGCGATCCCCTCTATAATTCCTGCCTGATTTTCTGAGCAAGCCATGGTCTGCCTCCAGAAATCACAGTTTCACAGTGAGTGGGTATCTTTGAAGTTATGCAGAACATTTATATTAAGCATCAAACTTTGCTTGGCTTTTAGAATTAAACCTACTAAAATGACTGGAGCTTGCTTGCAGAATCACAGAATAATTGAGTTTGGAAGGGACCTCGGGAGGTCATCTTGTCCAACCCCCTGCTCAAGCAGGGTCACCTAGGACCAGTTACCCAGGCCTGTGCCCAGACGGCTTTTGAAGGACTCCAAGGAGGGAGACTCCACAACCTTTCCGGGCAAACTGTTCCAGTGTTTGGTCACCCTCACAGTAAGAAAGTGTTTCCTGATTCTCAGATAGCACCTCCTGTGTTTTAGTTTATGCCCATTGACTCCGGTCCTATCATTGGGCACCACTGGAAAAAGCCTGGCTCCATCTTCTTTGCACCCTCCCTTCAGGTATTTAGATATATTGGTAAGATCGCCCTGAGCCTTCTCTTCTCCAGGCTGAACATCTCTGTACTTCACCATCCTCACTATAGGGTGGTCTCTCCAATTTCATCTTCCTCACTAGCCTGTACAAACTCTACACACGCCTTACCAACCCTATCTTACTTGAGACTGTTCAGAGATGAGGGAGACCAGGAGGGCTCGTCTATGGAGAAGGCATCTGAATGAGACTTTCTGGATGAAGTGGCAGGTTTGATAGACACCCAGTAGAGCAGACAATAAATATCCTGTCCTACATCTCAAACATCTACACCGTCACAAAGACAGATTCTGCTGTCCGGCAGCCGATGTCCAAATTCAGCACTGAGTCAAAGAATGTTAGGGAGCACTGACAGCGACCAAATTTGTCAAACTGTCTTACAATTACCTCTGCTTTACTTAAGGCTCTTGCATTTAACTGACAAATTTAGGAACATAGGTCTGGAGGGGACTTCCTGGATGGCTGAACCTAGCTCCCTGTTGTCAGATACAACACAGTATGTTACACTTGATGAAATTTGACATCTTCTTCACAGAGATATCCATGAAGCTCCAAAATATTTCACTTCTTTAACTAGCTTGTTTTGCTTATTAAATTTTGCTGATCATTACTTATTTTGTCATGGAATGTAAATGGACTCAATGTCTGAATGCTGGTCAAAGGTTACGTTTTGTTATCTACATATTTCAAAGCAAAAACCAGATCTAAACTGTCATTGTCTTTTGTTGGTTTAGTGACTGATGAAGAAATTTGCGAGCTTCAACATCCTCTAATGACAGATTCTTACTTACATTCAATAATGTTGCAGAGTCAAATCTGACACCCTGGGGATTTTCCGCAAGCATTAATTCTGCAAAAAATACTTTTTTCATGCTTGAACTGCTCGATCCAAACAGAATCTGTTATATTGACGTAACTCATTTCATTACAAATTATCCTAAAGTTTTGTGTAATGCTACCACTCCATTTCCCTCCTTTCTGAGGAACCTATACTATTCAGTGACTCCAGTTACTGTTTCTGCTATGTTTTTATTACCCCTAGAATGTCTGTATATACATCTTGCACAAGCAGGTAAAGTTCCCCCATTTTCTTACCCATATTTCCACCATTTGTATACAAACACTGTTTATTTCTTATGATTGTTTCTTGTGCACTTGGTTTACTGGTTGGAATTTTTTATGGTACCTCAGTGAACTCAGTTGCCTACTGGACTGCTCTTTTTATTGAGAATCCTTCAAACTTCGAAGTCTGAATGCAGAGGAAAAAATGCAGATTAGATCTTTGTTGTTAATTTATGATCACATTTGAAGTTTAGTAGAAATTTCTCGTTGTTTCTGGTGGGTTTTGGATCAAGCTTTTAGTATCTGTGTTCATGTGCTTAAAATATGACAGAATGCTGTGATTTGGTGGGGGGCAGAGAGAGCTCTGCTACCCCCCTGCAACCAGCACAGGCCAATAGCAATGGAGCTAAAAACAGCCCACGGTTTGGCAAGTCAGCACAGGAAGCACCAGCTCTGCAAGACTCAGGCTGCATTTTTTTTTTTTTGTTGCATTTATAGCCCAGATAAACTCTACTAAATTCTCCAGCATTATTCCCATTTGCATTTCTCAACCATATACTCTAAATTCTGCATATTCATACTTTGCATGAGCTTCAGAACTAGCAATGGATGATTACTTTGTTGTTGAAGCTTTCCCTTCACCTGCCCACCCACACCATCTCCTGTCATTACTAGCTATTTCTGTCACTTCTCAGCAGTGACCTTGTCTTCTTTTTCTGCAAAGTGCTGCAACGTTGCTGGCACTGTAGCCTATTAATAATAAATTCAGAGGTGTTAGCATGTTTCCAGAACTGAGGTATGAAACATGTGGGTAATTTTAATAACAACGGCATGTGATTGATGGTCATGGAAGAGGTGAAGATTCTTTAGTAATGAGGTATTTTTATATGTGCACATACTGTTACTAGTAGCAGCACAGAGAACTAGTGCGTGAGGGATCGTTTAGTCAAACAGTAGCAGCCAAATTATATTCTGAAACTTTGAATTTCAGCTTCCTTCCACCTGCTGTAGGTGTTAATCCAATGTGTGAATACATTTTTTTTTTTTTGTTATGAATAGGTAGAGTAATTTCTTTGGATGTAAAAGATTTCAAAAGGTTCTGCATAAACAGAAATTCTCTGTTTTCTTGTACTCTGACCTGCCAGACAACCTTGTAAAACCAAATTGGCTCTAGCTGCTAACATCTGCATGGCATAAGTTTTATAGACAAAAGATAAAACCTAGGATCCTGCAGTTCATGGTAGCCTGATTTATTTATTTATTTATTTTAAAAAATTAACCTTATGCATAATTGTCCTTATTTTTAAAATAAAAATTACTGAGTTATAATAACTTCTTAAAGGAGCTTGCAGTGTAAGAAGACTATTGCATATTAGTACTGAAATACTTAAAACACCTGCCAAGAAAATTCTAACTTATTTCTTTTAAAAGGGAACATTAAATTAACCACTAAAATATATCAAGAATGTAACCCGGGGAGAACTACATGCATATAATAACCACAGCTACTGATTGGAAGAGCTAAATTTAAAATTGACCACTTTATTATTGGCTTTATAACAGCTTTATCTGATAGATAGTACTGCGGCAGCCGCAGTGAAATGAAGAGAACTGCTGGGAGACATAAGCTGCCTCTGCACTCAGAAATAATTTCAGGACCGCTTGCTGGTATGTGAGAACACGGAACAGCCCATTAAAATATCTCTGTTCAGACTGGCAGGGAAGAACCGTTTCTCAGTCTTCACCTTGTGCAGAAAGTTTTACCCACATGCTGACAAACTCTGCAAAGCTGACAGGTAACCACTATCCATAGATCCTCCCTTCACACCCTGGACTCTGGGAACTGAGGTTCAGGGGAAAAAAAATCAGGGTAACAAAAATGAGTATTTACTAAATCTGACAAAAATTGAAATAAAAAAGTATTATTTCTAGGCATTCCAGCACTTCAACTTGCATTAAACAGGCATAACTTGTCCTCTTAATGAAACCTGAGCAACAGATGTAAATCAGCTCTTTGTCACATTTAAAGTCAGTAATTCTACAAAGCATCATTAACAAGTGGTTAGCTGGGGCTAAAATCTGTCCCCATCGTTGGAAGGACTGGGAACTCTGGCACCAAACTTGGCTTTGGAGACACAGGATGGGACACAGGCACGTGTCTGCAACTCTGCCCAAGAATCAGATCTGAGGAAGCAGGTGCCATTTTTATACTGTCAATTTTTCCGAACCCATTTTAATTCTACTGTGACCCAACGCACATGCCTAATTAAAAAGCTGTCTATTCAAAATTTTTGTGCTTAACCAGCATGTATCATATAATTACACCCAGGCAGATGTGGATTAGTAGAAGAAACTATTTACATTTCATTTGTATTTTGCATATAGTGGTAAAAGCTATTTAAATAGAGGCATTTAACTTTTTTTGGAAGAGGAATAAAATACATTCCAAAAACATCTAAAGACCTTGATTATTTGCTGATCCAGTAAACATGAAACATTGCAGAATAAAAATGTAAGTAAAGCAATAGCAGAAGTATACTTAAATGAATGCTGTTCATAAAGTGCTAAAGAGCAGGCAAGTTCTCTTCCTAGCTAGGCAGTTTTTCACTTCTTCAAGCATCTGAAAGCATAGTGTGGATGTTAAAACTGCCACTTTAGAAAAAAATCATTATTTAAAAGAGGATAAGTAATTTGGAGGCAAGATCACATAAAAAGAAAAAGGTGCAGTTTTCAAGGCAGTCTTTTATTTACAAATTATGTAAGCCTGCTCTGTCCAGGCTTTGCTTGCAGGAACTACTTTTGCATCCCGAAATGCCTGGTGTGGAATGAACTGCGTGACAAAACATCAGTGGATCTGAAGAGCAAGATAAAAAATGTATGCCATGTTTGCATAGCTGTTTGGGATCACTTTGAAAGGTGTCACTGTGTGCAGAGGCTCATGTAGAAATGAAACCCTTTTTTTCCTTTAGAAAAAGGAGGTCAAAATTTACAACACGTTTGCTTTTGTACGCACAACATTTTATTTCTGTACACAGAGCATCGCATTTATCTAGGTAACGGCTCTCAGGAGGAGGAAAGTAGCCCAGCCAGCCTCCCGCCAGCCTAAAGGCATAAGGGTATGGCAAAGCACGATGTAAATACCAAGCAGCTGCTGTCCCCGCCTGGGAAGCCTGGCAATGTGCCACCTGTCCCCGGTGGAAGACGTTTTCAGCACCATTGTCGACGCACACCATTGCAACTGCTAATTCTTGACGTAAACTGCTGGGAAGGAACGAGGGAGATGAATGAGGTGAGGAACTAGATGGAGCATTCACAAAGAGGCTGCAGCAGAAAGGCAAATGTCGTTATATGTTGAATTATATATGTAACCAGGAATTTTTAGTAATAGGTGGTCACGTTTTACTTGTGAACTGAAATGGTTAATGGAGGTTTTTTTCTTTGAGTAATGCTGGCACCACGAGGACAAGCAATAACTAGTCACATACTAAAGTAGTACTTAGTGAAAGCAACAGCAGGTAGTTGGACACTTAAAAAACATATGCAAAGACATGAGTAGGATTACTCTCCATTTTAAACCTATAGAGGTACAACTTGAAAGTTCATTTTGATTTTAGAGGTTTTAGGGTTTCTGAGGACATTCCCTGTAACTGAAGTGGGTATTACTGCTAGAACTGGGGCAGTTTTATAATTCTGTTATCTATTTACTGCGATCATGAATTTCAACATTGTTTGATCAATACTTTTTTTCTTGCTACACTCAGAAAGAGTGCTCATCCAGGTGCCTACCTTCAGCAGCTGACTCTCTGAGACCAGTGCAAATCTGATTTCACTATTGGTCAGGTCACTAACTTAATTTAAAGCTAAGGTTAAAAGCTTTGCTTTGCAGAGTTTTGTGTATTCATTGCTCAGGTCCATGCTCTGCAGACTGAGCTCAACGGGAGCTGCCAGCACTCAGCACCTCTGAAAATGAGCGTGCTTACTTCAGAGCCAAACCATGGATGTGGAGCCAAACACCCGGCACCAAATCTGAAGGTGTTGCTATGATGTGTGGTTTAGCAAGTTCAATCTATTACAATAATAATATACGTCCAAATGTTGCCCATGACAAATGTTTACAATTACTGGCGTCCCAGACGCTGCTGTTAACACTATAATGTTCCTAACTTCACTCCCTAACTTCATGCTGAAGAATCTGATTCTGGCTAAACACCTTGTGTCCTTAATTCTGCCAGTTGTAATAAACTGTGTGCTCATTCACTGCCTCATCCTAGTTATCAGAGCTTCTACTGTCTTGCCAAACCAGAAACTCGGAATATCTCTGTGTGCATTCATATTTGTACATATATATAAATCCTGAAATCTTGCTGTATCTTGAAAGCAGTCAACAGGATTTACGAGGTCAGCACCTTTCAGAGATAGAGATGGATACTTCGAAAGAAGTCTGGATTACTTCAGGTTAATGCATTTATGCAATATTAAAGACAGGAAGCATTATATTTGTATCAAGCAGAATTTAAATGTATCAAAACAGTGAAATAATTTCCAGTTAAATAAGTGGATTTTTACTAATAGTCTACTACGTATAAATGCCTCAGTGCATTTAGAGTCATCTTTGATTACCAATTCATTATCAAATATCTCATACAAATATATGGCTAATATATGAGTCATTTTCTACCTAAAAGTTTTATAAAGGCTGTTGAACCTTTGGGTTGATACATGCTTATCTTATGCATTACCTCTATTTTATTGTTTTTTGATAGTAAAATCATCAACATAAAAGTTACCTCTACTTCAGAGAGCTTCTCACATAATTTCTGTACCAAAAGATCTACTCAAGAGTTTTTCGGGCATGTATAAATATATTACTTGCTTTAAAATTGTATGGCAAAGAGAAATAGTGGAGGTCCTTTTGGTTCTCTCAGGTTTTACTGTATTTTTCCAGGTTAATAGAGGGTAATGTATTATCAAACTGACCTTCTTTCCAAGCAAATGTTATCTTAATATCTCTAGAGCCTCTTTCACTGCCAAGCACTCATTTTCAAGGACAATATATTTTTATTCTTTGCAAAACAAATTAACACCTTCACCATTGAATAATTTATGTTTTCTTTTCTAGCCCATTCCTGAATACTACACTGAGTCTAAACTACAAAATTTAGCTTGCATAATAATTTTTTGGTGAGATGAAGGAGGCAAAATCATTAACGAAGGTCCCATTGAGGCCCTTCTTTAAGACTGCTTTGTAACACACAGGAAACTCCAGCCTTATAGCTGTTAGGAAAAGGTCACTTTTCACCCTTACAGCTGCATGGCTAAGAATCACATTCTCCTTTGATGATGATTATCCAATCTCCCACTAGCTATTCTGCCTCCTTGTATGTCTCATTCACCTTCTCTGTTTTCTGGTTTGGTTTGTAAGCTTTCTGAGAGAGAGATGAGAATTTGCTGTGTGCTTGTAAGGTTTATAGCACTGAGGAGTCACAACTTTGTTGTGACTTCATTTCCACTGCAGTAAATATTTGAACAATAATAACACCGCTGCAGGGTAAATACTCTATCGTTTTCCAGTGCAATGTAGGGGTTCAGCTTAGTGCTTGGATCCTAACACTTGCAACAAACTAAGCTGTGTTATGAATACATCAATTACTGCTCAATAGTGAAATCTTAGATTTTATATATATAAGGGCATTAATCCTCTGCTGTGTATGAGAACACACCATATCTTCCTCGTTAGAAAAGAATTAATTTTATGGATGCTTGAATTTATTAGTTTGTTAATTAGCTAATGAATAAAAGTAAATTAAAATGGGTTATCATGAATGACTGGGATCTTGCATCAGACTATTTGTTCGGACTGAAAAAGCAGTCTCACAGTATGCCTGCCATCTCCTAATGTTCTCACTGTGAATCATCCCATGGGTGGCTTGTAGTTAAAAAAACCTTCCCAAAATGATCATTATATCTAATTTTTTCTCAAAAGGATACCACTTATTTTCATTTGCTTCCATACAATATTTTCTATCCTGCTCCTGACAAAATAGGTGGTACCATCTCTCCTGAAAGTGCATTGCTTCTCAGCCAACCGTATCCTGGGGTTCATCACAAGAAGTGCGACCAGCAGCTTGAGGGAGGGGATTCTGCCCCTCTACTCTACTCTCCTGAGATCCCACCTGGAGTACTGCATCCAGATATGGGGTCCCCAGTACAAGACAGACATGGAGCTGTTGGAGTGAGTCCAGAGGAGGCCACAAAGCTGATCAGAGGGCTGGAGCACCTCTCCTATGAGGACAGCCTGGAGAGGAGAAGGTTTTGGGGAGACCTAATAGCAGTCTTCCAGTACCTGAAGGGGCCTACAGGAAAGCTGGAGAGGGACTGCTTACAAGGGCATGGAGTGATAGGATGAGAGGTAATGGCCTTGAGCTGAAGGAGGGTCGATTTAGATTAGATTTTAGGAAGAAATTCTTTACTGTGAGGGTGGTGAGGCACTGCAACAGGTTGCCCAGAGAAGCTGTGGATGCCCCCTCCCTGGAAGTGTTCAAGGCCAGGTTGGATGGGGCTTTGGGCAACCTGGTCTAGTGGAGGGTGTCCCTGCCCATGGCAGGGGGGTTGGAACTAGATGATCTTTGAGGTCCCTTCCAACCCAAACCATTCTATGATTCTATGATTCTATGTCCATAAAAAATTGAGAGCAAGTTGTAGACTCTCATCCAATTGAAGACAGTAGCCATAATGACAGAAGACAATTCATGGAAAATCTCTCTCAAGTGTATTTTATGCACAGCTTACCCTTATTTGGTAAGTCTGGGAAAATGGTGGGAAATGGGACAGCCGTTTCAGAAACTTCCTTCTAAGAACTACCTGCTGCATGAGAAGTGCATGAAGAAGGGTGAAAGTACGATGTGTGCAGGGATGCAGCAAGTTAGAGACAGGAGATAACTATGGATGAGCAACGGACGAGTGTGTGTGCTGTGGGATACAGGGACGGAAGGAACAGGAGGAATTTGGGATGTGAATGCCAGCAGCAGAGTGCCATAGAAAGCAGAAAGGAAACTGATGTACGCTGGGTGCTTTGCTCTTCCTTGTCTTTAAAAATATCCTAACTGGCTGCATCTCTAAGAGCGAGCCCTGCCCTGCTTCAGGGAGGCACAAAAAGCCTAGAGTCTATTGGTGAATCCTGCTCCAAAAAATAATGTTTTAAAAATGGATGACAATTTGTATTAAAACTACTTGTGTTCTTTTCGCTTCTTAGTTCAAGTATGAAATTATTAATTTTTCAAGCTTGCGTGCACACAATGCTCACATACATGCCCTGCCAGAAAGCAATTTCCAGACAAAAAACCCCCCACACAGTAAGGTATCAACTGTATATATGAGTGTTTTTTAGAAATACAGTGAAATGACAGAGTCATTAATTCCAGTGGGGATTACAATCAGAAGAAACTCACCTAAGGTTAAACTAAAAAAGCCCAAACAACCCTAGGTACAAAAATGACAGCAGGGCTCCTTTTCTGTTTTAATTGTTTCTGCATTTAATATAATCAAGAAGATACAGGTTCCTGAAAAGAAACCCAAAATTGTCTTTATGAATCACTCAAACCAAATCTGGGGCTGCTGACACTAACAAGGGAGACATCACTATAAATAATATTGTCCTACCAGCAAAGTTAAGCATGGCTGGGAGAATGAATTCAGTGTTTGTTTGACTTAGTGTATTTTGCTTTTATAATAATTGAAAACAATGTACTAAATGTTATTATAATTATACTTTGTAATTATTTTTTCTTATTTTATACTAGTGAAATTTTATATATTATGTTCCCAGTTAATATTTAGAAAAATGAATCACAGCATTTCCAAACTGGCAGCCTTTTAGCTTTTCTCAGCAAGGAATCCCAAAACTGTTTAGCCTTGACAGATTTTACATACATAAAGATGAACCAATCAATCAATGTATTTAATGTCTAGTGAACCTGGAATACTGTAAACTGCCACTGAAACACTGTCAAGACTGGATCTTCAAGGTTAATAAATAACTGGAATTATAGTTAAACACTGTGAAGAAAATGAATTCTGAAGAGTTCTATCAATTTATTTCCCCTGAGAATGAAACTATCCAGTCTTTTAACTATAATTCCAAAAATATGTATATTATTATCCCACATGAGAGACCTATGGTAAAAGCACTGCTAACATTCTCATGGCAATGAGTATTCTGATTAACTGGGGACAGCGGAGGAGGTTTATGCAATGATAAAGTCTGACACCATGCTGTTAATGTCACTATAGTACAATTACTAACACTACTTCTATGAATTACTTCATATGCTAGGGATAACTAATGTGAAATGCTTCTCAATGTTCTTTTATGTTGTTATATGATAAAGACCATAAAAAGAGAGGACACTAACTTTGGAATTTGCAGTGAGCATATCTATTTTCTTTCTCAGACTTCACTGTCCTCCAGGATTTATTGCAATGACCTGCAGGTTAAATGCTGAATACCATAATGTGATCCTAGTAGAACTCATCTAAAAGGTACTTTTGGAAAACAGAGGTATGCATATTTTCACACTTATTCATATAGCTTCACCCAGCTTCAAAACCAGTAGTGATTTAGAAGGAGAATCAGTGGTCCATCTAGTGTAAAAACTGGAGAGCGTGTTTTGGATTCTGAGGCAATCCTGAATTTATGTCACAGCAAGCATAGATGTTTCTCTGGTGGAGTGTTGCTGATAACCATAGGCGGCACATTTTCCTACAGCTGTGTTCACTTGGGCTTGAAGACACGGGATAGCCTTTGCTCTGATAGACCTGACACCATCTACCTCGTATGTCCAGCTTTAGGCTGTTGCTATCAGAAAGAGCTCTGTAGCACCAGAGATCCCTCGAAGCCAGCCTAGTACAAGAGGGCTGGGAATAGTGGAACTGATAATGCCATTTAAGTGACATGGAAATAGAGAAAAAAGCAAATACTAGCAGCAATGGAGGGAGAAACATAACGGTGTGGAGAAAATGCAGGGTAAATCCCTCTGGTATCTGCCCACCATGCCACGTGCTGGCCAGGGAAGCTGAAAGGCATTTCTGTATTTGCACAGTCTTTGCCTGCGAGTAGGTACTGTTACAAAGAGCACATTCCCCAAACCTATTAACGACTCTGTCCTGGCATTCCAAAAATGATACCATCATTAAAATGAGTAATGTCAAAGATGAGGTTTAGGTCCCATTGCAAGTCTTCTGCACGCACATGGAAGAACTGTTTGCACATAACAGATGTGTTTCTTCTCCACTGGAGTCTAGTCAGGTTCTACTTGGATTATAATTAAATGTTTTCCCAACTTGGTTCTTACTCACTCTCTACATTTCTTTTACCGAAGGATTCTCTCCCTCCCCCCAGCTATGAAGAGAAGTAGAATGAGTACTTGTCTGTATGGTTATTTTCGTGTCGTTAAAGGGAATGTGCAAAAGCAGGACTGCTTAAGATGACTGATAATATATTCTTCTTTTTCACTTGCACAAATAGAATCCATTTGGGAAGGATGCTCTCAAGGCATAACAAAGATTTTGAATACCTAAGTAAGACCCAGATGTGCTCAGATACCAACAAGACGTGAAAGAGATTAAAAGCTGTTGCTATTAAAAGAGAAAATAGTTATGTGAGCATTCTGCAATTTCCTCAAATCCCTCACTCTCCCAAATTAAAAAGCAGATACGCTGCCTAATTCAAACACAAAAATACAAGGTGTGCCTTCATCTAATAGCAAATTCATACTGTTGCATCAAATTGACTGAAATGTAAAGAGGTGAAAGAAAAAGGACTAAAAATTATATGAGCTTAATGTGATTTTCTTTTTCAGCTAAATCAGGATTTAAAAGAACATCTAATTCCATCACTGATAGCAATATAATAGTAAGGCTACAGTGCATGAGAAATTTAAATTACTCTGAAGGAGTAGGTTCAATATATAGCCTGTCTCTACAAACTGTTATTGCAAGATGCAAACAGAGGTCGCAAAGAAGTCATGGTAGCTCATGTCATTTCTAAGATTTGGGAGAAGAACTTGCTGCCACTGCAAGAAAGAGGAAAAGTCTTGCTGAAGTCTGTCAAAGTGGATTCACTTGTACTGTACAAAGTATTATGCACCACTCTGCTTGTCAGCTGGATAGGGCTGCTGTCACGGCCACAGGAAGGCTCTCGGGCACTGACTGAACACACCGACTTTCCCCTTCCAATCCCAGAGAGGGATTGTTTCAAGTCTCTCTTATGATATCTATGTCTAAAAAGAAAACTTTCATATTGGGAAAATGGTAGATTAAAGACTGTCTGCATGCATTTGATGCATTTGCAGTGTGCAAAACCATGTTGATACAGTCTTTATTGAGACTACGCTTTATATTTTATCCTTTGGTTTAGGGTCTGTGCTCCATTCCCTCATTTTTCCTGTACTTGGTCTTGCTCTTCCCCTCAGCTGCGTTCCACTTGTGTGTGTGAGAGAGAGAGAAGAAGAGAGAGAGGGAGGACGTGTTGTTGATTGCTATGGCCAGTGCCACTCCTGCAGTTGGGTAGAAGACCCAAATCAGGGAAAGCCTGCCTTTTTCTGTCAACCCAAGATAAAGCACGTTCAACACAGAATTCATACTGGGAGAAAATTAGCTCCTAATTCTAACACACACATGTAAAATGAGGCTAACCGCTACATGTGGATATATTTTTATGGGGGAAAGTCAAAATCCACATCCCTGGGACCAGGCTGATCACTGTAAAAGTGACTGCTCCATGGTATGGAGCCCCTCAGTGATATATCTGTAAGAATATTTGATATGATGAAATAATATTATAGTTAATCTACCTCCCCTAGTTCCTAGAAACAACTGCATATTTTTTCTGAAATGGACTAAATGTTATGGTTTTTTAATATATATAAATGTATACATATTCACACACGTACATGTATGTTTTTACAAAGATACACCTTCAGCACACCTACCCACAGACATACACATATAAAAGCACTTCATCATACACATTCAACACCTGCTATTAGTATTATAACCAATGCTATATTACTATCTATTTAGCACTTTTAGATGCATCCAGATACCTGTACTACACGTAACATCCATACCATTGTTTTATAATGTATTATCTCTAACAGACTGTGATTAGAAAAAGTATGCTATATTTGGAAATCTGACATAGAATTGGATGACTCGTGTGAAACTCCGATCTTTGAAAATGGTTGCATTGGACATTGCTGTAAAAAGACCTGGGGTGCTGTGTGGCCTCGGGGAGCACTGATACGGGTGTCACTGCTGGAGCATCGGTAATGCTGCATCACTATATCTGTGCCTATACATACACTACAAACATGCACGTTGCTTTACAAACATTAAGAAAATTCTCATCATTAGGAGCTTTAGCAAATAGAAAGTTAAGACATAGCTGGTAAAATGAGGTTATACGAAGAATGTGTTTTTTGAGAATTTTTTTCTAGGTTAGGGTTAGCTAGAAAAAAAATTGCCAGTTTGTGGCAATTTTGCTGGAATAGTTCAATTAAAAAAACGCTAAAAATTAGAAACATAGTTTTGTTTCCTTACTGAATTTTCTTAAGATAATATTATTTTCAGTTGGAACTTTAAAAAAAAAATTAAAAAGTTTGCCAACATTTTTGGAAAACTATTACTTCCAGTTGACTTGAAGTTACATAAATTATGCTCAAGCAAAGCAGAATTCATTATTCTTGTAGCAAATGAAATGTTTAAAATATCACAATCCTGCATTCAGAACTGAACAGACTACCGAAAGACAGTATTTACAAGACTATACAGTTTAAAATAAAAATCCATCAGCTTGGCACCTAGGATGGATTAGCATTTTTGACATAAACAATTGTTCGGGTGCAATTCTTATTACTATCCTTATTTCTCCTAACAATTCACAACTATTTTTTAAATGAGTAGGAACTGCACTAGAAGCACATGAATCTCTTATGTAATACTGCACTGCATTTCCTTTTGATGCAATCAAGTTTGGCCTAAAAAATATACTGATATACAGAAAATAATTGGAATAAGACAGACTAAACAGATCGCTGAAAACAATCTACCAAGAAAACAGAAAGATTTTTTGAAGTCTGAGTAATGATGCTGTCATTCTGACCTGTCTGGAAAACAACCAGAGGTAAACTGATAGTATTTTTAACTTCTCTTGTCTATGTTAGAACAAAACCCCCTTAAAATAAGGCTACATTCTAAAAAGTATGAACACATAAATGTGGTAAATGTTTTGGTACAATGTGCAGCACTGCAGCCTTGTATGAATTGCATGTGGAATTTTACAGAGGAACCTACCCCCAAACCCATCTATTAATCAAACAAGGTTAAATACAAGGGTGATTTCTGGTGCTGGTGACAAGGGTGACCGAGCACTGGGACAGGCTGCCCAGAGAGGTTGTGGAGTCTCCTTCTCTGGAGAGATTCAAAACCGCCTGGATGCCATCCTGTGCAACCTGCTCTAGGTGATCCTGCTCTAGCAGGACTAGATGATCTCCAGAGAGATCAGACTACCAGTCTGTGATTCTGTGGTGAGGTTTAGCGGGAGGCAGTGTCTGAGCTGTGGCTGGATGCCTTCCTCTCAAGTTGCCTGAGGACAACCTGTCTGAGCCCACCAGGCAGGTTGTGGCGCACGGACTTTTGTAGAGGTTTCAGTGGGAGAAAACCAACCAGGCTCCATTGAACAAGATGGGTACCAGGAACCCTGCCTGATGCTCCGGCCAATATCAGGGGAATAATCCTAGTAACACACTAGTGAGGGTGGTATGATTAATGCTGCCCTGCACGTCTAGCATGTCTTTCATTCCCATACAATCGCTATGATGTTTCTATTAAATTGTAACCTGCACCTCTCCCTTACAAGACATGAAAGCACTGTCAGGTTCTCATTACTACCTTAATTTCCTCTTTTCCAGTTTCCCACCTCTTTCTGCTTCCTGCTTTCTCTGAATTGCTCCAGTGCAAAGCCACCAATTTTTCCTGTGCTCTTTCAGTCCTTCACCGTGTTACAGACACCCCCAGCTCATCCCTGTCAGCTTCTGCAGAGCTGATGGGTTTGCAGGATTCAAAGGCGTGATTTCAGGCCAATAATCATCAACCGCTGATAGTCTTTGCTTATTGAGACTTTTTATTTTGTGTACATACAGGTGGAGTAGAAAAAATCATGAATAACAGAGTAGCAGGATAACCCAGCATGCTTCATGACTCACTACTAGCCTATGAATAAATTGTCAAGGAACAGACCTATCAAGAAAAGAAGATGTGACCAACATTATCTGACTTCTCGTCAGGAGTACCACAGGTGACGTTCAGTATGGCAAAGAAAGTCTCAGTAAATACGGCGTACAATGATGCTGATTTTAATGCAGAAGAAATTAGTTGAATACAAAGAATTTTAATTTACTTTCATTAGGAGCTGAACAAGAAAGCAATACATCAAAAGGAGTGAAAGTGCCAGTTTTAAAAAGATCTATACTCACATCACTGCTCTCAGACCTTTCTCACAGAGCTTCTTCTCTTCTTTTCTTTAGTACCTTGCCCTCCCCACTCCTGCCTCCTTCCACACGCACACACATGCATATAAACACCCACTCTCCAGCCCTCTCTGAGCATAAAATTACTGCCTTTTCTCCCTGCCTCCCTGCAGAAGAAAAAAAAAAATCTCATATCTTCAGCTCCAGCAAATCCTAGTCCAGTCAGTTTTCTCCCCATCCTGCACCCAGCCTCTGGAGATGGGACCCTCTTCTCCCCTCCCCACCCCCAGTCACACCCTGAGACCGATGGCCGAGACCCGGCAAAACTCCCGAGCTCCAGTCACCAAGATTTTGTCTGGCTCCTGTACGCAGTCCTCGCTTATCTGGGCATATGGAGGAGCGGTGTTTAGGGGAGCCTGGCTCTGCCACCACGGCACTGCTCTCCTGTGGTCTCTACTGAACGAGGAGATGGGCAGAAGTGAGTGCTGCCCGGGCAGCTCCCTGCTGCTGCATGCTCAGAGCAGACGGTAGCAGCATTGCATCTCGAGCTCCATCTCCATTCACTGACTCAGAATCAATAATTGCACTTATGTGACTGCTGGAGGGGAGAAGACTTTTGTGGGGCAGAGACAGCAAAGGCTGGATGAAATTTTCCAGGGGCTTCTCACTTTTCATCAGAATTAACTTTATGCCCACCTACTGGTTTGAAAAGTGCTCCTTATGTTATTGAGACATTTTCATTACAGGTTTTTAAACAAACAAGCCATTTTAAAAAATGTCAGAATCATCAATTACAAAAAGGCAGTTGCATAAGTGCTGGAATAAACTTTGCTCTTCTTACAAAGGCGATGTGAAAGCTAAAGAGGGTCAGATGAGAGGTGCATCCCCGCTAATATCCTGATTCTGGCAGTAGGCACTGAAAGATGCTTTAGAAGTGAAGTCATAACAAAATTGCCTGAAATGTCTCTGTAACCCCCATTAGTTAAAGGTTCACAAAGCTCCTGGAATATGATTTATATGCCTGGAAATGTTTCTTCATCTCTAATGCAACTCTGGATATTTTTATTTTATACCATGCATCATAGGAGAAACTCAGAGCACTGACAAAAAATTGATCTACGTGTGATTGAGCACAGATTTCTGTTTTAATGTATACCGCACAATTGGACATATATGGTATTTGGCCTAAATATCTTAAGCTGAACTCCATTAGGCTTCTCTTCACTAACATTTATAGTAGTTATGCTGGGAGTTGCCAACTGCAATAATTATTGGACTTTACAAACTTCTAAAATTACTATTTCTCCTTTTGGATGGGGAAATTCAGGTATAGGGATGTTAACTAATTTGTTCAAATAAAATATTTGCTAACTGTCAAGAAAGATATTCCCATTCTAAATATACAGCAGAAATTGTATCTTAAAATTCATTACTTAATTTATTATTAAATTTTCAAAGGGTTTAAAATTTTCTTTAAATTTTAGCTTTAAAATTTGTTCTCAAACAATAAAGGCAAACTAAAAGCTGAATTTCTGAATTCTCAGATTTTAATATAGATTGTATTTGGTTGCATGAATGTGGAGGCAGAGGTGATTATGCATTCTTAATCTATTTAATTTTTTAAACAAAATGAAAAAACCCCTGAAAATCACCTAAATGTTTACTCTTTGTTTTGCTAATTGAATGGTATAACAATGCCCTATATGCCAAACCAACAAAATTAAAAGAAATTCAAAGGTGGCATGGCTGACCTTGAAAAGTACAGTTCTAGATTTGAATTTCAGTAGTCCAATATGAAGTTCCCACTTTCCTTGTCATCTCTTTATATAGAAAAAAGCTCTTTCCCCCCTCTCAGATCATTCTTCATGTTAAGAAATAAGATACGATTATTTATTGAGTGAAATAGTACATGAGAAGATGATGACTATTATTTTCAATGATATTTTTGTCTGTTCATACAAATAGCCAAATCATGCAAGAGAGATGTTAATTACATTTGAGAGGAGAAAAGTTATTTCTGCAACTACAGCGTTTTTGGCAGCCGCTGAGTTCATTGCACACTGCTTACTCATCTGGCAACTTGCAAAACTTAGAAAAATGTCCTAATAAATGTGAGGATTACGAAAATACATTTATCATCTTCTGGCCTATGCTAAACATCTGCAGATTTTGTGTGATGGAGATGAGATCAAAGAATGTGTTTATGGGCTTCCAAGACTTGTCATACACACCTGGTTTGTGTACGACAATAGGAACTGTAAAATGGGGTAAAAGCGTATGAGTATGTTATCGTAGGCAGAAAAAAATCATTTAACATTTCTTCTGCCTTTGTATTTTGCACACTGCAATATGTAGTTTTAGTATCCTTGTCTATGCTTTTGGCCTTCGTGGGCATGTTTTCCATGGCATCAGACCTTGAATTAATAGAAAGTGAGGCTGCACATACTTGAATAGTTTGTGTTCCAAATACTCTCTCAGCTTTTTCACCTTTACTCTTTTATATTTTACTTTACCGTGTTTCTTGATTTCTGTATGATCTCATTCTCTGTTAAAGACACGGCACCTTTGAGCACCAGAAGAGCCGCGTTCACTCTTGTTACGGAGACCTAGACTGGCAGCTTAGGTTAAACAGAGTGTGTGTGATTTGTGTGTATGGTTTGTGTTCCAGTCGTCCATAAGAGACAGGTTTGTTTATATTATCACAGACTGTAGCTGCATTATGTCCTCTCTTCCCATCAAATTGCTTCACCTTTAGGTCAAATAAAACCATAACCGCAGTGAAAATCTGGTCAAAGGTGAAACAGTTGGATAAAAAGTAAGTGCTGTACGCGTGGAATCTGGCATGGCTGGTCACGTTCAGACCTCAGCCATCTCTAACCAAACACGTTCAACTTTCTGTAGTGAGTGCTGGAAGAGTTGCTCTAATGGCTTAGCCATTAGAATTATCTTACCACGTATAAGCAGATCTGCTTATACACTTTCTCCCGCAGAAAACTATGCGGCACACTTACATAATCCAGAATTTCACCTATTTACATTTTACTGTTTCAAGTAGCAAGCAGATAGTGTCATTCTTAGGACTGATACACATGTCAAAATATAGTGTCAAGAAATGTGAATTCCTTTCAAAATGAAATAAGTGCTATAAACCATGCATACTATGAGTTGTCTCCTGTGTATAAATATGGATTTTATCAAAGCAAAATGAAAGATTGCTATTCTGTTCAGATTCCTGCTGCATTTCTGTGTATTATCAGGACTTGAAAAAAATCAGTCTTTTGAAGAAGAGTCACTATAGGAAAGAAAACAAGTTACATATATTATCCAATCCTAATATTGGTATATACTTTATGGACACCAATAATATCGGAACCAAAATATTATAAGCGCTTGAGACGAAAATGAATTTGTAATCATCAGTATACGGCTGAACTCAACCATCAGACTTCTTATACTGTTGTTGTGTGAATGGTTAAATGAGAGAAAATTAAGGCTATTAAGTTTAAAAAGGTTTTTACCATTTCCTTTAAGTGTTCATGAAACCACAAGTGTGAGGTTTGAATTAAGCTAGGGGAAACAAATATCCTTAAAATTGTCAGAAAAGTGTTTTTATTACACTAATGAATCAATCACTGCTTGCTGTAATAGATGATAAGGAAAAACAAAGGAATCTATTAACATACTCCTCTTAAGGCATTAAAGGAGGAATGTGGTTGTTTAAGTAGGCGTCTAATGTCATTTAGAACAGCCTTGGGCATTTGAGGTGTTCATATGGGACTTGCAGGTACGACACAGGACATAGAGGAGACTGCTGCCTGGAAGGGTAGGGGGCGGCTAGGTGGGATCTCTGGCACTTTGAATGGCAGTGGACACCTATGTTTATGCAACAGAATTGCACCCCAAATGTTGGTAGTCTCACTTGTCCGCTGGAGACAACCTTTTCCTCCCTATTGACACCATACTTGGGGATCTATGTAATGCTTTGAACCACCTCAAATTAAGGTACTAAGCCTAAAGCTTGAGATAGAAGATTCCCAAAATTACTAAATTATGGCAACCTTCAGGGCTAAAAACCAAGATATGGAGTCAAAGAGCACTGAGTGCCATCTGTACTAGTAATGCAAAACCAGCATCATCTCATGAAGTTAGACAGCATGTGAAATGAAGACAAGAAGTTCCTAAGAATTTTTTTTTAATTATTCCTGTGACTTAAAGAACATACTGTCCATTTTCAGAAGTGTTTTGAAATCCAAGTTAGATGCTCTGCTGTAATTGCTCTTCCAGTTTGTATAAAAAATTTTAATTGAAGACTTCAAGGGAATAGCCAAATGACAGGGCTAAAAAGAATCAATAGCTCTCTTCGTACCTCGAGGAATATTTATGCAAAGTGGAATGAATTTAATAGGAGAGATTTGTATGCAGTGCTTAATGAATGCTCAGTAGCCTGATAGATAGGCAACATGGACTCAAGCTCTAACTCCGTATCAGGCAGAACAGATAGTGACATATGGATTTTCTGCACCTCAGGGAGAACACAAGGCTATCGAATACCACACCAGCCAACCAAAGAAATCTGACAAGATGCACACAAAGACCTCAGATGTAGACAGTAACAGGGTGCGGTACACAAAATATGGATACATTTTTTTTAGTCTAGGCTCATCTCTGTCCTGGTTATCATTCAATGAGTACCTAACAATCTAGTGAGTACCAAAAGAATAAAAATATGAAGAAAACACTAAAATAGGAACCTCATGGAGATTGGAATTCAGTAATTTTGTGACAGAAGTGGACACTTTTCCCAGGTCTTTGGTTAATGTAAGAAGAAATTTACAGGTATGACTGTGACCACTGTAGCAAGTTCATTTTACATGAAAGCAACAGAAACACAAAAAATAGAATGGAAAATTAATATTAGAAAAAATAGCACAAGTACTAAAAATTTCTCACAACCTAAGTGCTATCTTCTGCCTACTTTAAAATTTGAAAGAAAGGGGGATTGAAAAAGAATATCTATCTGCTACCAAGTTCTTATTGCTATTAATATTCCCAAAATGCAAGTATTATTTTTAGTGTCAACATCAGGCATTCAAAACTACAAGTCATATCCCTTCCCCCAGCTAAAGTGACAGTCTGAATACATGATATCAAATAAACAGGAAAATTGGCATTTTTTTCTTTACTTCCTGTTTGAAACCTCTTAAATATAATGTGGTCATACTTTAGAGATTTCCTCTGCAACTAGGGGAATAGAAACTTTTATCTTGTAAAATTTAAGCTAAGATTCACATTTATTCACTTTAAAAATAATAAGAGAATTTAATTATCTTTAAAGAATTCTGGCTACCTAGTGATTCAGGATAAAATTGTGAGGACTAGCAGCATTGCATCAGTCTACCTTGGGAAGATTCTCAAAAGTCAGGGTTGATTTTACCTATATACCTCTTGAACAGTTTTGGCATTAGTTAAATGACATAGGCAAGCTTTTATGGTGAGAAGTAAAAAGTGGATTAAATGTGGGATGCTGTATACTGTGCAAAGGAAAAAAAAAAGTGAAGTGCAGCCCCTAGATGTCCATTCATCTCAGCTAAGAACCAGCAGGGCATCTATTATCTGCATCCTCATGTGGGGTGTAAAGACCACAGCATTCACATTGCAGTTCCAGTCTCAATGCCCTCTCAATCTCCTCTCCTTGTAAAGCCAAATTAAATTGTGAAATGAAAGAAGACTGGTTTTAGAAAACCAGGTTGAGGTTTTACTCTTTAACTGACAACTGTTTGTTATTGCTGTTAGTTACTTTACAAACTATTAATTTTCCTTCTCTTAACTCCATGGGATTAATAACTTCTGGAGAGAGAGAGAGAGAAATCTTCGGTCTTAGCTAGACTGAAATGGGGAGACAAAAGACCACTGCCTGTTCAGATGAAACATCCTAGCTTCCAAACAAAGCAAGGATGTTAAGGGAGGCTGATAACACATGCTGGTTTTAAGCATGCTGCTCCACTCTCACAGACCTGACACATGGCATGAGTTTGCAGCTGCAAGACTGACACTTGATGAGGCCTTGGTATATATTAAAAGCGTGTTTTAGCCTGAAGGTGCATAAGGATAATGAAAAGATACTCCTTCCTCAGCAGCACAATTTCTCATGTTCCTAATGCCATGTCTTAATTTTTGGAGGCCAGTCTTCCTGGTGCCACTGGATGAGGTGGTGTCAGGCAGGTGAGCTAACTCAATTTCAGCCAGCTTCTGGAAATGGAGTCCTACATATGTGTGTGACCAGTTCTACACTGAGCTCCTTCTCAATGAGCCTCTTGAGATGACAACTGTGGCAAACAGTTGGCTACCGGGGGAGGGAATATTGTAAAAGAGAATATTGTCAGATGGATCTTGACTGACAGCATGTGAGAAAGACATGACCTGTTTGAAAAAGAAGATAGGTACAGCGGTGTGTGGTCACAATACACTGAGTCCTTTAGTGATATTCTGATAGCATTCATGTTCCCAGATGACTGCCAAAACATTTTTTTAATTTTTATTTTTTTAATTTTAACATATTTGTTTCTTTGGATTGAAGGCATTCCTTGTGCATATATAGAATCATAGAATCATTTAGGCTGGAAAAAACCTTTAAGATCATCAAGTCCAACCATTCACGTAGCACTGCCAAGTTCACCACTAAACCATGTCCCTAAGCACCACATCTACACGTCTTTTAAATAGCTCCAGGGATTGTGACCCAACCACTTCCCTGGGCAGCCTGTTCTATTGATTGACAACCCTTTTTGTGATGAAATTATTCCTGATATCCAATCTAATCCTCCCCTGGCGCAACTTGAGGCCATTTCCTCTCATCCTATCACTTGTTACAGACAGGAAAGACCAACATCCACCTTGCTACAATATATATAGATCACCTTTTCTGGTGTTGCTGAAGATGGACAGCTTGCATTTCATCTGATCTGACGTTAGGTGACATAACAGTTTCTTCAACTGAACTGATAATGGACAATCAGGGAACAGAACTAAGGATCTGTTTGAAATTGCAAAAATGTATCCTTTTGCAGATGTCCTTAAGTCATTCTGTCTTGAGTACTCTCCATTTTACAGAGGTTGTGAGATATTAGTCTTACTGTGCAAAAAATATACACGAATGATGAGTAGATAATTATTCCCTAAGCTCAGTGACATTGTGACCCGATAACAGCTTTAGTTTTGCTTTTATTCAAGTGAATAGCAACATTTATGACTCCGTGGATCAACAAATGTGTAGTCTCTCCAATTTGCCTGCATTTAGACTAACCTCAGATTCTCGAAAAATTCATCATGTGTAGAAGATTGTTATGGGTCTTGACAGTAGGGCCACAGATAGCAGCAAGGCCATGGGTCGCTCCTTCCAGTATTTCTAACAGCTGGCTCATTCCCTTTGGAGATCTCTGAGGTGCAGTAGAAATTCTGGGTGGTAGATGTGGGACTGATCGCTAGACTCTAGATCTTTAGTCTCTAGCCTTCATCTTAATACAGCCATGTAGAAGTGGTAGATGTCTACTCATATGGTAGGTGTAGACATCTGTCTTGTAGAAATCTATATCTGTTAGCTGAACCTTATCTTACATTTATGAATTTTTATCTCCAGAATAGACTAACTAATATAGTGAAACCACCATTCCTGAGAGAAGAGCATCTAAAAAAGCCCAAGTCTGCATTGTTTACAGATGATTTAGCATCTTGGAGCTGGCCAAGTGTATGCTTGGCTGGTGAAATGAAAGAGCATGTTTCCCATTTCTTGATTCACACTGTTGAGCTATGACAATTCATCACAGATGTATATACATTTCTGGAAAGTTCAACCTGCAATGACCATAGCTATTTATCAGTCAGAAGGGTCATCAGCAGACTCAATTAACCACTTGTGCACCATGTCTTTGAGCTGTTTCCTGGAAACTTTCTCTAAAGGAACTGGAACTTTCTGAAATGTGCAGAGAAGCTTCCTCGAGCTTGATTATGTGGGAGTGTTTCAGTTAATGTAGTCCATTGAATAACCTTGAGAATTGTAGGAAAGTTTTTGCCTTTGCAGCTTGAACTTTTATCTGAGTCAGCCGCAGGCCTAAATCTTTGTTTGCCTTAGAACAGCAGTCATTCAAAATCACTCACTGTATAAAAATCTTTTCATGTAGATGCAGTCTTTTAGCAGTGACGTTCCCTCAGCATTTTAATGGGATACAGGGGCCTCTTAAATGCAGACAGTTTTCTATCGGCAGCGTGAGGCTTCAGACAAGACAAAGCAATGTAACCTCTCAGGAAAGAATGTGGTATCAGCTCCTAGGCTGTCCTGAAGTAGACAGAGATGCTGTGGAGTGTAATGTTCATATCCAGCAGCTTGATTGAGCTCCAAATGCTAAAACATGTCCTAGAAAGGCATTTGCAGTATTATTAACAGCCATTAGCTCACAGATGCTAGATTTACACGAGGGCATAATAACCCTTAGGAATTCTGAAACATCTGGCAAATGGGATCAGGAATGTACTTTTGGCTGGTTTTGACTAATCCACAAGAGATGTGGTTCCTCTGAGTCTGCTTGTGAGGTTTGTTGTGGGTCTGGGACAATTATAGCTACCTCTTAGTGCCCAGTGCGGGGCACTGATTGGTGGTGTTAGATCACCAGGACCTCAGATATCTCTTGTTGCATCTCAGTGCACTCAGTTTGCCTCACTGCTTTAATTGTTTCATAGCATCACAGCAGTGCCACGTCACTCTCAGGCAGCTACTTCCATGTTCCAAGGGATGAAATCCAAAATTGTTTCATTTTGAAATCATCATTTGATCACCTGTGTTGTGATCATGTTAAAGGGTGACAATAACATCTTACATAGATTCACTCTTCTCTTTCAATAGCATTTGTATCTGACCCCTAAATTAAATTTTAGGTGGAGAAGTAGACCAAAGTTAGAATATTAGTTTTCTATGAGCTTGTTTCTTTAACAATTAGGATAAAGTACAGCATTGGTGTCTTCAGCCTGTGGCCAAGATCAGGTAAGATGAAGGAGATGGTGCATTTTCTTCTTTTTTTCTCCATATCTGATGAAGGTCTGAAACACTAGGATTTTGTTTACCGCACGGCCAAAAAAGAGTATCAGCCTTGCAAGGCAAAGGCTCCAGCACCTGTGGTTATCCCTTACACTCAGGTGGCTTCACAGATCATAGTGCCATTGTCCTCAAGCTTTCTACTATGGTGCCCTACTGCCACAATATGATATTTTCATCATTTATCAAAGCCTCCTATGACTGTGATCATAGCTGGAGTGCACATAAATTGCACAACGACACACAGTTCATGTCAAAAGAATAAATAAGATCTATTTTAAAAGCTCTATTCATCATCCAGTGATGCCTACCTAACAAACAAAAGGCACATATGTAATTTCAAATAGTTTCAAAACATAATATTTTAACAGCTTTATGAACAAAATGCTATTGATGGAACCTGGGAGGCTTTCATATCTCCAGTTGATTAGACTGTAAAATGGCTGAATAGGGAGAGAAATCCTACTTCAAGAAGTGAAAATGATTGGCTATTAGGAAATAAAAGCACTTTGCTGAACAGTACTTTTTTATAAATATTCTGACCTTAAATATCTTTTTTCAGCTTACCATTATCATATTTAGAAATCACTTCAAATATTCATAGAATATTTGTTAGATGTCGCAATCATTAGCCTGAGATTCTCCAATTACTTTACATCAGAACTCTGTCACTCTTCTGAAAAATGAAGACATTTGAGGCCAGAGTTTATTCTGAGATGTAATTTTGTACATATCTGGCTCACGTAATTATAGAGTGATTATATATTCGAATGTACATTTCTGTCTTGCATTCTTAATATAGTTGAACTAATTACCTTAGAAAAAAAATCAACGTTATTTCTATGCATTTCAAAGCCCATTTTTCCTATATATTCTCATCACAATCCATGACTACAATAATCACCATCGATAGTATTATGGCATCTCTAATCGATTTCAACATGAAAATTTAAGTAAGTTGCAAGGATACTCTCTTTTCCACAGAAAAGAACTCCATACGAACAAGTTCACCAATAACCAGCCCACACTTCAGAAGGATTAGCAAGTAACTATGTTTGAGTGCTGGATCTGAGAATGCTAAACCATGACAAACAAGGAAAATTTCTTATGCAGTGTATTAGGTAATATGAAAATATTAGGAAAAATGAAGTTCATGTTACTAAAATCTCCTGAACTTCAGGAAGTCTGTTGTACCCTTTGTTCACTTAATCAGCTAATTTAATTTTGCCTTTGGGAACCAAATTGCATTAAGTTAAAATGGCAACAAGAACTGAGAATTAAAAAGCTGTTAGACTAATTTTGTTATAACACTAATGCCAAAAATTTTCTACTTTTTTCTTACATTTTACTTCTTTATATAAATTATCTGTTTATCTATTTGCCATCAGAAACATCATGCCAGCTGTAGTATAAGACGAGGCAAATTGTGGTTTTTGGTTTTTTTTTTTTAAATAATGTTTTTCACAACCTTCACACTTCCTACTTGCAAAGTCCTGGAGAGTCCTACCGAATAAACTAGAGTTCAGGGTGATTTATTCCAACCTACGATAGTCCAGATCATTCCTTTGCTACAATAAAAGAAGGATGAAAGGAAATTTCGAGAAGAATCACTTGGGACTATTCCACCCACGTTATTTCTGCCTGCGTGTGTTTATGTGTCTGCCTCCTGTACTGTCACACACTAAAAGGATCCTGCTCTGCTGCTGTGGTCTGTCCACAGTGATCTGTCACAGGCTAGGAAATTGTCTTCACAGTGACTCTGGCCACCATGAACTTGGTTTTCTGCAGAGAAAACATAAATCCCAAAGTAGCATTTCTTCTATAAAGTCTTGGTGAGAAATGGAAGAAAAAATTATGCACATGTCCCAGTACCAATATGCAGCCTGACTGCTATCTGAGGAACAAGTACTGCTGGGGAAAGACGGTACACCGCGACAGGGCTGCACAAACACACACAGGGCTGCAGTCACTGGTAACCAGCTGCACCAGTGAAAATTCCAATTGGATCTAAATAACAAAAATCTTCACCATGAGAGTGGCTAAGTATTGGGACAGGAGCCCACAGAGGGGGGATCTCTGTCCTATAAAATTTTCTGAAGTCCCATGGATGAAGCCCTGAGCAACCTGAACCAACCATGAAGTTAGCCCTGATCTGAGCAGGAGGTTGGTGACTGGAGGTCCCTACCAAATGAAATGATTCTATTATTCTCTGATTGTCTTCTACAGGAGATGATAGCTGGCTTGGAAACTGAGTTCATCTTCCTCCAAAAATGTCTCATCCATACATAGACCTGATGTGACCCTGCAAACGTTTAAGACAGTGGTTTGCAATCTTTATCAATCTGTGGACATGAAAATATTTCCAGTAGTGGTCCAGATCTTAAAAGCAGCTTTAAATCTCTTCAGAGGAAGCTTCTTTCATTTAGTTAGTTTTCACAGATTCTTTCTTAGTAGGCCACAGATGCCTACGTGCCCATATGCCACACTGAAAACTCTTGTTTTGATGGTTCTAATGAGAGCAATGTTGGATCAGACTCGACTTTGATTATTTTGCAAAATCATCCTTCCTAAAGAAATAAATTTGCACTTAGTAGTCTGTACTCTCTCTGCCTGTCTCCCTTTCCATGCACAGACTCCCCTTGAGTAAACAGCCTATACACCAAAGAACATCATATCCCATTTTTATGTAGGAGAATGCAGAGATCTTTTCTCCCTTAAAATATTGTGAAATGAGAAAATTAAGCTACTTGGCATTATTAGAAAGAAAAATTACAATAAAGTTTTATCTGAGAAGCTTATCTTTTCTTATAGAGCAGCTGTTTTACACATTAACACAGAAAGTCATATGGAAAAACGTATGCATTCATGGAGAGAGTGAGACTCAGAAATCTATGTCATTCTACTTCCCATATAAAACAACAGAGGAACCATCTTAATTACCTGTTTCCATTTTCCCATCTTGTGCTGCAGGCCCATCAGGAATTACACTCTTCACCTGGAGAAACTCATCTGGCTCATCCCCACCAATGATGGTAAATCCAAAACCCATGTTGCTTTTCTTAAGAGTTGTGCTGAGGAAAGTCCCCTTCAGCTGTGATGCATCACGGGTGAAGAGTGGTTTTTCTACATCAGTCAACACAAACAAGAAAGACAAAAGTTCTGATCTAGTCACAACACAGTGGGGACAGCAGATAGCAATATTGGCTGACAGCAGGTGACAGTGTATGAAAACCATGGAAATAAAGAGAGCAGGCATTCCAGGAAAAAAAATTATTTGTGATTTCTTGCATTAATACAAAGCTTAAAATGTATTTCTTATCTATGGCAGATCAGCCATAAGTGTGGAGTTATAAATATTCTTTCATATTAGGAATACATTTAGAAGTGGATATTGTGTAGCTAAAATAATTACAACAATAAAAATGATCTGTGAGGTAATTTTAAAACCTCTTTCCTAACCTGTAAATTCAGCTTTGTCTACAAAGTGATACCTTCTCCATAATTTCCCTCCCAACCGCAATAAGGAAAATATCCATCCCCTGAATATCTTATTCATTTGTTAACAAGCAGTGCTAAATATTAGGTGAGCTTTTCTCTCCAAACACGTGGGGTTTTGGCATCCAACAAGTGACACACATAACTGCTGTGCAACCTTTGCGTCCCCTCTCCGCGTGCCTCGGTGTGCAGTGTGGGTGGCGGGGGGTCCCCGTGCCTCTCTCCCGTGCTGCGCTTGGTGAGGAAGGGTGGGAGGAAGGTGCAAAGGTTGTGACTTCAACTGCTCTCCTTTCTCCCGCAGCGGTGGGGCTGGGCTGGCCGGCAGCGGAGGACATACCGTGCAGCCCGCGCGTCCCGGCGGGGTCGCGCCGGCACTGGGACAGGTCATTCACACTGCGGGACCTCTTGGGAGCGGGGCGCAGGTGGGCGAATTTGGGTCTAGGTAAGGTTGATGAGGAGCTTTCTACTGTCACAAAGGAGAACAAGCCTCATTCTCTGGCTATAACCTTACGTTAAAGTTTATTCGTCTACCAATACTGTTTGCTGCTTATACAGCTCATTTTAAGCACATTAATTTTTACGTTACCAAGAGGCTGTATTCTTGTAAACTCCTATAACACAGTGCTTGAGGCTTTTAACTTAATTGATGCTTGCTAGATGAGCTAGCTTAGAAACATACCAAACATCAATTAATGGTAATTTAGAGAAAGTACAATTAATTATTTCAGTGTTGCCAACCTTGGGTGCTCAGGAGACAGTTGTACATTCCCAAGAACAGAATTTATTATTTTTTTTAGGAAACTACTTTGGGGCTCTTATTGTGCTTTCTGTTTCTGAGCCTTTAGGAAACAGTAGGGTCAACCTTTATGTCTTTTCTCTGCATCTCTGAAGGTTAGAGTATTTTAGGTGGCTCACGAGTCCCACAACTCTGGAAGCTCGGACATTTAGGGAAGAAAAATGCTGGGAGATAGGTGATAACATTGTGAGAATTGGCAACACTACTCTTTTAATCAGACTATGACAAAATCATTGTCACATAAACAGGAGAGCAGGATCTTTCATCTTAACTAAGATAGCTGACATGGTACTGTACCTCGGAAACCTTGGGCCTGCATAGGCTTTGTTCCAAGTTCTGCGTTGGGCATGTTATGCTGCTGTAGCTTCCTTTTTGCTTCTAGGACAGGGTTTTCAAATTGTGTTCTTCTATTTATGTGGCTGGAAAAAATTTGGTTTTGATTAAAAACTGGGTTCAGTTGGGGAAAATGATCATTTTCACAGTAGGATGCTGTATGTGACTTAGGTGTGTGTGGTTAGAGAGCAAAACCGCTATGAATCCCCAACGGACCCTCATACTCCGCACAATTTTGTTGGGGATGAGAAATGCACAATCTAGCGCATTGCATAATGAACAGCACCGAGAAGTGTCCTAACATTTCAATATGTTGAACTCTGCTACAGACAAATGGTTTTGATCTATGGGACTACATATTAAACAGCAGTACTGGTGAAGCATGCTACAATGACAGTTTTCCATGTCTTTAGCACAAGCATTGTTCTGTGCATGATTCAAAGGGTCTGAACCAGTTTTGTGCATTATTATCGATTAGCTGTAAGTGAAATTACTTAATCACTTACAGAAAAGGTAAAACCTAGAACACAGAGTACTTTTATGACTGCAGCTTAGAAATAAATCTGCTCAGCTGTACAAAAAAATCGGATGTTGCAGAACCGAAGTCAGATGGTAGATTAGAACTACATAGATAATTATATGAAATATAAGAGAAGTTAATGTACACTTTTTTTTCTTGATGTTTTACATTTCCTACAACAGGTCAGTAAGTACATCTCTCTCATTACACCACTGATCTTCTGTATTGTGTTGAGAACTACTATCTTAACTACATACTCTCATCATATCCTTGATTTTAATTCTTTAATTTAAAGCATGCATTTTATCAATCAATGAGCATTCCTACAATCCTGTCCTGTGACATGTTTCACATGTTTTCTGAAGAAGGCAAGAGCAATTTAGTGGGCTGTATTGAACACCACTACGAGGTAGGATCATGTTAGGATCACAACTGAGAAGAGGGACTTGTACTGCAAACATTGTTCTGGGGAAATAAATACATGTGTACAGAAGGGCAGGTTTCCAAACATGTCACTCCTTATTTGTTTTCACTGAGCTACTATTTATTGAGTTCTTCTAAAAATCCAATCCCAATCATGGGCTTTAAGCACTTGTAGAGGTGACCTGGGAACTTCTGAAACTCTGAGATCCTAAAAAAGTTTGAATACCTTCAATTTATATTGAAATGACCTTTTACGCCATATTAAGCACTTTTCAGGTCCCTTGGGATTCAGATCCTACCACTGCTTCAAAGAAAGTAAGTGGAATTGCTGTTAAGAAGTGAAATAGAGGAAAGGCAGCAAGTCCTAAGGGAGTGCAATGTACTTGGAAAACGAGGATTTAGTGGCCAGACCTAATGCAATGAAAAGATTTCCAGTCATATAAAAGAATATTTGATTTAATGAGAGAAAGTAAATGTGATAAATCCTGAAGCTGCTACTTTGTTAACACGGCTATAACTCATTCATGTGGCTGCTAACTTACTCTAAAATTTTGATTAATAGTTTTCTTGTAAATTTTAATCTATGCTGCAGACACAGAAAATCCCTTTCATTTCTTTTCTTCTTCAGATGGGCTGTTTAAGATTGTAGGCTTTCCTAGACTTTTGCTTTCTAGTTAGACCATGCTTTAATTGTCAAGGTCTTCAGCACCTTAGTCTATTGCAAACCTAGAAACGTATGATGGGAGGGAGACAAACTTCATCAGTTAAAAATGGAGAAAGATAATACTTACATGCATGAAATAGGGTAATTATGAACTACTAACATAAGCATGAAAAAGGTAATTTTCATGCTACCATCTGTCATGTGATGTATTTCAATATTGTGAAGGAAATACTACTTTTCCCATTACATGAGGCAGTGATGAAACATCACGTGAAATACTACATAAAGTTCTGATCATCCATGACCAAATAAAATGAATCTATAGAAAAGATTTTACAGGAAGACCAGTGAAAGAGAGAGTCTTGTTTGATAGAAGACCAAAGGAGTTTTACCTTTTTATTCAAGCTGAATTAATTCTGATATATAACTGCATTCTGTGAATACATTTTGAAGTATGCATTAATGTATTATATAATGTATTAAAGATGTCAGGATTTCAGACTTAAAATCTGTGGGCTTCTTACAAGCAGAAGTGTGACATTACAAAACACCTTCCAATAGCAGATATAGAGTAAAATATCTAGCTTGTTTTATATTAGCATTTGATAAGGTTGAAAACAGGGGTGCTACACAGTTGATTGAGTTAATTGCTTCAACATAGGGATCATGTCTTATTTTGGAGGCTCTAAGGTATCCTGCCCTGGTCTTCAGCTGCCCTTCCAGAAGGTCATGGGTTTCCCATAGCTTTTGTGCCATATCACGCAGATGTAATGGATATCCAAGATCACACTGCATTTAGAACATTGAACTATGCTTAGTGTCATGCTATAATTACAGGCCACATCTCAGTGTCACAGGAAGCCTCTTGCAGACCTAAGTTACAACTTATATGTGGTTCTGTGATATAAAAAAGATGGGATTTTAGCTAATATAGGGTGTGTCCATGGCTTAAGGACCATCAGTTCCTGTGGTACTGCCACCACAGCTAGAATCTGTTATCCACTGCCTCTCTACAGTTCCCAGGTAGAGTTTAAATTATGGTTTAGTCCACTTACACAGAAATGTCTTTAGTAACAGCTGTCTTGAAAATGACCTTTTTGTTCCAGCACATCAGACAGGAAGACTAGCAGAGGTACTTGAAGCACCTCAAGTTGTTGGTGCAACCTTAGTAATTTTTAGCTCCAATTTATTCCAATACTTTGAGTGTTTTACGGTAGTGTGCAGTCTCAAAAGCACAATGTGAGAATTCCAACAAATTCAAATAACTGTATTAAACCTTGTGTCCAAGATGAGTCAAATAAAAGAAAATTATACTGATAATCAGTCATTTTTATCAGTCAGTAACACTGGATTTATGCTCCTACACTGCTGACATATGAAACACCTCCCTTTCATGCAATTTTAAATGCCTTACAGCTTCATGACTAAATCAGAAAAATTGCTACTGATGAGTTTACCTGAGAAAGAAGTTATTAAGTTAAGTAGTTCCCTTGAAAGGACATTCTAGCCTTTCATCTAGCTACTTCAACTGCATACAAAATAGATATTACTAACTTAGGCCTTAATAGGACAAGCCAAATGTGAGTTTTAGAGATGGTTACAAGTAAGTTCTTTTGTGGTTAGAATAGATTTTGGATGTGATCCAAAAAAGTACTGCTCATTGCTCATAGTATCAAATTCAGTGAGCATTTCTATCTTCACTTTTCTTCCTTTATTTTATACAATGCATATTAAATATAAAAGCCTATTCCAAAGACGAGAATCCAACTAATTTCTCCTAGTGCCACTGTGGCTGTGCAGAAGAATCATGCTGCCTTTTGTTTGCTTTCTAGCCCTGGGAACCCCGAATTTCCCTCTGCAGAAAAGAAGGGGTAGTCGGCGCTGCTGTCTTCTGTTAGCTCGCTGTACGCTAACTGGGGACAACCCCTCGGAGGTAGGATTTGGTTTTGGGCTGCATTTAACCCTGAAGTTGAAATACTGTCTCTTGTGTTATGAGTAGGTACTGTCACCACCAGCCAGCCTGTGAGACACAGGCACCATTCTGCACGAGTGAACGCGGCCAGGCTAAGTTGGTTTTGTGATGGAGTTTCACATTAGACGTGCTTAAGACAACTGAAACACATTCTTAGGAAATTTATGGGCAGCAATGCCTAGTATGCGGATTTTAGTTGATGGCCAAGATCCTGAGCCCTGCCAAAATGGTCGCACATCTAAGCAAGTGCATCAGCAGATGGAGTTTAGCCTATATCTCCTTTTCTTAGCTACTTTAATGTATTTTTTTCCTGGTAGTTTGTGATTCTTAATTTTTGAAATTGTTGCCTATAACACACCAAAGTAATTCTGAGGATCAGGATGCCTAAAAGATGGACATTCTGATGCATAACTTGTTAGTGCCTAACTCCTCTTTACATTCACATTTTTCAGTTAATAATACTTTTGAATGACAAAAAGACCTGAAATAAGTTTTTCTATTTGAGTAGTAACAGAGTGTTGTCAGAAATTGTAAGTCAAGGAGGTATATTTTTCCAGAATAAATACCTGTATGACTAATTTAGCTGTTCTATTAAGGAGACCATGTCTGGAAATTGAACTCTGTGTTGTAGTTAATCATCCTTAAAGGGGGAAATAATCTTTTGGCAATTAGAATGCTGAAAGACCCAGTGCACTCTAATAACCACATTCTCTCCATAGCCCTGCACAGCGAAGTGCTGCTAGTTCTTAGTTTAGAAATTAAGAGAAAATTGCATGAAAATTAACCCACGTATAGAAAACACTTCTCATTTATGTCAAATGTCTACACCTTACAAATGATGCCTGGACATGTATAACAAGGCAAATGAAAATTTTAATAATGTCTCACATCTGCATTCATACATGATTAAGAGAGGAAGTTATACTGGAGACCTTATATTTTAACAGAATTTGCAAATATGTTGTGATTAGTTTTTATTAACTGTACTAGCAAGACCTCTGAGGTTTTTCTTTGGGTGTTTGTTTTTTTTCTTTTTGGGTTTTTTTTTTTTTTTTTTTTTTAGCTTTTCCTTTGGTCTCAGTATATTGGAGCTGAGCATGGCTGGTCCTTGTAAGGTGAACCTGAGTCTGTCTGCCTTATTGCTCATCCTCACAGACTTCCCATGGGATACAAATATTTCAGTGAGAAGAGTACAAGCCCTTCTTTCACTGACAGTTTTAAAGGCCTTCACGTAAAGGTGGACTGGGCTTGAATGTGTGAAAGTTCATAACCTAACTTTTAATCATTTACCCACTTTTATGACATAATTAAGCGAGTTTATTGTAATCTGATTTTATCTAATTAAAAATGAACTCATCTGTTGCATACTGGTAATAAAAAAGGTGTGACTGCCACTTTTTACCATGAAAAAATGGAAAGCAATCTTTGTTTCAAACTTATTGCGCTCAGACAGCAAATTAAAGTACAGCTACTTTTTACTGACTATAAAACTCCTTACGAACTTAGCACGGCTGCAGTTTTAACGCCATCCTGTGAACATCCATTCCACTTCTAAAAACCTCTGAGCCCGCTGTAGGTTTGATGTATCTTTCCACAAATCTTATCTGTGGTAGGATTAATAAATTTGGCACTAACAGCCTTAAAGTATGTAATTGCATAATAACATCTGGGCCTGGTGCTTTGCATCTGTTTACCTGTGGATGGACATGAAATGGAGATAAATACTTGCTCCTTTTCCGACTCTGCAGTGAAGTGTGAGCCTCACTGGTGCCAGAACGCCTTGGGCTGCGCTAACAACAAAGCGGCGTCTCAGTAAGAGATTAACGCACCGAAATTGCACACCACCTGTTACTCACCAAAATACACTAAAAACCACTGGGGCAGAAGACTTACGTACACCCAGCGGCTGCATAATTGCACGTGCAGAAATCTTCGGGGGGGGTTAAGTACAAAGAGGTATGAGAACTCCAGCCCCTAGCTACTTGGGCACATCACAAAAGAACTCAGGCGTAAAAAGAGAGGGCAATTTAATGGCATTACGTAGGGACTTCAAAAACTTACTTATCTTCTTGCTTGAATCTGGACTGACCAAGCCAATTTGGGCTGAGCAGCAAAGCAGATGGGGCTGCTGGCTCCTTCACCTGAGGGCAGGGAACAAGCCGGGGACAAAGAAGCAGAGCAGGTGCTGCTGCATTTGGAGAATGGGACAGGAGGAGTCAGCAGGGCAGTGGCCAAATACTGTTTTCATTTGTTTGTTTGCTTTGTAGGAGGGCTAGGGAAGGTGCATGGGCATCCGCAAGCTGCTGCTGTTACAGCAGTGAGGAAAAGGGAATCTTAACCTTCTAACCCTCCAGAAATCAGATCTTTTTTTAAGCGCTCTGTCCAGCTCTACCCTGTGCATGTTAATAGCAGCATATCCTGAGGTCTGGAAAAGCTGCAACCCCGGTACCTGTCCAGAGTGATCCTGCAGTCAAAGTGCTGGTGTGGATTCGAGAGACGAATGTGACGCACAAACTAAAATTTTATATTTTTTATGAAACAACTAGAATAAATTTACTACTTGAGTGCCAGGATTTGAAATTGAGATTATAGGTTGGGGCCATCTTCTCTAGAGATCTCTCTTCTTTAATAAAAGGAACTAATGGATGGATATTTGTCAGGCTTTCAAAGCGCTGTCTGCATGGTGATGGCAGGGTGGCTTTCTCCCTCCTCTGCCACAGACTGTGCAGAGAGCAGAGTGAGAACTGACCACTCTGAACAGGTATCACAATTTCGAATCTAGATTCACTTTGCATAAGTCTCATTCACTGTGTTAAGCTAAAAAGCAGAGAAAACAATCTCTCTGATTTACTTATTTTATGTAGGAACTGGCTAGACCAGGTTCTACCTAGTACTTCAAACAAAAGCTTTCTGTTGCCCTTTGCACAGAGGAGTAAAAATATTTTTTTCTTGTTTCATGACTAAAATAAAATAAAAAAAATAAAAGCAAGGATTGTGCTGTGAAAATATAAATTTATATTCTCTTATTTTCAGCTGCACTTTTAAGTGCAAAATAAAGCACAACATCCCTAAAATTTTATACACAGCGTATAAATAACCTGCCTTCCAGTACAAACAGTGTGAACATCTGATTTGCAGCAAGGAAAGACTACCCAGAAAAGGATCTTAACTGAACTAAAATGATTATCCTTTGCTCCATTCATTGATTAATATGATCTTTACCTCACTGGATATCCAAACCTTACATAGATACAATATTTCTTTAATGGATACGATCTTTGTACAAGTATCATCTGGAATGATACCATGAAATCAGACCCCGGAGAAAGAGAATGACCGAATGCCTGAGTCACTGATTTGGGACACACTGAATATATTTGGACACATTAGCTGTATTGATGACTGAGAATTCCTGGTATACCTTCAGTTTAACATGTCAAGTAATTGTACCCATGCCTTGCCAGGCTAAGTACTGCAGAGGATACTAGTATTAGGTTACGACATATTAACAGCAACTTAATATTGAACTTGGGAACTTACTCAACATAATAAGTGCCATAAATGGGATCATCAATTTTCTCCCAGCCATATGGAAGCTCTGAAAAACAAAGAGTTATCTCTCTCAGTAAATGCAGCACAGAATGCTAAGATTTCTTGTAAGAAAATTGTGGATCTTTGCTGGGCAAAAGGGAAATAACTTCATAGTGAAATTAGATACAGTGACCAAAGCAAATGCCAAAATCTTGAACAGATACCGTAGCAGCCACAAGTAGTAAAAACTTGAAAATTAGCATGCAAACATAGGTCTCAGTCTCTAGAACAACACATTTTAGTTGAACGACTTTATTGTTCCACCAGCTGTGCCAGCCAGCAACTGTAGCACATCTTGTATGACATCACCGCCTGAGGAAGTGAGAGCATTCTGTTTTCCCACATAGGTACACACAAAAAAAGTACTTTGCTTTTTGAGGTTTTTTTCTTTTGTAGGAATCCTGGAAAAGTTGGCATTGAAGGAACAAAAAGAGTTTGCCTTCTGTCACATAAGTACCGTAAGTATATCTAAATGTTCCTGAGAAGTTTGCACTATTCGTCTCACTACAATGGCAATTCCACGGCCTCCAAAGACATCCCGTTTCAAAGCTTAGTCATATATCAGGCACATCAGAGTACATAGTAGTACGTAGAAGTACAAATTGAAATAAGATATTATAGCATCTTCTGGCCTTAAAACTAATTACATTTTGCAGAAATAGAGAAGACATTTAATTGTAAATACCTAAAACATTCAGACATTAACAATTAAAATGTTAAATACATTAATTTAATGATCTTGAAAATCAGTCTGTGTTCATGTACAAACAAAATCTCATATATTTATCCATGTATACCCATAAATACCTATTTTATTATCACTCCTACTGAACACTTAAAAAAATATTATACTGCCAATAGAACTTCATTTTGTGTTTAAAAGGCACCAGACGGATGTGACAAGTATCTCAGCTGACATGAACAGAGTAAAAACCATAGCGCCAGATGTGATGACTTTGATGGAGGAGACTCAGGAAAGGATGTACATTCCCATCACGCACAGGCATTGATTTCTGTGCAGTTAAAGACTATGGCACAATATACAGGGAGTGATACTGAGATACTATAAGGAAATTTGATTCTGGAATTCCTTATTTCAGATTTTTTTTCCTTTTCAAACTCAGTTGCACTTTTAAAGTAACTTTTTGGAGACAGTGAGTACTGAACTAGACAGAACAGAACTGATGTAGCTCATACTGAACACCGTCATTAAACTGGCCATAAAGAAGTACTCCTGGAAGATTTGAGATTTTTTTTCTTTTTTTTTTCCTCCAGTGACAATGTGAATAGACAGTTATTGGTGTGCTATAGAAGGCAAATAGGGAAGTAAAGCCTGACTGGCAATAGGGAGATTAAAGAGTTAAGAAACAACGTTAAGAAATTGCTTCACCTCTGCTTGTTGCTTCTCCTTTAAACTCATCTGTAATCTCTTAGCCTTTCTTGAGTCAATCTGCTTAGACTGCTGTAGTCTTCACGTCACATTGCCCTCAGAGGATGTTCCTGCTCAGCCCTTTCTGATACTGCAATGAAGGATACAACCCCCTGCAAAGACTGGCAGATGAGGAATGAAAAGCTCAAGGACGTCCTTAATGTAGATACTCAATTTTTCCTATTATTCTTAAAATATTGTTAGCTTTGAAATCTTCACAAGTTGGCACTCTGAACTGCTTTTGTCAGGGCTATTTTGTTACTGTCATTTCATAGAAATAAATGCAGCATAAGGTATTCAGGTAGGTCACAGAATCACAGAACGGTTGAGGTTGGAAGGGACCTCTGGAGATTGTATAGCCCAACCTCTCTGCTCAAAGCAAGGTCATCTAGACCAGGCTGCTCAGGACCATATCCAATCAGCTTCTGAATATCTCCAGGGATGGAGACTACACAACCTCTCTGGACAACTTCTTCAAGTGTTTGATCACTCACAAAGCAAAGTTTAAGCAAAATTTCCTGTATTTCAGTTTGTACCCTTTACCTCCTATCCTGTCACTGGGCACCACTGAAAAAAGCCTGGTTCCATCTTCCTTGCACCCCCCTTCAGGTATTTCTTTAGATTGATAACACCCCCCCCACCCCCCTTCTCTAGGCCAAACAGTCCCAGCTCTCTCAGCCTTTCTTTATAGGAGAGATACTCCAGTCCCTTAATCATCTTAGTGGCCTTTCACTGGCCTCTATTCTGTATGTCCATGTCTCTCTTGTACTGGGGAACCCAGAACTGGATCCAGCACTCCAGCTGTGTCTCACCAGTGCTGAGTAGAGGGGAGGGATCACCTCCCTCGATCTGCTGGAAATGCTCTGCTTACTACAGCCCAGGAGGCTGCCAGCCTGCTTTGTTGCAAGGGCATGCCACTGGCTCATGGTCAGGTCACCAAGCATCAGAAAGCTCTTTCCAGACCTGCACAGAACTTCAGTAAAATCTGTAGCAGATTGACCCTACAGTGGTTCCCACAAAGTCCTATATATCCTGAGACAAGACTGTGGAATGTAATTCATAAATATTCAAAAAGAAAGCAGCTGATGCACAAATCCTGTACTGCCCCTACAGTTAGTTTCATTCCCAATGCATGCATGAGAAATAAGGCAATAATTTGCTATGAAAAAATGATGCTTTTACCTAACCCTACGACGCAGAATAAAGTATTAGTTTAAATACCATGGGTACATTTTATTTTCATGTTATATTGCAAGGTTTTCTTCCCCTAATTAACTTAATGTTGCTTTCATATCTGGCCATCTAAAATTACATTCCCTTAGAGAAAAGTGAGGCAGGTACTGGTGAAATCTGTACGTACTTAAAAATACACAGCAACACACACATACACACGTGTGCATAGGTCCCTTTCCCAAAGCATATTGGTAGACAGATTTTTTTCCATCTATGAAATTAGAAAAAGCAAGTAGATGTTTTGCCCAAATTTAAAAGTAGGTATCTTTCTGTAAATATATACACTTGAAAGTGTACAGATGCAGAGGACATATTTTATTTTACATATTTATGAAAATCTGAAATAATCTGAGGATTTGCTGTTAACCTATTGGCGTATTTTTTCCTAATGTAATGATGCATAACTCTATGAACTGGCACAACTATTGAGAAGGTAAATGGCAAAGTGCATTTTCTAGTGTAAAAGTCTGTAAAATTAATGAATTGGACATATTATGGAGAACCCACTTTTAAATGCATGGATTGAACCAGTGATTATCATGAAATAGTCATGGGTTCACAAGAAAGGAAATAAAAAATTACTTTTGTGTACCATAATAGATATAAACTACATGTAAAGCTACGCTCTAATTTCATTTTTCCATTTAAGATGCAGCCTCTAAGCTATGTTTAATTAAAATTCTGTGTTGACCGGTAAAACGGAATTGCTAGAGCACAAACCCTAAGCTCCCTGCACCCCCCCAAAAGTATGGCAGATAAGGTTAGTGGAATGTAGTTTACTACACAGCTTCTGTTAGAAGACTCTTCTGCTATGTTTGCTTTCAGGAACACTGTGATTATTTTTCATTACATTAAATAATGGTATCTATGCCATTTTTCACTATTGAAATGAAAGATTGCAAGACAGAAATACTTCAGTGCTTCATAAAATAGGAAGCTAAGCATTTGCTAAATTAGTGGTGAGGGCATTACAGTTTCTTTTTCATTTCACTGTGCCCAGTGATGATCATTAGGCATGCGAGTGAACAGTAAACATTCATAAAAGAGAATTATTATAAAACACTTGTGAAGGAGATTACTGTTGGCCACCATGATTTGAAATGGGAAAGGAGGTATAAATTGTAACAATCTCTGATACTCATTTGGTAGCACTAGCCTGTTAGTTCATGTATAATTTCTGCAGCCAATGGTTTCATGGTTACTATGCTATACATGAAGCCTTCATTTTCATGAGATCAACACTTCTGTCATCCATGTCTTTCAATTCTATTGACTCCAGGAGGATTTCTCTGTATAGAATGAAAAAACCCAATTCTATCCTTCATTTTCAGCCTTCAATATCTAATATTACATTCTCATGGATCTCCTATCATCCAGTGGAGGGCCTGTTCGCAAACATTTGTAAAATCACCATTTAAAAATAAGTAATTGTGCAGCATTTGGCAATGCTGATACCACTAGTAGAGGGAAAGGTGCTGGATAATCTGTATATTATGTATATATGCTCCAGTTTTCACATTTCATTCTTTATTCCTTACCAGAAAAGCAGCATCTAGTTAACACTGCAGCAGTCATTCAAAAAAAAAAAAAAAAAAAAAAAATTAAAAAGGTACAACTGATACTAAGATATTTTGCTCAGTATGCATCTGGGTAAGCTTTTAAATGAAGAAGGAGCTGCATTTCTAAATGCTTAAATGCCCAAGGGTAACAAAAGCCCTTGTATTTTCAAAGAAAGAAAGAAAGAAGGAAAAAAAGAAAGGCAAGACTAATATGAATTCAAGCAGGTCACTTTAATAACCACTGGTAGTGCCTTCTCATCACAGCCTGCTTATGCTAATAGTCCAGATGCTCTTTTTCTGCCTTCTGCAAGCTGTTGTATTTCAGAATGATTTTTGATGGTGCCACTTAACCTTTTCTGGGGAGGGAGGAAAGAGTACGTTTTGGATCTCAATGTGCCAACATGAAAAAACATACTACCAAACCCAAGGATTATTTTTTTCTGAAGTTTATGGAGTACTAACTGTATTAAAGAGAGTCATAAAAACCTCTCACGGTTTCAGAACAACAGCCAGCATTGTGTCAGTACCCTACTGACAGGCTGGAAAGAAAGATGAGAGCATATTTCTTGAATTGGCTGCAATCAAAATATTTGTATAGTACAAAAGAATATAGTATGAGAGAGAAAAAGAAAATATAACACCTGCTGTTATTGAAAATGCTGTCAATAAGGGTACGGAAGCTGTGGAAGTCAGCATGAGTCAGCAAGAAGTCCAAGGACAATCAAGAGAGACCTCAGGGCCTTGGGACAACCGGTTAAGGGATCAGGAGCACAAGTAGTGTTCTCCTCTGTCCTTCCAGTTGCAGGGAATGATGAGGGGAGAAACAGAAAGAGCCATCAGATCAATACCTGGCTCTGAGCCTGGTGTCACCAGCAAAATTTTGGGTTTTTTGACCATGGGTCAGTCTACACAACACCAGGCCTGCTGGCAACAGATGGGGTAAATCTGTCTCAAAGAGGGAAAAAGATCTTTGCACAGGAGCTAGCAGGGCTCATCGAAAGAGATTTAACTAGATTTGAAGGAGTAAAGGGGTGAAACCAGACTCACTGGAGGCAAGCACACCAATGTTTGAGGGATGGTGTTCTAGAGAGGTACTTTGGTCTGCTCTCTCAGTGGAGGTAGGAGATGGAGAGCCATGTGACAGCAGACACAAGGGTTACTGATGTGTTAGAAACCACGGAAGTCCCTGAGAATTGTCACGTAGGAATTAGGGCTTCCCCCCCTCAAAAAAGGTGGCAGAATCAATAGCCCAGCTGAAGTGCATCTACACCAATGCACACAGCATGGGCAACAAACAGGAGGGGCTGGAAGCCATTGTGCAGCGTTAACAACAAAAGGAGGACTAAGGAGAATCTCCATCCTTTACTGGATGCAGAGGAAAACATACTGACAAAGGATGAGAAAAAAGCTGAGGTACTGAATGTCGTCTTTGCCTTAGTCTTTAATAGCCAGACAAGTTATTCTCTGGGTATCCAGCCCCTTGAGCTGGAAGGCAGGGATGTGGAGCAGGATGAAGCCATCATAACCCAAGGGGAAATGGTTAGCGACCTACTACACCACCTAGACAAACACAAGCCTGTGGGGCCAGATGGGATCCACCCAAGGGTACTGAGGGAGTTGGTGGAAATGCTCCCCAAGCCACTTTCCAGCATTTATCAGCAGTCCTCACTAACCAGGGAGATCCCAGTTGACTGGAGGTTAGCCAACGTGACGTCCATCTACAAGAAGGGGAGGAAGGAGGATCCAGGGAACTACAGGCCTGTCAGTCTGACCTCAGTGCCGGGGAAGGTTATGGAGCAGATCATCTTGAGTGCCATCACATGGCATGTACAGGACAACCAGGTGATCAGGCCCAGTCAGCATGGGTTCATGAAAGGCAGGTCCTGCTTGACTAACCTGATATCCTTCTATGACAAGGTGACCCACTTAGTGGATGAGGGAAAGGCTATGGATGTTATCTACCTGGACTTTAGTAAAGCCTTTGACACTGTTTCCCACAGCATTCACCTGGACAAACTGGCTGCTCATGGCTTGGATGGGCATACTGTTTGCTGGGTAAAAAACTGGCTGGATGGCTGGGCCCAAAGAGTTGTGGTGAATGGAGTCAAATCCAGTTGGTGGCCGGTCACAAGTGGTGTTCCCCAGGGCTCAGTACTGGGGCCAGTTCTCTTTAATATCTTTATGAATGATCTAGATGATGGATGAAGTGCACCCTCAGTAAGTTTGCAGATGACAACAGGTTATCTAGGAGTGTTGATCTGCTGGAAGGTAGGAAGGCTCTACAGAGAGATCTGGACAGGCTGGATCAATGGGCCGAGACCAACTGTATAAGATTCAACAAGGCCAAGTGCTGGGTCCTGCACTTGGGTCACAACATTCCCAGGCAACATTACAGGCTTGGGGAAAAGTGGCTGGAAAGCTGCCCGGCAGAAAAGGACCTGGGGGTGTTGGTCGACAGCTGGCTGAATATGAGCCAGCAGTGTGCCCAGGTGGCCAAGAAAGCCAACAGTGTCCTGGCTTGTATCAGAAATAGTGTGGCCAGTAGGACTAGGGAAGTGATTGTTCCTCCTGTACTTGGCACTGGTGAGGCCGCACCTCGAGTACTGTGTTCAGTTTTGGACCCCTCACTACAGGAAAGACACTGAAGTGCTGGTGCGTGTCCAAAGAAGGACAACGAAGCTGGTGAAGGGTCTGGAGCACAAGTCTTATGAAAAGCAGCTGAGGGAACGGGGGTTGTTTAGCCTGGAGAAAAGGAGGCTGAGGGGAGACCTTAATTGTTCTCTACAACTACCTGAAAGGAGGTTGTAGCCAGGTGGGGGTTGGTCTCTTCTCCCAAGTAACAAGCAATAGGACAAGAAGAAATGGCCTCAAGTTGCACCAGAGGAGGTTTAGATTGGATATCAGGAAAAATTTCTTCACCCAAAGGGTTGTCAATCATTGGAACAGGCTGCCCAGGGAAGTGGTTGAGTCATCATCCCTGGAGATATGGCACTTAGAGACATGGTTTAGTGGTGGACTTGGCAGTGCTAGGTTAGTGGTTGGACATGATGATCTTGAAAGTCTTTTCCAAACTAAATGATTCCATGAGTTTGGTTCACCTGCCTTGCTAACACCCAGGCACAGGTCAGGAATCCTTTTCTAACCTGTATATAAGACTTTTCATAAACATATTGTATCTTTCCACTCAACAGCCTGTGTTTGTTTTACCTCTTGCTTTTTCTCTTCTCTTTTCTTTCTCCCTGGTTCAAATTCAGTTCTGCCTTTTCAAGTCAGTTACCTACTACAGAGGGTATCAAAAGACCTGGGTTAAAAGTTATAAAATGCTGTGCAGCTCCACAGTACAATGCCATTGCACACTCTTCCAGTTTCTTTAAGATATACAGTCTTTGCAAATATTTATCTGTAAGTCTAAACCAGTGTTCCTCACTGCACAGCTTACACAAAAAATGTTGCCCGCAATACCCTAAGGCACAGCACACAGATTACCAGGGAGCGGATGCTGCTCACGGCATGCTGTGCTGCTCCCCCAGGAGCAGAGGGCTGGAGATGTCCAGTTGGAATATTTTTGTTAGTGCATGTCCACATTGCCCAGCTGATACATCAAACAGATACAGTATTTGCACTGCTGCTCCTGAAATCTTCTGTTACAGGTTGCCATAAGGAAAGAGAGGATAACATTGCTCACTGAAAATCAGTATTTAACCTACTATCCACATACCTCTGTGAATTCTGCTAGGTCACCTATCTGCATACCATCTGGGAGCTCCAAAAAATAACAAAAAATCAACAAGTATAGGCTATGGTAAAATCCTCTATACTACCTCAACAGGTTCCTCCACTTAGCTGGAAAATGCAGTTACTAGCATGGACTTCTCCATGTCAGTGTACAAATCAAAAGCTGTGGGAGAAAATAAATCCGATAAAAAATTGGAAGTTGAATTGTTCACTGTCTCAGTGAAAATAACAACAAAGGTGGGATGGCCAACCCCACCTCCATAGCAAAACCAAATTCACTCTTCCCATCATGGAAGACCTGGAAAACTGGGAATGCACCAACTGCAAGCCAAGCCATGTAAGCTCAATTTCAATTAAACTCATGTTCTCTAACTGCCATTCTCATACCAACAAATTCCACAGAGTCATGACTGTTTATGTTCTGTCTGTAATCACAAACCATTCATGTGCAATTTATTCTCACGAATAAAATGACATTCTGCACAATTTCTTCTTGCACAATGGAAACAAATGTCTAAGTAACATTCACATCTGATAAATGCATCTTCTTCCTTCTGTGCAGCTTATTGTGACTTGCTACATCCTTGAATGTGCAGATCATAGATTAGTAAATGTTACTATCAATTCAATAATATTTTCTCCCAGCACTGTTACCAAGTGAAATACTGCCAACAGTAGGGATATTTTTAACATTAGGTGTTCGTGATCCATCTGACACGCAGAAAGGCGTAATGTCTAATCAAGATTTGCATTAATACAGTGAAAAAGTACCAACTGAATTACTGAATTTTAACTATCAAAAAAGAGTTCATAAAGGGCTTGTTAGCTATTAATTCAAATAAAAGTGAAAAAAATGCAATTAAAAATAAATTAGGGGAAAAAATGCCTTATATATTGAGAATTTAGTTAGGTTATTGTAGGCGGTGCCTGAGATGGTTTCCTTAATAAGGCCTGAATAAAGAACTCAGTTCCCAACCATTCAGTGGGCAATAGCTGAAGCTGGTCAGAGCACTCTCCATGGGCCTTTCCAAGAGAAATCTTAAGAGCTTCTGTTAAAAGATTCCAAATAAACTACAAAAGGCTGTTTTCTGTGTATTTAGAAATAATAGATGCAAGGAAAGCAGAAATACTAATATTTATTATTAAAACTTTAAATTGTTTTTCATCAGATCATCTTATCCTTTTGTCTTGTTCTCGGTCCTTACTCCTGTGTTATTTGTGCTGGGTACTTGGTTTGTATTACAGAACGTTTGGGGAGAGAGAAGTTTAAACCAGCTCCTTGCTGATCTCACAGTTCCCACTGAAGTGACTAGTGTTTTGTTGGGGAAAGAGACACCACTAGGAAATGCTGAAAAATCTCATTTTTTAGCTACAAATTCTTGCCCAGGAGACTGGTTATGAGTGCATCCAGGCTTCCAGAGAATAATTAAACAGCTTGCCTTGGCTTCCAAGAATAGTTCAGGATAATTTCCGAATTCTCTGTTAATTACACATTGTCTCATTTTTAATATAACAAAGGGTACATCTAAACAGAGTCACTGAAACTCTTATCCTCACAGCTCCTAGCTTTAAACTAGCTAAGGTGGGCACTGCTAGGAGTAAAGCCACTTCAGGGTGAATCTCGGTGCAGAACGCGAACCAGCCGGAGGAGCTCAGCACGTGCCCCAGCACTTAGACGCGTGCCGAGGAGCTGTGACGGCATTGCTGGCTGGTTCAAACTTCGGACACGCACACAGAAGGGACTGCCACCGGCACACCCGTTTTACCAGCGGAAAAGGAGCCCCAACTACATCAACTGCACACTGCATTATCAATTTGTATTCCTGAAGTTCAGCAGATTTGCTGCACGCCACGTACGGCTCCAATGTGGAAGTTTCTGCCTTTGAAACTGATTTTATTAACACAGTTTTTTTTATGCTATATTCTTTAGACTTTGAAGAAAACAGACTGAAAAGAAACATTCTTTTTGATCTTTTCGATGTTCAAATCTTTCAGCGCTTGTACCTCATTACTGACTGTATCATTTCAGCCTTGTTGCAAACCGGTGTTTTCTACCTAATAACTGCCTGATCTCATGAAGCTAGGTTTTTCTCCTTCTATTTGCTTTTCAATGTCTTAATTTATTTTTATTATTTCCTTTGCTGTTAAATGTTTAACAACATATCCTGTGAATTTATGGAGTTTATTGAATTTACTGTTATTATATAACCTAAACGCTGCAGTTTGGTTACTGACCTAAAAAGCCCCATTAAAGTATGTAGCTACTAATAGTGCAGGCTAGACCTCATGGGAGGCAGCTAGATATTCTGCTACAAGTACCTCTAATTCATATATAAGCTTCAACATACTTTAGCTAGCTGTCCACCTCTTATCCTCTGGTACAACAAAGAAAAAAAGCTTATTATTCTGTAACAAAACCAAGTGACGCATTTTAACGCTATTTTCAGTGCCAAACTTTATTAAAGAGGAAACAGGATTACCCTCAGCCTCTCTTCACTGGGCAAGTGCTCCTGCCCCTGACCATCTTGGTGGTCCTCTGCTGAACTTGGTTCTGTGTATCAATCCAGTTTATCTTGTACTGGGGGTCCCAAAACTGGATGCAATATTACAGATGCGGTCTAATGAGTCACTACCCAACCTGTACTGTCGCAAGATTTTCTTCCCGCCCAAGCGCAGGACTTTGCATTTGTCCTTGGTGAATTTTGCAAGGTTTCTGTGAAGGTCAAGGTAAATGACATCTACCACTTTTGCTTCATCCACAAATCCAGTAATTTTAGCATAGCGATCAGGCTGGTCAGGCATGATTTGCACTGGGTAACTCCACACTGGCTGTTCCCAGTCACCACCCTTTCCTTCAGGTGCCCAGAAATGTGTTTTCAGAGGACTTGCTTCATGATTTTTTCAGGGACATTGTCAAGGCCTGTAACCTGCCTGTGTCCTGAGCTCCTTGGCCACAGAATCTTGAACTTGAACCGTTTCATGGTCACTATAGCCAAAGATGCTGTCAATTATCACATCTCCCACTAGTTTTTGCTGTTAGTTCGTAGGACATCCAGCAGTGCTTCACCCTTCATAGTGGGTCCATCTGGTACTTATATCAAGTTACACCCGAAAACCACCAGAAATCTTGCTGTGTGCTTACGTCGTGTCTTGCTGTCCATGTATAAGATGTCAGGGAGGTTAAAATCCCCCATCAAAACCAGAATCTGTGATTAGAGACTCCCTTGAGTTGTTTAAAGAAGGCTCCATCCACTTGCTCATCCTGATCAGGGGGTCTGTAACAACAACCCACCACCAAGTCTCCCCTACCAGCCTGTCCTCTGATCTTGATCCACAGACTCTCCACCAGCCAGCTTTCCATCCCATAGGAGAGCTCCGTACATCCATGCTGTCCCTCTGCACAGAGGACAACCCCTTTTCTTCATCTCCCCTAGCCATCTTTCGTGGTCAGATTATTTTACCTTGTTTCTGAATTATTTTTAAAATAACAATGCTAAAGTTTAATTAAAATTTCAGTCAACATCAGAAAACATTTGTTTCATGACTTCATTTGTCTCACTGGGCCTTGAGAGTCTCAAGTCAATGTTTTCAAAATAAAGCATGAAGCATAATGCTTTCTGTTTTTTTGGTTTTTTTGCCCTTGTTATTACACCAAATGGCAATTACTTGATTTCATGTGACAGGCCAGTGAGACAAATCATAGAGTCATAGAATGGTTTGGGTGGGAAGGCACCGTAAAGATCATCTAGTTCCAACCCCCCTGCCACGGGCAGGGACACCCTCCACTAGACCACATTGCCCAAAGCCCCATCCAACCTGGCCTTGAACACTTCCAGGGAGGGGGCCTCCACAGCCTCTCTGGGCAACCTGTTCCAGTGCATCACCACCCTCACAGGGAAGAATTTCTTCCTAATATCTAATCTAAATCGACCCCCCTTCAGTTTAGGGATAGACATATTACAGATATACATATTATAAACAGAAGCAGAAAAATGTAACATCTATAGTGATAACAAAAAAAAAAAAACCAGCCAAGAGCTACCTTGTACGCTTATAATGAACTGATTATCTGTTGGTGGTCCACAAATAAAAAGCTACCCTGCCCAGACTGTAAAATTGCATAGGTACATTACTTATTTGTGATGCATTGCAACTGCCTCAGAGGCATCAGATACCAGCCTTGCATGGAAATCTCAGAGCAGATTAAATAAACTAGTGCTCTGATCAAGTAAAAGACATCTTACATTTCTATATTTTATTTCCAAGTGGCCAATGCAGTTGTATGCAATCAGAAGAATCCTTCTCAAGGTACTTCCTACATGATCTGTTTCCATGACTACCATGCTTTTTAATAATGTGTTTTCACAGCTCTGAACAGTAGCTGGATATATGTAATGCAGATACATTAGTTGTTTAAATAGTATTTGATGAAATAGATAAATCAATACAATTGATGAGGAAGATTACATTCCACTGGAAAATTCACGTTAACGCTGCAGCTGCTGAGGCAGCAATTCTTGATTTATACTAGTGAAATAAGATTAGAATCTGGTTTTGTCTCCTTAGTGGCTTCATTGCCTTGTCTAGGGTGAGAACTTTAAAAGTCCCATCTTTTATTACTTTTTGCTTTGTTGCATAATAGATAAAAATCTGCTTTAGTTGCATGTAACTGCTTTCTGAAACTTCTTGTCATAACTTATTCATCATTATGCATTAGTTATATTTATGAGGACACTCAAATTGAGTCACTCCATACTTTAAACATTATGTTAAAAAATCCCTTGGCATTTGAATGACAAGGAAATATGTATGAATTCAGAAGCTTATTTTTCTTTATTTGAATTGTAATGCCATCTGCCAAAACTCTCTCTCAGTATGGTTCTGTGACAGCATCAGAAAGGAACTTTGCATGAGAAACAGGTGTGAGGTCCTTTGTTAATCTACCAGACACATTTTGTTTGCATTCATAAGGGCACTTTGCAAATGTAGTGTCCAATTAATACACGGATTTGTGACAATGACAAAATAATCAGGTTTCTAAGTCACTTTTTCTTCGGGAGTTTTAACTGTATGGGATAATAATAATAGGGCAGTTAAGATCTAAATATGTTTTCTTCATGTTTTAATGTTCAGGACTGTTGACATGTAACTAACATGTTATAGGAAGAAGGGAAAAAAAGGAATGCAAAGCAGTACTTTCATGTTCGTTGCCATTTTTTATTTTTGTGCTCTGCAATGTCATGAAAAGTGGCAACACAAGTATTTTCCACTCCCTTTTCCCCGTCTGTCTTTCTTCTCAGTGTAATACCTTCCTAAGGGAGAACAGAGTAGTAACCCAAACACTAGAGAGCGGACCGAGAGGGTACTGTGTTAGAGGGATAGGACAGAGATGGGACAAAGGGATGGAGAAAAAGAAAGAACAGGCTGTGGTTCGTCATGTGTCTCGTTTATCACTAAGCATCTCCAAAACCCTTCATGTTCTTTTCCCAAAGAAAGAGGCTCTTACTTTTCCCAAGAAACCCCAGATCTCCTTCAAAGACAAGCTGCAATCTATTCCTAATTGTCTCCAAACCTAGAATTTTTTTACCAAAAGAATTTTTCCTTCTTGAAACTCCTTCCTTCCAGCCCCCACCGGTGACACAGCCCCCCTGAATACTGCTGGGCTGGAGCACCTCCACTGCCACGTCTAAGCCAGAGTCCTTCCCATTCCCAGAACTTCTGAGGGGAATAAGATTATAAAGACAACACAATGGCTGCTGTGACTACCTCAGAAAAAGCGTATCTACAACAGTTAATGGAAGAACTTAATGTCTGCTCACTTTTTTTCATTCACGTGCAGCAACAGGCTATTTGCGTGAGTCAGGGGACTTTCAGGTTACTCAGTCATATGCCTGCCTTTATCATAAGCGTCAACCCAGCGAAATGAGGTATCTTACTTTCATGATTGTGCTATACATAATTTTGGAATCAGCAACTGATCTACTTGAGTTATTCCAACAGAAAGTAACCTTTTCCTCAGTGTATGCCCTTGCTTTGTCCCATCTGGTACAGTATTGATTTCTGCACAGGTATTATTTTAATTCATTATTTAAATTAAATGAATTACTTTTAATAGCATTTGTACATAATGGCTGAAGGTAGGTCTCCAAATTGAAGTACCAACTCAGTGGCATAATAAACAAATCTTCAATTTCAACTCCTCTTTTTTCTGAAGTCTTTAATTTCTGCTCTTTACTGTTCTCCAATCTCTTCAGCTCCTTAAATATCAAGGTCACTACAAGTTCTTAAAAAAAAAGAGAGACCCTCCAAACTGCTCCCCCTCCCCCTTACCCCAAAAGATGTATGGTCTACCACAAAGTTAGTACAGAATAGACCCTGCAGAGACCCTACAGGAACACCCAACATGAAAATCGAATGGATTTCTCACTGTGATACCTCATTTCAGCCCAGCTTTGCCTGACTCTTACCTTTCTAATTCCTCTGTAAGCCAGCTTAGAAGTAATCAGATATAGGCATACAAAAGCATACCTTTTACAGACTGACCTAATGATACTTGATCAAAATTTGTTGAGGATTTCTCCTTCTGGCCCGTAGGAACAATTCACACTGCGTGCTTAGGCTGGGTCACCTCAATGTCAGCACATGCTGTTCAGAAGGCTCGGTAAGAAGAGCAGCAGCACGACCTTACTGACTAGAGCTTCAGTTATTTCAAAAAATGCAAGTATGAGGGTCTAAAAGAAAATATAAAAACTACTGTTCGACCAAAGCTGTCCCTAAATCAGTAGAAAGGAGTCTGAGGATATCAGATAAATAAACTGCAGAAATTGCAAGCAGAAGAAATGGAGAAATTAGGCTGTTGCAACATGTTTTTTTAAGATGGAATTTGTTGTCATTGTCTGTAACTACCTGCAGTTGTAATATAACCAGGCAAGAGCAAATAAGCACAGAACAGAACAACTTTTAGTGGCTGGTTACATTTCATTTCATTCATTTGCAGTCTTCATAGAACTTAATAAACTCTACTGGCCGTCTGCAGGCAGAACTCGAGGATGAGAATTTTATTTGGACTTCTTTACTGGACAAGTGTAGAGACTATAATTATTATCTTAAGTCAAGCAGAGCTGGAAGGGACTTGATTTTACCCATCTCTCCTGATATTGTAACTGTAAAGTTTGCTTTGTACTGCTGTAAAATGTAATGTTGGGATTATCATCCATAACTTTCAGATGCAGCAGAATGGGCTGAATTAAGTTGGTTTGTAATTTATGATTCATTCACTGCATGCACTAATCAATAGCGAGTTATGTTTTTCCTTGGTGAACTTTAATTATTTTGAGGAAAATATTACATGCCTACAGAATATGTGTGCTCAATTCCTAAGTTTGCCTTTTGTGCTGAGCTACACTCAGGATTTGTAGATTTAAACTAGTGTCTATTTTCTTCTTTGATATGTAATTAGGTGTTTGCATTTCACAGGCTTGGTTCACATCTGGTTCACTGGTCTGTTCTCACAGAGAAAGATTATTTCTGTATCATGGGACAAAATAAGCCTCCAATCTTTTCTAAAAAGTCTTACAAATGCGGAGTATTGAATGCTACATGCATTTTAGGTGCATATTTTTCTCTGCTCCACTGACAAAGTCAGTTGTGCAACTGTCATCTTTGTAAAACGGTTGGCTCTGAGCACTTGCAACACCTGTGGCAGATGCAGCCTCTGCCAGCCTTTTACTACACAATGAAATGATAAAAATGTATTAGTTTTCCACTTTGCAGTTGCAGTTCTAATTACACAATGCAGCTGGTGCTGCAGGAAAATCAGTGCTGTTTAAAAGTAAAGGAATTTAAGTGGAAGGAGTGAAGATGGTGTGCTTTGCAACTGTCTCTTTTTTTCTCCTTAATCTCTTTTTTTCCTTCTACCATTTTAAAATGAGTAGGTGATGTGAAAGAGCAAAGGGACAAGGAGAGTACAAAAGACGGGTGGAAACGAGTGAGAGAAGGCATCAGCGTGACAGTGAGGGGAGGAAGATACGGCTGGGCAAGTCTTGCTCGGACTGGCCCTGAAATTGTTCATTTGTTCCATATCTTACTTCTCTTGTTCTTTATTTGTCAATCTCTTTTGCTAGTTTTATTTCCTCCATTTTTCTCTCTTTTTAAAAAAAAAAAAAAATTATTTTTAGCTTCCTTCCCCCCCCCCCCTTTTTTTTTTAAATTCTTTGAGTCGGTAGCAAACAGGATACCTTTTGGTTTCCTAAAAGTGATGGAAAACAATGGTATGTCCTGCAAGTTAAAATTGGAACAAATGCTCATGTAATTTGGACCATACAACCTAAAGAAGGGAGAATGTTTGTGTTTATAACTTCTGAGTTTGCCAAAGCTGAGTCTGGATATCTGTACAAGTCTAAAAGAAAATGAGGATTGTATAATAAGTTTTAAGATCATGAGCTGGCTGCTCCTTTAAAAGACAAAATCCCTGTTATATGAACATGTAACTCACTAGTAAGACAAGGATTTTATAAAATTAAAACTCATTTAGATGTCAGTCTAAGGTTCTCCTGAGAACATTTGCGTTTCCTTGTCTTCCTTTAGTGAAGGTAATTGATGCAACTCAGTTGTTTTAGGACCACAACTGTAAGTGGGATAAGTATGGGCTGTATCAGGTCTGTCAATTTTACTTGTCCTAAAGAGTCTGAAGTTCAAAACGCTCAATAATTACTTGCTCAGATTTCCAGTATCCTGCTCTCTTATGATAAGTATGACAATATCTGCTTACGTCAAAAAAATGGGGACCTCATGAAGAACTGCAATCCTACAATCAAGGTCATTCTCATGTTCCTTCAGAACGGGGCTGTTAAAAGCAATTGGTGTCTGATAATATCTCTGAGCTAAACCCTGCCCACTGTTCGATTTGCAGGTCAGACTTCTGCCGTTCAGATGTTACCAAGGTTCTGAAATACAACAAACCAAGACACCAGCTATTCGTAGCAGTCAGTCACCAGCATCCTCATCCACACTAAGTTGCAACAGTGAGCGGAGAAACATACTGAAATAGCCAATGAAAGTAATTAAGAATACTGTATCAGTATCAAATCCCAGGAATCATCAGTTCTCAATCCTGTCTCTTCACACCACAAAATCTGGAGTCTGGAGGCTGTTTTGACCTAAAAATGACAGGTAACAGCACCTTCTTTGCTGCAGCAAAAGTAATTCACTGCAAGGAGACAACAATTAACAGCATTTCACAGCTCTAACTATTCTTGAATGATGGGAGCTCACATTCAGACCTGCTCATGTTTCTGCTCTGTTCTCTAACTATCGTAACAACTTTGCCATCTTCTTTTGGGATCTTTCTTTGAGCCATTAATAGCAAAACGATTATTTACTTTTGTTCCAACAGAAAACATTAAAAAAATCTTTAAAAGACTGGGAGTTTTGCTGTGGCTATATTGATGTCTGTGCTAGTCTGTGTAATCACACTTGTCCCTCATGAGGAGAAGCTCTCAATAAAGGGCTCAAATTATGATGCTCAGCACACGACTTTGGTACAGTTACTGTTAGGTTTTCTGCAAGTCAAGGTTACACTAATAAGCCAAAGCCTTTCTTTCATGTCACTATGCAAACCTGAGATGATAATGTGGGTAATTCTACAGGAATGAAAGAGAAGGAATATTTAGCAGGGTAGAAGGATGGAGGAAATACAGACACACATCATGTGGAAGTCACCGCAGTAGAAACACTTCTGCACATGGACACAGGAATTTACATCTCCCACTTGCAATAGCAGCAGAATTTAACTCATGGTCATAGAATCATAGAATCATAGAATGGTTTGGGTTGGAAGGGACCTCAAAGATCACCTAGTCCCAACCCCCCTGCCATGAGCAGGGACATCCTCCACTAGACCACGTTGCCCAAAGCCCCATCCAGCCTGGTCTTAAACACTTCCAGGGAGGGGGCCTCCACAGCTTCTCTGGGCAACCTGTTCCAGTGCCTCACCACCCTCACAGTCAAGAATTTCTTTCTAACATCTCATCTAAATCGACCCTTCTTCAGCTTAAACACATTACCCCTTGTCCTGTCACTACACTCCCTGATAAACAGTCCCTCTCCAGCTTTCCTGTAGGCCCCTTCAGGTACTGGAAGGCCGCAATTAGATCTCCCTGGAGCCTTCTTTTCTCCAGGCTGAACAACCCCAACTCTCTCAGCCTGTCTTCATAGGAGAGGTGCTCCAGCCCTCTGATCAGCTTTGTGGCCCTCCTCTGGACTCTCTCCAACAGCTCCATGTCTGTCTTGTACTGGGGCCCCCAGAGCTGGACGCAGTACTCCAGGTGGGGTCTCACAAGAGCTGAGTAGAGGGGCAGGATCAGCTCCCTTGACCTGCTGGTCACACCTCTTTTGATGCAGCCCAGGACATGGTTGGCTTTCTGGGCTGCAAGTGCACACTGCCGGCTCATGTTGAGCTTCCCATCAATCAATACCCCCAAGTCCTTCTCCTCCGGGCTGCTGTCAATCCATTCCTCGCCCAGCCTACAGTCGTGCTTGGGATTGCCCCGACCCACATGCAGGACCTTGCACTTGACCTTGTTGAACTTCATGTGGTTCGCACAGGCCCACCTCTCCAGCCTGTCAAGGTCCCTCTGGATGGCATCCCTTCCCTCCAGCATGTCGACCACACCACACAGCTTGGTGTCGTCGGCAAACTTGCTGAGGGTGCACTCGATCCCACTGTCCATGTCACCAACAAAGATGCTGAACAGTGCTGGTCCCAGTACCGACCCCTGAGGAACACCACTCGTCCCCATCCTCCACTTGGACGTTGAGCCATTGACCACAACTCTTTGAGTGCAACCATCCAGCCAATTCCTTATCCACCGAGTGGTCCATCCATCGAATCCATGTCTCTCTAATTTAGAGACAAGGATGTCGTGCGGGACAGTGTCAAATGCCTTACACAAGTCCAGGTAGATGACGTCAGCTGCCCTTCCCTTATCCACCGACGCTGTAACCCCATCACAGAAGGCCACCAAGTTTGTCAGGCACGATTTGCCCTTAGTGAAGCCATGCTGGCTGTCACCAATCACCTCCTTATTTTCCATGTGCCTGAGCATAGTCTCCAGGAAGGTCTGCTGCATGATCTTGCCAGGCACAGAGGTGAGACTGACTGGCCTGTAGTTCCCTGGGTCTTCCTTTTTACCCTTCTTAAATATGGGGGTTATGTTGCCCCTCTTCCAGTCGGCGGAAACATCACCAGACTGCTAGGACTTCTCAAATATGATGGAGAGTGGCCTGGCCACTTCATCCGCCAGTTCCCTCAGGACCCATGGATGCATCTCATCAGATCCCATGGACTTATGCACCTTCAGGTTCCTTAGATATTCTTGAACCTGATCTTCTCCTACAGTGGGTCGTTCTGCATTCTCCCAGTCCCTGCCTTCTGTGACCTGGGCAGTGTGGCTCAAGCATTTGCCAGTGAAGACTGAGGCAAAGAAGTCATTGAGTACCTCAGCCTTCTCCATATCCTGGGTAACCAGTTGACTCGTTTCATTCCAGAGGGGACCCACATTTTCCCTCGTCCTCCTTTTCTCACTGACATACCTATAGAAGCTGTTCTTGTTGTCCTTGACATACCTGGCCAGACTAATTTCTATCAGGGCTTTTGCCCGTGGTATTTGCCCATTATCCACTGTCTTATCTTAGAAAACAAGAACTCTTGAAGGAGGGTTTTTTCTGTCTTATTTTAGCTAATCTAATGGTCAGAAGGAGATAAATCCTTAAGAGAAATTATTGCTATTGCCACATGAGTAGGCTTGCCCACTGATCTTTTTAGGTTTTGATAAATTGATAAACATTTGTGTTATTAAGGACAATTAAAGACTGTGACGGTGAAAGGAAAAAATATAATAAAAAACAAAATCAAGGACATCAGCACTTGATCTTGTGAGAATAAAATATTGGATTAAAGAAATGGAAAATTCATTCAATTACTGCAATATGAATGGTCTTGAGATGCCAAATATGAATATGAAATTAAATTTTTAATCTATCTAAAAGTGTATGTCTGTAGTTTTTGATTTAGACTCATGTCTAATGCAAATCTTATTAAGTAGAAGAAAACATTTGGAAGAAAGAAAGAAAAGAAAGCAGAATAAAATGTATAACCTTCTCCCCCAAAATAAGACCTTGATCTATTAAGGACAGCACACAAAGCTCCTTGATATTTTCTGTAGATCAGTTTTTACCTCTGTATCTTTTTTTCCTTTCCTTTCCTTTCTTTTTTTTTTTTTTTTTTTTTTTAATCTTAATGGATATTTATGATAACCTTTGAGTTAGCTAGAGGCCAAAATATGGAAATCCCTGCTGAAGGTTCTACTTCTAGCATTTTACATTCCCTTTCAAAGAGATAGAACCTAATAAAATGAAAATAGAAATGAAACAAATGTGCATAAGTAGACTTTGAAAGCAACAAAGTGTAATTTTCAATTAGGACAGTCCCCTTTCTGTTGTCCATTCCAAATGATACAGTAGACTGACAATATCTACAGATTATTTTTCACATTTGCCAAAGAAAATACCTTTTAGTTCCATTTGTATGCAGTTGATGCAAGATGAAAATGATCAAAATAACAAAAGCAGACAGTGTTGCCATATGTTCCAGTACAGAAGCAAATTATAGTATATTAACACCCCATCACTATCATATAAAGATGCTGCAAAGATAAATGTTCCCTAAAAAAAATCTACTAAAGAATTAAAAGATGGGTAATAGTTTTAAATTAAAAATACAAATTATTATTTTTTCCCCTTTTTTCCTTCAACATTCCTCTTCTTTTTTCACTTTCTTCCCATTATTAGTATTGTTACAGATTCTCTCATTAGTTCCTTTTACTGTCGTTGGAGATTTTGAATGTATCTTTGACCAGTAGCTCCAAGTTTATTTTTCTTACAATTAAATCTTCCAGGAGCTATAGTTTGAATAGTTCAAGAATATGTAAGCTTCTCATGTCTGATATATCAAAAAATCCCAGCCCACACATTAGTGGTCCTTAGAGCCTCCAATTGTAGTGTTATATATGCTGGTCTGTGAAAAATCCCCCCCCCCCCCCTTTTTTTTTCAGTATGAATCATGCAACTTGTCTAATTTAGTGTTTTAATAAAAGTCTAGATTTTCTCATTTCAACCCCATTTCTTTTTCCCATCAGAATTTATTTCCACTTGAAAGAAATCTGGGATTAAGGTAGGCTGTGCTCTGCTTTTCTATAGTTCTTGCTATGCACGGGTATTATTCTGGAATAAGAGTTATCTTTTACTAGGTTAACCTTCAGCTGAATACTCAACACTTCACATATACACAAGGATGGAATGTTAAAAATGAGCCAGAAATATGAAAAGGATGAAAAGTCCCTGTATTCAGTGTTCTGCTTCTGAAGTATATAGATCTACTGGATTCTTCAGTTTCCCTTTTATCTTCAGAAGAAGAAGGAATAATTTCCTATATGCTAATAATTACATTACAAACTCCAATGGAATTGCAGTCTTCAGTAGAAATGAAGGAGAGCTTTGAGCAACCTGAGGTAGTGAATGATGTCCCTGCTCATTGCAGGGGGGTTGGACTAGATGATCTTTAAAGGTCCCTTCCAACCCAAACCATTCTAGGATTCTAAGGATAATTGGTAATATGAATGGTTATGGAATGTAGGAATGCGGATAACTTGTCTCCAGGAATTCCAGTTTCTCTACAGGTGAGTTACTTTTCTTCTTTTATTGCTCCTCCTACCCCCTCTTTTCTCTCTGCAGTTTCCAACTAGTCGCTGTTAAGAGAGTCTTCTTCCAGATCCCCAGTTCCATTCTCATACATCTTCCCACAAATGTGCTCCCTCTTTTTTTAATAAAAATTCTTTACATGCTGTCACTAATAGTTGGGGTTGATTCACCCTAAATTAGCATTGGAAATGAATCAGAAACCTTAAAAGTGTTTTGATTTCCACAAAATTTGTCAAAAAGAGGCTTTTCTCAGGACTGCTGGTTCTTGATGATGGTGTAGGTGGGCTTCTCAGCCCAGCAAGGTGTGATTTTCACTACTTTTTTGAAGCAGACGTAAGACAAATAAAATCACTTATATGGTATTCTTCCACCAAAGTAATGATGTTAGAGCATCCCAAAGATCTCTGAGCTGATCTAGTGTTCAGTGTGCAAAACCTGATTGGACTGACAACAACCAGTTTTCTAGTCAAGGAAGAAGGGCTCTTTATGAGCTCCTCAGGAAGCACAGGCTGTGAAGACAAGGAGGTAGAGTTGCCCTTTATATGACAGGACAGTTGGAATGCATGGAGCTCTACCTGGGGATGGATGAGGAGCCAACTGAGAGCTTACGGGTGAGGAGTAAAGAGAAGACAAGTAAGGGTGACATTGTAGTCAGTGTCTGCTATAGGCTGCCTGACCAGGAAGAACAAGTAGATGATACTCTCTACAGAAAGACAGGAGCAGCCTCACAATTGCAGGCCCTGGTCCTCATGGGGTGCTTCAACCACTCTGATATCTGCTGGAGGGACAACACAGCAGAGGTTCCTGGAGTGCATCAACAACTTTCTCACCAAAGTGATAGTGGAGCCAAAGAGGACAGGTGGTCTGCTGGGTGTCATACTCACCAGCAAGGAGATGCTGTTGGGTAAAAGGCAGCCTTGGCTGCAGTGACCATGAGATGGTGGAGTTCAGAAGTCCCTTCCAACCTCAACCATTCTGTGATTCTGTTAGGGCAGAAGATAATGGCAGCATCTACAAGGTCTTAAGCAATCTAGATATTTGGATTATGATTTGCCAAAAGTACAAAGAAAAACATGCTTAAAGAACTGCACAGAAACAGACACAAGAAAGACAATGCAAGTGTACAAAAAATTTAAAATGCACAAAAAAATGTAATGAGAGAAATAAATTTAGCCTCCATATTTATTCTTCTTTATGTCCATTTCAGCTACAGCCTTTGATTCTGGTTCCAAGATGTGTTTCAACACATAGCCTTCTCAGGAAGCACACACCTTCAGAAAACACTTAGGTATTGTCAACTGCCTGCTTTTACTGTCTAGATCTTTTAAATCTAAATATTTTTCATTGAAATTTGTTGCATATTAAAGAGAAATTTACTTTTCTGTTTCAGAAAAATATTCCCTTAATCCTTAACTGTACATGCCATCTTATTCAAATCTAAGCTATATGATTCTTAATCACACTCACATACCCAGTAGGTTCTCTCTAATCATCCAGGTAACATTTTATTGATCTATTTCAGTTTCAGCTCATTAAACACAGCTGTTCTGATGTTTAAGAAAAGAGTAGAATGTAAAAAAAACCAAATCAGTGTAAAATATAAAAATATGTGTAAAAATGTAAAATTAAGACAAGCAAAATGGCCAATTTAAATTCTCTCATCTAAATTATCTTGTCATGTCCACCCAAACCTTCTCATTTTTCTCACCTTAAACTGAGGTGTACGTGCAGAACTTCCATTGAACAAACAGGACTAAATATTGCCCCCAGTCTGTAGTGTGTAAGCCCCAAGAATTGCAGACACATTTACGCTATTGGTGTGAAGGAGATAACAAGTCCCAGAAACAGTCTAGCTGTAGACTTGGCAGCACAAAGCTGCATGCAAACTAAATTTATCTTGCTAGTTCTGATGCAGAATAAGACCTTTAAGAGCTAGTCAGGCATCCCCTCAACATGTTTTGAAAGCTGATTTTATTCTGTTCACTGCATTGGAATTGTCAAAAGATTTTTTTAGATTGTAAGTAAGTTGTTCTGGGCAGAGATCAGCTAAAACTCATTTGTTTGGTTACTGTAAAAAAAAGGCTGTCTTTTACGCTCCATGATGGTACAAATTAATAATCATAAAGCTATAGTAGCAACAGGTCAAGTAGTGGCAAAATATGCTGTTTGCTAAAATCCCACAGTAATCGAAAATTATTTATTCTGGAAAACTTCTAAGCATACACAATAAAGAAACACAGGAAGGGTGTTGTAAAGGTTTTTATCTGAGATATATAATGAAAAGAGCTTTAGCTACTATAAAGAGCAAACTAGAAAACAATTCTATATTCTTATCAGCAGGTTGGGATGGAACCAGATGGAGAAAATGATAAAAAATGGGACGGATGGCATTTTAGCTTCTGAGCCGTACTTTTGAACATTTTTGCTTTTCTGAGATTTCCAGGACGTGCAGATATGTTTCTACTCAATTAAGGCTGAGTTTGCCTCTAGTTACATCTCAGCATTTATCGAATTGCAAGGATCCTTATACTCAAGAGTTTATGTGCTGACTTCAGGTAAATCATAGTTCTCTACAGCATTATCCTCACTACTGAGGTATTTTGTTTGTTCTTTAAATTACTTGCTCAAAGCAAAAATTGTTTTTCAAATGTGTAGCTGAATAACTAATTTCTCCAACAGCTTTGCAGAATATTTTCCATACGAAGTGCTAAATCTGGTTACTGTGCTCAACTTCCCATTTCCACACGGCTACCAATATGTGTTTACATATTACTCAAAAATATCTACAAAATACAATAACATTACGTTAAAGAGGAATTTAGATGTGGTAGCCTAAACTGTGCTTTTGATTCAAGATATTGAGACCAAGAGATTAACTGATTAAATCTGAAAAAACAACTGCACCTGGTTTTGAATGTGAAGCTGTTATTACTGGTGGCATCATTAACGTTGCTTTGAGATTGGTAGCTACAGCTTGTACTGAATCCCTTGGACCTGGGCCAACTCACATTAAAGTCAATGGAAAGGAGATTTGCTTGCACTGAAATTCATCAGAAATGAACTCAGGACATTTAGAGCTGGCAAAATTGTATGTATTGGCTACTTAGTTTTCTAGAGAAGCAATGATTATCATAAGAACTGCTGGAATGCAAAAATAGGGATACTTTCAAAGGCACAAATGGCAGTCATATCCTTTGCTCCTATTAAAATTCTCTTTAAATATTCCCATTAATAACGTGTTTTGCTCATATGGGGGGGCAGCCATGCTCAACCAAAAAAAAATTGAAAAATTTCCCATCTTATTTAATGGGAAAAGCAGCAGCTTTATGTCTTTTCTTCAGAATACACCAATGTTTTTAAATCTCACATAAAGCAGGCAAATATCATTATGCTTATTTTTGCAGATGGGGATATTGAATCGCAAAAAGATGGAATTTCTCATAGTCACACATTAAATCACTGGCAATGGACAGAGTACAGGACTCCTGTCTCCCTTTGAACCACTAGACTACACTATCTCTCAGCATGATTTAAAGAGCCACCCTCAATCTCAGAAGACAGCTTTGTAAAATATAATTTTGCAAAAGATTCTCGGCAGGGTTTCAGATGCAGTAGTTGTAATTCCAATTTTGTCTATTCATCCTATTTCCCAGGTTTTGATTTAGCAATATGCTTTGGGATTAGCTCTTGAGAACCTTGAGTTTCAGCCAAACATGGATTATAGATCAGATAATGCTAATTACAATTAATAATGTGGACATTAGTATTGTAAATTGAGGACTACCAGGAAATTAATTAAGTCACTGAAAGTTGGAATGATGCTATAAGAACACAAAATCCATAACCAGGGAATAAAGTATGGAAAAGACAGGATTTAGGCCTAACAAAGTTTATTCTGAATGGAGCTGGATGAAAAGTAAATTTATCTAATGATCATAATCTGGTCACTTCATAACTATTCAGAAATTGAGAATGAGATTCAGGATGGATTTGGCTGCTGATATTTTTTCTGGATGAGATTCATAAGGGATAATATTTGTTTACTTTAAATGCAGAGTGCAAGTACTCCCCATCAGGATGTAGCCCTCACGTTCAGAGGAGATTTGAAGCAAATTTCCTACTGCCAGAAGTATACCCTTACCAGTGTTCTTCGTCAAAACATTTGCTTTTGCACTTTCACTTTGATGAATATTTCTTTAATAGGGTAGAACCTGGAGTTTACATATTTTCCTATAAAGGGAGCATCCTTGCTCGGCTAAAAATTTACACATATGCTGCATTTTTACTGGTTGACTGTGTACAAAACGGCAGGGATTAAGCACAGGAGGGATTAAGAAAGCAATGATGTACAAGGGCCTGGTGTTTAAACCTTTAACTGGGTAAACCTCTGCCCACACCAAGACTTTGATGATTATGATGGACACGATTAACAAAATGTTTTATGTTTAGTGTCTTACAATACAACACTGAGGATTTATTGGAACAGGTGGATATGTAAATATGTGTCATTTGTGTGGTCACATCAGCTTTTTCTTTGCTTTTCCTAGTATAGGAGTTAGTTGTCAGGAACATCCATATGAATTATAATGTTGCGTTAAAATATATGGGGAAAAATAATTACGACAATTTAGTGATTTGTTGCACTGTTCTTGAAAGCTATTCTTTCTAATCGCAGAGCAGAAATTTTATGCTGTGTAAAATTTTGGAAAATGGGTAAAATTTTATGCTATGTCAAAATTTCAGAATTGACTTCTGAAATACAATGTTGGAAACAAACTTTCTGATAGAAAGTGTGAATTTCTAAGTAAGTGCTGAACCACAATGTTTTAAAAAGTATATTTGGACATATTTAATTTCATGAAAAATTATAAACTGCTTATAACCACTGTGCAAGCAGGAAGCTGTAAATTCTAAATTAGGTGTTCAATTATTTTCTCTAGTATCATTAGACATCTGCTGACTATATGGTAATATTTTCTCAGCCCTAGTTACTGTATATTGTTTAAAATTATTACACTGGAATCTGCTTGTCCAAATGAAAAAGAAATTGATAAAACAAGAAGTGACCACAATGATATTCTCTGTAACACATCTTCCAAACAGCAAGACATATATTATGCTGATTTTGTCATTAAAATAGCTGAAAACTTTCAATGTTTATGAACAGACACTTCAAAAAGACAAATTCTGATTTTCATTCTCCTAATTTGAAGCAGAAAATGGTAGATAAAATCATTACTGTGGAAATGTTTCAACCAAGCTTTAAACTTGTTCACATTTCTTTGACTTTCTCTCTTCATCCTTTCCCTAGCCTATTATGGCAATTATGTTGCATTATAAAATCCCTGTAAAATATAATATGATTCACTTTTTATCATTTACAATGAAATACTGACTTGCATATAAATCTTTTATTGATACTATTACATATTTACTGCAGCTATAGTGGAATGTTTGGTGGAAATAAAAAATATTGCGCGTGTGCTGGATATAAAAATTGTAAATTTGAACAAGGGTATCCAGCATGTTTAATAAAGTCTTGCACATCAATATCTGAAAACATTGAATGATGCAACAGAGAGCAATGCCTTTGTGGTAAATTTCTTAGTTCAACCAGGTTCCTTAACTATTGAAATGTTTTATTCGTGGTGCACAGGCATCAGCACACAGTTTCACAGAATGCTTAAAACGAGCAATCCCGGGTGGATGCTTTGAAAGTATAGTATAAATATGATATTTTGCTTCTTTTCAGTATGAGACTGATATAATGAAGCAACAATCAAAAGACAGTGGAGATTCTGGAGAATGGCAGGTGACGAATGAAACTGTGACAACAGTATTATAACAACTTTATCTCTTGAAGAGCTTCTGAAACTGTACAGGCACTTGAATTGTTAGTGTAGCATGTAAAATACAAAGAAAATTATAAACATTTTCAAAACAGTTATGGTGGGCTCGTGCCCCAGCAATGCAGTTACACAGCTCCAGGCGCTGAGCTGACTGAGGAGCAGCCAGACTGGAGTCTGAAGAGAGCACGCACCCAAATAAATACCTGCACCCCATTTTGGGGATCTAAAGGCATGCAATGCTCTGCAGGTCTCACTCTTGAACCTTAAGACATATGAGGCCCGATTTCACAATTCAGTGGATCTTTTTACAGTATTATCTTTTTAACACTGACATAACTCTTTCCTGTTTCTTGCAGAAATACCAAATTAGCAGAGAACTGCTCTAAAGCAAATGAAAAACCAAACCCAAATGAAAAAAACCTAGTAACTTAGTAAGGCAATGACTGAGTCTGTACTATCTTCCAGAAGAATATATAAAATTTAAAGTTACAACATAGCATCGTTATCTTTAAAATCCTAAATAACCTCAGTTAGAAACAGCACTTCAGTTTTTGCTGTCATTTTTTTATGCAAAGCCATGCTGGAGAACATCCTCGTTTAAATATATTTAACTCAGTAGTTTTAAACTTCTTTGATGAAATAACATAGAATAAGCCAGAAAATAAATACATTTCTGCCATGGTATCTGATGCTAACATCTCCATAATACAATTTCTTAGAAGACAGAAATCTACCTGGTTTGTCTCTTTAAATTAAATTCAGAAGGATTTCCTCAAATATACTTAAGGCCTGAAGTGTGACTCACTTCAATTTAGGATCTCGAGAGAAAGAAGAAATACTTGGTCTTGCAAAGAAAATTATCAGTATAGGAAAAAGAAAATGTAATGCAGAAAATCATCAGTAATAAAATGGGATTTTCAGACAATGATATTCTGGAGCGGAGGCAGAATAAGTCCTACACGAATGAAAGCAGGGATGGTTCCTCCTGCTTACAGCTGGGTCGGGTAGATCTGAACAGATCTAGCCAATTCCTGTGGCATCACTCTCTGATGAAGCAATGGAAAAGAGAAACTCTGTCCAGGAAAGCTGTCATACAAAGAGATATGTCCATCCTACCAGGGCCACATTCACCCTCAAACTGATGGCAACTGTATTTTAAAGCATCTAGCCCACGATTCTGTGGCAATAGTGACGATTAAGTGTGGGCCCAGACCTAGGCAGTTCTCCTGGCAGTGTTGCAGGCAAACAGGAGAACATTCCTGGGTGGGACATCAGCCTGAATGAGGAGTTGTCCACGGAGCTGCTTTGTAGTGGTTTGGGAGCAGTACCCTTACATTGTTGGCAGGGCTGGTCACAATTACTGCCTGTCACCCGCCTGCCAGAAAACTCCTGTGATAACCATCTGTCTACTTGCCTGGAACTTCTCATAGAAAACTGAAGTCAAAACGATCCAGCTATTTCTGAGAATAAGGTCAGAGAAAAATATTTGGGACAATGATAAAAAACCCCAATATATCTTGACTTTGAAATGCTCTCAGAAAATATCTGCTTCGGAACAGAACTTAAACCCACAAAGAGAATTTCTTTAAGTCAAATAGGGCCTTTTGTAGCCTCAAAAAAATACCACTAAACTTTTCAAAACCTGTGCTTTGCACATGGCTGTTGTTCTGGCCCGGTAAAATTTCTGCAGATTCTGTCCTTGTTGAGCATGCATAAATCTGACATCTGATGACATAGTCACGTGCATCTTCCTATCACAACATAGCATAACTGTACCACACACACACTGTGCCCTGGGCATGGGATAACAGAGGCACAAGTGACAACATCAGACTTTGTAAACACTTTTAGTTTCCAAGATAATGGAATCCACGATACTTGAATTTCACCGCTCCTTGGCTGCTGGGAGCACGCGTGTGCACACACTATCCAGACCCTTAGTACCAGAAAACCCTGTAGAGTAGCCTACGATCTACAGCCAGAACCAAGCCGTTGTGCTATTTGCTCACATGAGGAGAGTCTGTTATTGAAGTTACTGTTTGCAAAGCAGCAGATGAACCTTTCTATCTTGTGGATAGAAATATTTCAGGTTTTTTTTCTCTTTTTTTTTTGTTTTTAATTTTCAATAAAACATACAGAAAGTTATATTAAAATTTTATTATTAAAATTGAAAATTTAAGATGGATTCCAGAGCCTTGAACTTACCACCCAAACAATGAACACCACCAAACTGCAGCATGCAGTTTTTCAGGGCTACATTCAACTGCAGCAAGATAAATCAAGGCTCAAACTGCCTCACTTTGCCTTTTCTTCCCGTGGTTCCTTGCATTAAGCTCTTTGAAAAGAAGCAGACCCATCCCACAGCCACAAGTCTGATCTGCTACAGAGCTTTGACTCATGCCAGAGTATACGAAGGCCTGTGCTATGTACTCAGTGACATAAGAGTCTAAGAGAAAAATACTCATACCAATGTAACAAAAAGATAGTATCACAGTCTATATGAACAAAAGACCGAAACCGAAATTGCAAAAGAAACCTGAATTTTAATGTGTTCAGATTTTCAGGAGTATGTTTCTGCAATCTTAACAGCATTATTTTAACAGTTTCTTTTTTTGTGTGTGTTGAATTATATTATCTAGGACAAAGTTTTGTTCTGTCTTCAGGTGTATAATAAGCTTCAGGAAGACAATTATTACATAGCAATTTCTTCATATCTGAAATTTCTTTCAATATATATTTCACACTGATATGCTTACAGAAAAGTCGATCTACTTATAAAAATCCTGTTTCTCCTAAAAGCTTAGATGGAATGCAGAGAGTGAGATTAACATTGTGGTTTCTGTTTTTGATTACTTGGTGGCATAAAGATACTACAGTAAATGAATTCATATATACAGCAACACGTAAATAATGTTATTCTGAGCGAGAACACAAGCTTTTAAGGTATCTAGAAGACAGAGCACACATCTCTGAAGGAACCACAATATGGACTCACGAAAGCTGGAAGAGGAAATAAATAGCTGTATATTTATATACACAGTGACAGAAAAGGAAACTGGACAGCTAGATCACTTGTATATGTATATTGAGATTAGCAATAGGGTTTTAAACAGGTTTAAACCAATTTAAAACACCACACTACTACAGAGTAGTTGAAAAATAAAAAGCAGATAGTGGATTATAACTCTGCAGAGATTCCATCTGATAATTAAATCTGACAGCTAAATAATAAGGTTTTACCGATTCTATTACCTGAGATCCACATAAGGTGATCTGACCTCTGAATAGAAATACTGTTAATTAATCTCATTCAGCAACATGCTTAGCAGGTAAGTAGCATCAAGCAACCAACAATATAAATATAGTTAGCACATTTATTACATAAGTAGCCCCAGGCATTAATTATTTTAATGCTTAGTACAATTCCAGCGTCTTTTCTGATACTGAAGAAATATGTATAGACTGAACTAGTGATTTCACAGTACAGTTAGCAAATAAAATTGTCTTCTTGATATTGGCTATTTACTTCTCAGCTGAATAAGTGTAAAGGTACATAGTTGTTACAGCAGTTTCACTAGCACTAATGAGACAGTTTTCCTTGAGCTGCTGCAACATTAGTGGTTAATTTGGTTTTAGAACTTTATAGCAATAGTTTTAGTTTCTGTCTTTGTAAAGTTTAGGAAAAATCCCTACAAAGAAAAACCTACACCAAATGCTTTGGGCAATGAAATGCTTTTTCCTGCCATCTTATCTGGGCATGTGGAAATGAGCTACCCCCCAGTGCAACAGAACTTGTGGTCATTGGCATATTTACTTGCTTTGGAAGTTGGTCAGAATTTCAGTTAAAGCATCACAGGATTTTTCTGTAACAAAAATTACTAGATCTCTGTCTTATCCAAAATATAATATTCCCAAACCCACACCAGTTGTACATACAATGCAGTGTAAGAGCACGTGTGAGGCAAGATTTGAGATTAATTTTACCAGCCACCCATCTCTTTTGCCTTCAGAAAAGCTCTAAATGACTGCTCTGCGGCAGCTCAGGTGTTACTGCTCTAAGCGGGAGCTTTGGATGCATCTTGTGCTTGAGTGTTGTTGATGTTGTCACACGAACAAGCCTTAAGTCCAGGAGGTCTGCAACTGCTCCAGTAGCCTCCAACCAAGCCATCGGCCTGTGAAGTGATACTTGCCAATTTGGGTAGGCTACATTGCATACCATCTATCCTAGGAAGACCCTGGTATCACCTGTCACAGGGATGCATGTATTAAAGTCTTCCTCCGTTCACTCCATTACTCCTGCTTTTCTTCTGCACATATGTGAAATTGGGAGCCTGGCACGATGTCATCCACTATCACATTTCATCTGGGAATAAGCTCTCTTGGGAACCGCTCACTGACAGTCAGCACCGTTGCCTCCCATCTCCTCCTATGAGCTTTGGAAATATTTCTGGACATATCCTGAGAAGCTGGACTGGGAGCTACTCTTGAACTTCTGCCCCTCAATGAGGGCTAGATCCACCTCAAAACCCAGCTGGCAGGTAGAGGTGTAAAAAAGCTTTCTTCTGCCTTCTGTGTGCTGAAGGAGATTAAAAGGGCAAATATTTCTACCTACACAATGCAATGGGTGTAGAAATGGTGTGACAAGCAAGTTGAGGGAGGTGATCCTGCCCCTCTACTCTGCTCTCCTGAGACCCCACCTGGAGTACTGCGTCCAGCTCTGGGGGCCCCAGTACAGGAGAGACATGGAGCTGTGGGAGAGAGTCCAGAGGAGGCCACAAAGATGATCAGAGGGCTGGAGCACCTCTCCTATGAGGACAGGCTGAGAGAGTTGGGGTTGTTCACCCTGGAGAAAAGAAGGCTCCGGGGAGACCTTAGAGCAGCCTTCCAGTACCTGAAGGGGCCTACAGGAAAGATGGTGAGGGACTGTTTATCAGGGAGTGTAGTGACAGGACAAGGGGGAATGGGTTTAAGCTGAAGGAGGGTCGATTTAGATTAGATGTTAGAAAGAAATTCTTGACTGTGAGGGTGGTGAGGCACTGGAACAGGTTGCCCAGAGAGGTTGTAGATGCCCCCTCCCTGGAAGTGTTCAAGGCCAGGTTGGATGGGGCTTTGGGCAGCCTGGTCTAGTGGAGGGTGTCCCTGCCCATGGCAGGGGGGTTGGGACTAGATGATCTTTGAGGTCCCTTCCCACCCAAACCATTCTATTTTATTCTAAATAGCTTGGAAGGCTGCCTGTGGCCAGGGCTATCTGTAATGCAGGCCAGATGTAGACAAGGCCATAGATCCTCAGCATCACGCTAGGGAATTTAATTAGTATTAAATAAAAAGGTAGAGACAAATTAATTCTATAGAAAGGGAGGTTGAAAAGATCAGAACTGTTTTAAATGGGGGTACTTTTACAAATGGATATACAGAAAATAAATTGAACATGGTTATCTTCCTTCTGCCCATTTAAATAGGAAATTTAAAGGCAGTAAATTTAAAAGTGACAGAAATAAATTCTTTTTTATAAGACCTGGGGAACTTGCCACCACAGAATATCACTGAGACTTAACAGGATTTAAAACAGGTTTAGCAATTTATAAGTATAATGAATATTTGGGATAATAACTGAAGGAAAAATGTCCTTCAGATTGAGGTCATATCACAAGCTAATGAAGGTTAAGAGGAAACTTCCTCTAATTCAAATTAATCTTTAATTGCCACTCCTGGGTTTCCTGTGCTTTTCTCTGAAGCATCTGACATTGCTAGCGATGATCAGCAACAGGAGTGCCTACGCTCACAGCATAACATTCTGCAAAGCAAGACCACTAACTTACTTGCCCCCAGATTTCTATAAAACCCACTGCAATTTGTATTGTAAGAAATAACCACTAAGAAAAATTTTGTGTGAGTGCGTGTGTTTGTTAACTCTGCGATTTGGCAGCATGTTGTGGATTGTCTATGTCAGTCTTTCACTGATGGACTCTCCCTTTCCCAGGCTACAGAAAGAATATTCACTGGTAATACTCCACCAGTCACAGCAAAATGTGAAACAGAGAAAAGGCAGCATGCAGGGATGCAGAATGCAGAGTAAAAAAAAAAAAAAAAAAAAAAAAAAAAAAAGACAGAACTGCAGGCCCGATTTTCTTTGATTATTTTTGTCAGGCTGTCCCAAATGATTGTCTTTAACAGCAACAGGGCAATGGAAAACATCCTTTCATTTTTAGCATAAACTACTGTGTTGGGTTTGCGTGGCAGGGTTTTGGTAGCGGGGGGGCTACAGGGGTGGCTTCTGTGAGAAGCTGCTAGAAGCTCCCCCTGTGTCTGATAGAGCCAATGCCAGCCGGCTCCAAGACAGGCCTGCCACTGGCCAAGGCCAAGCCAATCAGCGCCTCTGTGATAACATATTTAACAAGTAGAAAAACACTTAGAGAGAGAGAGCTTTTGCAGCCGGAGAGAGGAGTGAGAAGATGTAAGAAACTCTGCAGACACCAAGGTCAGTGCAGATGGAGGGGGAGGAGGAGCTCCAGGCGCCGGAGCAGAGATCCCCCTGCAGCCCGTGGTGAAGGCCATGGTGAAGCAGGCTGTCCCCCTGCAGCCCATGGAGGAAGGATGAGGGGGTGTAGAGATTCCACCTGCAGCCCGTGGAGGACCCCACACCAGAGCAGGTGGAGGCACCTGAAGGAGGCTGCGGCCTGTGGGAAGCCCATGTTGGAGCAAGTTCCTGGCCGGACCGGTGGACCCGTGAAGAGGGGAGCCCACGCCAGGGCAGGTTTGCTGGCAGGACTTGTGGCCCCGTGGGGGACCCCACGCTGGAGCAGTTTGCTCCTGAAGGTCTGCACCCCGTGAGAGGGACTCCATGCTGGAGCAGGGGAACGATGAGAGGAGTCCTCCCCCTGAGGATGAAGAAGCGGCAGAAACACCATGAGATGAACTGACCGTAACCCCCACTCCCTGTCCCCCTGTGCCGCTGAGGGGGGGGAAGGTTGAAGCCAGGAGTGAAGTTGAGCCCGGGAAGATGGGAGGGGTGGGGGGAGGTGTTTTAAGAGTTGATTTTATTTTCTCATTCCTCTACTCTGTTTTGCCTAGTAATAAATTAGATGAATTCCCTCTCTAAGTTTGGTCTGTTTTGCTCGTGCCGATAATTAGTGAGTGATCTCTCCCTGTCCTTATCTCAACCTGCAAGCATTTCGTTATGCCTTTTCTCCCCTGTTTAGTGAATGAGGGGAGTGAGAGAGCGGCTCTGGTGGGCACCTGGCCCCCAGCCAGGCTCAACCCACCACAACTACATATAAACCAGGACATGCAGTTTAAAGGGTTCTATATCTGAGTATTTGTTGCGTATTCAATTTTTAAATAATCATGTTGAAGTTGCTCCCTGATGGCTGTCCTTTGTGTTACAGAAATGATATTTCAGAATCTTTTTCTTCAAACAAACTTATATATAATATTTCAACCAGCAGAGCTTGGCTACTTGTATTCTTCTGACAATGTGAATGAGGGCTATTCAGTGAAATTTCTACCTTGGTAAAGGGATGACAAACTGTCACCTCAAGTTTCTCCTGCCATTTCAGCAGATTAGCAATATTCTTTTCACTTTCTGTTCTAAAATGTTTTTTATATTAACGTTATATTTCACTAAAATATTCTAACGGGGAACTCTCCCTTTCAATATTATCCCAGACTGAAAATCTATTGTAGTTTGTTAAACAGCGGAAGAATACAGAAAACACTCAGATTCCTGGACAAATGGTAGAACAAAACTACAAAAATACTATTATTAGTACCAATCAAATGCTTCCTAAGCCACTTTATAGATATGACAACTAACAAATTCATAAACCGTTTACATTAAGAAAACAAGTCTGCCTGTGTCCATTTATTTTCTCCTTTACAATGTTTTTCCCAAAACCAGAATTTAAAGATTAAAATTATTTATTCTAAGGACAAAGTTAGAATTTAAGAAATTGCACTGTAAGTTGGTATTCATGTTTTCAAAACAGCTCACCAGAATCTTACATTAGTGGTTCCAGGATGTCACAGCTTTTTTTTTTTTTAACCTGACAATTTTACTTCCTGATAAACAAATAAATGTTATTACTTAAATAAGCTATTTTGGTTCAATGCAAAACACATAACACATATTGCCCCTAATGTGAAAGTTAAAAAAGAACATCAGGTTCTTGGGAAAGCAGGTCTCATGCATCTTAGGATACTTTTAGCCAAACATTATACAAGCAAGCCCTCTGAGTTTGATCTATTACATCCTGAACTGCTTCATAGGATTCGACTGGAAATTCCAGAGACAGCCACTAATCTATTAGTGTACACACACATCTTCTCCCTCAAACTTTTACACAATTAGGCCAGGCTATAAATTTAAATACAAGTGCTCATTATCTTAGCTACACAAATCTTTAGTTAATTTTCATACGCTATTATGGAATATGGGTCAACCTCATTATTTCCTGTCTACTGAGGATAATTCCTCCTTCCTGTTCATGAAAGCTGAGTGTCATAACCTATGAATTAAAATACTTGCCTTGTATTCTAGCTATTATTATTGTTATTACTATGCAAGTTCCTCTAGAAACAGGACTTTTTGTTCTGTGCCTACACGTTCAAAGCCCAAGGTGAAACTTCAGACTAAAAATTATATGTGATTAAACTGGAACCTGGCAGAGACATAACCCAACACGAAGAGTTCAACTCATTAAAAAAACATCAGGCAAGCAGGTGCTCAGCAGTTTTGGTACGACTGAGTTGCACAGCAGATGGGAGTGAATACTAAGGGGCAGATCTTAGCTGGTGGATATTGTCCGAGCTCTGCCAGCTTCAACAGTTCTGTCACAGTTTACATCAGCAGAGATATGCCCTTGAATACTGCACACAAAAAAGCAGCTAGCCATGTATGTGACTTATGGTAAGAGATACAATACTGTAACATGAGGCACAAAATTCCACCTTAAATTCTTAATATTCATGAGGAAATTTGTTAATTCCAATTCCAGATTTCGAATTCTGCATTTTTCTTTTTTTGATGTGTAGATTTTACTTAATAATTTGTCGTGGTTTAGGCCCAGCCGGTAGCTGGGTGCCACGCGGCCGCTCACTCACCCCTCCCCCAGCGGGATAGGAGAGGAGAAGTCTAACAAAAGGCTTGGGTGGAGATAAGGACAGGGGGAGATCACTCACTAATTACCGTCACGAGCAAAACAGACTGAATGTAGAGAGGCGATTCATCTAATTTATTACTAGGCAAAACAGAGTAGAGCAATGAGAAAAATACAACCAAGTCTTAAAACACCTCCCCCCACCCCTCCCATCTTCCCGGGCTCAACTTCACTCCCGGCTTCAACCTCCTCCCCCCTCAGCGGCACAAGGGGGCAGGGAATGGGGGTTGCGGTCAGTTCAGCACACATTGTCTCTGCCACTTCTTTGTCCTCAAGGGGGAGGACTCCTCTCAACATTCCCCCACTCCAACATGGAGTCTCTCCCACGGGCTACAGTCCTTCACGAACTGCTCCAGCGTAGTCTCTCCCACAGGGTGCAGACCTTCAGGAGCAGACTGCTCCAGCGTGGGGTCTCTCCCACAGGGTGCAGACCTTCAGGAGCAGACTGCTCCAGCGTGGGGTCTCTCCCACAGGGTGCAGACCTTCAGGAGCAGACTGCTCCAGCGTGGGGTCTCTCCCACAGGGTGCAGACCTTCAGGAGCAGACTGCTCCAGCGTGGGGTCTCTCCCACAGGGTGCAGACCTTCAGGAGCAGACTGCTCCAGCGTGGGGTCTCTCCCACAGGGTGCAGACCTTCAGGAGCAGACTGCTCCAGCGTGGGGTCCCTCCCACAGGGTCACAAGTCCTGCCAGCAAACCTGCCCTGGCGTGGGCTCCCCTCTTCACGGGTCTATCGGTCCGGCCAGGAACTTGCTCCAGCGTGGGCTTCCCACAGGCCACAGCCTCCTTCAGGTGCCTCCACCTGCTCCAGCGTGGGGTCCTCCACGGGCTGCAGGTGGAATCGCTACACCCCCTCATCCTTCCTCCATGGGCTGCAGGGGGACAGCCTGCTTCACCATGGCCTTCACCACGGGCTGCAGGGGGATCTTTGCTCTGGTGTCTGGAGCACCTCCTCCCCCTCCTTCCTCACTGACCTTGGTGTCTGCAGAGCTTCTTACATCTTCTCACTCCTCTCTCCGGCTGCAAAAGTTTCCTTTAACTCCTTTGTTTTCCTTCTTAAATATGTTATCACAGAGGCGCTGATTGGCTTGGCCTTGGCCAGCGGCGGGTTTGTCTTGGAGCCGGCTGGCATTGGCTCTATCAGACACAGGGGAAGCTTCTAGCAGCTTCTCACAGAAGCCACCCCTGTAGCCCTTCCCGCTACCAAAACCTTGCCACACAAAACCCAACACATAATTCTATTTCGTTGTTTGAATGGAAAAAGTAAAGACTTTAGCAATAAACTTGTTAAAAACTGTATAAATCCGCCACTATTAACAATGTTTTACTAATAATAAGAAGAAAACTGTGGTGTTTTCTAAACAGGGATGAGCAAGAATGCTCCAGACTCTGGTATTTTTCAGTGGGGTGTACAGCTGTGTACAGGCATTTACAAAATGAGCTTTTTAAACCCCTTACGAAAGTAAGAACCAACTTTGAAAGATTGTTTTCTGCAGTTTTAGGGCCAAATCCTTATTTCAGAGGATTTTCCGCCATTTTCATAGATGTCTGTCGGCTATAACGATCATATACACCCTTTGAGAGGCTATTGATTTTAGGCTTTTGTCATCCTGATAACAGCATGCATGCTTCATCTTCCCAAATTCCAAATATTTGGGATGCCGAGTCTCAAATCCTGCAAATTGCCTAGGCTCCTGTCATTAGATAAGAGGGAATATGGGTACACAAGTACTGGTCACATCAGAGATAGGGCGTGTAAAGGGAATGGGATGCAGTTGTAGCTGGTCAACAAGATGCTGCCCAGGAGGACCCACTGCAGCATAGGGTGACTATGACCCCCTGGGCACAGTGCATCTCCTCAGCCTTTCCCTGCGCTGCGATCTTGTGTATCCCAGGTCCAGCAGCCAGATGGGTTTCCCACGTGAACTCGTTGGGGCTGTGCTGAAAAAGTCTGAGAGAGCAGCTGTGGGGCAAAGGCAGGTGAGAGCTAGTAAATGTGTTGCAAGAACATGTGAGACTCGGCATGTGTAAACTGGTTCACAGAGGAGAAATCCATGCCCCAGCCCAGGCTGTGCTGTACTAATTGGAGTTGGAGGGTGTCTGACAGCTAGAGCCTCCTGCAGCTAATGGGACTTGTGTCTGAAATGTGATGATTCAACTGTAAAATTGCATCCCTGCATATGATCTTGCACCATACCAGTCCAAATGACAAACTCTGGAAAGTGAGTAAAAGTCTTGGAATATGTCAACTTTTCTTCTCAACAGGGTAAATTGGCACTGCTCCCGATCACAGTAAGCCAGCGCGCTCTGGTCAGTATTATCTAAAAGCAGATACAGCTCACGATCACATAATGAGCCCGTGGCTGCTGTCGGATTGAACTGACCTGCAGTAATTTTTATTTGTGCAATGATCCTGTCCTACAAATTCTTAATAGTATGAGGATGAACACAAACCCGGACTAATTGTGAGCATGATGTTATGCAGGATTGGGCTCACTGTTTGTGCTAACAGAACCTCTTCACGCTGACTTACTGTGCTGCTTAATTAACATGACCTTGTAGGTCATCATTTTCATTTAAGGGAAATGCTTAATGAGCACTCTACTTAGTTGTTCAGAAATAATTGGAGCCACTTAAAAGCACAAGAGTCCTTACAGAAGTACCTGCCCTGCCGTGCCCCCACAGGCCTGAGACACTAATATCTTTTTTGCAGGAGCAGGGATTTTTTTTCCTCTGACAAGAAAAAGGAAGACAATTTGAAGCTTCAGATATCATCCGAGGGGGCTAATTTCTCTCACCCCCCCTCCAGTGTTGTTAAGGAAGCATCACTTAATCAGAGGCTCAGAGATCTAAAGCATCTATGCTCATTGCCCCCACCTTTCCAGTTACTTTTCTAGAGACACTTTGGGTTATTTTGTTGACAAAGAGCAGAATCATGAAGTCACTAAATCCAACCCAAGCCAGCCTTTGTCATCCACAGGGACTCAGTTTTATTTCACCTACCAAACCTGAGGAAAGCCACCCCAGCTGTCTGGGTGTGGGGTCTGCTGGGGGGCTGGCCTGACATCGCTGCTGGCAACCCACAGTTTCTGGAACTTCAACGGCAACATCAGTCCTCATGCTCAGCTTGATTTTCCTATCCTGACTTATAGACTACCTCAGTAGTTCTCAGTCTATATATCTTGAGCTCCATACAGCCTCCAGTCTTCACCTGACTATAGTCCTTCCTGGGAACTGTTGGTGGCCCCACTGAGAAAGTGCCCAAGCAATTATTAAGAGGGGCATTGCTATGCCTTTCCAATTCAGTTAGTTCTCAGCATGAGGAAACCCAAGGGCAAAGGATGGTCTACCCAAAGTGACTTCTTCCTTTGTGACAAACACAGACACCCCGCATCCCTTCATCACAGCTAAGAACTGTGAGAGGGTCAGGAGAGCCCTGCTATGACCGGGATGGTAGTGGTGTGGCATCCTCCCTTTTTCCCACTCAAGCAGTTTATTCTGTCACCAAATACGCTATATTCTTTAGGTCCCCCACCAAATCCGTCCCATGGTTGTTCCCATCTCTGACACTCGTTTTGCTTCTCCTGCTACTCCTAAAATTCTTGTTGAACAGGACACAAAATGCAACAACGTCACCGTCTTGGCTTCCTCTGAGAACAGGGGCCTTACCTTAAACTGTGCCTCCCGAGAGAGCAAAGGGGATGAAAGGACTATACTCATCTGTTAGTGAGGAATTTCCCCCCTCCCAAAATGTTCCTGTTCAGACAGCCCAACTCAATGGCAATACATATAAATTTCCCAGCTTGCAACAGGGAAACCTGTTGGCATCCATCCCCCCACGCGAACGTGTTGATCACTCCTCACTGTCTCAGCTATTAGATTCAGAAAATGTGTTTTGATCCCTCTGCATTCCAACATCCTACTATGGCTGAGAGATCAAAATGTTACTTCTCATATATAATGCTTTCATTCTTCATATGAAGCATCCCTATGAATCAGAGATGATGCCGTGCTAATGGCCTCTGTTGCAACTGTAAGATTGAAATCAGACTGCCTGTGGGAGGAAAGGTTGCAGGATCAAGTATATTACTCTCAGATGATTCCAAAATGGCTCCACCAGGTCAATTATTGCAAGCTATTATGGTATCTGTCTCCTGTGTTCATACAGACTGAGTGCAAAGCCTCACTTAAATTATAGATTTGAACGGAACAGTAGTTACAGCCTCTACATAGAATTAATGACATACCACAATGCTTAAGTATATGAGTTATTTTATCTTCATTTATAAAGAGAAAAGAAATAAGTTATCACCTAAGAATGAAGTGACTTGGTACCGTTAGCAAGCAGATACTCCTGTTCTGCAGGTTATATTAGCATGTATTTTTACCATTCAAAAACCAGACAGTATACACAATGCAACACTCAAAATTTATTTGAATCCTTAATGAAAGTATATTGCAGCCAATCTGACAAAAGTGAAACAAACCCGATAATTACTTCCTGATAGTCTATTAAATGATAAACAGAAGATTGAAAAGGAACTGTCTGGTACAGCATGAACAGCTCTGACTAATTAAAAATGTATATCACGGAAACACACACTTTCATGTTATGGAATAACTTTAGTAGGTTTCTATCAAAGGCTGTCTCAATAGAGATCTGATCAGAGACAGATCTGATGAAGCTAGACAGAGAGATATCAGGAGCATCCAGTGCCAAGATGGATATTATTAACATCAAGAACAACAAATATTAATTAGACATCCATGATGAAGTTTCAGCATTTCTTCAGCCTTGTATAGGTTGAACTTCAATACTGTACATGTCAAATTGCATTCCTTGCATCATCTTCTCTTTCACTGGTATTCTTTTGATGACGTCCTTAACTTTCAAGTATGGTCATTTTTCCCAAATGTCCTTTCCAGCTAGTCAGTGAGCACGACATCAGATCAGACACTGAGAATTAGGATTATATATTTTAAGGTATATATTGTAAGGTAGCAGCTGACTTTGCTCTGTGGCTCAGCATTTCCCATCTGATGATATCTTTCTCTTAAAATTTATTATAAACTGAAAGAATAAAATAAAAAAAAAACATGGCAAAAGAACTAATTGTGATCTTGCCTTCAGCTTGACCTTGAGTTCAAGGCAAGGTACCCAACCTCTCCTGCCGCTCTCCAGCCTCAGTCCACTGAACGCCCTGCTCTTGCTGGCAATATCACTTTCCTCTGCATTCTTGGCAAACAGTCAGACATGATTCTGCTTTCCGCCCTCACTCAGACACGCTCTCAGAAGTGACACGAGTCTCCTGCGGGGTACTGGGTTTCTAGATGGCAGATAATTATTGATGTTTCAGTGACATCTGGGTGGGGAAGTTTACTAATGTAGTAGAGGAGTGATGTGAGGCTGTCTGAAGGACAAAGAGATGAGATCAAGCTTTATTGCTATAAAGGATCACAGACTTTGGAAGAATTTTTCCTTTTCAGGTGTAACCAGAACCGTACATTCACTAGCATTACTTTCAAAGAAAACCAGTCCCTTGCTTTGGATATAAACTATGGCAAATCAACAATTTTTAGAGCAATAAAGTAACTTTCCCTTAAAATCTGACAGGTCCACGGGACTATGGACAGTAGCTAATCAATATGTTTGCAGATCTGGAACACAAAATATGTGGCAGAGAAACAGCTTCTGGTTATGTTGGATTCACTGACACAGGTGCAAATATCTCTAACCAGGAAGAATCTGACTGATGAGCTTGGAAAGCATGGGATAGTTACCCAGCAGATCAGGATAGTGGGATAGTGCGGGACAGGGATGTCCAGGGGAGCCTGATGCTCGTAAGACTCTTTTAACTTTTTCTGGATATGTATAGAACAAAAAAACCCAACCCAAAACAAACGAAAAAAAAGGGATTAAATAAATTTCTCTATCAGTTTTATGTTTCTCTGTCATTCTGGAAGTTGCATACATTTGTGGGGGCGATCTAACCTCAACAGATAAAGGGTTGCATAACTTGTTCCCTTCCTCCATTTCAATATCTGGTGTGTTTTACATTAGTGCTTCTGATGTGGCTTTGTTAAAGCTGTAGATATGGAGATGGAGGCACTCTTTCTCAAGCTGTATTTATGAAATCTCAACTGACACCTTCTCAAAGGATCAAATGCAACTCTATACCTGGGGAGACTCAACCCTGCCAGAGTTGGAAGTCAGCAGCGAGACTCACTGCGGGGCTGGGGGAAGTCCCAGGTGAACCCAATTAAAATTCATCCACCTCTCCAAAGGGAAAGCTGACATGAACTTCTCTCTGAAGGGAATTATCCTCTCTTGGGATCTTGCATCCTCAATTCTAAGGCTTCTCGGCTGAAGAAATAAATGTTGCCTTTCCAATATAACAGAGCTTTGCTAAGCACTTTGCAAATGTTACTAATTTTGCCTTAGTACTTCAGAATATCATGCAAGTTGTCCAGCTCACATCAGTCAGACATGAGTAATGACAACCTGGAGGAGTAAAACCTGAAGAATAAGGACCTAACACTGCCTGATTTTTTGTCTTTTATTTTCTTACAGTTTTGAAACTAACATTGACTCCAAAAGGAAAAAAAAAAAAAAAAACCTCCAAAGAAACCCAACCAGAATTGATTTTATTTTGTAATTGCATACTTAGATTTACGTTTTTGTTTTACTCACTTGCAAAATACATTCTCACCTAGGATATTTCATTTTCTTCCTTATATTGCCATGTCTTCATATGCGAGACTGAAAATGGAAGCAATTGGCATATGAAAAGAAAATACTAATAAAGGTACCTCAGTTCTATGACAAAACACAATAAAGTATTTTGAAAAATATTGTGCCTCCCAATGGCACCAGAAAGAAATGGGACACACAGTACCTGAGAAACTGCACCTCAATTGCTGGAACACCATTTTGGTTAGTGCTTTGAATCTGACAGGCTGACTAGAAGTTTAAAGAATTTAATATTATTGTTCAACACAATTGCAGATGTGAAAGTTTTGTTAAATGCTAAAGAAAAAATACTTTCCTTTGACCATAACTCAGCTGTCAATTAACTCAAAGTCTATGATCTTCTTTTCAAAATACCTTGCAATATTTAGCTGCTGCTCTTCACAATGAGCATTTTCTTTGTCATTAAAACGAGTGAAACTTGCTAGCACTTAAGAGAAAATGCCGTTACAGCTAAAGCTGTTAGAAACATCATTTTCTTTCAAATAACTTGGACATCTTAAAATATATATGTAAGGATATAAAATAATCTTTGTATTTTAATGTCATTTAACACAGTAAATCTCAACTTTAGTGATCAGGTTAAGCAAGCAGGACTTAAATTTGAAGTAAGACTATGGGTAAAGAAGTGGGATGAACAGATGATAGCACAAAGAAAAGCACAGCTATTGATGGCTTAAGGTAGCTGACATTCCATTTTAAAACTATCTTTAATTACCTCAAGATTTTGTAAATCTTTAACCATTTAATCTAAAAATTTACATGCTGGATGTCTGCCATACTAAATGAGATCAGGAATTCTTTTTAATAAAAACATACAATTAACATATATCTCAATTAACACAAAAAGGATTGGACTAGAGTTGGTAATGCAGCCTAAGTTTTGGAGTTTCCTCACCCTTGGGTGTTTAATGTTGAAAAAAAATAACTTTATTATTTTTGTGCATTTATCTTGGACACAACTGTAAATTTAAGAGCTGTGTAAGTTTAGTAAGAGCTTTCACAGATCCATCTTCTGCCTGAATTCTACAGGGAACTGAAACTAATATTGGGATTGGTGGTGTGCAGAACCTGCACTGGAACTTGGGGTTGTTAGTCGATGAAAGGCTCAACATGAGCCAGCAGTGTGCACTTGCAGCCCAGAAAGCCAACCTTATCCTGGGCTGCATCAAAAGAAGTGTGACCAGCAGGTCGAGGGAGGTGATCCTGCCCCTCTACTCAGCTCTCGTGAGACCCCACCTGGAGTACTGCATCCAGCTCTGGGGGCCCCAGTACCAGAAAGACATGGACCTGTTGGAGTGAGTCCAGAGGAGGCCACAAAGATGATCAGGGGGCTGGAGCTCCTCTCCTATGAAGTCAGGCTGAAAGAGTTGGGGTTGTTCAGCCTGGAGAAGAGAAGGCTCCGGGGAGACCTTAGAGCAGCCTTCCAGTACCTGAAGGGGCCTACAGGAAAGCTGGAGAGGGACTGTTTATCAGGGAGTGTGGTGACAGGACAAGGGGTAATGGCTTTAAGCTGAAGGAGGGTAGATTTAGATTAGATATTAGGAAGAAATTCTTTACTGTGAGGGTGATGAGGCACTGGAACAGGTTGCCCAGAGAGGTTGTAGATGCCCCCTCCCTGGAAGTGTTCAAGGCCAGGTTGGATGGGGCTTTGGGCACTGTGGTCTAGTGGAGGATGTCCCTGTCCATGGCAGAGTCGTTGGAACTAGATGATCTTTAAGGTCCCTTCCCACCCAAATTGTTCTATGACTTTATGATTCTGTGGGTGCAGCCTGGAGAACAAAATGAGGCTTGGAGACATTTTTAGATTTTTCCAAGTGGTAGAGTCCCTTGAATTTAAAGAAAACAGGCTTCTGAAAACTGGCTTCTCATGACAGCAGAGCTTCCCAAGGAGTGTGTGGAGTCACAGCATGCACCCAGCTGCCCTGCTGCCTGGGTACCTGTGGATTCAAGACTGGGCTAAGAGCTCCTGATGACTCAGCTCCAACACTGTGACTCCTGGGACTGCTCTCAGCTCTTTAGCAATACACAAGGTGCTCCCTGTTGTGGTTTAACCTGTCTGGCAGCTAAAACAACCACACAGCTGTTCACTCACTCCTCCCTCCCAGTGTGATGGGGGAGAGAATTGAAAATGGAAAAGGGAAAAAAAACCTCGTGGGTTGAGATAAAGACAATTCAATAGGACAATAAAAAAAAAGGATAATAATAATAATAATAATAATAATATACAAAACAAGTGATGAAGAGCAGAATTGCTCACCACCCAGAGCTGATGCTCTGCAAGACCCCGACCTGCCCTGCCTCCCAGCCCACCCTCCAGTTATAAATGGGACATGATGTCATATGGTATGGAATATCCATTTGGCCAGTTTGGGTCAGCTGTCCTGGCCATGTCCCCTCCCAGCTTCCTGGGTTCCCACTGTCTTCTCCTTGGCAGGGCAGTATGAGAAGCTGAAAAGTCCTTGACTCTTTGGCAACAGCTGAAAACATCAGTGTGTTATCAACATTATTCTTATCCTAAATCAAATACACAGCACTACACCAGCTGCTAGAAAGAAAATTAACTCTGTCACTGCAGAAACCAGGACACTCCCTCAATGTGAAAATGAAACTGAAACATTTTTCTAGAATGACAGTTTTTGAAAAGGTATTCCTAGTAGATTTTTTAAAAGACTTTTAAGACTTTTTCTTTAAACTCACCATAAACAATGGAAAAAAATACATTTGTAGATTATAGGAAAATACAGCACTGTGAAAAGCCCCTAAACATCTGATAATTCCAAGGCATTAAAAAGGTGGACAGTGCTGAAACAAGAGTGGAAGGTAAAATATTGAATGTCCAAAAGCCTCAGCCCTTAACTGATCTCTCTTTCTAAACCCTGGGTACATGCCATAGGCGGCAGTTTTACTGGCCTCAAGGGGCTTATGAGAAGGCTCTAAACACACTAATTTATGGAAATCTTGGCTTCCTTGTAAAAGTACAAATTTTATATTACTCTCTAACATCTATAGACCATTTTCCTTCTGTTTTTTGACTTACAAAAATTATTTCTCGTTGTTCATACAAATACAATTGTACAAAAGGAGAGATGTAGTTCATACAACAGGTGAGCTGATGCTCAAATTGTCTCAGATGTTTCCAAGAAAAAAAAAAAAGCTCTTTTTCAAGAGCAGGGTGCTACAGAGTGCCCGGGAACTTGTGCTGACCTTCTGCACCTGCACTTCTGTCTTTTGGAAGATGGAAATGGATTTTCTTTTTTTAAACATATGAAGTACTAGGGTGCTGTTTGTTCTATAGCTTGTAGGCTTACTAGAGCAAAAGAAATGAGAGCTTTAGTCAAATGTGAAGGCAGGCCTCCCTCATGAGATTACAAAATCAATCAGCTCTTGTTTACTGTACATTGACAGAGTCTCCTGCTGTGGCTAAGTTGCAGAGACTGTTAAAACACCAAACAACATTACCCAAAACCCTATCTAGTTGGCTGGGTGAATTCAGTCGTGCCCTGACATACAAGTAGCTTTCTCATAGGCATGTAGTTGAGACAAGAAGATTTGAATCTGGGGTGAGAAAGGCATATAGGAGAGGATGGGAAGAGGTCCAGGGAGGCAAATGTGATCCTTACAGCAGAGCACTGCTTTCTCAGGTATTTCCAGTTTACCCCTCGGAATTTGGAGGAGTGAGGACCAAACACAGCCCAGGAGCTAGTGACATCCCTCAGTCAGTTATCCCGCTCTCTTTGGAGCCAGTCCTGAAGAAACTCTGGTTTGCAGTGGGCAACTGGAGTACTGAATATGTTACAAGAGATGGAGTTCTTTCACACTTACAACTTCAGCCCGTACGCTGGAACAGTTGGGATTTGAGTACACTGGGGTGCCTTTACCCTTGTGATAACTGCTGCGGGACTCTCAAAGGCCAGTCCCACGTCTATTTGACAATTTCAGCAGAGAGTATTCCCATTGTTAAGCTGAGCGATTGGGTCAGGAGCACATGAAAAACACGTGTCCTCTAACAAATCACCATGGACACTCTCTGCACCGAGATTAGAAATCCCCCACTGACTTTATTTACATGGCAAGAGCAGAGACCTCAGCCTGGCATGCTACAGGTTCCTATGGTTGCACGGCCAAACAGCTTTACACCACCTTGATTCAAGGTGCATCTATTTCATAATATACTTATTTTTCTTTGCCCCTTTTTTAACTCAAAATTAACCATAAATGCCACAGAGCATTTCGGGGGGGTTTTTTGTTTAATTTTCACTGTTTGGAATAGTAAATTGGTAATATTTCCTTAAAGGTGAGAGGTAGATGAAGCTTCTTTGGGCATAGATGTCCACCTAGATTTAAGATGTTTTTTGAGAAAAGATTGTTTCCATTGCTGTATTTAGCCACTGCATTAACTAATAATGCAGAAACTTTGGCATATATGACTCAGTGTAAATTATAACTTTTATTTGCTCTCTCGTCTGTGGTTTTAGTGTCCTAAATGACACGTTCAGACAACACATTACAATTATCCTTTGTGGAGTGTATTAATAAAGACTGCAGGACACCATACAGCAAGTTCACCAAAGCAGAAAAGCAAGTTGCTTGTAATGTACGTAAATGTTTTTGTTCTCTATTATTGACAGCATGGCACACCACCTATCGTAAACAATCACAATGAAGACCTCAATAGGATTTGTCTTCCATTTCCAGTTATTTATTTCTCAAGGAAGATAATATCTCTAGTGTTTTTAACAAACACACTGTTTTCTTAAATATGCTGAATTCTTCTCTAAGAAGTCCACTGTGTTCGCTTTAAAATCTATTAATTCAGGCCTACCTAAAGGAAAAGTTCAGATGGAAAACTTTCCATTTTTGATGCTTACGTACAACAGAGCTGTTATTAATGCTGGACACAAATGCCAAATGAATTCTGTTTTGTGGTGATGGGTAGCTAACTTTGAAGCATCGGTTATTAAATGTCCCATATGTCGATGCATGGAGAGCTAGGGCAACAGAGAAGAATTTAAGAAAACACGTAGTTCAGGACTACAGTAACTAATATTGTGTGTACAGGGCTTAGAACAGAATGCACAATATGATCTAAACACCTGGGATTATCAATATCTCCTTTATCGATGTTCACAGAAACTTCCAAGCTGCTCTGCTCCAGAGAGAAAATCCAAACAGCAAGAACTACAGGCTATCTGCTTTTTCCGTACAGCTCAGGACAGTGGAACTATAACAGTATCTGACAAACCAATTTCCATACAGAATTGAATCAGCTAACCAAAAAAAGAATTCATTCTGCCACTTCCAGTTAAACATGGCTAGTGTTAGAACCACCACTTTTCAATCCCCCAGCAGACGGTACATGATAATACATTTTCAATAAAATCAGCATTTTTAATGATATAATCAGGAATAAAAATTAAGCTGATCAGTGTATTGCCTTGGTTTTGCAAAGCTAAAATAAGTTTTTTTAACCTTTACTACTCCTGAAAAAAACCCAGAAAATCTTTTTTCTGCTCTTTATCAAACTCCAGACCTTTCTTGCACAAATGGACAATCAAGTTTATCTTTTCTTTGATATACATAAACTGCATTAAAGTTAATCTGTTTCTTTATAATTTTGGAGTATTTTTTTCCTTTTACTGTGTTGAAGTTCTTTGCATTGCTGAATTAAAAAACAAACAAACAAACCACAATGGTTTAAAAAACTCCTATCAAATTAGGTTTTGAACTATTAGTAGTTTCTTCTCATTAGATAGATGTCTTTTTTTTTTCTAAATCAAACCGAATCTGTAGAAGAAAATTTAAGATGAATATGTCAAACTGCTAAAAAAATTCTGAGCATTCATTGTTCAGCCATCAACGCTCATAGTCCTGTAATTTTCGGAATCACTACATTCTTGAATTGATCTACAGAAAAGTTATAAAGGTAAAGTGGTTTCTTTTACTTTGCAGACGCTGTGCAAATTTCAAATTTCACAATCTAAAATGTGCACTAGAAGAATCATAGTGGAAAATCTACTTTAATTTTTTTTGAACTGGAGTAAGTTTTTCAATGTTTTTGCTCTAAATTTTCTTTTTGAAAGTATTAACTATTAATATAAAGAAGACAATAGGGCTTTTTAACTAATTAACTGTCCTTTTACAGCTCCTGTCTGTCATCTTTTGTAGCAGTATTGGATCCTAGCCTTTCCCCTAGGACTCTAGTGACTTGATTAGGTTTGGGGTTCTGGGACTGCAGAGGAGAAGGACATGTATCACCTCCAGACAACCTAGGTAAGATGGTAACAGAGCTGAATGTGGAGTTGGTGTCCATAGTTTATGTTTAACAGCAGCTACACAGAGGAGTGGATTTATATTTTAGATAGAAGAAACAGAAAGAGCAGTAAATCAGAGAAAACTAATTTTAAGAATAATGCTACTTTCCTTGTTTTAAAAGCATTGACATTACTAGCATTGGGAAATACTTTTTGTAATTTTTCACTATTGTCTTGTATTATGAACTGCATTTTGTCTCACTCAACTGAAAGAATACAGAGGAAACTATGAAGTGGTCCCTTATACTCATGAAGGCTTCTTTGATGAAGATGCAATCTCAAGGAGGAATATAAGAAGCTATGATTCTAAATATTAGAAATCTTTAAAGAAGTCTAGGGATTACTAAAAGTTCTAGGAAATCAACTGGAAAGAATACAGATATATTATGCATAAGCACAATTTTGTCCTAAATCTAGCAGCAAGAAACTGTATTTATCATATGCAATCATTATGATGATTATCTCGATTATTATTACTTATAATTTTGGTATGAATTGCTGGCTATATATCAGGGGTGAAATAGAGACAAATCATATGCTTCTGAGGCCCATGTTCCTAGGTGAAAGGAGCTTATTTCAATGAAGTTTGCTTTTCATACAGTGGCAATAGTCAAAGGAAGCAACTTACAGCCATTGTAAGTGTTGGGTGACTATGCAGTATAGAATATTAACTGGTCAAGAGGTCATTTAGAACAAGTTGGCATATGTTGACATGATCTTGCAGGATCAAGTGTCTTTGAATAACATTCAAGGGTCAAAGGAAAAATGTTCACATCTCCCTTGAAAAGTCAACTTTGAATCGCTCATACTGTTCAGTAGCAGAAAATGGAGGTTAGCTCCCAGTAGTGTTGGGGGTAAATAGGTGTAGTAAATTTAACAATTATGATTTTTTTTTTGTGGCGTAGACTGCATATCATATAGAGCAGCTTCGTGACACATTCGATATACAAGCTGAGCATTTGGGTGTATTGGGGCATTGGTCTTTAGGGAGGTCATTAAAATATACGACCATGATTCCTTTTCCCAGTTTGGAGATTCGGGATGAGGGTGCTTTGGCTGAGTGATAAGCTAATTTTTCATCATTGAATTTAGTAGCATTTTGGAAGAGAAGGAGAAATGTTAATGGCAGTAGGTACCAATTCTTTAAGCAACAGTTATTGTCTAGGTTTATTTTTGAGACACTGATGGGATGACATCAAAGATAATCTATTAATATAAATCTTTTATCCCTTGTTCTTTGTTCCTTCCTCGACAAAGAGGATCACGGTCATGGTTTTGCAGTGCTCAGGGTCTGCTCAGAGTTTGTAATCTAGCAACAGCAACCGTCAACAGGACTATGTGGCAACACTCTCATTGCATTCACTGTGATAGCAGTAATAAGCAGTAAAAGGATTAGGTGATTTGGAGTAAGGAATTATTTATTTGACCTATACTCAAACCCCTACTTTCTTAACCTAGTGATTTCACTAGCTGTAAGCATTCAGAGGAGGACTGATAGGTCTTGCCTCTTTTCCAGGTCCAGCCTAGTCAATTTTGCAACAACCCACTTTCAACACTCTTTGCCTTCCAGGTTATCCTTCAGCTGTCACTAAACATCCAGCGTTTTCAAAATCATCTTAGCAACAACAGTACTGAAAAAGTTCCCTGCAGCCAGCTCTTCATGGGAAAGTGTCCTGCCTCCCTGTCTATGGATGTGGCTATTTCCTAAACCAAGGCCTCAGCTCCCACTGTTGTGCTCTGCTTATCTGCATTCCCTTCCTTCCTCTGGACAGGTCCTTCCTCCATCCCATTATCCTTAATAGTGGGGTGAAATTATGTGCCATGTGTACGAGGAACTATATCCTAATTTAGTTTTATTAATTATCATTTTTTTTGGTGTTACTATGAGGATTCCTTATCTTTACAAAGATAAGGGCCACAGAGAGAAACGCACCATATTTTGGTCTTAGGACTTTCTTTGCAGTCCACATAGAATGCAGACAGTACCCATTTAGATTACCAAAAACTCTATGGATGCTATTTCCCATACCAAAGCAACATATCAGTCCATGAAAAATTCAAGTTCACAGAACAGAGCAACAGGGCTCTTGCACATCCAGTTGGGCTAGGGTAAAGAGTGAGGTTCATATTTGCTCTTTTCATTGATGACTTAAAATTGCTTTACCAAAGATGCTGTGAGTGCCATATAATGGGTGAAGTGACTGTTAAGTGTTTTAGTCCATTTGAGGCATACTGAAAACCATCACTGAGTATCTGTGTTTCCATCAAAACAACTAGTAGACATATTCCTTCTTGAGAAGTATTAAATTTGGTGGCAATAAATCTGCAATACTAATCCCATCTTTTCCCTCTAGTAGGAATAACAAAAGCCTAGGAAATGCATAGATGTGGAGTTTTGAGCACTAAGAAAATATTGCATTTAAAGAGAAATGGGTTCTAAATGTAACTGTAGTGAAGTTCATTTTCATAGCTCATAGGGGAAAAAAAAGGATACAAGGTAAAGGAATATTCAATATTTGTGGTAAGCAAAAATCTACGCCTGAATGCACTGCAGCTGAATTACACAGGGCTTCTGCCGATGATTTCAGCAGGAGCAGAGCAGTTCTTTCTTTGGAATGCTGCCAGGCCCTAGAAAATATTTGGTGTCTGAAAAAAAACCCAACAAGGTGAAGGGTGATGGTTTCAGGAGCACAGTTACAGAATCAGAAGTAAGTGGGAACAGTCCCCATCTATGTCAGTGGATGGAATAATCACATTTCAACCAAAACTTCCTTGCTAGGTTTTGTTCAAAGAATAAAAGCTGTCAGCATTATGGCATAGCAGTAACAAAGAAAAAAACTGACAGAAAAATCACAAAGCTGACAGAAACAGTATGTCTGTGTTCCTGCAGACAGCACTTGCCTCTATTTTCAATAAGAAAATTGAAAAGCTTCCATTTCATCTAAAAAGAGGTCAAAATCATATAAACTGATGATGAGAAAGTTCTAGTAATCAATGAAACCGGTCTTCCTTCCCAGCATAAGCTTCAGTCTATCTACTCGTGAATGAGCTTGTAATAGAAACCTACTGAATTGGGCTTTATATATCTTCCTGGGAATTCCCCCAGAGACCCAGCCACCTCTTGAGTAGGTGTCTCTGTAACTAAACTCCTCTCATTTATGCACCCCTCTAGTGGCTGCAGCTTGTGGGGTCTCTCCAGCCGCAGCTGACTGGGAGAGTCTGGCCTTTGGGTTAATAACGTATCCCCAAATTGCTCGTATCTGACCTTTACACAAGTCTGCTTTTATCAGGGATTTGGGAAATGAGAGTCATGAGACTACAGAGAGCTGAGATACAAAATTATGAATGCATTTATGTATTGCATTCTGATTTCAATTTCTGGTTCTAGATTAAGCGAAATAGCTGGTTTCATCTTGCATGTCACTCACTTTTTGCTATCTTAAAAGACCTCTAGACTCTCATTTGTTATTTTCACTTCACTTTTTATAAATTGCAGTTGATAGAATAAGGCAGCACAGCTTCTACTTTCCTGTATTTGAAATGCCGTAGTCCTGCCTGGCTTGGATTAAATCAAGTGAAAGGCCATGGCACATGGTGATTTTGGATTGCCTGGGATTGGCACAGTATAAATGTGCATCAAGGCAATACTAATTACTATTGAGACCTAAAATCTCTGTTGCTTTCCTTCATTCTAATCCCAAAGGCAAATTGTTCATAAATAATATTTGAGGTTAATACAACTATGTGAATATCTATACAAATATTTAATCAACTAACAATTCAACTACCAGATAGTGGTAGTTTAACTATCACTGCTTAGGCACTATTGGAGACTTTCCCTTGGAAGTTATATTTTCATTAGACTTTAATACAGAGAGATAATTAATGGATAGCTGTCACAGCTGCTCTATCTGGTGATTCACTAAAAGATGTCTGAAAAATAAAATGTATTGCAAAAGTGCCAGCTGCAAGTGGCAAACTGGAAAAATGACATGTTAAATTATTAAATGAAAAATGATTGACTATGCATTGTAATATGCATTCAGATGAACACTAAGTTACTGAATTAGCATTCACTGTAATAAAGAAGAAGCTGGTACAAAAGACCTGGTCTTCAAAACTCTCCATACCTCCCTGTCACAAGTTTTAATGACAGGTCTATACTGCAAGTCTGGGGCAGAGCAGACAAAACATCCACTATCTGTACACTTAATAAAATCCTTTGCTTATGCCAGGATACCTTTTTCAATTATCCGATGAAGTCCTTTCCCTTGGGAAGGTGAAACTCGTCCAACTCAGAGAGAGTCTGAGCTATTTTTTCAGGTACTCTGTAGAGAATAAAGCACCGGTGCACAAGCAGAAACTCAAGGTACAGTCAGATGTTTGCTAGTGCATCAGCTTCAGACATGATTCTGCTGGTTGGTAGTTTCCTCCATATAGGTGCAAAGTTTACCAAGTTAACCATCATCATCTTTATCAGGGAATAGGACTGATTGCACCAGCAGGAACAGGTAAATAACAGCTTAGAAAGCTGCTTATCTCTGCCGTTCATCCACTTAAGTAAGATAATGTGGTAGAAACATGCAAAATGGCTGTGCAAGCACTTAGAGTCAAATTTCAATGGCAAAAATATAAAACTAACCTGGTTTTGTCTTCAGCCAAATTTGCAGTTATTCTCCTCCTCTCAGCTGAGAGGAGGTTACTAAAAGCTGATCATTTAATGAGTAACCCAAGCCTAAGTGACAATTACAAAACTAAAATTGCTGAATAGTGGTATTTGTAGTACCATGAAGATTTTGGAGCTGCTTTCTACTGCGAAGTCACCCCAAAGTCTATGTCTGACAACAGCCACACAATGTGTTTGGCAATTGCAACCACAGAAGAATGTGTGGACTCTGGCTGTTCCTCCAGCTGCAAGGATGTTCATGTAAGAGACTTTAAACTGCTGATACAGATGAGCTCAAGGTAGGACTAGATGGTTAGGACCAGCCAGAGTTTAGGACTAGGCAGCAAAGTAAACCTGCCCAGTAAAAGATTATAGTGGCCACAGAATTAAATTGATGCAAAATGTGAATTTAAAAACAGAAATATAATACAAGCATAACTTCTTTTCCCTTTAGATCACACAGCAAACTTTCACGAAGATTACTGTATTCATTATCAACATCCTAACAGAAAATGTCTAAATGAACAGCTTAATAGCTTTGGACATGTCATTACATAACAGCCAAACTGGTGACTCTCTTTTGCCAATTGCCAAGCTCTAAATTTAAATTTATAATATTATTGTTATATAATAATACCTGCTCTACAGTTGATAGCTTTTATTTTAGCCTTCAGTGCCTGAACAGTAGATTCTAAAATGGTGGTGGATTCCTGAACTGATATTTAAAACCTCTAAACTGATATGTGCCTTTTTTATAGTGATGGTTTTAAATAGCCATTTTAAACAAATAAAAGGAGCTGGCAAGGATTATCTTCATGTACTAATGTATTAATTTATCTCTTGATAGAACAAGAGCAAAAATAGACTGTAGGTTTTCTTTTCTTGGAGGGTGATAATACTGACATTAGAGTGGTTAGCTTGATAAACAATGGTAATGTTTCTCTTAGTTTTACACAATCTAGAACCAAACAATTTTCTCAAAACGATGGAATTGGGACCCAGCAGAGCTAACAGCATCCTTCAGGTTTCTTTTCGGTGCATTGAGTGGAAGTCAGCTCTATATGCCTGACACCGTGAGCATGCAGCCTCCTCCCCTACAGAAGGGCTTCGTAGCTGGCTGCCTGGTGAACACATCCTGCATCTGAGGAACCTGATAGGAAAACCGACAGGATCGAGAGAAAAAAGTATCTACTGAGAGAACAGAACAATTTACATACAGACAAAAGTCCAAAAGGCAGACTGATGACATCCCCAGTACTTTGTACATCAGAGCGTCTGTGCCTGGGCGCAGGCACCTGCCTGCAGAGACCCAAGGGCAGGTTACACAGTTAGGGGCTTAGAGTTCAGATCAACTCCAAAGAAAGAGTGACGACGGGCAGATGCCTAACAAGAAGATATATGGGCAGGAAAGGGGAGTTTAATAAATAAAGGAAAAAACAAGAAAGCAAATAGGCAGAAGTTATTAAAAAGGAAAACTGCAGGAGAAAACAGACAGGGTTTACAATACACAGCAAAAGAAAAATATGTAAAGGTTAAACTGCTGTAAAAAGAGGGAATTAGGGCAGAATTTAATAAATCATGCAAAAAAAAATTAAAATGCGCTGTTTCCTTCCTGTCTCACTCTGTCTAGGATTTCTCTAATTAGCTCAGCTATTGAGGTCTTCAGATCTGCATTTTTAGTGATGCATTTATAGTGGGTTTATTTGGGGCATTATGTGGTACATTTACTAAATAAACATGATTTTAAGTGGTTAATAGCCCAAATGCCAGCAAACATGGAGCCTCTGACACAACGACATTATGCAGTTTAGCATATACCTGTTACATACTAATTCATCATCAGTAGTCGATCTGCAAATATTTTAACAGCCACCATTGAAGAAGATAAAGAACACGTTGTATAGATTTTCCTTCTCTAAACAGGGGCCTGGGTAAAGTCCATGACAGATAATCTGTGATCTAGGCCTGACATTGCTTACTCCTGAATTAACAACGTTTTTAAAGTCCGATGAGAGCCTGTATCTGCAGAGCTATCAGTCTGATGTCTTTAGCATGTGCTAAGACCATTTAAAGGGTGGGGAGGGGAAGAGAGATGGAAAAGGAAATAGGATGAATAGAAATGAGGTAAAGGAAGGTTATGAGACTGATAAACAGTTTAACAGTTGAAATAGCCCTCTACTCAAGAGGAAGGAAAGTTGGGCTTTTTATACATGTTAAATTACCTCAGAAAGACAGGTTTAAACCCCATTGCTGAAGATATATCTAATAAGACTTAAAGAGAAAAAAATATCCTAATAAATCCATGACTAAGAGTATCTGTAAGCACATAAAACTGTTAAAGCTGCAAAATCCTCTTAGAACGGCCCAAACTCAGACGTATTAACAGCATGATATAGTGCCCTCGTTGTTCCTATAACCTTGTGATGGCAGTGACATTGTCAGAGCGTAAGCAAGGGCAGCTGTAAACTTCTCCACGTTGAATCAGTTTTATGTTCTCAGTTACTAAGGGAATTTCCTGGTCTGAAATCTGAAGGGTACAGGTGACCCTGAGCCTGCTGAGCTGTGCACGGCCTTGCTGGCAGCATGCAAACCTGGTTGTTTAGAGCTGGGCACCACATCTCCCTTCCGCACTGCAGTGAGTCCCTGAAGTGATGGATCAAACCAGGGAAACCCGGGGCCCTCTTGAGCCAGGCAGCCCACATCTATGATCCCAGCAGGAGCTCTGCTCCTCCATCTCCTCAATAATGGTGTAGTGAAGCTTACTGAAGCTGAGGTCTAGAGCAGATCCTTGTGAAAAGACCCACTGAAGGACAATTGAGAGGTGAGAGAAAAAGGATGGCTGGAATTAACCAGGAGGTACTTCTCAGAAGACAGCCAGGATTGAACGGGAGCTGTCCCCCATACAGCTGAAGCGGGAAGGGGACTTTGAAGTACAAAAATAGCTGAGCTGAGTCCTTTAGGCTTGGAGAACACCAGCCAGTCCGGAACATGGAAAATCTATTGCTTTTTCCTATTTTAACTACACCTCCTCTTCAGCAGTCAGTACTTCTACCTTGGAAGAGCACCAGCACCTCTATGCCAGCTTTCAATCTGGTATATATTAAACCAACGGAGATAGGCATCTCCAGGAAATTGATTTTATAATGAAAGTAGCGCAGAGCTAACTGTAGTGGAACTCCAGAATGGCGTTCCAATTGATAGTAAATAACTCAATTTTCAGCCCAGTGGTGATAAAGTATTTAACACTATTAATTCCAGTACTCAGCAGAGACTAAATTCTATCTTTGTTTTGCTTTGCCTTGCCAGGTGGGGGACTAGAAATCAGAGAGTACTTCTCATCCTCAGAATCCAGTTTAAGGGCAAAAGGAGTGGTACCAGGCAATACGTGTGTGATCCAGAAGAAAACAAAACAGGCAAAGGCTCCTTAAACAGCAACCACCGCAGCAGTTCTCTGCAGAATAAATAGCGTTTACTAAGAGAGGCATTGCAGAACAATTTACCAGTCTCGTGTACCGCAAAAGGGAAGTTAGAAGAGTACTTTGTGTTCCCCAGGACAATATGTTTGAAGCTCCTGTGGAAGTATTTTCTCAAAAGGCCTTATTGAGCCTCATCCAGACATGCTGACTAGTAACACAAGAAATGAACTTGAAGGTTTCAGTGAAAGTTTTGGTTCCACCATGTGCTACTCATGGCTAGCAGGTGTAAGCTCTCTTAAAGGGTTAAATGGATGAGATTCACAATACTAAATGAAAGCTCTGTTTTCTCATCACAGATTTGGCAATTTAACTATAATCATTAAAAATCTGACATTCTATGAAATTACATATTTGTGGGCCTCACTACAAATATCTGTGTTCCTGTAATGGTCCAAAATCTGTAGGCCAGATTAAATTTTGTAAAAGATTATTTTGTCCTTTTCATTTTGGCTCAGTTAATCTTCATGACATACAAAGCAAAAAAATAGAAAAGAATACAATGCTTCATTCAGCCTGTAAATATTGTAAATTGTTTTCATGAATTTAAGTTTTTTATTTTACCTTTCTCCATTAACTTGTAAACATGCTGATGTACTGATGATGCACATCTCTGCACATATATTTTCAAGGGAGCATTTCACATTTAAGGCCAGGGAATTTAATAATATTTGTTGCTTTAGAAAGATATGACCAAGCTACAGATATTCAACAGATGATAAGGACACTCCAATACACATTTCATGTGCATATTACATTCTTAGCAGAGTGAATTTAAATAGGATAACAGTAAGTCTTTGAATTTGGATAACTAAAGATTCCACTTTGTCATTCTAAATGTCTGTCACAGGGCACTATCTGTTTGAAAAGCGTGTTTTTATAAAATAAGCTTGCATATAAAAGAAACAAAAGCATTGGCTAAATGCACATCATACTTTTCTGATTATTTTTAAAATTTAAGAATGTTATTGCTTTATGTTAGTATATAATATTAAATAATAGTACATAATATTAAATAATTGTTATGCAGTCCTCCACTTCCATATTTCCGTGTAATAGAATAATGCTGCAATATTCACATTTCATGTACTTTAGTAGAATACTTTTCTTGCTTTCATACACTACAGAAATGTACCTAAATATGTCAAAGAAATATGTCTGCTGCTCTAAACTGCTATAGACTTTTTTGCTTTGGGGTCCTATTCAAATTATCACACTTCAAGTATCTAATTGAAAATAAAAGTCTTCTGTTTTATTTCCTTCAGACAACAAGTCTTGATTTAAGGTCAACATCACAATGTAATGCATCCTTTGGGGAGTTCCCCACTGCAATGCAGAGTTTTGCTAGGATCAGACAGGCTGTGCCCTTGGCCATTCGGGAATCCCCAATTGGTAATTTAGTTTACAAGCCATTCTGTTCATGTGTCTAATCAATGGCCTCTTTTTCCCCAGGCTAATGACAACCTTATGAAGCAGTATTTCTCTAGCGTCTGTAGAAGGAAAACAATTAGCCATAGCTGCAAAAGCCATTGACACAAATATATCATCAAATTGGTTTTGTGGACTTACACTGTGGATCCAAAAGGTGTCATAAATGACTTCATTGTTAAACCATTCAGATATTAGATTTACTAGGAGATAGGCTGGTAAAAGCAGTTATAACGTTTAGAGCAGGACTTGATCCTGAGAGATGCAGACCAGCTGCAGCATCCGTTGACTCCGCTGAAAATTCTGCAGGTCTGTCCTTCTCTCTCAGTTCTGCACGTCACGGCGCTGTATTCCTAGTCAGCATCGTGCAGACTGGGCACAAACAGCACTTTAAATATACATGCCTCATGAAAGCATCAATCTAATACTTAACAGAGCTGTGCATTTTCCCTTAGCAAATGTGTTTTGTCAGCCTCTCCTGCATCTTGTTTTTGAAGCATCTACTTTTATTGAGACTATATAAAGCCTTTTGGGAAACTCAAACCAAAAGCTTCTGTTGGGCATTAAATGAGTTCCTTTTAAATTCTGAGCAAATAAATACTCTTTTAGTGTTTCATAAAGCTGATACAGAAAAATAAGTACACCTAGTATTCATCTCATACTTTATATATTTGTATGTCCATGTTGTATAAATAGATGTGTGTATGTAGACATGCATTTCTCTTAGAATGCTAGCAAATTTTGTAAATAATGAACTTTCACAGATTTCACACTAATCAAATTACTTCTTGCTAATAGGTATCCATGGAGGCTGCTCCCCAGGTTTTCTGATTTTGCTCATTATGTTCTCTAATTTTTCCAGAGAGACAACTCAAGCAACTATTTGATATACAACAGCTGTACCCAGCTGGCTTTCACTTGAGCAGTTGCTTTGATACAGCATCACGTGATGATACTCATTACTTCAGATAAATTATTCAGAAACTCCCAGATGTAGTGTCCTGCAGTTTACTAAGCTATAGGAGAGTTTTGCTAAAGTATGATGCTTTTTTATCAGAAATAAATCTGAATTTTTGAATAGTATGTGGTCCTAATAAGCCAAAAGAACCCGTGTACTAGGTGACCAGGTTGCAATTAAACGTTAGCGTATTGAAAAGTTCCTTTCATACAAAGTTTTCTTCTTTTTTTCTTTTCTCAGTGCTATTTAAGTTTAGTCGTGAGATATAACACAGTAGCAAAAATTTCTAAAGCTACAAGTTTTATTTCCTGTAATTCTTAATTTTTTTAATCTTGGAGAACAGTTTAACATTTTCAATATTACTACAGTTTTCACGCTTTGCATTTCAAAACATACCAGAGGATGAAGTTAGCTTAAATTGAGCCCCAAACTTTTATCTTTTCATTAAAAGTTCTTCAAAGTTCTTAGATGAATAGATAATATCTGGGAAAATTATTTTAAGAATTAAAATTTTTATATATATATAAATTTATTACAAAATATCCCCTTTACCCACAGTGCTTAAAACCATCAAACATAGTACTGAATCCAGAGCTCTATCCCAGCATAATTGTGTTGCCTTTAGGAACAAAACACCCAAGAGATTCTAGAAAATATTCTCGAAGCAACAAAGTGAAGCCAGAAGCCTATTCCCTAACAAATCTGCCTGCTGTCCACCTCCTACAGAGCTCTTCAGCAGCATGGCATCAACAGGAGGTTGCAGGGGGGTGGACATAAAGGACAAGTGAAAAAGGCTTGTGTCTTGTGAAAGCAAAGGAAGGTAAGGGCTGTTGTTGCTGTTGTGTTCAGGCCTCTTTTGCAGGAGTCCCCACACTAAACCAATTTCTCTGGCAATCCCCTGCCCTGGTAAGATGCCTCAAGACCTATACATGGGAAGGCTTTCCCTGGAGCTTGCCAAGACTGAAGTGGGAAGCATCTCACTTACTTCAAAGACCCCCGTGTCATTCTGACTCAGGGTCAGTCCTCACTGAGTCCCTTTACAGCTGCATGGGAGGACAGGGGTGTCAGAAGGAAAATCCATCTGATTTAGCATAAAAGCTAAGGGTGGCATGAAATACCCTTTGGAGGTGCCTACAGCTACAAAAAGCCCATGGTGTCCAGCTCTGGATTTCAACATCCCACTTTTCCATTGCTAAGTTGTGCCACCTGGTTTCATTACTGTGGAGTAATTAAATTCAGCTAATTAAAGTGAGCTGCTGTTACCATGCATTCCTAGCACTTCTGTTTCAGAAACTAGATGGCTCGATTAACTCTTTTTCTTGCTCTTTTTACCATTATTTTAGTCCATTTCACTAGTGGATAAAAGTATGCAAATAGTCATCTTAAAGGATGAAGCAAAATGAAGGTAAACAAAAATTGTATTCTTAGGATCTTGTGATTCTGAAGTCACCTTCCTGATTCTGAGATATTGATTAAAGACTCTGAAAGCTTATTCTGGATAATCAAATCAAGGCTGCCTGTGAGAAGCTGAAGAACAATCTCATAATACTGAGTGATAAAATGGCAGATGAATTTTAATCTCCGTAAATGCAAAGAAATGCGCATAGGGGAAAATAACCCTAACTGTGCAGACACACACATACATACATAATTATTACCACTCAGGGAAAAGACCTTCTAGACACCAGCTTAAGCCCAGCGCTATTCAAAAAACAAACAGAACATTAGCAATCTCAGGAAAGGAATTGAGGTTAAATCAGAAAACACCATTAAGCCATCAATGGTGCAATCACATCCCAAGTATTGCATGTAGTTCTGGTCATTCAACCCAAAAAGCACATAGCAGAACTAGCAGAGGTGCAGAGGGGGGACAACTGCTGTCATCAGAGGCTTGGAAGAGCTTGTTTGCAAATGGGAGATGTAGTGGAGTAGGATTCTCCTGCTGAACAGATATCACAAAGGGATAAAGGGATACGATAATGGTATATTAAATTGGTGATTATATGGATAAAGTGCAAAGATTATTATTATTTAGCACGTTTCATAATGAAAAAAAACCAAATATGATTACCTAGTGAAAATATCAGCAAGCAAGTACCCAATGAAGAAAAGTTTGTTTGGTTTGGTTTGGTTTTGTTTTGCATTCCCCCGCTACCTTCCTGAGAACATATAACTGAAGTGTAGATCTCATTGACCTAAAAAGTTGGGAAAGAAGAAGGTTTAAATGGCCCTAAAAAGGAATTAGATGCATTTATAGAGGACAGTTAAGCACAATGATCCTTAGGCAGCCTCCAGCTCAGAGATTCTTTAAGATACTGAGAGAGAGGAAGTAGGAAGGTGTGAGAGGGAGAAGGTTATGTCTGCTTTGTTTCTTGTAGTCTTCTCCCAACCATCTGCTCCCAGCAGTACTTAGAGGCAGGATACAGGTTAGGCAGAGAGCTATTCTGAGCCAGTAAAGCAGACCTTATGTTCTTACTATGTTTTCCTCACTATGTGTAAAGTAGGAATTTATCTTTATTCAGCACAAGATCCAACTTTCTTTCATCTATGGAATCACAATAAAAAACTCCATAATTCTAATTTCAACATTCCAATATAAACAAATAACTCTAATTCACTTGATAATGTATTATTTTCTAAAACAACTTGGATAGTTGCTAAAATAGAAAGAAAACCATGTTTCATTTGTCCAGGAATAACAGCAACTTTCAAACTACAGATATATCTAGTTTTTCTGGTCAATATCACACATAAGTTTAGACCAAAAAGACTTCACAGCTCATCATCCAGATATGTAATAGAACTTTTTGTAGGACTCTACTTTCCCAGTTCTGACTGAAGTCCATGAAAACTACCAACATTGAATGTGCATGAAAGAACTGCGGTGTATAGACTTGCTTTTATACAATTTTATGCACTTTTATAGTGCATTACTCTGATGTTGAAGGTTCAAGCAAGTCGTCTTTCCATACCTTCCAAGAAAAAATAATTTATGCCAAAGCACTTTAGAAAGAAAAATACAACTTAAAACTATGATAAAGCCCATAGCACAGGCAACACTCTGTAAAATCCAAGCTGAGGTAATCATTCCATATTCATTTCAACTGAAAGTTAGCCATACATGATTTTAATTTTAACAGTAGCAAGGAATTCTGCATCTCTCGTCAGGGACCGTCATCACAGCATGACAAAAATCCACATTGTATGAGCTGTGCAGCCTAGGAACACCTGATCACAGTTGTCCTCTTAGTTCTACTCCTTTGATGAGCAATTCCCAAAGGCAAGTTTTAAGTTTGTGGAGAAAATATATCTCTGGCATTAAACTCAAAGATTTACAGTGATGGGAATATATTACATAGAAGGAGAAACTCCAAGAAGAAATCCACAATTCTTTCAACCAGTTTAAAGCTTATCTTGCTTTGCTTGGTGTTGCAAAATTCTGTGTGCATGAATATATGCAAAGCTGAACTAGGATTTGGCCACACATAATGTTTAAAAAATAAGAGCTAGGACTCAGTTATCAGAAGGATCAAATCCATGGTGGCACTATTTCAACCTCAAATTCAGCACTAGTCTGTACAAAATCTCAGCTGATGGGCACTGAGTCATATGAAAGGCAATGTACAACAGCAAAAGCTGAAGGGCAATATTCCCAGTTCAAACATCTCCTCTCAGTTGCACATGATAGTAATGAATTTCGATATTCTGCTTTTCTTATATAGCTCCCTACAGCAACATCAGTGGGAGATCTGCATACATAAGGAGAGCAGAATAGCAAAACAGAGAACCAGTGGCTCAGAAGTTATAGTGATTAGAGTGGTAGAAACAGCTAGATTAGGTCAATAGGACATGAGACCAGCATGCCCTCACTGTTGCCTGAAGAATAAGCATTAAATTGACCACACTAATAACTGCGAATGCGCTCTGAATTATGTGCAAATTTCATTATCTCTGTACAACATTGCACATGCGACAGGAATGTAAAGCACAATTAACTTTTTAATGCAAGTCTTCTTTCTGGGAACACAACTATTTGTTTTGCAAAGCAGGACATTATACAAATATCAGCTCCACCTTTCCCCCAGACAAACATTTAAGAAGTTTTCTTATTGATTTTTCAAAGCCTTCTGTATTTGTAATAGCAATGCCTAACTTAATTACTATGGCAATAACGGGGCACATGTGCTATCCCAGGAAAGGAATAAGAATCTGCCATTATGTCTCTCCCTCAGATTAAGAGCTAGGCAACAAAAAATATCCTGAACACACTAAATATTCTAGCTGGGCTTTCTATCAATCTAGTCATTACTAAAAATATTCCAAGGGGAGAAAAAGTTAATACATTTTTGTGAATCTCAACAACGAATGAAGGAAACATGAGCAGAACAGTAACTCAGAGATGATTGCTGGCAGAGAAATGTATGTGGAGGGGTTGATTTTGGTTTTTTAAGTGTCCCAATAATTACGGGAAGAAAGCCAGCACACATGCAATTTGCCCATCAGCCATTAATTGTCAGTGACCGCTGCCATAGTCATTCAAAAACCATTAGAAGTGAGAGAAGAAAAACTTATCACAAAGGCATACACAATCCATAACAAACACTGTTTGAACACAAATTTTAAATGCGGATTGCACTGCCACCAGAATACACATTGTTCTCTCTGGAAAGAATATTCATGAAGACATAATTACAATATTTGGTGTTGCATAAACAGAAACTCAAAAAGCACACTCCTCCTCTGAACAGGGAACCCTTCACGTCAATCAACAATGGGAGCCTACACTGAGAAAAAGGCAAAACCTCCTGCTTACAGATGGCATCTCTTTCCACCTAATCCAGTGCTCTTCAGTGCACGTCAACAGGAGCCTTTCAGCGGGTTTTGAAGCAGTCCCCTGTCCCCTTTCACTAATCGAGGGTTTATTTGGGCTTCTTTAAAAACATAATAAATCTGTAGAGTTCTTTCAACATTAACCTAAAAAAAATTAGCAACAAGATTTGCCAGCTATCTTCTCTAGTACTACTGTCACTTACAATCTTACTGATGCTTCAGTAAGAGATGAAAGAATGTTTCTTACCCTCCTTTATCCATAACAATTAATTCTAATTCTGCTTTTGCCTACCTTGTGATAGTGCAGATAGAATAAATTCTTCAGTTCTTTACTAACGCAAATGTTCCTTAAACCTACGACTTAATTTATTGCAGGATTAAGATTAGGGGGAAAAGATTATTTGTTTTTACTCCTTGCTAGACCAAATTCTACTCTTTTTAACCATGTGTTAGATTCCATTTCAGTCAGCAAAACAACGGAGAATTCAAGCTGAGCGTAACGAAATTTTAATGCGATACCATTTACTGAAATAGATAACTGGGACTATATATTTCTACCCGGCATTACCTGTTTGGTTTATTTATAGAAATTTACATGTTAATAGATATATTCTAGCTACAATCAGGAATTTTTTAAACAAAAAATTGATGGGCAAGTTCCAGCAATCAATGTCCAAGGAGCAAGTAGGCAATATTGTTTACTTACCGGGATCATTTCACTAGGCCAACAAAAGCCCAAAACCACAATATAACTTCTCAAAAATTAACACCTACATTTAATGCATAATCTAAACTACCTGGTAGATGTCAGATATGGCACTATGAGATCAGATGTCATAGGGAAGCATTAGAACAGGACAATGGAGAGAAGAAACTAAAGGTGATAAAATCCTTCAAGAATTTGAAAAACACAGACATGAAAGGGATAAACCACAGAAAGTTCCAACAATTTTGAAAATCTTCTATATCGTGAACAAGTATTATATGTCATGTCTTTGATAGTTGGGAAGTCATGCAATTTAAGGTCTTTCCACACCACTTTTCAGTACTCATCAGAGCAACAGTCTACAGTCTTGTATATTAATGTACAGCTTGCAAATAAAGGCATATTCTTGGGTTGTGAAGAGGTAAAATAAGTCAAATAGTGGTGGGGACAGAACACCTGAGCAGAAATATCATGTCACAGAAAGTGACAACATAGAACTGAGGGGTAGAAAAGTACATAGAAATATCTGTCTCTTTGAACAAAGTGGACCACTAGAAAAAAAATGGCAGCTTTAATGAATACTAATGGAGGCTACAACCTGCAATAGTCCAATGACCCCCATTAAACCTACTGAAAAAACAATGATGAGACTGAAAAGTGTACAAAATCACCTGCCCCCTAAACCAACAATGATCGTAGAGCTTTCCCATTTCCACAGCTGAACCAGAAAGAAATGAAATTATTCTTCTAGTCCAATGGAGGAAACTAGGGGATCAATTCCCTAAGATCCCTTAAAAGATGAATGTCTGCATATACAAAATACATCAGTCCCAAAATAGTTAAAGCTGACTTTGTTCACCATGTTTGTAATGGTGAAAATTTCTAAAAAACTGACATAAGTTGAAGATAAATTGGTGGTCAAGTGAAAGGCATAGTATGAAAAGCATGAGCTCCATCTTGTGAGAGCAGTGGCTGCCACTGTCAGATTCAGTAGGTGCCCATGACCATGATGGGTCTGTCAGGGGTTGCTGTAATATCTCTAAAAGTGGTTAATTATGAAAGTGAGATACAATTTTTGGACAGAAAGAACAGAACTTTCATATATGGATAGTTTCTATTTCTGTAATAAGAAAACTGGGATCACTGAAATTTTCTTAAAGGAGTAAAAAAATGCAGAATCGTGTTCTTCTGTAGGGGAAAACCTTGCTCCTACATGTAAGTATTCTATTACAGAGAAACTGTAATTATAAATTTCACAAGCATAATTTTTTCTTGTAAGAAGGGAAAATCACAGGTTTCTTAAGAGAAAATAGGTAAGAGAAATCCAGCTAGGATTGAAAGAGGAAAAAGATGTCTGGTAGTTTAAAAAAAAATAAATCCAGCACTCCCTTACCCTTTTGCTCCCTCACCCCAAAACAGCAAAACTTTTGGACAGAGCAACTCATGTCTTTCACGGTGGTGTCAGAGCTGGAAGATGACATCAAAATTTCTAAAACTAAAACAATTCTCACATTTTTCAAAGTCCATTTGAGCAAAAGCACACTGAAACAAAGTCCAATATTCAGGACATTTAACCATGCAGACAAAAGAAGCTGTAGCTTCTGAGTTATCTCCAGAGTCAAGCAGAGCAAACAATGTTATCACTGCAGTGCCAGTACAGGAAAGGTGTAGGTTATCAACAGTGAGATGTTATCTAGACTAAATAATTTCTCAGAAAAAATTGCCAGTTTGCACTACTGTTCATAGTTTTGACAGTAAGACATGACCTTTCCCCCCTCCTTCATGCACCAGAAGGAAGAGGATCCAATGGAAGAACTAGGTGTTACTCCTTTGTACAGGGGAGCTCCCTGGGCAACCTCCCAGTCTCAGGAGTTACCAGAATCTGGCCTGCATGGCTACAGAAATATTCACATATGTCAATAGTAAGTCTATAGTAAGGCTCATTTGTGTTTGTTTATAGCAAGTGACTACATTTATCTGGAATATCTCTGCTTTTCTATGGCCTTTTCATTTTTACAGTTGCATAGACAACAAAGATCCAACACTTCACCAGAATGTGTAATCAGAAATTATTATTTTGATGAAACATTAGACTATATTCTGTAGAATTTAATTACACACAAAGATTCAATGTTTAAAAGAAACAAATTCTAACATTTCCCATCTGGATTTCAGAATCCTGCCCATTTGCCTCACCAGTTCCGTGTTCCTATCTTTACTAGGTGCAGGGTTTTCTCATATCCAGAGATATTTTTTCCCCTCTCTATCTTTTTGTGCTGAAATAATTCTAATGTTTTAAAGGCATCACAAATCCAAATATCTTTTTATCTAGCCTGTAACATGTTCTCCACATCTCTGCTTCTTATGTTTTCCACCTTTTACAGACACTTATTCTATTCCAAAACCTTCCACTATGAATTCTGTAAATGCAGTTCTTTCCTTCCCAACTGTTCTGCAGCAGCCACCATCCACATACTAAATACTTATGTGATTCTCCTACTTGGGCAGATACACTTCTCAAAAAGCTTGAAATGTTACCACAATATTTTTTTTCTCTCCCACAAATAGTGCTTATCTGCCACTAGGTCTGTGAGGGTATTAGTCATGAAAGACGGTGGCTTTTTGAAGTGCTGCGTTATCTGTCAAATCTTAAATACAGGACATCTGTGCTCAGGCAGGATTTTCCAGCTCTATTTAACAGGGACTCCAACACTCACTTTCAGCAGTTTAGGCTAGAATCAAAGCTCAGGTCTCACAAAAGGAAAATTACTGAGACCTTTTTTAAAGCATATTAGAAAAATAAAAAGAAAATGGAAGCCAGGAAGTCGTGAGTATAAGGAATTCAGTCCTTACTAAGAAGAAACCCTGAGGTAACAGTATTTGTTAAGCTCAGCTGCTAAAGGTACAGAAAAGTTTGGATTCATCTTCACTTGTCTATAAATGTATTGCATTATAGCAAAGAACAATGTTGACAAAATGACAAATACACTGCCTTTAAAAGTATCTGAAAAATAATGAGTGTTACTAGAGATTTTAGCAAGTCATTACATTTCTGGTAGCAATGTGCTTTGAAATGATTGCCAGAAAATACCCAACTAGTCTGCACAACAAGGTAAACTTTCCATCAAAGAACACCAAATTGGTTTTAACTTCCAAATTCAATGAAATTGCTAACCTTCTGAATGAAATTTAAAGTGAGGCAATAATGAAGATTAATTTTTAAAAAGGAGAAGATTGCCATTCCTTTTTCATTAATTATCTCTGTTAAAAACAAGAGCTTTCATAAAAAAGCAAGAGGGAGGAGAAATAATAAAAATGAAGGTAGCTGGACATATTGTAATGAATATAATTCCACAAGCCCCTCTTTGTTAAATCTATCACGCTTCATTGCCATTTAGAAGTCAAAGACTGAAGGATTAAAGCTAAGAGAGAATAGGATTAAAAATCATGTACTCTGATTTCTATTTATGATTAAATATTTCAGAAGGAATTTCAACCTTTTGTTCTTTATTGGCATCAAGGCCTTGAGTATGATCTTTGCTAAATATGGTGTTGTGAATTCTTTTCTATGTGAAAAGATTTTCTTTCAGAATTTCCCACATCGGAGCATTCCTTTCAATGGTCCTTGTAGGAATATTTCAGGCCACCTCTATTCCTCTATTCTCATACCACACAATGCTTGCATTTTAGTGGCAAAAATCAGCCCCATGCAGTCAGTGAGAATTTTGCTACTCGCTTCAGTGGTGAGTGGAATCCAATTTATAGCTCATTAAAGATGTGAATTGGTAAAACTCTGGCCCTGTTTCTCCTGATGATTTTAAAAAGACTCTTTCCCTCCCTTTCTAAATTTCATTACACATTCCAGCTGAAAACTACTTAGGCTTAGCCAGTTAACTTAGCAGCAAAATGAAAAAGGGATGCTATCAGAAACTGGACGTGAGGAGCTCCAGCAGTGCCAGGCAAAACTGAAGTTACCATCGCCATTTTGTGGTGGTCGTGTAGCCTTGGACCATCTTTCAGTTGCAGTGTAGGTTAAACTGTACTCTCATGTTAGTTCCAGTTTGCTGGCTCAGTTTTGGGGTCCATCACTGGTGAATGTGTTTATTTTATTCTGAAATTAAGTTTTAATTTGAAGAAGTTTTACAAAATAACAACCTTTTTTCCATTTTAAAATGTATTATTCATAATATCTCACATTACTGATGAACATACCACATCCCTTACAGTGGGCATTTCTTATACATGTTATAATACAGACTTAAACTGGAAAGGGCCATATATCAAAAATAATATTTCATATCTCTAAGAACTTTTTCAGCTGGGAATCTCAGAGCATTTTACAAGCAAATAAGTTTCAGAGCCACATTAAAGGTGTGTTTACATGATCCCCTTTCATAAAACACTGAAACTTGAAGTGATTTCTTTTCGTAACATCATGAACTAATTAGAATGAAAACGTGTGATTTTCCTCATCAAGGACCACGGGACAAGTTAGTAGCTTCCTCAGCCTGCATTTAGCAACCTCTAAAATCCTCAGGTCACTGGAAGAGTTATGACTGGGCTGACAATACCTGTCCAGGCAGGGATCCTTGCAGCCTGTGCGCTGGGTCAGCAGGCAGCCACAGGATGCCTCGGGGTCCCGGGCATCTCCCCATTTAAACACTCAATCGGGGTGAGCAGTGAGAGCAGCGAGTGCAAGACAGCCAAGTGCTAGCTGAACAATCAAAGAAAATAGACATTTTTTCTATACTTTTATTCATTCTTGTCCTTGCAATTACCAACTCTATTTAAGATTAAGCCTAGCACTCTACAGGGATTTGTATGTGTGAGTGTGAGAAACTGTAACGGTTCTGAAAGCAAAGTATTACTTAATAGTCCATTACAGCTTAAAGGACTTCTCTGTCACGCTGATAAGTGCGCTCCAAAGAAGCTCCCTGCACTCAAGAGTTCCCCCGGGGGAAGATACCAGCAGGTTGCCCAGGGCTGACCCCAAGGCATGGATAGCCAAGGTATGGACACGTGGACAGCTATTTTGTCCTGAATCTTACCCAAGGATGAGGAAGAATTACTCTTAAAAGCTGTGTTACTGCAACCAGGTTGTCCAGAGAAGAACTGAACCACCTGGAAGAAACACTAATGAGGCACCCCCTTTCTTATTTTTATTATCATTATTGTGACTTTGGCATTGAAAGGTTTTTTGTCAATTAATGCCCAGCTGGTGTTGCCAGCACAAAATGCCCTTCCAAAGGTCATGACAGTTCAAGAGATTTTGTTATTGTTTAATTAGCTGAAAATTGAAAATGCAAGCTGAAAAAAGCTTGTTCAATATGTACTTAAATGACAGAAAAAATTCATTGTGATCAATATTATTACAAGTAATGCCAGCTCCATTACAAAACTGATGGCATTAAATCCTACTTAAAAATGTGGTTAATAATCTGCAGAAGAGAGTTTTAAGTAAAAACTCTGTGGTTTATAGGTGCAGTATTCTTATCATCTGGAAACACCTGGATTTAAGTCAAAACTGGAAATGAATTTGGTAGTCTGTCAATCCATTTCCTAATTCCTAGTCATTTGTTCCTATCACAAAGCCACCAGGCAGGAGTGCATGATGGGCAGTCCCTGCTCAGAAGTGACTCAGGCCTGGAGCAGGAAGGGTTTTGATGTCTGAATTGAAAAGCATTTGCAGAGCACTATCAAAAGTTTGCAGCAAAATTACTCGTGTGCCTGGCACTCTCAGCTGAACTCTGTAAGCATTGCTTACTTGCCCTTGGGAAAAAAAACCATCAGTCCTTGGCACAGCAACTCAAATCGTCCCAGAGGAGATGGTTTAAAATGCCTAGGGACAATGCCGTGCTCTACGTTGCTCTCATATTTTCTCTCTGTATCGATTAATCTGACATTACATTCTGCACCCCACCTGGCAGAGGACCTTACTCAAGATGTTTTTCTCACTTGCAGGACAGTTTCTTTTCCAGGCTGTAATAGGGAAAGTTGTTGTGTTTTAAAATAAAAGAAATTTTTTTGAGAAACGTGTATAAGGCCCATCCTCAAGAGAGGATGCAGAGGAGGCCATACTCTGGCTTTTAGATAGATGCGATACTGCAGAGCCTTGAATATTTTGCTAAGCCCTGGAGAGGATCAAGATTCGAGACGCAAGTTTGTGATTAACCTTTCCTCTTTTCTGTCTTCGGCTATCTCCCTCTTTACTGTGCAGCCTTTCTGGCTTGTCACTTTGTACTCGATTCCTTACGCACAAATGAATTCCTAACACGGGGATCTGGATTCCCTTTCAGGCACTGGGTCACCACATACCAGATGTTGCAGCAAGTAGCTGGTAGGTGCCCACATCAGCTATGATGGGAGATTCTTTGCTTTTCGCTTCACAGAGCGAGCACCTCCTCGGTCATCTCCTGTCCATCGTGACTGGGCACAACGCTTTCTCTCCCATTTGAAATCATTTAACTTGTCCATATTGAGACATAACGGTTCTGTATTTTTCATGGAAAATATTAACTAGCATTTAGACTCCAGCCTCCAAATTGCTTCCATGAAGAAGAGTTAAACCCACTTTAAATATTTCTGAAATTTCACGTGAGATGGACAGGTGGATAGACAGAAATTTTTTTCAATGTGGTTGGCAGCTGTTTTTTATTAACTGAGGCCAACAGGAATAACAAAAGGTAACATAGACTAACTAATTTTTTATGAATTGCATGACTACTATGGACCATGGACTGAAAACTGTATTACAGACAGACACTTCTGTGGCCTTTATTTATCTGTGGCTTAGTCATATGTTATAAATTAACATTAAGCTAAAATTCTCCAAGACAGCTTGCCTGAAAAAAGCACATATGAACTTCTAATAAAATAAGCAAAGGTCTCTTTGTATATAGTCATGTCTCATTCTATATAAAAGCATTATTTTAGATGGTGACCTATTTAATAACCAACAACATTCCAGCACTTGAAGAAAAGAACTATCTACGCTGGTACACAATCTGAAAAAGAGAGTCTCCTCAACATATTTCCAACAGCAAATACAATTCCCTGGGAACAAGGTTTAAAATAGTAATGCTGGTAGACCCTTGACTATAGTGGAACAAATGGTACCATTTAACACACAATGTAACTAGCACTTAGCATTAGATATCAATCATGACTTATATAATTTTAGCAGTTCTTGTTTTGATCAAGAAAAAACCCTACTTTTCTGAAGATGATGTCTCTTTCTACTTTGGTTTCCTGGGGAAATGAACTTTATGAGTTCATATTGTCTGTTCAACATTTCCTTCTGTTAAAGTATGAATCTATTGTTAGTTTTCAGCTAAATTTATTTGAGACATACTTTGCCCCTGCATCAGATAATGTTATACCCTGAGCTCAGCAGGTACTTGTCTGGCCTGCACAAGCTGATCTGGTTTGCAGATACAACTTAAAAAGAAAAAAAAAAGCCTTTTACAAACCACTGAGAGAAAAATGCATCGGAAGCAATGAGCAGAATACCATGTTCAGAGACACAGGGTCGCACAGCACTAGACAAAACCCAAAAGCTAGCCTTCTCTCCCAGTTCATATTGGCATCCATCGTTCAACAGAAAAAGGGGCTTGATCTGGAGTTGCAAGATGTCCTGCTAATGCTTTGTCCACTCAACAGCGTAAGGTGTTTCCTCCTCATTCCGTGCTCTCCTCTATCCATGTACAGCTGCAGCACTGCTCTGTCCACGTTTCACATCTAAATCTCTGGTATGAATTCATCCCAATCAGCCAAAAAATCCCACACCCCTTTGTATCCTCCACTCCTGAAAGATTTGGTTTCAAACTCAAGGCTACTACTACGCCAATCAAATGAAAACCTATTTGTAGATAAGTGTTTGTCTGCTACAAGTTGCCACTAGTGGGCATTGCCACACATAAATGGTATCCATATAAGATAAAAGTACACTACTTGGTTTCCAGTGAAAATATGTGTAAGGGAATCAAGAAGTGATGCTTTACCCATAAAACCAGCATGCCCGTGCCCAAATGCATCTACGAAACAAAAGTATGAAGGGTTGATATGTCTTACTACAGCATAGTGGAGAATTAGGTAAACAATGACAAATTATTTCTTATTATGTTTGTGATTTACTTTAAGTTGCAATGTTGGATAGAGTCATGCACATGCTTAACTATAGAGCAGCTTGCACTTACTAAAAGGAAGGAGGTGTACACAGACAGATGTTCTACAGTTTGATCGTGACAGAAATGCTCAAAAATTCTGTGTAAATAAGAAAAAGTGTGGCTAAAAGTACTGAATAAACTGCTTGTGTCATAAAGCAGTCTGAGTCATATCTATTTTTTGGATGAAAAAGATATCAATAGGTATTCAGTATGAATTAAAGCAAGAAACCAAATGCTCCATTTTGAGACCATTTTTTACTCCTTTTATATGTTCTTTTGCAAAATCTTTACAAGTGAAAAGAAAAATTATTTATAAATAATAATAAAAAACCCATTTCAAACAAAAGCAGACTTTTAAGATGCTCATTGTGAAACAGGAATTATGGACATTAATGATAATGCCAATTATTCATTCTTTCTTTTCATTATTTATTTTTATTCCATATAAATAATCTTCTCCAAGGAAGAAGAGAAGTGTCAGATAGCAAATACAAAAAAACAATTAATTTAAAATCTTGGGTTTTAAAGCAGTAGAGTAGGTTGAATTTTATGCATAATAATAATAATAAACCTCATAAATCTACAGGATCTCTTTGAACAGGATTTATTTGCTGGCAGCTGAAGTTAAAATGGATATATGCAATGGTTCATTACGTGGTTTGAACTCTTAAGCAGAAATTCAAAACGTATTAAATTTAAGCAAGATGAGAGTAACAGTCCTAGATTTTATTTCCTTCATGCCGACAATCAAACGAACTAAAGATACTATGAAAAGTTATTAATTTTAACAAAGTCTGGTGAAATTTGAGAAAATATTTGGTTTGGATTCCTGTTTACACTTGTGAAAATAAAGCAATACAGGAACCCATATAAACTTTCCTCTGTCACTGGAAGTCTGAATCTAATTTCTACCAGTTAGATGGTTTAGAGGGGAGGAATATCTGCTGGAAACAAGCAAAATAGTCAAGACTGCAGACTAATTGCCGGGCTTCAGTCACTTCTAGGGCTAGTACAGGGGCATGTAAAAATGGTGAGGCAGCAGCTTAGACTGAACATGAAGAGGGACCGTATGTTAAATGGTGAGATTAAAAAAAAAAAAGCGTTTTTTCAGCATTAAAGCACTTGTAAAATATAACACAAAACCACAAAATGTTTTGACAACATTTTTTTTCTTATATCTCAGCAACATTTAAAGAGGTTTCCAAACTGAAAATGCAGTGAACAAAGGTACTCCTGTGTCTCACAAGAGATGTGTCCAGCTAAATATGCACTGCATAAAGTTTCAGAAAACAGTAAGGAAAAGTGGGCCTATTTACTCATGTGAAAGATTATTGATTTCCTGGGATAGTTATACCCTTGAGATTACACATAGCCTAATCATTGATTGCCCTTATGATTCTGAATTTAATATTTGCCTTCTGTTTTGTTTGTTTGTTTGTTTTCTGGCATGAATCATATTAAATACATAAATATATGTAGGTTTAAAAATTCAGTTCTAGCAATAAATCTACAGTTTTTTGGGTTTTTTGGGGTTTTTTTCTGAGAAATTCTGAAATGCTTAGAGATGATTGATCAAGATGATCAAAGAAGGAAAGGGAGCCGAATCCTGAATTTGTGACACCATGTGCACACTGGACGCGCCACGCAAGGGCCTGAGAAGGAACTCTGCTGTCTGGGTGAAAAGGAAAAGGCAGAAGTCCTACATGCCTTGAAGTGGCAGGGCAAGGATGTGTGGAGGTGGAAAGTCCTGCCATTGGCAGAAGGGAATTTGCTTGGAGGACTCAAGATGGGAGATGTCCAATGGGAGACATCGTATGTAGCATGAAACAAGGGGCTCAGCTAGGAGAGAAAGACGAAGAGGACAAGGGTATATGTGTGTGTCGTCAGCACGAAGAAGAAGAGTGCTGAAGCCATGCGTGGCAGTGAGCTCGCTGAAAAATATTGCCTGTGACTACAGGAACGGGGAAAAGGATAACCCGACAAAACATGACAGGAGGGTGGGGTTCGGTTCAAGATGAAGACTCCTAAATGTATTAGTCTGTCTGCATACAGGTATTTACATGTGAATCAGATATCTGTGCCCTCTAATTGTCAAAATAGAGCTGACATTCACCGTCAATGAAGTTTAAAGGCAATTCAGCTCACCCTAAATAAGCATCTATATTTTGCAGTCAAGTTGGTGGGTGTAGAGGAGATGGAAAGACAGATGACAGATGAATGCTAGGTGAAATCAGAGCTTTATTTATAGTCTTAAGCCTACTTGTATTTGAAAACTAAGAGATAGGAGAAAGGAGGTTGACATAAAAAGAAAGGAAGGGTTAAGAGTGATGGAGACTACTGATTGGGATGGATTAGTAATGAAATAAGTGAAATTTGTAGAAATGAAACAAGTAAAATTTGTAGTAATGAAATAAGTGAAATTTGACATATCTAATCCCAGGAAATTTCAACAGCTGTTTAATACCCAAATTGGAAAAAGAAATAAATGTTCACTTTTCTCCAGAATGGAAAGTTCCCTAAAATGAATTAAAGAATTCGAAAAAATTAATTACTACATTTCTTAACCAAAAATGAACTCTCTAAACCCTATTTCATGTCATTAAGGCTGAACTGCCTTTCAATATTAAACTACATTTTTTACTGCCTTATGGGACTTGTCATTCTTTTCCCAAAATATTTTCTCCCAAAGAACAGACCCTGTTAGTAGACCACTCACATAATATATCTGTAATCATACAAATCCTGTGAGTCTGCTACATAATATGACTTTACAGAAAAAGTAGCAACCAGGGAATGTAGCTCACAGAAACCAAGGGGGCAGAACTGTAACTTCTGTAGCACTCTATAGATAAAAAATTGTTAACCAATTTTGATGGGAAAAAAGCCCAAATGAATAATTTAAAAAGAAGTATTCCAATTCAGAAAACCCAAATATTTAAATCATATTTTCAGGAAAGAATATACAATTATTTTTAATAAAGTCAAGATTTTCTGGTGGAAATCAGAAATGTGTGAATCTTATTGAAGAATTGCTAGCTATTTCTGCCTGTTGCTATTATGAAACTCAGATAGGCACCACACAAATAGAGAGTAAGAGGCATTTCTTGCTTCAAAGACCTGCCATCTAAGTAGATCTGACAGAGGAAAAGTCAAAGTAATTTGCTGAAACTTGCACAGAAGTTCCATGACAGAGACAGAAATAAAGATCAGCCCTTAAAACCTCCTGACCTACAAAGGGGTTTAGAGCAGTGGGTGTCATTAAAGGAAAACAGAAAGAGTCCACAGCACACAGGCAAAGAAATCTTGACTTGGTAGAGCTTGTCAGTCTCTTGGCAAAGGCATGTGAAAATTTTTCCAAGAGGAGGGATGTGCTGGAAGGTTGGTTCAGATTTTACAAAGAGAAATGAGCAAGCACTGGGATTTGCAGATACAGAAGCCACAGAAAATGAAGAAATCATATTTGGCAAAGGACTATTGAAGAGCTGAAAGTGGAAGAGAGGAAATGCCTGGAGCTGAGGGGGCCCTCAATATCACTAGCCCAGGACATCAGGACTCAAATAGTGTACGCTGCTTGGACGTTGTCTGGTGTGGAAACTGCGTGCTGGTGGCAGAATGAAGGAGGATTTGGCAGGATTTGCACTGAAAGGAGAACACAAAAGTTGGGTTGTTCAGAATGAAAACCTGATAGCAGTATCTGATAGGTGATAAGGACATCATAATGTATCTCAGAGAATCAATACAAGTTTCAGATGTGACAAAATGAATGTCAATGAAAAACACAAGTTATGCAGATAGCGATAAAGAAGCAAGGTAAGTATCATTTCCTATCTAAACACTGATGTCTTTCTAAAATTTTGTATCTCTGAGTAAAATGTGCCAGAATAAATCATAAAGTGTAACAGAAAAGATGTTTGGCATAAAAAAAAAATCTACCAAGCCATAGCTAAAAGATGTGAAATTAATCCTTGATCTGACATTAAATCTAAAGAAAAATTCCAAATCCCCATGTGCTCTAATAAAGTCCCTGGTGTTGGACCTCAATGGCAAGGTACAGTCATTTTTAAGGCGTATTAGTGATTTTTAAGAATCTTTTCTTCTGCAGGTATTGGATTAGAAACCAAACCAAAACAAAAAAACCATTTCTGAACAACTGAAGAAGCTTAGGTAAAGAGACGATGTTGCAAGACCAATCTCTGTAAGAATAGAAGATCTCTCCCTAAAGTCTTTTATGCCTCACTTCAAGTACTTTGCATTAATGAGCAGAGCAACTCTTAAAAGAACAACATGACCCAGCATACTACAGTAATTCAGTAATCCCGTAGTCAAATAACTACAAAATAATGCTGTTTATTTAATGCACTGATCTTAATTTTAAATTGTTTCACTTTGGCATTTTTTTTAATATTTTGATGTTTGTTGTAATCTCAGTATACAACAGTTAACAGGAAAAAAAATAAAAAGCAACACACATTTACTCCAAGTAACTCTGTGATACATCACTCCATAGATATCGGTGGATTTTTCTTCTGCTTTTTCCACTAATATTCCTTAAGGACCAGGCAATGATACAGCTGCATATAAGGAATGTGACAGATTTATAATGCAAAACTCCTGTGCCCTTTTTTTGTTTCAGTATCACTTCTGTTATATTCACTGTAGAATTTACTCTGGGAGCTAGTGTTGTCAGTGCTAGAATAAGCATCAGAAAATCATTCAGACATGTAATTTCTGATGTCAGAAGAGAACGTCAGAATTACTGCTGAAATAAGGACGGGATTTTTGGAATATAGCAATCTTTCAAAATGCAGCCATTTAGAAAAAAACCAGGAACATTCTTCACCAAACCACTGACCCTGCATTTCATACAGCCAGCAACTCCTCAGTGACCTCTTTATCAGCCCAAAACGGCACTGAGTTTTCTCTCTGTTAATAGTATTTACATTAACCAAATTAATGTATTTTGGAAAATTTAAAATAAATCAGATGCCACATGAAAACCTATTAATACATTTAAAATATTTTAAAATGCTTTGAATTAATGCACATAGCATGCACGCCTTTAATCCTCTGTATCTCACAGTAATAAAATAAGTAGCAGTCTTTAGAAATCATTACTTCTTAACTGGCTAATTGAACTGACACTGAACTATAAAACAATGAAAGAAGCCCTCCACAGAAAAAGATCTATTACAATACATTTTTACTTTGGCTTTCTTAAATGATTTTGATTACTGAAACTTTACCAGAGAAAAAAATAGAAATTATACTGAATGCATATAAGGTAGCTCGATAAAATCTGTATTGTTTCATATCTCTGAATCTGTCATTATAGTCATCTCTCCTGCACAACAGCCACAGCTCCTTTAAGCATCCTCAACAGTATTTACGCTTTAAATTTCAAACCATTAACAATGCAGTACCCCCCAAATGCAGTCTTGAACTCTGACAGACACTGATCTCTTTTCTCCCTCCCACATCCTGTTTTATCAGACACTATTTTGTTTAAATTGGCTACTAAATAGCATAGCACTGTACCTTTAAATACAAATCAAACAATATTCATATTCCCACGGTGCTGCTAGTTTCCCTTATGCATTGAATCGCCTGTAGATTAAAAGCTCAGAATCTGAAAAGGGATTCTGTTCTGCAGACCAAAGTTCTCTGTAGGAGATGAGGGAGAGGGTCAGTCCCGGAGTCACACACACAACAGGCAGAAAACACACTTGTGATCCTCAGCTTTGGATAGCATCAGAAAGGGGAATAAAAAGCAGAAACACATGGCACACTGAGAACTGGTATCACTTATGGCTTCTAACCAAAGCAGCAATTAAACACCTTTCATCATTCCCCCAAATGCCTGATTTCTGTAAGAACTGAGAGAGAGAGAGACACACACAAAGGCAAATCCCCTCTGAGCAGCAAGGAAAACTTAATAACCTACCATTTTCTTTGCACTCTTCTGGAGGTTTAGCCTTTTTCGCAAGTCGTGGATCCAGCCATGATGTTGTCTTTGTGTTATGGCTGAAAAGAAAAGAGATCACTCTGAGCAGACACATACTGAAAGGAATCAAGTTTATTCCTTAAGAAAAAAGGGTTAGTCCAACAAAATTGCAATCGATACACTTAATTTGCTTACTGGTTCTAAGTAGCCCTGAAGGAGGTGTAAGAGTGATTGTGCAAGGCAGCTGTAAATTTGGCAACCTCAGCTCCCTGTCCTCAAAGCAGCTATTTTTATTAAAATCAACTAGAATGTTGCCAAGTTAACCTCATTGAAAATGCAGAACTCATCCAGAGCAAAAGGAATTTATTACAAATACAGTGTTCTCCCGTCGAACGAGTGCAGGCGACAGGATTCTCTACCATTCTCACAGTTTTTGGATAGAATTATTTTCATCTTAAACCTGTCCTTTTCATAAATACAGGTTTGTTATTTCTCACTAGCAGCACTGGCAAGGCATAGCAAAAGTGATGCAAATTACAGCAAGCTCCTGCAAAGTCTACATTTCCGGACAGAGTGATTAATGATACTTTGTTTAACAAACCTTTATCTCTCCATATATAATCCTTCTATCGAGATAAAATAGATATGCACAAGCTGAATGAATCATGTGGCTCCTTTCTATACTCAGAATAGATCTTTGAGGAATCAGCCATCAAATAGCGTTGAACTGGCACAAACTGTTTTCTGGGAGAATATTTTGCCAAATGAATTGATACTTAGCATAGCTAATGAGACTTAAAACCAGATCTTTTCAATGTATACCTTTCCCATAAGCATTAGAATTTGGAGACAAATATTTTAAATATATTAAGAAAGGAAGACTATGAAACAGAAAAGGATGTGATCATTACTCCTTTATTTTTTGAGATGCCTTTCCTACAATACCATCATTCAGAGTCACTTCTAACCCATGTTTTATTTATCTGATACATCCTAGGAGGATGCTTGTTCCATACAATTTGTATAGTACTGAATTATTTAGTTTATTATTAATTTGCTGCGTCATTTTAAAGTGTACTTAAGGCTTCTCTTATAAACATTAGTACAAGGTGTACAAAAACAGTGCACCTGGCAAAAAATGGATTAGTATGCAATTGGTAGTTGGTGAGTTACTGATTAACTGATTGAGTCCATGTGGTCCACACACCAGTGGTTCCCCTAGGGAAAAATAAACGCATAGAGACAGTTCTTTCTCCCACCCTGACTCCCTGTTTAGTCCATGGCGGATCACTTTGCCTCTGCCTCGATTTCTCTCTCTCTCTAAAACCAGAGCAATAACTACCTGCTTCTCAGCATTATTGTCATGATGTTAAAGCTCCCTCCACATTTTGGATGGGAAAAAAGGTAGATGAGAGTTATGTACGCATAAAGTGGCAACTAAAATGAAAATTGAGGCATTTAAATTCCTATTTTAAGCATGCCCTAGTCTAGAACACCATTCATGACAGGTGAAGAGGATAAACAAAACCTTCCCCTACTTTGAGAGCAAGGCTATATTTGCAGAGTATGAAGAATGATGAGCCAAAGGTAAGGTAAATTTGAAACGATGCCAACAGCCCGTGCTTGATTGCAAATGTAACTAAGATGCTTTCTCTGAAGCTCCGGCTGCCTGTGGTCTCCTGTAGGGTGTGTTTTTATACCGCAGTCACAGCCTAACTGCAGCTTGTGCAGACGTACTTGAGCTAGCTTTAAATTAACTGGGGGAGATACTGGCAACAACGTCACTGCAGCAGTGTGGAGCTCAGCCTGGGCTCATCACCCCAGTGTCTACTGAGCTACTTGGGTGCAGCCCGCAGCACACGCTGAGCTCCACGCTACCGTGGGGTCCCTGTTAGCAGGGCTGGAGCTCAGAGCCACCTTGGACATACCTGTGGAAGTTGCAGTCACATCTTTGGAGTGTGGGCATGTCTGCACAACAGCCACTCTCTCCCAGCTACTAATTCTGAAGGATTTTAGGGACCCCCACTGGTTGCAGGGACTATGTCGGATTTACAGATAGTTTCCTATGGCTTTAAAAGAGTAATATATATATGACTACTATTAGTAATTGTTGCTGTGGTATAAAGTGGATCTCAAAGCATATTACAAAGGAAACATCACCCCTGTCTTAAATGTGGGAACACATTTAAGTCACAGTGTCATCAAGTGACTGTCCACAGCCACCAAAGAAGCCAGAGGCAGAGCCAGTACTCAAAGCCAACTCTGTTGCAAGCTAGCCGGTTGCTGTTTTCCTCACAATACCACACAACATCAGAACAGACCAATTCACCAGCCCTGAAAATACCCCGATGGCATTTCTAGAATACACCTGAGAAATGAGTTTTCAGGCATCTGTAAAGACAGGTGCCAAGCTGAAAATAAGCCCAATTCACTGTTACTGTTTAAAAATGTGAATTAGTTCAATTACAGCCTCCAAGGCTTTTGCTGAAACCAAGAACAACAACAAGCAAACAGTTACACTTCCCTTCAGCATAAATGTGGCTTCCATAAACCCAGAAGTTGTCTTCCAGTTTTGTGTGCTGTGGCCATACTAAACAAAACCATAAACAAATTAAAAAGTCAACAGCTTTTCCACCAGCAGAGTGTTCCTTCAGTCTGCAGCGAACTTTCAGAGGATGAAGACGGTGTCTGTGGTGGGTTGAGCCTGGCTGGGGGCCAGGTGCCCACCAGAGCCGCTCTCTCACTCCCCTCATTCACTAAACAGGGGAGAAAAGGCATAATGAAATGCTTGTAGGTCAAGATAAGGACAGGGAGAGATCACTCACTAATTATCGTCACGAGCAAAACAGACCAAACTTAGAGAGGGAATTCATCTGATTTATTACTAGGCAAAACAGAGTAGAGGAATGAGAAAATAAAATCAACTCTTAAAACACCTCCCCCCACCCCTCCCATCTTCCCGGGCTCAACTTCACTCCCGGCTTCAACCTTCCCCCCCTCAGCGGCACAGGGGGACGGGGAGTGGGGGTTATGGTCAGTTCATCTCACGGTGTTTCTGCCGCCTCTTCATTCTCAGGGGGAGGACTCCTCTCATCGTTCCCCTGCTCCAGCATGGAGTCCCTCTCACGGGGTGCAGACCTTCAGGAGCAAACTGCTCCAGCGTGGGGTCCCCCACGGGGCCACAAGTCCTGCCAGCAAACCTGCCCTGGCGTGGGCTCCCCTCTTCACAGGTCCACCGGTCCGGCCAGGAACTTGCTCCAACATGGGCTTCCCACGGGCCACAGCCTCCTTCAGGTGCCTCCACCTGCTCCAGTGTGGGGTCCTCCACGGGCTGCAGGTGGAATCGCTACACCCCCTCATCCTTCCTCCATGTGCTGCAGGGGGACAGCCTGCCTCACCATGGCCTTCACCACGGGCTGCAGGGGGATCTCTGCTCCGGCGCCTGGAGCACCTCCTGCCCCTCCTTCTGCACTGACCTTGGTGTCTGCAGAGTTTCTTACATCTTCTCACTCCTCTCTCCGGCTGCAAAAGCTCACTCTCTAAGTGTTTTTCTTCTTCTTAAATATGTTATCACAGAGGCGCTGATTGGCTTGGCCTTGGCCAGCGGCAGGCCCGTCTTGGAGCCGGCTGGCATTGGCTCTATCAGACACAGGGGGAGCTTCTGGCAGCTTCTCACAGAAGCCACCCCTGTAGCCCCCCCGCCACCAAAACCCTGCCACACAAACCCAACACAGTGTCTCAACAAGATCAGCTCTTACAGCATTCAATCTGCTCTTCTAGTTACTCTCTCAAATCCATTCAGCTACTTAGTAAAAGCAAAACTCATCCGCATATAACTGAAGGAGTAAAGTACCTTTTGAAAATCATCCCTCTCCTCCTTACCCATCTCTATGTCTGCTCCCTTGCCCCTCCTCTCCTCTTTATTATCTGCACTAAACACGCATGCTACATCTTGCAATGGGACTTTAAATGCTTCTAGACAGGTGCTCCAGTGGGTAAAAAATCTGTCCTGCTCTGAAGACAGACCCTATTTGAAAGAAGGCAGAATCAACCCCACCTGCCTTCTAACACCTCTACAGTACCATCGATGTCCTCTTCAGTGCTACATAGCACTGATTGCTTCGATCATCTCAGCAACCAAGTACACAACACACAAACACTTGTACGACGAGGACAGACATGACTACTGTTGTGCTGCTCTCAGTAAAAGAGGGAAATAAGTAGCCCTGGATTACAGCGTAGTGGTTTTTTAAACTTGTTTACTTCTGTCCTACACAGGAGGTTTATTTGGCATCCTCCCTTGTGTCAGCTCTTACATTGTGGGTATTGGAGTGATGCTGCTCTTGCCACAGCCGGTGGCACTACGCAGTGTTGTTCAGAGCAACCACCTGTTGCCTGTCTTCCAGCAAGGACTAGAGTTGGGGTCAGCCAACCATGGAAGCTAGAGAGAGGTGACTTCTTCCCCACAGAGCTAGGACACGTTGGGAATGAGAGGAGGAACAAAAGCATGGTGGTGCTAGCTTGCTGAATGTCCCAGGTAGGCTGCAGGGACATCTCGGGAAAGAGGCCACCTCCCCTGTGTCCCAGGGCTCTGCCTATTCCCTCTTCAGCTTTGCAATGGACTAGAATCAGTAAAAGCTAAAGGGAAACAATATTTGTCTCCTAAACAGTTTTTAATATAATTTAAAAGAAGCCTTGATAGGAAAGCTCTAACTATGGGAAAGAAGACAGAAGGAACAATAAAATGGCCAAATTAACACCAGTGGCAAAAATAACATTAACACGTATGTGTGGCATGAGCTGTGCATGTTAATGCTTTTTAAGCCCTAAAACCCTTGTAAAATGTACAGTGTATAACCTGCCTGCCTTACCACTAGGTCTAATCATGTGTGTCCATTTGGGAAGTCATACAGACAGACCAGAAGGAAAAGGGGTTGGGGATTTACAGACTAGTTATGAATGAGTTGCGGATGAATAGCAGTGGCAGTTGTGTATGAATGCACAAACAGGCAGTCGGAGCAGTTCTCACTGACTGAGTGAGGGTGACGTGATGCAACAAAAGCTTCCTGTGAGAAATACAGCTGTGGCTCCACCAGCACTTTCCACTGGCCACTGCTTCATTACTCAGCGATAACCATACCTCATCATTAAAGGGCAGGTTTAGAAAGTACAGCCTTACACAATTTCAATGATCTTGATCACTAGCTAGGACAATTGAGCTAAGCACTGGCAAATCAACTACGCGTGTCTTAGAATCTGTCTTAAAATCAAGAGCAAGTGCCTAATTTTGGAAACTCTGAAGACAGTCAATGAAGGATCCCTTTGGTTTTGCTTCAAGTGGGTGGAGCATGGAAATAGCATAACATTTTAAAATTCATCCTAATTTGTTACCTGCTATAAAAAATAGAAACAGCTTATAGGCCTGAAGTGTATTGCAAATTTGAAAAATAATTAAAAAAAAAGAAGTCACACAGTAAAGCAGTGGAGCTTAATACTGTAGCTAAAAGTCAATAAAGTAATTATTGCAGAGCTAACTTAAATCCTCCCTCTTTGCCAAGTATTTGCACCCAACAGAAATAGTTTATTGTAATCAGAGTTCTCTGGTATCAGTTATAGACAATTTTAAATATATGTGGAAAAAATATTCTTCAGCTGGTTTATTCAGAGTGAAAGAAAGTTCAGAATACTTCCCAGAAACCCTGACTCAACCTCCTGTTCTTCTCCAGATTTTCTTTGTAGCTCTGCGTTTAAGAGTTTGCAGAGACTGTTAATGCCCCAGTTCCCCGCTATCACCACTGGAGCTAGATATCAGGATTGGAGCCTCTCCAGGAATCTCACTGGATACTCCTCCATGTCTTTAGGAAGTAAAAACCTAGGAGTGTGGCTTCTCTTATTTAACAATGTATTATCTTTTTATTGTAATTATTTGTTAGACAGTATGTTATTTTACTTCAGATTTGAATATAATGGATTTGTGTTAGCAATCTGTCGGTTTAAAGCACTTTGGCGAATAAAGTTTCTTGTACTAACAAAGCCCTCAAAAAATCTCCTGAAACATTTTTTATGGGAATATAGAAAGTAGTTACTGATGGTAATAGCCTTAATGTCTTTTGGAAACACTGCAAACCTATTCTAAATTGCAACTCTTGCAAGGTATGTAGTTTGCACCTTATTGTGAAAGGCATTTCAAAATGGGTATTTACCAATGTGCTGCTTCAGTGTATTTGGGGACAGGACATATGGGTTTGTTTGGGTTTTTATTGTGAATACATTACATTCAAGATGGTCCTCAATATAACAGCTTCAGCAAAGGGGAGTATATGAGACAGAGAAAAACAAAGTGCACTGTAGGCCACCTGACTTCTAAAGTGCTTACTCCTCTCCTTTTTGTATGCCTAAGATTTGTAGATCTGCAGAGCTTTTCAGACAGCACAATAATAATTTTCAAGTAATTTGTGTGTAGGGTGACAGTGACAGGAAAATAGAGTATTAAAACGGCAATTTTGCAATTCATCCTTTGTGGGGTGCTGCCCAAACTTCTTGCACCATCTGTAGGGACAGATACAAAAGGGAGTCATCCTCTGGCTATGGTTTGAACGGCAGCAGCTATGGCTGCTAGCTTGCGTTGCATTTCATGCTGTCAGTCTGTTAGATGTGCTTGGAGAATGTGGTCCTTAACAGACACAGGTTTGGGGGTGCCTATCTTGTGAAACCTAGATGGCCGTGGGCAGTAGATAAGTACTTACGTACTCAGTGCAAATACAGTGGTGGTGCCTCTGGGCATTCACAGGAGCAGAAGAAGCTTATATAAGATTTTTTTGGGGAATATATAAATGCCTAAAGTCTCCTATGGTAATTTCTGTCATTTAAGTTGCTCTCTTTAACTCAGGGAATTAATTTCTGACAAAGAATGGGCTTCATCTCATGTGACTTCAGCCATCTAAAAGTTACACAGCTAATTGTATAGGATTCTTCTCTATTCAAGGGAGAGGCACTTATACAGAATAATTTATCTTACCTATCTTCTGGTGGGACTGGGGACCTAACCATATGCTCTTAGTGACATTCTAGGTGCTATGGCATCTCCCAGATGGCTTCCAGCTGCCAGACAAGAAGGGCGCTGGTTTTGACAGGTTCTGTTTCATATCTGCCATGTTCATGGCGATGTCTTGGGCTACCAGTACTAGTACAGTACTGCTTTGGCTCAGATCAGGAGGTCACTTTACAGGTGAATCTCTCAGTTATCTTCATTTACACACTGAGCATTCTCCTAGCTTGAAAGCTTCTTTTACTTGAATTTAAACCAGAAGATACAGAGCAAGAGCTCACCTAATGCACTACAAGCCATTCACAGGCATGCAGCCCATGGCACCTGGAAAGACCTAGTAGCTGTGGATGCTGGGTCATCAGCACCAAGTGTTTCACTCTGCAGTCTACTGATATAGGTAATTTAGATAAGGACATGGCTTAGTTCAGGCTGAAAGAATTCAGGCTGGTTTTAACTCAAATCTGGTTTCACAGACTGAGTTGAGGGGTTCAGGGGTTGGAGGCAATTAAGTGCACTCTGAAAATTCAAGTTTCTTTTTAGTTTCATCTGCAAGGAATCCAGTTCGTGTACTCTGAAATGTGAACCAAATCACAGTGCGTATAGACAACCAGAAGATTTGCTTCAAAAGTGTACTCCTGACACAAATTACATACTATTGCAGATGTACCCTTGGAGATCTGAAGGCATCTTTACTGGTAGAAGCACCTACATTTAGGCAAGTTAATTCTGGCTTTATCTTTGGACAGGATGAATCGGCCTCTGCAGGTAATTATGTCTCTCCATTGACCACAGAAGGAGCCTTGGCAACTGGTTTATACTAGATACCTAATGCTACATGGCAAACCAGATGAGCTGAATCTTCTAGGTAATAAATACAAAGGAGAAAAAATATAGTACCACTACAAACATCAGAGGAAAGGTATTGGAAGACGAATTCTGTAGAGCAGAGCAGCAGAGTCCTTTGGGGGAAAGACAAGAAATAAGAAAGTGAGGAAAGACAACAGGAGTTGATCTGGCAGTTTGACCTGGATGTCAGCATAGATAAAAATAGCAAGTGAGAGCAAGGGACACTACACCACTAGTACAAACTGAGAATGTCTTTATAACATCAAAAGACAAGAGAAGACAAAAATTCAGCATTCCCCAAATTCTTTCTAGTTCTACTATCTCTGATTCCTAATTAATTTGTCATGAGGCAAGGAAGTGGCCTCAGGAGGAAGGAACCAAGAGAGATCTTTTCTGTTGCCTGCCCCACTGTATGTCATGTTGAACTCCCAAGAGCCTTAGAGATCTGATCATTGTTATGCTGACCAAAACTGATGAATTCAATACAACATATAAACAAGGAAAAAGAATTATGGACATCTACGATCATATTCACAAGAGCCCTGAAGATTCAGAATTGTCCACACAATAAAGTCATACTGAGACAAAATGGCTTGTTTCCCAAAGAAGAATAATCCCATCAGAAGTGAATATTAAAACAGTATGTGAAAAAAAAAATCCTTCATCGTAACTGCTACTTAATTAAAGTAGCAGAGATAACCATACAACCAAAACATGGTGAATTTCAATATTATGCACTGACACACTGATGATGTAACATATTTGCAGAAGTGCCAAGCTAGTTTATAAGAGATTGGGTAATTACTGCAGGATATGGAAGTAATCTTGATCAGGTAGAAGGATGTACTTCTACCTCAGTACTTTTAGTGTCTTCTAGTACAGAAGATAAAGTTACCAAATGTAATGGTGTAGCCAGGCTTAACTAGTATATCCTGCTTTCCAATGGTGAACTGATGGAGCAACCAGGAACAGCTAAATATATCATGTTTCTTCAGGTAACCAGATGTTAGGATAAACATGTTATTCCTGCAATCAAAAGACTTTCTTTTCTACTAAGAAGAAATACTGGTCCCATTGAAGTCACTAGCAATATTCTTAGAAACAAACTAGGTCAGGATTTTACTTTTCCAGTTTGTAGCTGTACTTCTTTTCAGGTAATACCTGAAATAGCACCAGCTGTATTCAAAAACTTAATGGTTGTTTTTTACTGTGAAGAGGAGAGTCCTTGGCAGAGGCCTATTTTATAGCTGTTTTGTAGTCTTTTATGGTGGTCTCATAAAAAAAGCAGCTTTAACGTCTAGAAAAGGTATTGCAACAGGTTCAAAAAGCAATGCCGACTATGCTGCTCGAGAAATAGGTGTTGAAGTAGGAAGAGACTGAATGTCTGAGAGATGTACTGGAAAGTGGTTTGTTATACCTCATGTGGCAAATTCTCCTAAAAATCACCACCACAAGTCAAAGAAGATGATCCTTTAAAGACGTACTACAGAGGTTTGAGTTTATTTTAGACTTTTCTCCACTAACAAAACAATTATTCATGTAGTATAAGCAAAGGAAACCATACGTGCTTTTGAACAGTATAGAGTTAAATAGCTTTTGTTATGGGCTGTGTAATAGCCTTGAGACAATTCATCAAGGCTTAGTTGTAGCTCAGCTTAACGAACTGCAGCTTTTCCTGGTTTAATGTCTTACTCTGCCTGCACCCCTTCCACAGAGCTCTGCTGCCTATAGGTGGATAGAGGGCCGGACAGAAAGGCAAAATCAATTCTGCCTTTTATAAATAAGTATCATAACATGTAATCAACTGTACAGTACAGTCTATAACGTAATGGTGTATGCGATGGAGTTGGGTGAGGGCCGCATTTAAGGTTGACTGCATATGATAGCAGATGCACTGAGAATCTTGGTCCTTTTATGTTCCCTTCAACACTGCACTGGACCAACACAGCAAATATCGATTGCCTGGGATCCAACACAGCCAACGTCTGCTGACTTTGTGAGGATAACACAACACTCGTGTCTCTAGTATGTAGTTTGAGAGTAGTTGGCAAGGTGAGGTGTGAAGGCTATGGAGAATTGCAACTTTTCCTTAGCCCTGGGAGAGGGAAAAACTAAAAATCAGTGATGGCTACAATTTATTTAAACATGCTGAAATAGGTCACACTCATGAGCCGTATTTAAAGTAGGAAAGAAGGAGCAGAACTGGAGGCTTTTTTGGTGGTATTCCAATTTATATACAGTGTTTTAATTATTGCATGTTCTCATTAGCATATGGTCTCAATGAAAGCAAATGTAGGAGATGGACTCCTATGTGTGTGGTGTGTGCCTGTATTTAAAAATTTGGATTCATATGTAGGGGAGGCTGGAAACAGCCAAAGAAATGTACTTAAGTAGCTCTTCCTGAAAAACAGTGGTAAGTATTATGCAGTAAGAAGGGATGCTCTTCCTGTTCTGCCTGTGAATGCTAATATAGGTAAACATAAGGTCATGCACCTATGTCAAAAAATGGAAAGAAAGGAAGAAACAGAGCAAGCCATGCTCTAAAATACAACCATCCTCTGAATCATCCAGTAAATCTAATATATCTTTTTTTTTTTTTTTCTTTTTAGTCCTTGAGGCAGAGGAAATTCCTTCCAGTGTGCTTTACAAAATGCTAACTGGGCCATTAACGATTAACAAATAAATAATGCTGTCTACAGACAGTTATCTTTCTTCTTATGAAGTCACTCTGTCTCTCACTGTAAATGTGCCACGTTCCGTCTGATGGCAGTTTTGATAAATGAGCTCACATACAAATTTTAGAGGTTAGTAGAGGTCAATGAGTGAAAATGCTGTCATGAAATCTGAGACCTTTGGGTATACCTGTGTCAACCTGGAACTTGAGATCGCTTACTACTTGAAGTCCTTAGGATTTAAAGGCACAATTCACATGAGCCTCAAATAAAGCAAGAAAAGATGCTGCCTAGTATGACTTTTTTTCCACCCATTGTGAAGTACACTTTAAAAATGTTTGGTTTTCATCTATTATTTAATAATCTAGTACAATCTTTACTACTGTTCGGGGAGATGTTGTTAGACAAATAGGTTTTTGTTGTCTTTTTATCTTTCCGTTTTTTTTGCGAAAGCAAATGGAGTCTCTTCATGCCATTAACCAAAGTGACTTGTAAACAAAGAGGCAATTTAACAGCATCCCCACAGCATTACATTCCCACTTAACCCTGTGAAGACTGTGCAATGTGAAAACTCAAACGATCAAAGAGATGTTCCTTTGCTAGGATTCTAGTAAATAATCTGGTATTTTTACAGATGTGTAATTGCACTTTTTTTTTTTTTGCAATTACATTATTCAAGGATATAATCCCAAAGGCAAGGAGTCCTTCCAACAGCCTTTCTATCCAGTCTGCACCTCTGATTGATTTCTCTGCTTTACATAACATTCATTTAGTGGAAGTGAATGATGAGCATTGTCAGAACTGCAGTGTAAACCAGAGCATTTCCAGGAAAGGAAGTAAACTGTAACATCAAAGGAATTTGTGGAGTGGAATGGCTGCTCTGTAGGGCAGCAGGGCTATTTGCATTCACTGTATTTGTTACAAAATATACATTTATTTTCTATTAAATTGCCTGCCGCAGTATTTACCACTCTCACAGTTTGGTGTGTGTCATGCTGCCCCTAACCCCCCAAACATGTCACAGATTTTTGTTACAAGTACTAAAATATAAGTGTCACATAATTCAGTCTGGTCTCTGTCAGGGCATTCAATATGTGCAGAAAAATTAAATTTGAGAGTGAGGTAAGAAGGAAACAAGGGTTTGAGCTAGCCCTGAGGTCATCCTAGTTCTTCTCTGCTTGCTTGGGCAAAGTTACTATAATTACTCTTTTTCTAGAATAAGCATATTTTTACCCTTTTCAGCAAAGACACTTATGTTTTAATAGCTGCTGCTCTTTTCAGCCTTGTATATGCCAGAAGCTATAGTTGGTCATGCCAGTGTTCATGAAAAATTGTGTGCACAAACTTTATTCTTATCATTTGTTTACATTTCATGTGTTTGTTAGTCATAAAACTTTAAATGAAATAAGAGAGTTAAAGTGGAAGTGACACCACCAAATATTATTTTTACCTAGTAATAATCAGAATAATGGCTAACACTCCAAATTGTTTGAGACAGTTCCTTAAAGCAAACATAAATGCTACTGCTACCTCTGTAAGAGTGTTCTGCTGATGAAGATGTTGGTTTTTCCTTTCTCTTTTTTTGTGGAGCATAATGTTATATGAACTCACTTATTTGCTGTGTTCTTATTCTAGTAACAAGTATTAATGATAGCATTTAGAGAAGAAAGAACTTTCGTATCCATTTGTTCAACAAGTCTAATTAGCAACTATAGTAACAGGTATGTATAGTCTACCAACAGGAAAAAGTTTCTACACATAATTAATTCTCCTTATTGTCCACTCATTTATTTTATGATTTCTAAATATAGCATGGCCTCCCTCTACTGTTCACTAGCTAGTTTTTAGCCCACCTATCTTTCTTTCCTCAAATTGGTAAAAAGCTCGGCCCTCTCCACCTCTATGGAAGGAAGAACCCAGCAATTTTGCTACTTTCCCATAAGCACCAGAACCGCAGAAAAGCCTTGCTGTCAGCAGAAGAAACAGCATCTTTAATTGCTGCCATCGAAGTGCTAAGCAGTACAGTTACCTGTCTTAAAACCCAGCGTGCTTCGATGTAAGTCGGTAATGCAGGGATTGCCACCAGCTCTCAGGAGCCTTGACAGCCAGAACATTCCTGCTGTTTTAATCAGGAGTGCAATGCTCCACTCCACCATACAAACCATTTCCCCACCCAGTTAAATACGATACAGCTATTAGAAAGAGAAGAAATAAGACTCACTCAATAAAGTAGACTTCTCCCTTTTCTGTATAAGCCATTTCCCAGTTATCAGGCAGTGGGCCCAAGTCATCATTCTCTTCAGGTTTAGTCTGCTTTGTTACATCCATATCCTCCTTTGCTTCTTCAGGCTGAGTATATCCTGGTGCAGGACAAGGTTGGGTGGAAGATACCTCACCTGAGACACCTGTACTCTTCTCTTCATGTTCACTTGATTCTACAAGAGAAGAAAAAGTACAAGTTTTGGAGATCCAAGTTAATGGTGGAGAATTTACCAGGTGCAGGTCTCCAAGGAATACTCTATGAACTGCAAGTCTTGAAATAAAGAGAAAAATTCTGTTGGGTTTACACAAGGGTCCCTCTGTTAATGCATTTTATCTGGAACACAATAAAAGAAAATAAAGCAATAAAACCAACTGAAACAAGAAACTAATAAAGACCTAAGAAACAAGCCAAAGAGTTCAGGCTCATTCTGTCCCAGGAGTCCTTCCAGAGCAGCAGTTAGCATGGAGCAGAAGGCAGCCTCATATCCAGCAGTGCTACTGTCTTATGTCTTAACTTTTCAAACTATACACACATAAAGCAACTACCCTACTGTTTTACTAGAGACAACGCATCCATTTCGATTAAAAAAGTATATGCACTAATTGTTTTACCTGTATCCATACATCGAAGATATCAAATGACATCCATCAACTCATAGCAATATATTAATCATATAGAAAGTGGTTGTGATCTCATTACCAATAGAATCTGTGGAAGACTTTGTTTCCGTAGCCAATGCCAACTGCTTCCTATACCCAATGTGGTTGTGTCTCACTGTGACCAAGAACATATTCAGGAAGGAATCTTCCTTTCCTCTGTCTTTTTCAGTACTTTCTCTTTCACTTTTTATTGATTTTATTTCCATAAAGTCAGAAACTAAAAAAATGTCCAACAGTATCTCTACCAGTATCAGTTCCCACAGTCCAGACCACATACTTTTAGCTAAGCAAGTGCAGTAGAACTTAGTGATACTTGTTAAAACATTCACTGAACACAAACATAAGACAAAACCACAAAGATACCTAAAAAATATCAGCTAAATAGTGTCCAGGTGTGCAATGTGTGCCTTATCCACATTGTTGAACACTTACCTCCACGCTTAAGAGTCTACATCTGCATGAATGAGTATCACATAGCAGGGCTCCCATGTACACAACTATTAATGACAGTGGAGAAAACACTTCTTTTCTTGACTACTACTACATCAAACAGAGTATGATTGAGAGAACTTGTCCTACTAAAGAAGGAGATTCCTTTATTTTTGGAGGTGAATAAATTTGGTTGACTTTTCTACTAGGTATGTGTTTGTAAGCTGTGTTTTATCATATGGTCTATTTATGACCTATTTCTTGAAAAAAATTGGCAGAAACCTGTTGCATCAATGGACAACAGAAGCTCTCCTCCTTGGATCCTTTTTTTCTATTGCACTTAAATGAAGCCTGATCTTGCAAAAGTAGTCAGACTTCTACTTTTGGCCGCATGAACTGCAACTAAAATAAATTCACAATATTAATGTATTGACTGAATCTCCACTGATTATGATGAGATCCTAGTCAGATGGCTGAAATGACCCTACACGTTAAATTAGGTAAACCAAATTCAGTCCTGCTTAGGCTAGTTGCTCAATTTTGAGATAATTAAATGAGGGCAGATGAATCTGAGATCTAGTGAACATGGCTTTACATTAGGTTTTGTGAAGGCTAATGACATAAGCTCACCAACAGATATAAATCACAGGGACACAGACAATGAATATCAGAGGAGAACTGAGAACAAACCGTGAACTTGTACACCAGTTTTTAATCAAAATGATACAATAGAGACAAGACTGAGACTACTATAGCTTGTTCATAAAGAAATGAAGGAAGTATGTATGGTTTTGTATCATCAAAAATGTATATACACTTGCTCTGAGTAATACTATATGGACTATGCTGAAGACTGGATAATTATAAAAAAAGAAAGGAGAAAATGTGTTTTTAACAGAAGTCAACAATGTAGTCTACAATAAAGTTCAAGAAGATGACAATTTCTTAAATGAACTAACGGTGCACCCAGAGCACGGAACTATGCAGATACTTGTGTGAAACACATAAGTGGAAGACTACTTGGGTAAAATGATCTATTTTGTAATGCTTAGGACAGCAAGAAGGAAGAGCAACAAAAAATTAACAATAATGGTCTTAAACCCACCAGATTTTAATAAAATCACAGAATTAGTAAATTTGATGTTATGGCAAGCAATGGTAAGGGAAAAGGAGTTCAGGACAACTGGTAAAGATTAAGTAAACAATACTAAGAATGCAAGCACAAATTGTTCTAACGAAAAATAGCAAGTATAATCAGAGATCATTTTGATTAAGCCATGACTTTTCAATGTCTGCTACTTGAGACAGAATTGTACAAAAGGTGAAAACTAGATTAAATTGTTAAGGATGAACACAGAAAAACAACATGGTCATCTAACAGCAAAGCAGAACAGTCAGTCTATAAAATGGGATACAGTTAGGGACATGAAAGGTGACCAGAAAACTTTCTGTAAGTGTGTTAATAATAAGTAGACTCATTCCACTAGGTGGGAAGGAAGGAAGGAAGGAAGGAAGGAAGGAAGGAAGGAAGGAAGGAAGGAAGGAAGGAAGGAAGGAAGGAAAGCTAATAGTATATGATGCATAAAAACCTCAAGGTAGTTAATGCTCTTTTTACCTCAGTCACTATTGCAAAAAGGTTACCTGTGATTAAATGACTAATATAATTAACGTCAGCAACAGGACTAAAGAATGTGGAGTAGAGTGGGCAGAAAACAGCTCCAGTAAAACTTAGATGAAGCAGCCATTCTCAGTTGGCAGAGCCTGACTGAAAGGAAACCTAGGCTACTGAGGGAACCAATGAAACAGATTCATGGCTAGTAACGGCCACACATTTGAGACTTTATGGAGAAATGAAACGTAGAAAGGACAGACATAGTCCTGGTTTCAGCAAAGAATCTATTATTTAGGTTTTTAGATAGTTTCGTATTCTTAATCCAAGTACCTAAATTCCCTTTGAAATAATTTGCTCAATTAGACCATTACATCTTTTGTAAAAAAGGAGGAGGAAGACCCATGAAACTGTAACTTCACATCTTTCTATTTTTAATTCCTAGAAGGATGTCAGGATCAGGAATCTAACCACCTACATGTAAGATCTTCAGAGATGATAAATAATAGTCAAGATTTTTCAGGAAGAAATTGTGCCAAAATAATCTTATTTCTTTTCACCACAGAGTAACAGGTGCTGCTTCTTGGGGAGAAATGGTAGATATAGCTTTCATGATCTTAAAAAAAGACTTTTGACACTGACACATACAGCCTTTTAGAGTAGTGTGAAAAAAAAATAGCTCTGGTCTTGAACAGGGTGATGGTCTGTAGCTCTACAGCCATATGCAGCTCATGCTGCTAAAGCGTAACTCATACGTGAACTACGTGGTACTACAATCATTTTATGCTGTTTGGAAATGTGAATCTGTCTGTGGGAAGAAATTAATTAACAAGAGACACAAACACAAGTTTTGCTTAGTTGCATCCCACAGCAGAGCAGTAGGATGCCAGGGGAGCTGAAGTTCCCTCCTCCTTATCTACCACTCCTAAATCGCTCCCCCACGTTGCCTTGACTTTCCAAAATATGTGGCATCTGTCTGGTGCAACATGCCACAATCAGCTGTAAAAATACAAGACGGGGAGCAAATGTCTAGGCAGAATTCCTAGTGAAGAACAATGGAGGTATGGGAATGTGTGAGGAATGTCTAACTATTATCTTCAGTCAATAAGGATACTATTGCAAAAGAAAAACAAGCATCATAGTAGGCAGGAAGAGTAAGCATATGCAATGCAAGTCTTTTCACCTTCACCTACAGTAAGGTTTAATCAGGAGTACTGTGCCCAGTTTCAAGAATTTCATGTCAAGGAAGATGCGGAAAAGAAAAGGAAAGGAAAGGAAAGGAAAGGAAAGGAAAGGAAAGGAAAGGAAAGGAAAGGAAAGGAAAGGAAAGGAAAGGAAAGGAAAGGAAAGGGAAGAGAAGAAAAGAGAAGAGAAGAGAAGAGAAGAGAAGAAAAGAAGAGAAGAGAAGAGAAGAGAAAAAAGAAAAGAAAAGAAAAGAAAAGAAAAGAAAAGAAAAGAAAAGAAAAGAGAAAAGAGAAGAGGAAAAAATTGAAAGTATGGAAAGATTGAAAAACAGATGGTTTTAGCATTGAGGAGAAAAGATTGATGGATAGGGCAAGCGTTTTCAAATATGTAGAAATTTCCTGTAAAGCAGAGAGGGTATATGGTCTCCACTTCCCCTGAGAACAGGACAATGCAATTGCTGATAAATTTTGGGGTTTTTTTGTTCTTATCCCTGCAAAGCAAAAGTAAATTCTCGTTTGTCTCAAGCATCATTGACAGATCTGTGAGTTGTATTCCTGAGGCTACCTGCAGTCTTGACCACATTTCTACCACAGGAAGGATGCTGTACAGATTAAACTGAAGACATAAGGCCACATGGTACATATGACCACAGTAGAACAAATAAATTTGAAGCACAGGTGCATCACACACAATGGCTAATGATCAGCCAATTGGTCTGATAGTGCACAGATGTGGTGACATTGCTGTGTCTTGGGATTTTACCATGATATCTGTAATATGTGTTCTTCCTCAAGATCATATTTTCAACAGGTCTGAAGAGGTCAGATTCTTGATTTTCAATAACCATATTAACAAATACCAGCCATGATGATGGCAGAAAAAAATGTGAAAATTAAGCCTTGAGGATTAGAAGAAATATTCTGAGCTTGTCTAAGACAAAGATTGCTATCAAAATATAGTAGGGAAAAAGGAACCTGATACTTATTTAACAACTTAAAAATATAATTATTTTAAAGCCAATCTCATGAATTATTAATTTCTGGATCATTATCTTTTAATAGCTTACTTTGATAATGGAGAAGGCATCATGATGACTAAAACCCAAGTAATTAAGGTAGAATTGCCTAATTCCATTTAGTAACATTAAGTTTTACACAATGGACATCCTAATCACAGTTATCTGGAACACAGTCCTGTGGTATCATCTTATCTTTTTTTAAATGTATCTATCATTCACATATGCCAGGTAAGGTAGATATTCACCCTATGGGGTTTCTTTCTGATAATATATATTCATATGTAATATTTGATCTCACAAAAAACAGGAGTTCTGTTTAAAAACTAGCAGTGTCTTAAATGTACAAATAAAGTTTGAAATACTACTGTAACACATCGTGAGCACAAATATTTATCTTCAGACAATATATGATATAAAAAGAGATCCTAAAATTGTACCATAATATGAGTCCAGAAGTATTTTTGTCACTAAAAAAACAATTGACTTTATGTCAAGTGAAATAGCCTACTAGAGCTGCTGTCTTTCAACAAAACAGATTACATGGTCCAGTTTTCAAAAGCAGTTTAGCACAGTATCTCAAGAGTGAGTGTCCTGGGAAGTGACAGAATAGACACCAGTAAAGCACCAGCAAGTTATTGCATATGTGGAATACAAAGAACTTTGAGAAGAAGATAAATGAGTATGTTAAAAATACAAACTTATCATTTAATACTGTAAGTTCATCTCTGTAGTACTCCAACTCCAAAGATCAGCAGTTAAAATATTACTGGTTGATATGACATATTCTCTATACAGCTCTTAAGCAATATGGTGACCATTTTAAAAAAAAATAACTGGTAGTTATGTTGTGATAGTCTCAGAATTTGAGCCTTCATCAACACTGTTGCATGCACTTTAAATTGTTTCTATTATTTACAGTCTAACTCTTGAAATTTGCCACGTAAACATGTAAGAGGACCTTGTAATTTTATTCCTTTATTTTAATGCTGCAAATTCTTCTTCTTCCAGAAGAACCAACTCAGATGACCTGAGCAATATCAGCAGAGAACAAATTAAAGGAAATATTATTAAATAGTAATTTATGGAGTGGTTTAGGAGCTCTTAAAGAAAATATTGCAGCTCTTTATACCCTTATTGTATCCAAGTGACTATTTCATTAAATTCTGCACAGGAAACAGTCCATCCATTTTAAATAACTGTTGGATACAACAGTAGTTTAACTCATGTTTGCCGAGCTATGTGTATCTATTTTCTTGTGAAAAATATCACTCTGTAGCCTTGGAGCTGCTCCCTTTCCCACAGAGCTGTAGCTGTATTTGGGTTTTGGTGCTTTGCATGGAGGCACTGCTCCCACTGACTGCTAACACAATAAGAACTAGGAGCTGATGTGGGGGAAGGAAAACAAGAGACATGGAGACTGGGCGAGCATAGGGTATTCTGCATGTCATAGGTTGTGACCTAGCTGTGATAAATTGAGTTTAGAGAACACACTAACAACAGAAATATCAATGGATACCAACTTCTGAATTTTTTAAAATCTCATGGCTCTTGGATGTCGTGTGTGTTATTTTCATGCCTCTGGCTGTCTTTGCTGTGTAATAATCAAAGAATAAGCTCAACCTGTTGCCTGGGACTACTGCACCTTGCGTGGTGATTGACGGCATTGGGACTCCAGCCTTTTGCTTCGTTATGAACCTAAGGCATGGAATGATCATTTTGAAACTTTATGTCATATCTTATCCTTCAATTAATTTGAGCCTGCCAGAACTTTCATTCTCTGGGTGCAACTTAGCATTGCTCAACTAATGTCAGAATAATGCACATACATAAGCATTCCTTCAATGTTAGAGTGGTTCTTCTGGAGTTTGGATGATAAACACTTAATCAGTCAGAAGCGTGAAGCAAATGTGACATGACCAACACAGTGTCAAATCACGATGCTGGTTGTGAAGGAGACTGACTTAATTCTCTGCAGACACGAACAGCAACAGCAGTGAAAACTGAATGTCTAACAAGCAGGTTGCAATCTGACCAAGACTCTTTTTACTGATGTCAAAGCATCAGTTTTGCAGAAGTCATTCATTTCAATGCAGTGTCCATCTGGAAAGGCTTCTCAGGTGCAAGATGTCTCACCCAAACCAGTGAATGGCAGAGTTCCAACCCAGAGCAGCCATAAGTCCAGTAAAGTGGGCTAGCTGTGAGAAACCCCATGCTAATTCTAGACTTGATCATCTTAACAGCTCATCTATAGATTGTGTCTCTCTCATATGCTGCTTGGCAAATAGTAGGATTCTTCATTTAAATTTAGCCATCTAGGCTCCTGTGTATCTGTAGGCTGAATTACACATTCTAGATTGTAGAGATGATCCCCTAAAATGGGTATCTAAAACTGCTATGCTCTCTTACTTTTTGGAATTGCCTCTTTCTCCTCACTTTTTATAAAGAGAGCAGAGACCAGTAGCTCAAACAAAAGGCAAGGCATTTAGGCATATAATTTACTAAAGTTGCATAAGATAATGCCAATCTCCCAATTAATACTATTTTGCCCAGAGCAAACTTGGTCCACGATGACGGACTGAGAGTCCTCCATTCTAAAATGGCCAAAAGCCCCATCCTGAAGAACTGAGAAGGATCCCTGTTGGGTTCTGGGCTGAGGACAGGTAACAAAAATCAGAAAATGGACACATTGGGCGGGAAAAATTAACAAGAAGACAATTAGGGATCATGGTTGAAGATCTCCAGTGTGTCCATATACAACTGTCTGAGGGAAAACTGATAGCCAATGAAGCAAGGTATGTGAAAGTGAATTAATGAAAAATTGATTCCGACTAATAAATTTCAACAGATGCGCAGATTATCTCAACAGACACTGAAAACTCATCTGAAAAATCAGACCAAAAGCACAAAGATCTCTGCAACTACAAATGTCATTTACTGGTGTGATAAAGATGGGTTTTCTTCTTCAGAATCATCTTAGATCTGTTACTATTTCAACCTAGCAGTTCTAGGTGTTACAGCAGTCTTTGAGTTGGCAGACTCTGATACTTTTGGCAGTTTAGAAGCCATTAAGTTGCTGAGCATCTATAAAAAATGTATCAATGTTTCGAATGTCCCAAGAGTCCTATATTTAATAAAAGACTCGCATTAGAAGTGAAGCATTTAAAATAGAATACACTTTCTAAAAGAACTGGAAATAACAAATAACCTACCTCCATTGCTTCTTTATAAAAACTAGATTGCTCTCTCCACCAAGAGTTTAAAAAAAACCAAACAAAAAACCCAACAAACACATTCTGGTTTTTTCTGATTGTTCAAAGACACAAACTACAAATGCACATACATTTTAGAGGTAGCTAAGACTCTGTCAGCTCACAGAGAAAATGACTGCTGTAACAGGGTCCGTGGGAGCTACGCTGCCCAACAAAGGCAACACAGCATGTATGTACAGAGCTGCTTTGCTACAATCCCCAAAGTCCTCAATCAGTGTAACTGAACAACAAAACCCTGCTTATGAAACCATGAGAGCCAACACAGGCACTGCTTGTTCTGCTGGCCACACCTACAGGAATTACTTTGTGGGGGGCGAGGAGGGGGAGGAGGGGGGCTGCCTCACACCGATGCTCATATATTTCATTTTGTAACGCAGCACATGCCAGTGCCTGTTTCTTGGGTGCTGCCTAGTCATCATTCACATAGAATTTGCCTGGGAGAAGCCCATTGTAGGTGTACAATGCAAGGAGAAAAGCAGGTAAACATCGCCTCTTGATCCGGTTTGAGCTGAAGCATATTGCCCTGGAAATTGCTCCTCAGCAATGGTCCGTTATGTGGTGGATTTCGAGTAACTGCAAAGAATGATCTTTGTAATGATTTCTACAATACACATCAGAGACCAAACCCTGCCTTTGCCTCTTTCGCTTGTGGAAGTATCCTGGCAACAGAGCCAGTGCTGATGTTTTATGTAAGGATTTCTGGGCTTCATCCTTTTCTGCGTAGCTGTGTAGGAAAGGCACTAAGTGTTAGAGCATTGCCGACAGACACATTGTGGTGTGGAAGGGGTGAGCTAGGCACGTACAGCATGTGATGGCAGTGGCTAGGGAGTAATGCTGTAGCCCTTTGGCAAGCCAGGAGGGGAGAACGATATCGACTCTCTCCCTACCGCTCCCTGCCACCCTCCTTGTACGTGGGGATGGATTCTGCAGAGGGATTTGCCCTTACATGTAGTGTTAGGCAACAACTACAGAAAAGCACGTGGCATATTCAATTTGATATACCTTCTAATGCAAAAGGGAAAAAAAAGAATCTGCAGTATGAAAATCCTTTTTCTAGGGCTTAGAAGATTAAGTAATGGATTTTTTGTTTCATATTAACCTATACATTTAGAGAACTTGCAATATTCCATTTTATCTTCTCATCCATGTGATTGTCACTACAGACTGCTTTAATAATTTGTTTCTGAATTTCTAAGGTCACCAGAAAGGATTCACAGAGTTATTTTCTCAGAGACATATAAAAGTCTGAACTCTTTAATTTACTACTTGAACAACAACAACAAAAAATCATTTCTTAAATGGTATTTCAGAATAAAAATGATTAAATACTGTAAAATGATAACTTGCTGAAATGTTGAAGGGAAAGCTGATTACATGCTTGGGAAAAGGCTGGAGTGCTCTCACTCAGAATACCAGTCAGTATCTTGAGCCCCTTTTTTTCGGAAGAACTATGATGCAAGCAGTAAAAAAACCAGCTGCCTTTTAGCACTAGGCATCTGCAGTCTTTATCAGCTTTATGCAGGCTCTAGAACATGGCTGAAAAGAGTCCCTCCTGATAGTATTGTCAGCTCAGTTTCATTGGCACTGCCACAACTTTGTTAATATGATGACAACTTTACTCTTCCACAACATTGCTAAGATTTCATAGCAATTTACAAAAGTTCACTTCATAACGTAGTGAACTCTCTTGTGAATATCACCATTTGAGAACTAGGAGACCTGAAACACAGAGACTAGATTCATTTGACCAAATTACAGTTCTCTAGACTCCCTCTATAGTCAATGGAGAGAAATCGGCACTTCTGATTGATTTCCCAAACTAGAATCTAAAATGGGTCACAGGAACTGTATTCAGAAAGTAGGTTTTTTTGTCTTTGGTCTATAAAGAGGGTTCAAAGGGACTAGTTCAGATATCTTTATGGTAGCTGAGGTAAGTGAGATGACTCCCCCAAATGGAGGTTAATTAATTTGTTTTAGGCTTCAGAGAAATCCTATTATTCAGGATTCCTGGCTTTCAGTCTTGGAAGAACATCCTTACCTGAACATGCATATTCTCACTGCAGAAGGAGGAAACTGAGGACTCTGTGAATAACAGAAACGCATTGCAAAGTAAGAAGGAAGAACAGACCTGGTGTTACTGTCACGTCATTTCCATTGACTACAGGTCTTTCTTCCTCTTCTTCCTCCGGTGGCTCAATACCTGTCTTCTCCATATTACTCACAGACTTATTCCTTTTACGTTTGCCTTCAGCCCCGGGAGTGGCACCTGGGAGGATCTGATCTGTTACATTTAACAGCAACGGAGCTGGTTCTGCTGGAGGCTTTGGAGTGCCGTAATAGTTGTCTGGAAAGAAAAGAAAAGGAATAACACATAAATTTGCAGAAATACCTACGCTGCTGCTGCTTCTTTTGTCTTAGATTAACGGGATTATGTGATGCAGGATCTGGTTCGTCAGCTAATATAAAGATTAGTTCAAAATGTTTTCTGTGAAGTTAAATATTCCCCTTTCATGAAATGTTAATTAATTTTCTTGGTTGTAGCACTAGTGATCAAATCATGCTCAAAAGCATATACCATATTAACACTTCCTGAAATTTTAACAGGGTAAGTTAACATTCCTCTCATCCAAATACCTGACAAATAGGCAACATTAGGATAAATTAGTTTTCTAACATTTTTGCCATAATACAAGAGTTTCTGAAGGATCAAAAGGACCATAAAAGTATTGGCTATTCACTATGTTATGTCATTTTCAGCCCCTCAAATTCTCTCACCTGCTTAAAAAGTAAATAATCATTTAATGATTCAGAGATTTGCAGTTTTCAGTAATGCTTGCACTATCTCGTTTTTCATATTTGTCAAATTTTTGCTATTCATGAGCTCCAGATTTGTAATAGTTAATGCTAATATATTTTCAAAGAAAGCTGAAACCTTATGCTTTAGGGCTTAAAATTATCTCAAAGTGCTGAGAAATTCTGAGAAGACTTAAGGTGGCTGACAGCTTACCCTCTATTTGTCTCTCATGAAATTTCTGGCAACTTCCTCTGAATCACCTACTTTCTGTCAGAAGGATTATTAAATTAGATGGACCCTGGTCTGATCTTATCTATCAATATCTGTATTGCATTTCTAGCACATCTGGTCTCAAAACTGGTTTCTTACAGATACCTCAAATTTGTCTTCAAAAATATGGTTAAAAATAAAATATTAAAATAATTAAATAAAATATAAATATAAAAAAATAGTAAGTCCTCTCTAGAAGCAAACATAAAAGGTAATGTAAGACATAAAGATAAAACCATGTCATTTATGCAGAGTTGTCTTTTCCCATCTGCAAGTTGCATTGAAGGGCAGTGAACGTGATGCCTTACAAGTAGGTTTTCAGCAGTTAGTATGGGAAACTAAAAATACTGTCCAGCTCTGAGAAACTTTTCCAAAGAAAAAATCACCTATGTAAGGATATTAAGGTATTTGTAGACTGTATGACCATTTTTTTTAATTCTTATCCCACAATTTAGGGCTTCTGTGCAATCAAACTGGCAAAAAATATTTTAACCACTTATGAGTGTGACACAGATAAAGAAATATGTTATAACTGCACAGTAAACTATCATAACATGCATTTTACAAGCAGAGTAAAAAATTATTTCTGGTACTAGTATTCCTGTGTGTTTCCAGTGAATTACAATGTTCAGCCACATGACCACCTCAATACAGGTAAGTAACTGAGCAGTCTTGCAGCTACTGAATACTCTGTGAACTTTTTTGCAGTGGTTTAACACATGTTTCTGTAATTGTAATACACTAGAAAAAGTTACAGTGTTAAACAGCCCTCGTACTCACTCTGGGCTTAGGGATGGCACAATGAAAAACTGGCTCGCTGAAGTTTTTCTTTTGATTTTATGAGATGGCAGTAGGTTTAATGCAGAGCCCCAAAGCCAGTAGGGCAGTGAGTTGTGCCTTTGGATGGCTGTCTGTGACCTGCCCTCCCACAGTCTGCAGGACGTCTCTCTGACTTCCAGGGTTAAGGCAGAGGAGCAGGATTTGGGGTCTAAGGAGGGAAGGGAAATCTACATTGATCCACTCACAAAACTCTACCTCCAAGTCACTGAAGGATTTGGGAGTGCAGGTAATATTCTCCTCCCTCCTTCCAGTTGAGGGCAGCAATGTTGGGAGGAACAGGCGGGCACAGTCCATAAATGCATGGCTCCGTGACTGGTGTCAATGCCACAATGTTGGGTTCTTTGACAATGGGACGGCCTACACGGCACCAGGCCTGATGAACCCTTACGGGATTCATCTCTCTCAAAGGGGGAAGAGGATCTTTTCCCAGGAACTAGCGGGGCTCATCGACAGAGCTTTAAACTAGGCTCAAAGGGGGAGGGGGATAACATCAGGCTTGCCAGCGACATGTCGTGGGATGATGTGCCCAGGATGGAGGGATGGGGCGCTGGTGAGGGCCCTCAGCCTACTGCTCAGAGATATGCTGGATGCACTACAGCACGCTCGAAGCCCAGAGGAGATGAGCCAGGGGCTCCAGATGCAACAGGAACCAATGGGGTAACACTGGGAAGATACATCAAAAGAATTCCAGCCACCCCAGCCAATAAGTCAGCCTCATTGGGGGCACAACTGAAATGCCTCTACACGAACGCACGGAGCATGGGGAACAAACAAGAGGAGCTGAAGATGTGTGTGTGCCTGCAAGGCTATGACCTTATTGGCATTACAGAGACGTGGTGGGACAGCTCCTATGACTGGAGTGTTGGGATGGAAGGGTACAGGCTCTTTAGGAAGGACAGGCAGGGCAGACGAGGAGGGGGCGTCACCCTCTATGTCAGTGACCAGCTGGAGTGCATGGAGCTCCACCTGGGGATGGATGAGGAGCTGACCGAGAGCCTATGGGTCAGGATTAAAGGGAGGGCTGGGGCAGGGGACATCATAGCGGGGGTCTGCCACAGGCCATCTGACCAGGGGGACTGAGCAGGTGAAGCCCTCTATAGGCAGATAAGAGCAGCCGCACGCTCACAAGCCCTGGTCCTTATGGGGGACTTCAACCACCCCGACATCTGTTGGAGGGACAACGCAGCAGAGCGCAAGCAATCCAGGAAATTACTGGAATGTGTTGATGACAACTTTCTCCTCCCAGTGATAGAGGAGCCCACGAGGAGAGGTGCCATGCTGGACCTTATTCTCATCAATAAGGAGGGCCTGGTAGGGGATGTCAAGCTCAAGGGCAGCCTTGGCTGCAGTGACCACGAAATGGTGGAATTCAAGATCCTCAGGGCTGCGAGGAGGGCACGCAGCAAGCTCACTACCCTGGACTTCAAGAGAGCAGACTTTGGATTCTTCAGGGATCTGCTTGGCAGAATACCATGGGACAAAGCCCTGGAAGGAAGAGGGGCCCAAGACAGCTGGCTAATATTCAAGGGTCACCTCCTCCAAGCTCAGGAGCGATGCATCCCAACAAAGAGGAAGTCAAGCAAAACCACCAAGAGGCCCCCACGGATGAACAAGGAGCTCCTGGGCAAAGTCAAACCAAAAAAGGAAGCCTACAGAGGGTGGAAGCAAGGGCAGGTAGCCTGGCAGAAATACAGAGAAACTGTCTGAGCAGCCAGGGAGCAGGTTAGGAAAGCCAAAGCCCTGATAGAAATTAGTCTGGCCACAATGTCAAGGACAACAAGAAAAGCTTCTATAGGTATGTCAGTGATAAGAGGAGGACGAGGGAAAATGTGGGTCCCCTCTGGAATGAAACGAGTGAACTGGTTACCCAGGATATGGAGAAGGCTGAGGTACTCAATGACTTCTTTGCCTCAGTCTTCACTGGCAAATGCTTGAGCCACACTGCCCAGGTCACAGAAGGCAGGGACTGGGAGAATGCAGAACCACACACTGTAGGAGAAGATCAGGTTCAAGAGTATCTAAGGAACCTGAAGGTGCATAAGTCCATGGGATCTGATGAGATGCATCCGTAGGTCCTGAGGGAACTGGCGGATGAAGTGGCCAGGCCACTCTCCATCATATTTGAGAAGTCCTAGCAGTCTGGTGATGTTCCCGCCAACTGGAAGAGGGGCAACATAACCCCCATATTTAAGAAGGGTAAAAAGGAAGACCCAGGGAACTACAGGCCGGTCAGTCTCACCTCTGTGCCTGGCAAGATCATGCAGCAGACCTTCCTGGAGACTATGCTCAGGCACATGGAAAATAAGGAGGTGATTGGTGACAGCCAGCATGGCTTCACTAAGGGCAAATCGTGCCTGACAAACTTGGTGGCCTTCTATGATGGGGTTACAGCGTCGGTGGATAAGGGAAGGGCAGCTGACGTCATCTACCTGGACTTGTGCAAGGCATTTGACACTGTCCCGCATGACATCCTTGTCTCTAAATTGGAGAGACATGGATTCGATGGATGGACCACTCGGTGGATAAGGAATTGGCTGGATGGTTGCACTCAAAGAGTTGTGGTCACCGGCTCAGTGTCCAAGTGGAGAATGGGGACGAGTGGTGTTCCTCAGGGGTCGGTACTGGGACCAGCACTGTTCAACATCTTTGTTGGTGACGTGGACAGTGGGATCGAGTGCACCCTCAGCAAGTTTGCCGACGACACCAAGCTGTGTGGTGTGGTCGACATGCTGGAGGGAAGGGATGCCATCCAGAGGGACCTGGACAGGCTGGAGAGGTGGGCCTGTGCGAACCACATGAAGTTCAACAAGGCCAAGTGCAAGGTCCTGCACGTGGGTTGGCGCAATCCCAAGCACAGCTAGAGGCTGGGTGAGGAATGGATTGACAGCAGCCCTGAGGAGAAGGACTTGGGGGTATTGATTGATGGGAAGCTCAACATGAGCCAGCAGTGTGCACTTGCAGCCCAGAAAGCCAACTGTGTCCTGGGCTGCATCAAAAGAGGCATGACCAGCAGGTTGATCATCAGGTGATCCTGCCCCTCTACTCCGCTCTTGTGAGACCCCACCTGGAGTACTGCGTCCAGCTCTGGGGGCCCCAGTACAGGAAAGACATGGAGCTGTTGGAGCGAGTCCAGAGGAGGCCACGAAGCTGATCAGAGGGCTGGAGCACCTCTCCTATGAGGACAGGCTGAGAGAGTTGGGGTTGTTCAGCCTGGAGAAAAGAAGGCTCCGGGGAGATCTAATTGCGGCCTTCCAGTACCTGAAGGGGCCTACAGGAAAGATGGTGAGGGACTGTTTATCAGGGAGTGTAGTGACAGGACAAGGGGGAATGGGTGGCTGAAGGAGGGTCGATTTAGATTAGGTGTTAGGAAGAAATTTTTTCCTATTAGAGTGGTGAGGCACTGGAACAGGTTGCCCAGAGAAGCTGTGGATGCCCCCTCCCTGGAAGTGTTTAAGACCAGGTTGGATGACGCTTTGGTCAACGTGGTCTAGAGGAGGGTTTCCCTGCCTGCAGCAGGGGGGTTGGAACTAAGTGATCTTTAAGGTCCCTTCCAACCCAAACCATTCTATGATTCTATGATTCTATGATTCAAAATATGTCAAAATCAGAACTGATCACAGTGAAACTTCTAAGCTCTGACAGTGCAGGTATTTGAGAATAACTGAAAGCCAACAGTCTTGAAGGCAGTGTCAGTTGGAAATCTGCCTTTCTATTTCCTTAAGAGCATGTTACCTTTATTGGTGAGATTGCATGTCTGAAATATTACATATTCTGAAAAAAAAGGATTCCTCAATTAAAAAAATTCCTCCCTGACCTAAGTAATTTTATTAGTCTGAATGGTAATCAGTGCCACAGATGCCTTAAGCTTCAGAAAACTTGTGAAGTATGCACTGATTTCCACGGATTTCATAAATATCAGCACAGAAATCCCAAGGTTGTACAAACCACGGGATACAAACCATGAAACTAAAAGAAGTGCAGTACCTTGGCTTTTTTTCCCTGTGTTCTTAGTTTTGTCATTGTCATACAAAATTGAGTGCAGTAGTTATTAGCAGTAATGCTAACATCCTGAATAGGAGATGTTTTAAATGAAGGACATGTTCATTCTATTTTTGGATATTAAACACTTTTTCACTTTGACTGACTGTATGCATTAATGGGAGACAGAGACAAAAATCATAACAAAAAAAATTCCATGAATATCACATATATAAAAACATAAGAAACAAAAATGCACATTTAAGATTAGGAGCCAAAGAGGATTTCACTCTTTCAGTTTCAAACTGAAAATGCAGTGTAATTTACAACTTTGGTCCATGTTATGTACTTTATGATCCAATAACCATTGATTTCAAAGTGAATTTTTTCTTCCTACCTACCTACCCTTAATTCAAATATATACATAAGCAGTGCAAATAAAAATAAGAAACTGGTCCACAGATATTGACATAATCAGTGCATCATAAAAATGATGAAAAGAACCGTACAGTTCCAAAGGAAAAAAAAAATATATAGGACGAGAGACCCAGCCATTTCAATGAAGGAGCAATGCTCCTTTAAAGAAAAATTAGAGTCAATGTAAACTGTATCTTCCATCAAAAAGAGTTTCTCAGAGTCTTGCCTAAGCCTTAGAGCATTAGAGCTAATGGGAAACCGTCTCACAGAATGACAGAATCACAGAACGACAGAATCACAGCATGGCAGGGGTTGGCAGGGACCTCTGGAGATCATCTAGTCCAAGCCCCCTGCTAGAGCAGGATCACCTACAGCAGGTTGCACAGGATCAGGTACAAGCGGGTTTTGAATCTCTCCAGAGAAGGAGACTCCACAACCTCTCTGGGCAGCCTCTCCCAGTGCTCGGTCACCCTCAAAGTGAAGAAGTTTTTCCTCATATTGAGATGGAACTTCCTGTGTTCCAGTTTGTGCCCGTTGCCCCTTGTCCTGTCACTGGACACCACTGAGAAGAGTCTGGCCCCATCCTCTTGACATCCACCCTTTAGATATTGTTAAGTATTGATCAGATCCCCTCTCAGTCTTCGCCAAGCTAAGAGCCTCATAAAGCATCAGCAATTGTCATATCTAGGCATAATGCAGAGACTCAATGCTTAAACACCATAACTTTTGTTGCAATGATGTTTGGAAAATCTCTGATAAAACCAGCTCTTTTTCATCTTGCCTGAGCAAAGGCCAGGGCTGGTTCAAGATGTTACTGTTGAATCATAAGGTACTGAAATTCAGCTTCCTGTAGATACAAAAAGCAGACACCCCAAATAAATAATTTCAATTGTTTTTAATTTTTTTAAAAAAGGAATTAATAATTAAAAAAAAGCTTACTAAAAGAAAACATAAATCCCGTGCTCATTGGCAATCAAAAAACCCAGCAGTTAGGAGCTTTAAAAAAAGGAATAGAGCACAAAACAGAAAACACCTTTATAGCACTATACAAAACCACATAGTACCCTCCCTTTTGTATACTGCCTGCTGTTCTAGTACTTGCCTCTCAAAAATTACATGGGGGAACTAAAGAAGGGCAATTAAAGCTTGGAACTGCTTAAATTGATTTGGAGTTTTCAGCTTGGAAATGGGACAACTGAAGAGGGATATGGCAGATATGTATAAAATCAGGAGAACCCTGGGAAAGTGCCTAGAAAATAAATGAATGGATGCTTGGCTTCTCACTACATGAGAACAAGAGGATGCCCAATGAAATTAGCAGGTTTAAAACAAGCAAAAGTGTTTGGTTTTTTTTTTTCCCCACACAGCATAATAGCACCATTCACTGTCAGATGCTGCCAGTATCATAAATACAGTCAAAAAGCAGTTATACAAACCGCAGAAGACAAAAAAACATGAAAGGCAATTAAATGTAAAGGTACAAATTCTGAATCAAGAGTTCCACACAATACAGATCGGTGGAGCGCAGAATGTATCTCTGCATGCCTTCCCTGTTCCTCTATTTTTTGCCTTAACATCTATCAAGGGGCAGTAGTAGAGACAGAGTACAGGGCTACAGTTTCCCTTGCTTTGACTCAGTGCAGCCGCTCTCTTACTCAGGTGCCTCCTCATTGTACTTCAAAAACGTGTGCAGACTCCTCTGCCACCCTAGCACAAAGTCAAGAGGTCAATTTAAGCCAGCAGAGCTTAAGCTAAGCTTTTTGCGCTGGACCTGACTAAAAGCCTTGATGCAGACAGGCAGTGCAGACCAAGTATTTAACTGCGGAAAAACCACCACTGCTTAATCCATCTCGCTGCTGTGCCTGACTGCCTCAGTGCTCCCAGCCTGCTTCTGAGTGCAGCTGAACACTGAAGATGGTCTAACCCAACCTGTTTGACTCTGCGACCGAAATGGCTTGGAAGCCACAGCACAGTTACAATTACCAAGCACTCCTTGCCACTGCTAAGCTGTATGAAAAGGTCTAACTGATTCTGCAAAAAGAGAGTCAGAGAAAATTACTGGGGAGGTTAGCCCTGATGATAGAGACCAGATCAGGAAGTCAGAAAGTCAGAAGAAGCAGAAAAAGGAGAAAATGAAGAGGACAAAGCAGCTATTTTTTTTTCTGAACCTGAGCTCACTTATGTCAGGAAGTACTAAGACTTTTATTTTATCGATGAAGTGTTTGATGATGAAGCAATAGATCCTAACTTGCTTCCTGAGAAAAAGCAAGCCCTTATAGAAGAAAAAAAGACAAAGCATTTCAGTGTTAGTAAAGAAGCAGAAGAATCATGCTGACATGATAACAAGACTCAGATCTGATGACGGTCACTATAACGATGTGCTTGACACCCAGCGATCCCAATTACCAGAAGCAGTTAAAAAAGTTTCTCCCACAATATTGTGCTGCACTTTGCAGTACATTGCAGGGGCTGGCCTCACTGAGCACCTTCACCGCCAGCGCCCCCAGCCCCTCTCCCCTTCTGCAAGGAAGGAGCCCAAAACGCAGCACAGAGCGGACACCTCCGCTTTCCATCCTTGTGGCTTTTTGCCAGGTGCATCCCTGGCTGTGGAGGAGGATGTACTCCCTTCGCTCCTGGCAGCGGCCAGCCTGAACCATCAGATTGCGGAGGAAGGGGGTTATTGCTGGGAGAGTCCTTGGCTCCTGAGGCTCCCCTGATCTCATCTATGAAATGAAAAAGTCTAGTTTAAAACTGTAAGTATTATGAAAAGTTAAGAGTGGTGCTGAGGAATTAGGACATTATAGTGAGAATGAACAATCAGACGGAAAACGAGAGGTGTGCCAGAGCCAAAAGCTGTTAGTATGAGTACTTCTAACTATGGCGTGACTCAGATTCTGAGCCCAGAATAAGATGATACACATTCCTTTTCACAATTTTAGAGCAGGATGAAACAATACCCAGCTATGAATACACCCCTGCTTCTGCTTATTCAGCACCCTCATTTAGATTGATCTGTCTGTCTGTACTGTTTATACAACTTTGAATTGCTGAAGTATCAAAATTGTATGAGTCAGCCGCAACTCTAGGAAATGAAAGACAAACCTTATTTTTCTGTTATTAGAACAATAACTGCAAATGTTACGATGAATGTTAAATCTCTACATATTGCTTTTGTCGTCACTCAGTAGTGATAATAAATTAAGGGAAAAGTACTCTGAAGTCTAACTGTTGTCTGGATATAGGAGTTACATTTGATATTTTAACAGCTTGCAAATGAATACATACAGAAAATAATGGATTGCAACGGTATACAGAGTTTTAGGTAGGCAGAAATTAGCTTAATTTTTAATTAAAATAATAATGTGAATAAATATCAACATTTTATTATGTGATTCAAAGATTTTATTATTTGATTCAAGGATGATAGCTGCATTTGTTTATGACTAGAAGCCTATTGCATACATCAAGAAGCATCTGTTTATAATCTAGGTCTGTTTATAACCAATGTCCAGATGGAGATTGGTGACAAGTGGTGTCCCTCAGGGGTCCGTATTAGGCCAGTACTGTTTAATATCTTCATCAATGACACAGACAGTGGAACCGAGCGCACCCTCAGCAAGTTTGCCCATGACACCAAGCTGAGTGGTGTAGTTGACATGCCTGAAGGATGGGATGCTATCCAGAGGGACCTGGAAAAGTTCGAGGAGTGGGCCCACGTGAACACCATGAGGTTCAAACAAGGCCAAGTGCAAGGTCCTGCACATGGGTTGGGGTAACTCCCGATATCAATACAGGCTGAGGGATGAAGGGATTGAGAGCAGCCCTGAGGAGAAGGACTTGGGGATACCGGTGGATGAAAAGCTGGACATGACCTGGCAATGTGTTCTGCAGCCCAGATTGCCAACCATATCCTGGGCTGCATCAAAAGAAGCATGACCAGCAGGTCGAGGGAGGTGATTCTCCCTCTCTGCTCCGCTCTTATGAGAACACACCTGGAGTATGTGTCCAGCTCTGGAGTCCTCAGCACAGGAAAGACATGGACCTGTTAGAGTAGGTCGAGAGGATGGACAGAAAAATGCGCTGGACCACCTCTCCTATGAAGAAAAAGCTGAGAGAGCTGGGGTAGTTCAGCCTGGAGAAGAAAAGGCTCCAGGGAGACCTTATTGCAGCCTTCCCGTACCTGAAGGGGACCTGTAAGAAAGATGTGGACAAACTCTTTAGCAGGGCCTGTTGCCATAGGACAAGGTTTTAAACTAAAAGAGGGTAGATTTATACTAGATATAAGGAAGAAAGCTTTTACAGTGAGGGTGGTGAAACACTGGAACAGGTTGCCCAGACAGGTGGTAGATGGCCCATCCCTGGAAACATTCAAGGTCAGGTTGGATGGGGCTCTGAGCAACCTGATGTAGCTGAAGATGTCCCTGCTCATTGCAGGGGAGTTGAATTAGATGACCTTTAAATGTCCCTTTCAACTCAAACTATTCTATGATTCTATTCTATAACAAAGGTGTCTGAACATCATCTAAATGCGCGTAAAAAACTAACAGATTTTGGAAGCAACAATGAGAGATCTACAACCAACTGTAATAGCCCACAGCCTGCAAGCCCTGGGACATCAGGCTCAAGTCTGCTGCAGTCTAGCGTCCATGCACTGAGCATTCTTTGGATGCAAATTTAAGTGTAGGTTTCTGACAACCTCCAGAAGACAGCAGGAAAGAAAGCCTGGTATTGCTTAGGGCAGGCCCAACACACTGGCAGTATAACCAGCAGGGTAAGATCGTACATGGTTGGTGGTCTCTCAAACAGCATTAAATTTTCATGGCAAACATAGCCCAGCTGAATGGGTGGCAGACATCTTCTTTGAAGGATTTGGTATTGTGTACAATGGATGTTGAAGACAGGAATGATTCCTAAATGCAGGCTCCATGGACCTCCTAAACTTGTGTAGACCTCCAGGAGCCAACCATGTGGCGTCACCATGTTCTCACTTCACTGTGCTGTCAGTTCCATACATCACTTTGCCATGGAAGTACGTCCAATCAATTGGTGTCTTCTTATGAAATTATTCTAATATTCCTGGTCACATGTACATGTCAGAGCATTTTTTTATATGTCATGAAACATGTTCTTCAGTACAAATAAATACACAAGTATAGAATATTTTAAAACTGAAAAAGCCCTCTCTCAAAATTCTTACATCTTACAAAATTCCCCAAGAGGAAAACAGTACATAGACGTTGTTAAAATATAATTAGTGATGTATTTTAACAAAATTCAAGACAATTACCACCTCCTTAAGGAAGCCTAGCAAACTTCTTTTCACCCACTCACCCTGACTAATTTATTTTGACGGGTGACTATATTATAATTAGGGCTTTTTTAATCATTGCTGTAAGGTTGGGTGAATAGATTTTGTTCTTGGATTCATACATTTTCATGATGGTTTTGCAATGCTGCTTGATGGATCAAAGTTGCAGAACTCTTAGTGTGGTGCCAAAGTAAATGGAATTTAAAAATGAAGCCTTCTAAAGCCTTTAGATTTTAGATTTACATTGTGCGTTGGGTTTTGTGTGCCAAGGTTTTGGTAGCGGGAGGGGCTACAGGGGTGGCTTCTGTGAGAAGCTGCTAGAAGCTCCCCTGTGTCTGATAGAGCCAATGCCAGCCGGGTTCCAAGATGGCTCCGCCCCTGGCCAAGGCCAGGCCAATCAGCGCCTCTGTGATAACATATTTAAGAAGGCAAACAAAAAAGTTAAAAGAAGCTTTTGCAACCGCAGAGAGGAGTGAGAAGATGTAAGAAACTCTGCAGACACCAAGGTCAGTGAAGAAGGAGGGGGAGGAGGTGCTCCAGGCGCCGGACCCCCCTGCAGCCCATGGTGAAGGCCATGGTGAAGCAGGCTGTCCCCCTGCAGCCCATGGAGGAAGGAGGAGGGGGTGTAGAGATTCCACCTGCAGCCCGTGGAGGACCCCACACCAGAGCAGGTGGAGGCACCTGAAGGAGGCTGTGGCCCGTGGGAAGCCCATGTTGGAGCAAGTTCCTGGCCGGACCGGTGGACCTGTGAAGAGGGGAGCCCACGCCAGGGCAGGTTTGCTGGCAGGACTTGTGGCCCCGTGGGAGACCCCACGCTGGAGCAGTCTGCTCCTGAAGGTCTGCACCCTGTGGGAGAGACTACGCTGGAGCAGTTCGTGAAGGACTGTAGCCCGTGGGAGAGACTCCATGTTGGAGCAGGGGAACAATGAGAGGAGTCCTCCCCCTGAGGATGAAGAAGCGGCAGAGACAACATGTGCTGAACTGACCATAACCCCCATTCCCTGCCCCCTTCTGCCGCTGAGGGGGGAGGAGGTTGAAGCCGGGAGTGAAGTTGAGCCCGGGAAGATGGGAGGGGTGGGGGAGGTGTTTTAAGACTTGATTGTATTTTCTCATTCCTCTACTCTGTTTTGCCTAGTAATAAATTAGATGAATCTCCTCTCTACGTTCAGTCTGTTTTGCTCATGATGGTAATTAGTGAGTGATCTCTCCCTGTCCTTATCTCCACCCAAGCCTTTTGTTATATTTCCCCTCCCCGTCCCGCTGGGGGAGGGGTGAGTGAGCGGCCGCGTGGCACCCAGCTACCGGCTGGGCCTAAACCACGACACATTGGTATTATTTTTACTCAAGATCTTGTGTCACTAAGATGGCAAAGACACCAGGAAAGGTCATAGTTCAGATCTCTCAGGATTTAGGAAAAAAAAAGTTATTAAATGTAGATTTGTGATTACATTTTTCAGCAACAATTCTTAACTTCTATTGTATTCTCTGAAATATTTACAAGCAAATTATAATTTTACTAAGATCTTTGGTGCTACATTTAGTTTCTCTACTTTCAGCCAGAGACTGAAGATCTCAGAGAAGTCTTTGCCCTTCTTTTTCTAACTAAGCCTTTGAATCCAGATTGCTTAGTTCTCTGAGCCTCACTGTTACATTAACGTCTGAATTAAAAATACAAATTAAAATTTATTTACTTTGGGAGTGCTGTCAGAATGAGTTACACATAATATACAAAACTAATTCCATACTTGTTGGATATAGAGATCCCCAGGGCTGCTTGTTATAAAGTCTGTTTTTCACCCTTGCTATTTTCTAACTGTATTGGGCTTTAAATATGGCTAAAGCTACTCAAAAGGAATATTTTCCAGAGATCTCAGGGTTCTGCTAGAATGGAGGGGTCAAAGTTATTGCCCGTGCATTCCCAACAAACACTTGAGCATTTTCTGGCAGGGGCTGTCCAGCTGTTTCCCAGAGGGATTTTTCCCAGGGGGATTTTTGATGCCTCGTGTCGCCATGACTCTTCCCCAGGCAGAATTCTCATTTGGGTTGGTCTCTGCAGCTTCTGCTAGCAGACATTAGGCAGATATGCTAACTTCTGTGTCAACTAATGACATTTTAATAACTGGCTTCAGGATTGTCTATTCATCTACATTAAAATTAAATCAATAATTACAGCTGTGGATTTTTGCCCAAGAGTGTTCTGGCCCCCAGTGAATGCAATAGCAGAGGAAGTTTCTAAATTCAGAAATACAGGAATGGAGACAGACAGGCTGTCAAACCTTCCAATGTGACAGACCTGCTCTTCTCTCACTATCGGACCTCAACTGCCCCAATAAGAATCTCTCCTCTCCGGACAGACTGGGAAAGACTGTAAACCTAAGGATAAATGAATTTGTTTTGATTCCTTAATTGATATTTTTCAAGATAAATATCAGGAGCAAATCAATTTTTGTAACCTTAAGGTACTGACAGAATATATCAGGTCTGCATAGGGGATGACCTAAAACAATTCTGATTTTCAGAAATATTGAACACCTTAAAATTAAGGCATACAGAGTTAATTCTCATTAAAAAAAGAAAAAATCCTCGGAGATGCCACTTCATGCTTTAGTGTATTTCAGAGTTCAGACTCCTAAGTTTTCTTCATCTCTATTTCCATAGTTTCATTCTACATAGCTGCTTTTCCTCTTAAGGATTCTTTTTTTTCTTTCTTTCTTTCTTTTTATTTTAGTACTAGGGTGGTTTTATCCTATAAATATTCTGCATTCCTTAGATTTTGTGAATTAATCTTTTAGCTATTTGCAGTAGCCCATCTACAAATTTAGGCACATATGCAAGACTAATCCCTAAAAATTCTGCGTAAGAGTACAAGAAGCAAGTAGAAAGAACAATTTCACCTTTACAGAATCAGATACTGGCTGAACTGTTTTCATCATCCTGTTAATTCCTACCAAGACCAAACCATGTGAACAGATACAACCCTCCTGAGCACTAAATCTCTCACAGTTGGGAAATAACAATTCTCCCATCAGACTTGGGGACTCCATGGGTTGGAGGTGTAAATACATTTCAGATAAAGTAACTATCAACCATCCTGCATTAAGTGCAGGTGGAGGTGGCTATGGAGAGGGAACTGTCTTGCTTTAAGATTCCTCAAAGATTAAGGTCCTGACCTTATTTCTCCCCCATATTCTTCAAATTTGTATTTCTCTCTGAGAAGCAGAACAAATCAATTTTAGATAATGGCCTAGAAGAGAGATGACTGCTTATCAGATGCAGCAGCGTGCTGCACGCACTGCACATCATCACAGATCTCCCAACCACCAGCGAATATGAAGTGACCTTTAACTTCCGTCTTTTGATCTTATACTGAGCACAGCATACCAGAAATGAAAAATCTAGACAGACCTCTTTCAAAGGCTACTCTTAATTATTTAAGGAAAAGCATGGACAAAAGGATAGGAATTAGTAATTAATACAAAAGGGCATTTAGACTTCACAAGCAAGAATCACAGACGTGTGAATGCAGGATATTGGAACAAGATTGTGCAACCATACAGCTTGATAAACACATTAGTAACTATTTTATAGTATTTCGCACATTTTAAAGCAATTCTATCATTTGTCCTCATCTTCTAGAAAGTAATAGTACAATCTGAAACCTCTACTTTCCCATAAAAGAGACTTGGTTCAATTTCTAAACAGTATATTCTTTGCTGCAGCTGAGCAGAAATACGGAGATACGTCTTTCTACAGCACATACATCTTTTTTGTTGTGAGCTGGCTGTTGTTGTCTGGATTCAGCCCTTGAGTAGTCACTTGTCGTTGTGTCTGATCCCTACATGATAAGAGAGAGCAGGTTTTTAACTCATTTCACTTTTGCTGCTTAGAAGTTAGGTGTCTGGTTTAAAGTAACCAGTTCTCTCTACCCACCTGCCCTGGGTAGTGATCTTAGGTGGGACAGATTGACCTCTGGAAGTGTACATGTTTTTGGTTGCTGACATTTCAGGAAGGTCCAGACACCTTTTAGGTGGCTAATGATATGTGAAATGATTCAGACCTTTAATAATCAAGGTTCCAACACACTGAATCATGCTATGGCTTTCTGCTACCATTTAAAGATTTAGGCTTAACAAAATATGAGATTGTCTACTTCCCTTGAACTATGATTTTGTATAATTTATACATTATTGCTAATGTTCTTGAAGAAGTCCTTTGCCATATTAGAGAACAGCTTGCAGTGGAGCCGCTTTTTTTTGACAGTAGTGCCTACATGGTTTTACACCCTTATAAATAATCTGGAAACGAAATATAAGAAAAGACTAAGAGTATTTCTAGACAAAATTTTATCTAGTTTACTTTGAGTCACAGAAGTGGATGTATCTGAAGCTTCAGAAGGACTAAAATAAAAAAAAAACAACCCTGTATGGGAAGGCATCGTGTTAGATGAAATTTATTACTGATAAATGCAAATCAGGGAACAATCAGGTTATAAAATGACTATCTTTTCTAGAGAGATACTGGCATTACTGCAGACAGCTCACTGTACAGTGGCAGCTTCCTTTTGCTAAATAATAAGCAAAGCTAGAACTGTGAGCTGGAAGACAGCTTATGGAAGGAATGGAATGATGTGCAATGAAAATGTTCGGTAATGTGTTTAAGAACTTTACTGCACACAGTGTTGGCCCAGACTTTTTAAGGAAAAAAATTACAGACATAAAAGATGTTCTGAGAAAAGAAAAAAAAATTATAAACTTCCTATAATAAAAATGAAATGTATTGCAGTTCTACAAATCAAATGTATTTATGTAATAATGTGGTAAAAGGAAGGGATATGATGAAAGTAAATACGTAAAAAATTTACATAAAATTAAAGATGAGAAATTGAAGGTCAGTGAGAGGAAGCACCTACATTCAAAATGGATTAAACTGTAGAATTTCTGAAGCTTTTCAGATCAAGTTTTGAGTCAAAAATGGGAATGAATTTCAAGAATATACACTTACTATACCAGCATTTTTTGAGACATTACCAGCATGTTAAATTAATCCATAGTTGCTACAGATCTATCTGAAAATGCTACGTGTAGGGGAACAGGGACCAGGTCAGGTGAAGTTTACTCAAAAATGTATATTGCAGAGGTCTTGCAGTCCTGAGAATTGCCTGATCTGTTTTTTGCATGAGATAAAATACTTGATTAATGTCCCCACTTGTGGTTTTGATCAGTACTGTGTTTCCTTTTTTTCATAAGAATTTAGGCTTATTTTAAAAGCTGCATTTCTATGCACCTTATACTATTTCACAGTGGCATATTCTCTGGGTTATAGTTGGAAACCTGTTGTTTCCAACTTCCTTGACAACCTCAAGAAGGCACTATAGACTGTTAATTTTGTCTGACATTTTCTTCAAACTTGTTTTTTGAGAATAAAAGAGATCCCTGTAGTCAATCAGTGTTTGTATTCATTTATTCAAGCTGCTACCAGAGAAAGTTATCTTGCCAATTGGAGAGGTACGTAGGGAATCCTTGCCTTATGTGCCTAAAAAGGCATCTGCAGATTGTCCTGGAGAGTCATCTTGCACAACGTGAATAAATCAGATGTTCCCTACTGGTTCTTCCCTTAAGGAGTTGTCAGAATAAATAAAAATACTTCTCAGAGACTTCCAGTAATTCCAGGTAAAGAAAATAAACAAAGAAGCTTCCAAAAAAACCCCAGAGAAAAAACTATATAAATTCTGTTTTCATCAACAGAAGTTTATTATTTTGCCACATTAATGTAAATCATCAGGGTTTTTTTAAGGTAATATGGTATTATAAATAGTAAGCAATAACTAAACATTTAATGGAGACTCTGTGTTCCCATTTTCCCTTAAAGCCAGTATGATATCTCTTTTTAACATGGTATTTTTTTGCTCAATTTGCTGTCTACCACCTTGGTCCTGATATGACAGAGATATAGAGCTTTACTTTTCTCATGGGAGTTTTAATCCATAACTTTACTACCAATGAGTTCTTGTGCTGTAACAAGGAATTTTAGCTCCTCCAGACCTCCGTTACTACATAAAGATGCATGATGAGGCAATGTCTAGTCCTAAAAACCTATCCTAAAAACCCACAACCTACCTGTGTTGTAACACAACTTTCTGCCAGGAGGGAAAAAAAAGGTTTAAAAACTAATTATTTTTGAGTCATTCAGAAAAATTCAGATTAGAAAAAACCAAATAGATATTGGGAAATGATGTAATTGATATTTCCTGGGATGAGTTTATCACATGTTCGCAGAAGAACAGAGTAGGGAAAAAGACAGTCTTGGAGTCTCTAATGAATGAACTTGGGCACACTTGACGAGTCTACTTGCTCCTAAACTATATAATCAGGCCACTTCCAGCTTGGTCTTCTTCAGGCCCCACAAATTATAAGCTTCAGTGTCATTCTTCCAAAAGAAGGAACGGAGGGTCACCTTCATCCAGGAGCTAGGGCACTCTCTGGGAGTGCAAGGTGAGACATTAAATAAACTCTGGCCTTCCGCTGCCTCTTTTCTTCAGCCACGAGGCTACCAAGGAAGTGGCCATGAGGCTATCAAGAAAGTGTCATCACCACCTGTAAGGCCCTGATAACAAGTGAATGTCGCAAACACCTGTCTTGACATTGGCAGGGATGGGCTGATGACAAGGGAGTGTTGACCAAGAACAGAACCTGCAGAGGCAGGATAACGTCTTGTGAGCCCACTCCTCTATTCCTGAAACATGCAGACAAAGACCATGTGTCCTATGTGCCATGTGCCTGTGAAAGATCACCACTCACTTGGTCAGCCCCAAGGGCGGACAGTGAGACCCCCAAAACCCCCACAACCCACTGACTCATTTCTAGAACATTTCTGAACATTCCTGAGCACATACTGCGCCTGCTCAGTGATGACAGACCCCCGCCTATGGGGCGGGCACATCGGGTTATAAAAAGGGAAAACATAAGTTTTTGGTGTGCGCCTGTCACCTGAAGACTGCAACTACGAGCAGAGAACATCGCTGGATCCAAGGGTGGTGATATCTTTTCTCTTTTCTCTCTCTCTTTCTCTCTTTCTTCTCCTCTCTCTGTGTCTAACTTCATTTTCAGCACATTAGGGTAATATCATCACAAGCTTTGCTAAACCCTTACCTTTCTTAGTTCTGCTAAGTTTTAAGTATTGTTATGACTTTTGCCAAGCCTCTATCTTTTGTAGTTCCACTGAGTTTTAAGTAAATTTGCTATTTGTTTGAACCTCTAATTGTACTAGTAATTCTAACTACCACACAGAGGATTAAAAAGTTAACCTCACCCTAACCCACGGAGTGGGACGGACACCACCATGAGCGCCTGGGCATTTTGCCATGCGTCCAACTCGTATTACGCATTCTCTGAGCATGGATAGGACTGCTGTGGAAGTGTGTGGGATTTAGGTGCTTCCCACTCATTTCTCAACTATGACAGAATTTAGGCACAAATTGACACTGTGGGCCCAAGGCCATGGAGGTCTCTGCACGGACGGAACTGAGAAATGCAGCAGCTGTCAGTGGTGACTGAATTAAGTGTTATTGGAGCCGATGGTCAAAATTTTGCCCTTAATTTAGACTAGACAGATATAACACAAATGGACTTTACACCAGTGAGAGCTGTAGAACCAGCTGATCAACAGCAGAAAGAGTGGTTGTTAAAAGATGAAGGGAGCTTTCACTTTGTCTCTCTAAGATGACATCTAATAATTGCCTGAAGGCAGTTAGACAAATAATTAAAACCAGAGGTAGAGCAAATGAATTGTTATTCACCAGGTTGACTGTTTAAATAATTTCAACTGAAAAAAAATAGCAATAGCTGAAATATCTGGGCTTTTTTTGTTCTCTGTCAAGGACAGCCAAATGTTTTTGATGTGTGGTCTGCACAGTCATTACAGATTGAAGCCAACGTGCACAACTGTCCAAGTGTTTCTTATCTCTCTCTTTCTCATTGACACACTGTGTTGCCCCAGGCTACTTTTTGTTGGCTGTCCTTGTTTTTCCTGCTTGCTTCATTTCTGATCCTAAAATCCTGTTCAGGGGTAAAAGACTTTTCTACTTTGTCATGGATACCTCTTGACTCTGCCCTGTGAGACAGTGAAAGCAACAAAGGGAATTAAATGCACAAACAACTGTCTCCATGTGACTTTATTTTTTGAACACCGCACCTGATAAAATTTCTCTGGTAGTGCTAAGCGCTGGCCAAGTCCTAAATAAAAGCTAGAGGATTAGTCTCTAGTCAACACTGCTCTAGAAAAAAAAAAAAAAATCAGTATGCTATATGTAAATTCTTTAGGTAAAATATGCATCTGTGAACAAAGGAATCTTCCAGTCCGTAATAATACTGTGCTTTAAAGACTGGTATGATTATACATGTTCCTCCTCTGAAATAAAGAAGTCGTAATCTTAAAATCTCAGTGTATCAAATGGCCCAATGTTTTAATTATAGCAAAACCCTTACAAAAGACCTGTATTTTCCAGGACCTTTATTCCATCTCATAACTACCTGCTCATAGCCACAGATATCAACGATCTGATTGTCCGTTTGCATGAACATAAATCAAATACTTCTATTGAAGTTAATGGATTTACTATTTTTTACCTGTTACAAAGGAGATGCAAAGTTCACGTATTTAAAAAGTGCAATTCTGTGAAACAAAGCGGGGGGCGGGGGGAATTTGTGATCCTTGAATGATTACTTATGACAGGATTCACGATATTTATTCTTGCAAATGGCAAAAAATTTCAATTTTCATTCTGGAAAGAAAATGGTTGGGAAGAGTCACAAAGTAATAACAACCTTGAACACTTATGCAACACTTCACATTTCAAACTGCTTCAGAAATATAAACCAATTAAGCTGTCGTTATGATTTATGCTAAGGGAGACAAGAAATATATAAACAAAGTCAAGCAGAGATGCAGGGCTCCAAACTACAGTTCTGTGAGTTACAAATCACAGAAACAGCTTAGGGATGTAGAGCACAGGAGACTGGGCTAATCCTAGGAAGCGGAAGATAAAACCATTATTACCTACTTACTGGTGAATGGTCACTTCTTTCCATACACAACACAGAACACTTCAGTGCACCACTTGGCTAAATAAGCATTATCAGCCGTGCCTTCATCACCGCAAACATCTATCGTTCATTAGCTCATTAATGACTTTCTTGAGATATCTGATTTACAATGCAATGGTCCCTAGTAGATCTGTCTAAATTGATAACCGAAGGGCAATTAAAATCAGTACCCACACCAGACCATTAGATGATTTAAGGAGGAATATCTATGGTACTGGTTCCTTTTAAAAGTACATTGTTAACATTAGGAGCATAAATGTTAATTACAGTAATGACTTCATTCAGCAATTTCTTTTCTACAAGGCCATTTGGATCAGAATCCAGCTTCTCTGTTTGAAAGGGCAAGTTCTTTTTAATTAGGACAGCTACTCCATTGGCACTAGTAATAAATGAGAGAAGAGATAAAGGTCTCACCCACCAGCATTTTTCCTTTTTTTTTTTTTTTGTTTGTCTCTGTGTAGCATTCAGTATTTCAGAAAAAAAAAACCAGTTTTATTCAGGAAAAAAAAAATAAAAAAAATAAAGTTCTCATTCTTTTAATGTTAAAGTGCACCTTTTACAGACATGTATTTGCAGTCCAGATATTCTCATATGGTCATTTTTGAGATAAATTCTCCTCCTTGTATGCTTGAGTGGGCAGAGCAGTAGCTTTAGGTCATTGCTATTCCACTAGATCATCCCCCTAAGGCAGGGGTCTGTGCCAGAGTGAGACTAGTTAAGAAAAAGCTTCAAAGACTATTTAATTTCAAGCCTTCTCTGCTTTTGTGCATCTCTCACCCTTCAATCACGCTCTGACCCTGTCAATGCACAAGCATGCAACTGGGAGAGGACGGGCTGCTCTTAGCAACGGTAATGCCCAGTGCCTTGCCTACTGCCGACCTGAGCTTCAAAGCAAAGGGGTTCTGATTTGAACCTGGAGAAATCAGAACAGGAACAAACAGAAGTAGCAAAAAAAGTGTGGGGTGGGGAGAAAGAGCTAGGAACACACGACCACACTGGAAAGGCAGGAAACTTTTTCCTCATCATTCTTGCCTAGACTGGAAAAATTTTATGAACTTCCAAAAGGCCACTGCCACTTTTTCCTCTTAAAAGTTGGGTTGCATTATTACAGAGGAGGTTGGATTCTCACCAGTTCAATTCCTAGCAATATTTCTTAATTTTGTCCTTTTAACTGCTGGGCATCTGTATGTGCTGGGCATGTGCAGTTACAACTATTAGTGCCAGAGGATTGTCTTGAGTCATCACTAAGATAAAGGTGTCAGACAAACAGTGATGGGACAAGAAAGGATGTACCCGCCAAAGCATAATAGGAGTTGTCTATAAAGTTACTGCTTTTAATTCGTACCCATGATTCTGGATAAAAGGCAAAGAAGATCCTACATTTCATGACAGAGGGCAGTGATGAGGCTGCAGTTACCCAGTTACTTCACGTATTAGAGCTTCAGGGTGCAAAGGCTGATCTTTATACTCTCACCGGCTCTGAAGTACCATGCTGCTGCAGGTTCTGAGACCCACAGGACACAGGACAATTTGTGGGCAAATTATGCATGCAAAAGCATGATGTGTAGTCCCCTACAGAAAATAATAACTCACAGAGAAGATAGAAATAATTTGTAGAGCAACCTATATCATCTCCACATCAGAAAGAATGGCAACTCATGCAGTCAGATGTGTGCACATGTATATATACATATGTTATAGGCACATGTATGGTAGTAATGTCATGCTTAAGCAAGATTTCTTATGCACCCATATGAGAGAGAGTTTTGAAATTGCTTCGTAGCTCGTTCCTAACTTGGTCACCATGTGGAAATATGCAGAGGCCCTTGAAGAACAATTTATTTGGGTAATACCAACAATCTCTTCCTAAGACAAAACACAGCAAGGAACTCTCTTACCTTGATCTGGATCCACAACAGTATTGCTGAAATCAATGTCTTTAATCCTATAAATGACAACAAAGCTGAGTTCCTTATTTCTAAAAACAGTATATTCCCTGTTCATACTTATGGTCAGCTAACACTTGGTCCAACTTGTTTGTACAAAACACAATTATGGCAGTTCAAAACTGCAAAATTAATTATTTATTATGAAGAGTGCCAAATTCTGCTCAGCTCTAAAGAGCTTTGATGGTATCGTGGTCAGTTGTTACAGCTGAACTTGAACCAGTATGTCTAAACAGCAAAGTTTACAGAATTAGAGATTTGTCAGGTTGAAGCTACTACAAGCATCAGTATAATGACAATGTGATGCAGACATTGACCTTGCTAGGGCACTACATACTACTACATACATACATTCTAACTAAAATTTATAGTAAATCAAAGGAACGTGTAGTTACTGCTCTGAAATCAGTCAACGATGTAAGCCCTGCTATTAATGGTTCCCAGTGTCGGAAGATCAAAGGTGACATAGGCACGGAGAATGCACAAGAATGAGATCCTCAGACAGAAAGCAAGATCAATGATTACTGAGCAGGCTGCAAGGAAGGCCTTACAGAGCTACTGTCAGTTCTGATTTTTAAGCTGAACGTCCCACATTAAAAGTGTCATTCAGAATGATCCTAAAAGTCGCTGCTGTGTTAGCACTAGTTAAAGTGCTGTGTTAGCATATACTTCGTCAGTGCCTCCCTACTACAAAGTTTTTGTGTTTTCTTTGGAAATGCTGAATTTCTATGCACAGTTTCTGTCCAGAAGAAGTAAATTTACTGCTTTTACAGATGTCATTGTCACTATATTCACTAACCTTGCTGAGCAAGACCTATTTTTGTGTAAAGTTCCCAAAATAGCTCTTGGGCTGCAGCAGCATTGCAAGTCTGGAACAAAATCCAAGGCTAGTGGAAGTTGTACCTGACCCCCATCCCTCATTGTCGCCCTGTTACTGGAACATCATCCTTACTGATGATTCACACAAGTGCTTCTAGCTGATTTTTCTGAAGCAGACCAGAGGGTTGTCAAGTACAAACTGCCCTGCTGGCAAATAAGTGGGAACTACGGAAAAGAGAGGGATGGGAGAAAGCGACAGTGAGCAGCCAAGGTGGCCAGTTCTTCACCAGGGCTGCTGGTGCGGGGCAGGATGTCTGTCAATGCCCCAACAAAGGAGTGAAATCCAGCTGTCATACTGATGTAATGAATTCAACTCAAACACTGTGCAATAAAGGATGCAAATGTCTTTTAACCCATTAGTTCTTTTTTGGCTCTAGCATTACCTTACCATCCAACTCTTTCATGTTCTACCTCTAAACCTCCTTCAGTTTCTTTCAAGCCTGGATTAAATACAGACATTTCAGGTTAGTACTGAAAAAAGCTTTCTAAATGCAGAACTAAATGCCTTTCAGATGACTGTAAAACTAAGAATGATGTACACTGGTTGCATTGCAGAAATGAATAACTGGAAATCCAGAAACCTGAATGGTAGTAAGTGGATGTAAAAGTCGTACTGGGTAAATGTGAAAGAAAAAATCCAGACTGTTTGATTTTGCTAGTAATTCCCGTAACTTGGAATGAGGTTTGGGACAGGTAACTTGACCACCCATGTGTCAGTCTGTCTGTTCACTAAACAGCGAGACTATTTATGGGAGAGAAAGCTTTAAAACAGAATTAACTGCTTAAACATTGGTTAGAAACACTTGGACAAAATCCATTCAGAGATTTTATTTGAAGATGTTTTTCTCACCCAAGCAACATGTTTTATAAATTGATTAATCACTTGACTGTATTTTTTAGGAAAAATGAAGATATTCTTTTAAAAATATTTTTCCTTGCATTTACATTTTTGCTTAAGAACTTTCTTCATGGAAGCTTTTGAGCTAAGTCTAACTTATCTACTACCAATGTAGATGCCAGTCACCAACCGAATAGCAGGTTAAACACACTAATAGCCACGTTATTTTCCTTTTTCTTACCTCTCCAGACGTAACATTTCATTAGATGAAACTGAAAAGTTAGCATGCAGAACTGTTTTCTGTGAGGAGAGCTAGAAGGTATTTGTCATTCAGCTGATTACATTTTAATTTAAATAAAAATTGTGGAACTGAGAACATTTTTCAAGGAACAGAAAAGGAGTCAGATGCAAATTGTTTTAGTAAATCCATCCCTAAGATTTCACACACTTGCATCCCGATATTTTGTTTTTCTAACTTGGATTACAGCTTCTTAGCAAATGTACTATAAAAGAAGATACTTGAGATTAAGAGGCACATATTTAAAGAACTGTTTTGCCCACTTACAGTTGTTTTCTCTACACACTGCGAATCTTTATTTTTAAAAACAGTGGTATTAATTTAAGTTTACTGCAAATGAAGCAGTTTCCTGGCTGATGATGTTCTCTGCAGAGTGGAACAGGGCAGGAAGGACAGGAAGAAAACCAGAGGGAGCTTTACACTGACGAGGTCAATGCATCGCACAGCCACAGTCCATCAGAAACCTCTGGCCCTGCTGCTGCGTTGGGAAGGTGCTGCACTGACGATGCCAAATACCTCTGGCATTATAAAAGCACAGAGTGCTCCAATGTTCTTTGGGAGGTACTATGTGGATTTTAAATGGACGTTTTACATTTATAGGCTAAACAGACGGCGTGTCCTTCTGGGACAGCCCTATTATGCAGTTCCTAAGCAGCCAAAATCTCACGTGCACATGGGCCACGTGCCGTGCGATAGCCGCGCAGAGCGCCTGCATCAGACCTGGGTGTAAACACACCTGCGCAGGCTCCTGGCACGCAGCAGTGCCCCCAAAAGCTGGCTCTGCCAGCACGGGACATGCCTGCACCTCCCACAGTGCCTTCTGGCAGTGCCCATTAACCATTCCAGCCCCTAACTGTACTCAGGGTAGCTCTTCATGCGCAAAACTGCCTGCCCTATAGTGTCGCACCGGCGGCAGTACGCTGGGGATGCCAAAACTATTAGATGTCCCCATCTGCTGTGAACACGGAGGATGCCAGAAATAGATTCACTCGTGATGCTACGTAACAGCGCTGCACCTGGCAAGTCACTGCTTCTGACCTGCACTTGGAGAGCAAAAGGAGTCCTGCCACGGGATGGCTCCAGCTCTGACCTAGTCCAGGCTGTTGGCATTTAGCACCGTTGTTGGGGATGTACCAACACAGCAGGGTTCTGCAGGAGCTAGTGCAACCTGAAACAAGCCACCTCTCTTCTTCCCTACAGGAATCTTACTAATTGGTAAGAGGGGATCATACCCACGTTCTCAGACTGTAAAATAGCATGGTACCTTTGTGGACACATCCTTCTGTGAACTTCCCTGAATTAACTGCCATTTGAACTGTTGCCTACCTTTTAGGGAAAAAATCTAATCTTAGTTTTAAAAATTGAATACATGGTAATCCTGGGTATCTCATTAATTGCCTCCATTGCTAAAAACATGTGCTTTATATCTAATCTGAACAGGTTTAAGTTACAGCCAGGGGGTCATGTTATACTTTGGCTGTGAGACTGAAGAGCTATCTATTATGATATTTCTTTCTACAAACACCAGAGAAGTACTTGCAAAGTGTGACAAAGTCACCCCTTCAGATTTATTTTGCTAAGCCAGACAGATTCATGTCTGAGTATCCCACATATATCATGTTTTCCAGTCCTTTAATAGTTCTCATGAACTCTTCTCCAACTTGTCATCTTCTTGCCTGAACTGCATGCACCACAACTGGACAGAGACAGCCAGGAGAGCTTCAAGCAGCTTCATACACAAAGGCAATGTCACCTCTGAGGACCTACTGGCCTAATCCTCCCCTCTATGATCATATTATCTCTTTGTCCTAACACCAGAGCAGTAGCTCACATTCAGTTAATGTGGTTTGCTATGCTCTTATAACTTTTAACTGCCACCAATTATGAGAAAAAAAATCATGTTCTGTATAAATGTGCCCCAGACTAATTGTTCCTTCATAAAAAAAAAATCTTTATGTTTACAACCTATTATCATTTACTTAAATCATCCAATGCAAGTGTCTCTGAAACAATCATCTGTCATTTGGCACCCACTTCTCCACTCAATAAAACATCTGTTTACAGATGTCTGGATTTTGGTTTCTCAGACTGTGTAGTGTATGATACAGTTAAACACATGCTAAAATCACACTGAAAGTTATGGCCTTTGCCTATCAGTTTCTACAGAAAACCACAATTTCTATATACTATTTTATACCTACTGATGCATAAGAAAGATGTCAGTGGGGCTGCGTTGCACAGAAGGAACTGTGAGAATAAAACGAAGCAAGCTTAACAGCGACAAGCTAACACAGACAAACAAATACTTTTTTGAAATATTTTGCTTCCGAATAAGTCATTACTACTGAGAAACTTTCAGAGGGTTGGATGTACAAAAGTTTACATAACAGGAAGACCTATGTCAAAACCTTAGAAAACAATGATGTGTGTGTGTGTGTGTATATATATATATATGTATATATAAAAGCATGGACTCCATCCTGTTATTGACAACAACTGCATGACAAACTACTGGAGCAAAAATGACACATGAGATGATATTAGCTACCTCTTGAGCTGGTTTTGGCTGGGATAGAGTGAATTTTCTTCACAGTAGCTAGTATGGGGCTGTGGTTTGGATTTGTGCTGGAAACAGTGCTGGTAACACAGGGCTGTTTTAGCTATTGCTGAGCAGTGCTGACACAGAGCCAAGGCCTTTGCTGCCTCTCACACCACCCCACCAGCGACGAGGCTGGGGGTGCACAAGGAGTTGGGAGGGGACACAGCCGGGACAGCTGACCCCAACGGACCCAAGGGATATTCCATACCATATGACGTCATGCTCAGTTTATAAGAGGCTTGGGGAAGAGGAGGGACTGGGGGGGCAGTGGCGTTCAGAGTGATGGCGTTTGTCTTCCCAAGTCACCGTTACACGTGATGGAGCCCTGCTTTCCTGGAGATGGCTGAACACCTGCCTGCCCATGGGAAGTGGGGAATGAATTCCTTGTTTTACTTTGCTTGTGTGCGTGGCTTTTGCTCTACCTGTTAACCTGTCTTTATCTCAGCCTATGAGTTTTCCGACTCTCTCCCCCATTCCCCCAGGGGGGAGTGAGCGAGTGGCTGTGTGGTGCTTAGTTGCTGGCTGGGGTTAAACCACGACAATCTACAGTTTTGTAATTGAAGAATAAATGATACACAACATATCAAATGCATCATGGACCTCTGAAACACTCTCACCTTGACCAAGCAAACACAAAGTCAAATTCCAATGAATCTGACTTTTAACTGATGTAAATATAATTCTTTACACTCACTTTAATAATCTCTTTTCAAGTACTTAAGCAAAAAGTATATTCTTATCAAGGCTTTCATTAACATTCCACATTACCAAAACTCCCTAAGTATTTTAGCTCCTAGTTAGGCTACCAAAATAGTTAGCTGTTTATCATCTATGATTCCTTTAAATAAATATTTTAATAAAATATAACAATAGTTATATAAATGTTTATATATTTCTAAATTATATAATAAATTATATCCAACCAATTTTCACTCATCTAGTTTTATACCCATACAGGCCATAAAATACTCGCACATTTGATTATAGCTATAGTATGTGGTGTAGTGGAAGAAAAATTGGAATCAGACTTTCAATTCTCTTGACCTGCTGCAAGCTATGCTGATGTACAGTTTGTATCTGTTTGATGTGACTTGTTAATGAAGACACCTTCATAGATTATGCTGAGAACATGCTGTGTCAGTGACACATTAATAAATGTAGCTGAAAAAATATTTTTTTACAAAATGACTGAAAAAGACTTAGCATGAAAATTTGTCTCAGACTGCAACCTGATTCTGATACTTGTTCACGAAAAACTAGCTTCCACTTCTCATGTTTATTTTGAGTGGGCAACGGAAAGACGAAATGTAAGAAGGAGATAAAACCCATGTGAAGACAGCAAGCTTTGATGTTAGGAAGCTATTCGGTTTTCTTTAGGAATAATTGAAGTCCTCACTCATTCTAAAAAGTTTTATGCTTTTTAGTGTTCCAAAGGATTGCTCAAAACTTATTATTTATTTAGTACCATTCATCTTCCAGGTGCTTTAATGACTAGAGCATCACAAATGAAAGACAGAAAAAACCCATAGTATTATCTAGTTCAGCCCCTACCAGTACAGAGTTAGGTTGGGTTTTTTTGGAACTGCAATTCTGGTGCTTTCCTGAGTCTACATTAAGTATAATTAAGGTATAAAATCAATCTCGAGTCATCCTTTTCTAGTCAAATCCCCCAAAAGAAAGAAAAGTATATATTTAAGATAAATTCTGTTGAGAAAGAAGAAATCATAATCTAACAAGTATTGTAATTTGAAAAGAGCGCTTTACACATTCTTTATCCAGCCACTGACTGAATATTCTGATTCCTCATCGTGAGAGGTGGAGGGATGTTGTAACTTGGAAGTATTGCTCCGAAAGTTATAACACCATTCAGGCTGCTTTCCTGCGGTGGTTCTTTGCTGTCAATGTTTCCTCCCCTTAAAGAATGAAGAAAAATCTTAACTTTTAGAATGACTTGACTGATGTTGTTTCAGCTTCTTTTTATGTACGGTTTAATTCTCAATCCAGTGGTGAAATCTCTCATGTGTTATATAGACTTCATAGCTTTAGACTGGATTTGCGTTTGTTCTGGTTTTCATTTCTAAATTAATTATTATTGCTCTTCACAAAATACATACAAAGGTTTTCTTAAAAGAAATGTGGTTTATAAAGGGTTTTAAAAGACAGAATGGTTGAACACTGATTAGATTAAGTCAGAAAACCCTTCCAGGCATGCAAGGGTACAAGTAAGGTTGTACAGGTAGCTGTGAGCAGAGGAGGACCCTGGAGGACAGTTCTGGAGAGAGCGAAATATTCCTTGTCATTCCTTCCAGATCTTCTCCATTCTGCTTAAATGATGATGCACCACAATGATGCATGTACAGAAAAAGGCATGGGAGATTATGTAAGACGTGTTTGGAGACACCCACAAGTCTCTCATATCTGTTGTCTTCAACATTCCCTTCAAAATTCTAGTCAGATTTAAAAAAAATAAAAAAATAATTATTAAAATCACAGGTCATTCAGGCTGCTTTTAAGGCATTGTGTATATAACTCTTTTTCTATTTATAGTAGAAGTTTAGGATTTCATTAATTCTGTTTTTCAGCCCTGATACCTTCCTCTGAGGTTGTCTTTCTGCAAGTCAGACTCAAAGGGACACTTGCATCCCGTGCACTGAAATAAAAAGAAAGTGGTTTCCCTAGCAACAATATTGACACAAAAACTCTCATGATTTTCTCTCTCACTCCTGTGTCTTCTTAATGGCTTGAATAATCCAAATAGCAGAGAAAAGCAACATGCATCTGATCTTAATGAACTGTAATGGCTAGAGACAGCATGAAAGCAAGCAAAGGTATCTGTACTATTTATAAACTAGTGGATCAGATGACTCAGATTCACCAGCATTTGGAATTATTCATATTATTTTCAGTGAGTCATTTAAGGAGATACTTTATTGTGTCAGGCTGTGTGCAAAATATTCTTAAACTTCATTTTTACCAGCAGTTTGATCTGATAACTATAATATAAACAAGATTACGAGAAGCACAGGTTATACCTTCAATACCACCAAGAGTTGGGGGGAAGAGCAGCAGTGAGTTAATGGACTGTAGAATGGAGTGACCATTTGGATCCAATGCTCTGAAGAAGGCTGGGACAATTGTAATTGTTTGGATGGAGTGTTATCAGTCTGCTTTTGTCATTTAGCATTCACACTATCTTTTCAGCATTTATAGTTACAGATTAGTGTCACCTTTTATAAGATGCTTCATCTTGTACAGCTATATGCATCATTGGTGTAAGTATAGGTGATGAAGACCATTTCTTCCTCATATTGCTGTGGGAACAACATACCATACTGGGGATGCTAACAGTAGATGTGGTCTTCACTGCAACTTTTACATCAACCTGTGTTTCACTGTTGTTTGTGAGAACACCTGTCTAAAGAACAAAATAATACTATAATTTGAGTACAGGAAACCCTCTCAAACTCCAGCCATGACTACCTAGCAAAGTTCACTCCAGAGTCCGGCTACTACATGCTGGGTAAAACAAAGACCACAAGGTTACCAATTATAGAAACTGGAAACATTGGTCTACAATAAAGCAGAAAATACAGCACTCCCAAACTTCCATAGTTTAATTCTACAATTGTGAGCTAGAGACATTTGACACACAGCCAAATACTTGTCTGAGATTTTATGTGATAAGCAATGTGTAATTAACAAAAGTCTTTGCTGGTTCTTCTGGGACTGAGAGAACATCTAACTATCATTAGCATTCACTGGATGCCAAGACCAAATGTATAAATATTGCATTACTCAAACATGAATATAAATGAAAAATGAAGTATGTGAAACTAGAGCAGTCAGAAATGGAGAAAAAAAAAAAGATTACATTTCTGCAATAGAAAGTTCATTGTTAACAATAACAGAGGCTGATACTGAATATTATAACTTCAATCCATTTCACTGGGTGGGATTGGGGAATTGATAACAACATCTGAACTTAGGTGTCTACCTTTAATGTATAAACTCCCAGAATATACAGTGGAGATCAGGACTACAATCCAGTTGACCAAGCGCAAGTTCCCTCTGCAGCTTTGGGCTCAGTAAGATACTTTGGACATTCACACAGGGCTGGAAGATTTGAAACATGACCTACAGGAGACGTGCCCTTCTGGAACAGCAGCTGAAAGTCCAGTGAGATAGACAGGGTCTGTATATACATTAGCATTTCAGTTTGGATCAGAAGTGCACATTTGGTGCAGCCCCTCATTGTTCCTCTTTACCGTGCATCGTTGTGCATGTGAAGCTGTCTCGGAGCACAAACTGTACGCCTTTCTGATGAAACTAGCACAGGAGATGTCCTTTTCCCACCAAAGTGGGTTGAATTTTCAGGACTAGAGTATCACCTGCAGGATGTATGCAGTGTAGGCACTGGGACCAGAGCATACATGCATTTCTCTTTAAGATCTGCTCCTATATTACCATACTACCTGCTTGTGCAAAGACAGTCTATGTTTTTCCAAATGATACTAAACTCCTTTGTTTAAGCAACTGAATTTCTCTGGCCTGACGCTGTCTGCGGTGATGAGGGAATGATTCGCTTCAGCCTGAAGTTGACATCTAGTGGCTGATCTGCTGAATCCCTCCCCAGGCTCCCCTTGGCTAATTAACTGGGTCTCATTAACTGACAGCAGTGGGACATCAGACTCTAGTCTAGACAAGTGCCTTAGCACTGAACTGACTCCCACCCTTTGTGTCAGCATCACAAAATCTTTTTGGGACAATAGTTTTATTACCATCCCCAGCAAAGACAACTAGAAACGATAGTCTTCCTAGCCACATGCTCTGTTGGCAGTGGTTGAAATAGTGAGGGTGGTCTTGGATATCTGGTAGGTAAACAGAGCCCTTTGATGTTCTTGTCTATACATCCAATATCCTTCAGAAGCTCTACACTAAATATTGAAAGAAAACTTAAAACATCAAGTACAACTGAAATGTTTAAGTAAAGGAGAACAAATTGCAGCTAATGTACAAGCAAGAGACACAGGGGCAGGTCAGTGCCTATGAAAAGCACATTTCTGTTATTTGTAGCCAGATGTTAGTTTCTGCTGGGATTTTACATTTTAGTTTAAAATAAGGATTTTAATTCATAACACTAATTGAAAGCTATTCAAAACTTGTATAAAATGTAAGTGAACAATACTTAGTCACCATGTGATACTAAGATGAGTCTTGTAAAATAAACAAATACAAATTAACATTTTTTATCAAAATTACAGAAGGAGAAGATTAATTTTGTTCTTAAAGCTAGATCCAGAGACACTTGGAATAATAATTCCCCAAAATTATTTTCTCAGTCTGTGCTTTAGTTTACTTTCAATTTCCTAACTGAGAAATTATCTGCTGCTTCTTTTCAAAAACATTCTACAGTCTGAAGAGTTTTGCTGTCAGAAATTAACCTGGAGAGCTAGATTAAATCCTTCCTTTTTAAATTTAATCTGGCTATTCTACTAATACTGCTCACAACATCCTAAATAACCTCTCTTCCTTGCTGACATTTACACATTTCAAATATTTGGGAGCGTGTTTTGCAATCACTTTTTCATCATAGGTATATAGAGCATTTAAACTTTTCATTATGTTCGTCTCTCTGGACTCGATTAAAAATTAAATTGAATAAATACATAAATACTCTGAGTAATCCACACTGCTTACAGTTTACTCATTTCTCTGGATTTGTTTCCCAAATAATATTGTAAGCCTTAATTTCAATGAAAACTCAAAACAGCATTCAACAGAAAATCTAATTCACCTTGGCACTACTAAGATTTTTGCCACAAGTATTTTCAATCATTGTAAGTGCTGGTCATTTTTAACCTAAAGTAACTGGATTCAAAAGTTAGGATAAATCTTCAGAAATTATATCATTACTTTAGTTAATGCTGAGATAATTGGTGACAAAACTGATTAACACCAGAGATGTGACTCCTAATACAGGATCCTGAGTTTTGACAGGCTCCTGTAATAATAAGAAACTCTGAGGATATGAAAGTATATGAGAAAATTTCCAGTGGAATTTATGAGACCCATTAAGTGTTTGCCGTAGACAGTAAAGATGTTGTTCTAAGCACTTGTGGAAAGATCTTTTCCCCCACTATACTAATAGTCCATACTCATGTGAAGTAAAAAAAAACCAAACAAACAAAACCCCAAACCAAACAACAATACGATTATAAATGTCTTTCTTTTCATTTTACAGTTTCTCAAATTTACCCATTCTTACCACTTGAGCACTTTGTGTAACTAGTTTGTGGATGAGTTCATTTCAAGGATTATTAAAATTCTGAGCTATGATTAGTGATTTGATTTGACCAGAGAGGTCATGTGTTCTGCGTTATAACAGGAATAATAATATACAAAATCCTAAATGGAAGACAACCATGAAACAGCATGTTTATGGAAATACTGCAACAAATATTCACAATGATTGTTGATGTATCTGCTGAGGTCCAAATACCCAGAACACGGAATAAACCGTAAGAAAATCAGTAAAATGAGAGTACAAACAAGTAGTGTACTAGAGTGAAGGGATATTTCAGTTCCCAAAGTAACAACCACTGAAATAGATGTCATATTATTTACTGTACTTCCCTTTATTAACATCATTTATTTCAAACCCACAGACTAAATAGCATGCATTAAGATAATTTTTGATAACTATTGGTGAAAGTATAATTTTAACTGATAACGGAACACAAATCAGCACCTTCTGATTTAGGCTTTTCCAGGTTCATTAACTGACCTGGATGAGTACATCAGAACTTCAAATTTGGATAGCATGGTGGATTTGTAAGTGACTTTATGATTGAAAAATAAAAGCTATAATATGCAAACCCCAAACATCTAAATCCATCTCATTGGCAATTTTCACATTTAACTACTTTCTTAGCCTTATGATAGCCATTTTCTACTGGCAATAAGATGCTTCTAGTCATGTATGTGTCACATTATTTCACGCAGGCTGCATTCAGGTTTATTTCTCAAAACTATAAGTTATCTAATATTTTACATTTTTACATTTATCGTGTCATTATATGTTCACCAATTACATACTCCATGATAAGATTTCTAAACACTCAATCCATTCCTTGTTGTAATGTGCACCTTAAGCGTAGGGCACTGTGAAAAAGTAATTATTGATTTTGGAATGAATATTTTAAACATATATAGAATAAATTTGAATTATCTTATTATTCTTTTAAAGTTTTTTATAGAATGTATTGGCAAAATGATGTGTGACAACTTTGCCCCACTAATCAGATGACTAGAAAAAGACACTTTCCATTAATGACTGTAGCTGGCCCAGTATGAAACACACTCGGGAAGCCTTATTATGATTCAAATGTTAAACTGTGGATATGAATCTCTTGAATGAGACTCCTGTGAATCTCCTGAGAACCAAATCCCAGTTGCCCACTCAGCTGACCAGTTGTGTTCGCTAACACAAATTAATTTTCTTTGCAGACTCATAAAATGTATTGTTTTAAAAATAGGCCTTTGGTTCTTTAACTGTGGTGTATATATAATTAGTTAATTAGCCAGAATTTGAACCAGTTTATAGGATTAAGAAAAGGTGACTATGAAATTATGAAAGGGAATACACAATTTTTTCTAGCTTTAGATGTTGTACTCTAGATGATAAAATATTCAAGAACTATTCCTCTTAATTATCCAAAACACAGCAGATGCTCCTCTATTCTCCTCTGAAGAGGCAGAGGAACATCACCCACATTTTTAGTTTTTTCCTTAATTGTGAAATGACTGAGGACTAATCAGGATTTTTGTCACAGTAACTTCATTGCGAGTGTGAAAAAATATCCCTCAAAGCCCCCTCAATTAACACAACTGCATTAGCAAAAGCCCCAGACTGGACATATTTATACTAGCAAAGAATGCCTTTTGTTGGGATAGTTTACCTTAGTCAAGGATCCAGTGGGAGTTCTGTCCTTATAAAACCTCTCTTGCTAACATAAGCTACATCTTCTCAAGAATATTTTGCTGATTTGAATATATCAGCAAATATATTTTAGTGTAAGAAGTCTTTAATTCAATAAACAATTAATACAATTCAAACCTTAATGCTTTTACTGCATAAATTAATTACAATTAACTTATATAGGAATTATGATTAATGATAGTAAAATATTACCTCATATTTAACCAAAGTTGTGTTTGTTCAGATATGCTATTTTTTTAATCTTGTCTCCTTTATAAGAAGGCTTTTCCAATTCCGAAAGTCCTCTCTAGACCTTTTTGGAACCTTCCAGGTTATATCTATACTACCTCCCTGCTGTATCTTTCCTTTCTTGACTCCCTTGTTTGCCTTTCATTCTCCTGTTGCCATTTTAGCTATTTAAAAAATTATGCTGCTTGGGGGAAAAAAAGAAGCATGTTTTCCTACTAGGGCCTGGAAGCTAAATGAATTGCTTTGGATAGCAGGAGACAAAGTGCTCAGATATAGTTCCCTTTTCACACATATGTTTGAAATCTCTTTTTATTGCTGTGCTTCAGAAGCAATATTACCTCAGCCTCATTGATGTCTATTTTACTGAACTTCTTGCTATCTTAGTTCATTGCAATTGCAATCCTTGCTCTCCAATTATATGTGAAAGATACCCATTTTCAGTTAGTTACTCATGGTTCATGTGGGACCGTTCAGGAATGTATCTGTTGTGTAGAAATATAGCTTAAACACAGATCTTCAAAAAAGCTCATAAGTTACATAGAGGAAAAGATATCATTGCACAAGTACCAGAACAGATTGAAAACTGCAGAGTCTAGAAAGTACACATAATAACAAAAGCAAGAGAAAATCAATGTCTTATTAAAAATTATGAAATAATCAATGAATTGGTGAAAACTGGAATATTTGGGGAAGATGACAATGAGCTATTGATTGCATTTCATGGTTTCCATGAAAGCAAAACATTAACTTTTGAGAAATAAGTTCTTTGGGGATTTAAGATATTTAGTCCTTATGGTTCTTCATAAAGCACCATTGAAAGTCTGTAGTTGGAAGAAGGCTAGGGAAGCTTAAAAGTTGCAAAGGAGAAACTAATAAAATAAACAGGTAAGAAAGCTCCTCCAGGAATGACTTCTATTCACTGCAATGAAAACAAGAAGAATGTGTCAAAGAAGGAGCCACAAGTCAGTGAAGTTGTGCAGGAAAAAGATAGAGTCGGCAAAGGACAAAATGAAGTAATTCTAGCTAAGAGAGAGAAAGGACATATGCTGTACTTGATTTGACTTGCAAATACAATATATCAGGGGAAAAATACTGGCAAAGTTATTAATAAGTAATGATAGCCGGTATCCAAGCCCCGCTGGAGGTGCAAGGAGGGCCTGGTGCAGAGTGTGAAGCTCCCAGCCTGCCTCTGTGGGCAGGGAGTCCCTTCTCCAGCCTTTTTGGAGGGGAAGATGGGTGGTCTTGCTGCCAGACCCCATTCTGCTGAGCAGGAGCCCTCGGCGAAGAGGCCGGCGGAACCCGGGCACCATTTACTTGATCTTCCTCTGTGCCACAGAACACGAGGCTTTTCTAAATGAATTCTAATGTGGAATAAAGCACAGATGGGATAGCTTTCTTTGCATTTGTTTTCTGAAATTAAAAAATAATTACTTGCTGCTGTAATAAGAATAGTCCAGATTCACTTTTTTCCCACCTTATATTATCTACTTAATTTCCAGTCGACCTGCATAAATTTATGGCACCTCAAAAATTTCATAGAATCATAGAATGATAGTTTTGGTTTCTTCCAGATTCAACATCCTGCAATTTCCCATCACTCCCAAAGGATATTTAATTTTAATACCACCTTACTCCCTCTAATTTAATCTGCAAATACTCATTTTTTTTCAGTCCTTCCATTTACTTTTTCAGCTTGGTTCTTCTTCTCCCTTCCTGTGATGCTTTGTGATGAGGTCCCAGGTTACATACGGCAAACTTGTTTGCATGCTAGCGAGGTGAGTTCAAAGCAGTGAAGCTGGTGGAGAGAAGACAGCGAGCGCTGATTGGAAGAGCTGCAGTGAAGTGACATGTTGATAATTTATACCTCAGCTCCAGAATTCAGAGCATCTCAGTGCCAAAAACAAGTTAAAAAAAAGCATATCAGGAAAGAATAACATCAGAATATATGCACTGATTCTAGGAATACTTAGAAAGTATTTAGGAATAGTTTAGTAATAGTTAGACTGAACAAATTACAAGTCAGAATGCAAGGTGGGAGGAATCAGGAAAGAATATGATCATTACCTCCTTTAGGAGGGTCAAACCCAGATTATGGAGAAAAATTATTTAAGATGCCCTCAGTGGTTGATGCTGTGGAAAACAAAATCTCCAGCCAAATATCAGAAAGCATTTTCTCATTTTTAGGATGTTACATTACAGAGCTGTGTCCCAAGGGAGGCGGTGCAAGGAGCTTCACTATATGAGTCACTTAAAATTAGACCGAAACAAAGCACCTGCATATACCGCAGGCAACATAGCTTTGTTGGCAGGCAGACAGCCTCAATGACCTGACAAGTCTTAACCAGATCTCCTTTCTATCATTCCATTTAATTTTAGTCTGTTCATATTAAAGAAAATGAGAAAAAAAATAGCATTCTGTGAAGCACTCATGCATTCATTTCCTCAAGTGACTGATTACAAATGAAAACTATGTAAATTAACACAAATATTCAGACATCTGATAGGTAAAAATAATGATTAACTGAACTATTCTCTGGTTTGCGTTATTATTTTGGAAACTGTTTTAAAGCATTCCCCCTCTCCCCTTACTGAAATGATGAATTTTCCTTGCCAGAAGGTGAGCCAGCCAGGGGTAATCAAATAAATAAACAAGATTTAGTTATACCTGGAATGATTATGGTTAAAGCATTTATTTTTGGACTCCTGCTGCTTGAAATATCTAACTTTGCAGACACTCCTTGAGCAATGCCAAAGCAAAAATGGTAGCAGCAGAAAGGTAGTGCCAGTAGAAACCATTCACGTCTGAGCAGCAAGACAACCTAAATTTGCTCTCCTGAATTTTTCAGCATGTATTTCAGAGGACTGAATACCTTATTTGCTTTTCCTTCAATTCCAGCTATCATGGGCTCAACAGAGAAAGGAGAAGATTTAGCATGAAATTTTGGGGAGTTTACAGGAAAAAGAACACAGGGAACAAGTTGATAATTGATTCTTAATCCACTTCTGCTATTGAAATTCACTCTCCTCTTTACTATGTTTTACAGTTATTTTCCATAACTGACAAAAGGAATTAACATGTCTGTAATTATATGTTGCAGAATGTGGGGCAAAAAAGTAGAATGGCAAAGAAGAGTTCAGTGATCTTGAAACAGGGATAACAGGTAACCTCCATTGCAGAAAACTGGTACATGACCTCTTGGACTAGCAGTGAGGATATTTAATGCATTTATAAAATTATATGTTTGAAAAATAGCCAATAAAATATCAATATTTAGGAAAGAGGGAAAAATATCCAAGAACACACTGACCTTTTATTCTGACCTCAAAACTATGCAAGGCTTTAAAACACGCTTTGAAGAAGTGACACAGTAACCTGATCTCTCTTCACTTTGAGAGTTTTACTTGGATCCTTGGATAGGAAAAGACTAAAATAACATGGTTTGTTCAGCTTAGCAGAACAAGGATGAGGCGGAAGACAAAGATTCTACATTTGTAAGGGGTGATGTAAGAGTGAAATGGAGAATGAATTGGTACTTAAAAATATTTTTAATGCTATTTCAGACATTGTAGGCTATCCTGTGTAGCCTCCAAACTGTTCCAGAGAAGTGCAAAAAAGTCATGTAATATCTTCCAGTTCCACATGGGAGCTATGTTGGATATCATTCATACCCAAGGGTATCTCAAAAATGCAAAGGACAGTTAAGTTTAGGCCCTCAATTTGCTACCAAAGCAAAGAGTCATGTAGAAAAAATGCAGTACCGTCATAAAAGTGAATGGTATGGGCTTGTAAGGAACAAAGGCCAGAAATCAGAGATCATTTTCTATGTAGAAGAGGAGTGATGATCTAGAGCAGTATTTCCATATGAAATGACAAGATATTCTATGATTGTGAGATAGATCTTGATAAGTTTACAACAGCAGAAAGCTGGAATCTATTTCTTAGCAAGAACTTAATGATGCAGAATGAGGGAGGAGACTCTTGTGGCCAAAGCATGCAACCAGAAGCATATAATGTGTGCCAACAGGATGGCCAAATGGAGAGCTTTAAATTAGGGATTACAGAAGAGGTAATATGGTAGGGAAGCTAAAAGCCACGGGAGATGGGAACAGAAGGGACATAGCAATCAACGAAATAATGCTGAAATGGAATCCCTTTGAGCATAGGTGTATAAAGAAGGAAGTACCTGTGGAACAGTCCTGTGGGGAAAGCTCTTGAGACTGCTCTGGTGAATGACCATGCTTGGGTGCCTCTCTGAAATATTTTGATGCTAATGGCTGCAGCATGGGAAACCAACAGGAAGAATTAGAAGTCTATGTGCAGTTACAGTCATTGAGCTAATGGAGACATGATGAGATAAGTCATACAACTAGATTTCTGCAATGGTTGGATATAGGCTCTTTTGGAAAGACAATCTGCGAAGGTGAGGGGAGCAGCTCAATGTGAGAGTAAGACTTTTTGTGATACTGCAGCTTCGATGCCTGGAGCTCTGCCTGGGGCAATGTAGTGGTGCACTGGGTTATTCTTTCCCAGGTGCGAGACTTTGCACTTCCTTTTGCTGAACTTCATGAGTTTCCTCTCAGCCTAAATCTCCAGCCTGTCTAGGTCTATCTGAATGGCAGCACAGCCATCAGCCACTTCCAGTTTTGTATCATCTGCAAACTTGCTGAGGGTGCACTGTCCCATTGTCTAGATCATTAATGAAAATGTTTGAGGAACAGCATTGGCCCCAGTATCAACCCCTGGGAAACACCACTAGTGGCACGCCTACCACTCGACTTTATACTACTGATCGCAACCCTCTGAATCTGCCATTCAGCCAGTTTTCAATCCACCTCACTGTTCACTTACCTAATCCATATTTTGTCAGCTCTTCTATGAAGGTGTTGTTGGAAGCAGTGTCAAAAGTCTTACTAAAGCCCGGGTAGAAAACATCGACTGCTTTCTCCCCATTCACAAAGCTACTCACTAGATGATTTGAAGTTGGTCCCTTCCAACCTAAATGATCCTGTGAGTCTGTGATCTTGAGGATGACCGTTTCCTAGTCTGTGCCAGACAAGAAGAGCAGACAGATTGCGGCAATCTGTCAGATAACAGATAGCCGCTGTAATGTCAAAGTGATTGGCACTGAGTAATATCAGGTTTACTGATATGAGTAACCCTGGAACCTGACCCCTACCTGTCAGACTTCTTTTGCAATCCTAGGCAATTTTAGAGCTGACTTCCTCTAAATTTATGCTCATCACAGCTACCAGTGAAAATGGTAGCTTGTCTCTGTATGTGTACCCAGTAGACTAAAACATTGATGCATTTCACTGTCCTCTGTTTGAAGAGGCACCAGCCCTGGAGTACAGTCTCTGTTCTGCTAAGGACCTCTTCTGGGATCTTAAACAGGTCTTTAGCTGTATAAGAGTGTTCACCTCATGTACTTCACTCCTTAAGCATGTGCCCTGTAATTTAGCACACCCAAAGTTAAGAGCCGAAGTTCTCAATATAGAGAATAGAGAGAACTGAATGCCTCCAGGGGGTGATTAAGAGCATTAAGTTAAATACTTAACATTACATAGTGTGAATAAGCTCTCAATCACATGCTGTTTTTCCTGGTGAATTCCTGACTCATTCACACAATGAAAATGTACGGAATGAAAAAGTTCATTGAGAAAGATGGGTATTTAATATTTATTTTTATCTGAATGCTGTGTGTCTTCATAACAGATATCATGTAAACTTTTGCAGCTGATGAAGTAGAGGTGCTGTGGAGAATTTTTTTATTCCCTAATCAAAAAACACAAATAAAGCATTGAAAGTAGCTGGTTTGTTTTATCTTCTTTTGCACTGATGACTTATGTGGAATAGCACTTCTGAAAGTAATCCTGTCTCACAAACCAATGTATTACTGAGCGCCCTCAGAATGAGGAGTGGAAAGAATGAGATAAAGCAGCAAAGGAAAGTAATTATTCTGTAAGTTGCAGTTCAGCTGCATGAAGACCACTATAAAAACATATCACTACAGTTCGCTCAACACTTTTTTACAAATAAAGATTTTACTGACAAGCTGAAAAGTTATGGCAGTGCTGAAAACAGTGGAAACTGCAACCTGTAATTAAAACAAAAAATTAACCCCCCTCACCTCCTCCCAGTTTTTATGTACATTAATAGCATTCTGTAAGAACAATGCATTTCTAAGGGCAAAAACCCGTCTTGAAAAATTTACTGTCTATATAATGCAGGTTTCTTCCTGAAAGCCGCTTATCTAATCAGATTGCCACATTTCAATAAAAGGGTCTCTTGAGTTCATACTAGCTGTCACCATTGGAAGACACTACATAAAAAATATGCTCTGTACAAGCCATGTGCCATTACGGTACACACTCCAAACACACACTCTATATACATAAAATGAGGAGCTGATGAAACATTCAAAACCCAGACTGATTTTCCTAAGATATCATCCTTTAATCATGCCTGGAGTGACTTTCTTTTTTCTCTCATGTGACTTTCACTGACAAAAGCACTAGTACCAAGAGTCAAAAACAGTTTAGGATGCAGTAAATTACTTGTAACTGATAAAAACAAAAAAGCATAAAGAATTTAGGTAGAGACTGCTAAAGCTCAGAAGGTCACAGATGCAGGCTCTGCTCCAGCTGATTCAACCTAAGCCTCAACGTAGAAGTTAACACCAACTTTTCACCTCACAGCCCTTAAAAAAGATTCTTTCTCTTTGCTTCTCTAAGCTTGCACTAAGGAGTGAGACAAGAGGGTTGTTAAGCCATGGTCAGCTTAGCCTCCTCAAGCACCTCCTGCTGACTGCGTTCCTGTTAGAGGTTTCTACCTTACCCTTAAGTATAATCCCAGCAAGGAAAAGGCAACAGTCCCATCCCCTCTGTGGATGGCAAAACAGTATCTTTGTTTTACTCCCTAATCAACTAAGTGTTCTCTCTTCATCTCTAGGCTCTTCCATTAGCTAAAAGAAGCCACTCTGACACTGCTGGCAACACCTCAACATGGGGGTTGCGATCAGGTAGCAAAGGCTGGGGACAGATACTGCCAGGTGAGGTTATGAAGGAATTTGTTAAATAGTGTTATAGGGGGGATTCATTTGATTTGCTTCCTTTCTCTTTCCAGCTAAATTTCACCACTGAGCATATAATCATGCACATCTTCATACCATCTGTGCCCTTTCATATTTTGTATAGCCAAATCAGTCAGAGTTTTAATTTGAATCTTCATCGATCAAGAGATTTTTATCCTGTTTCAGACAGAGAAGCAGAGGTTTTCCAAAGATAATAACAATTTCAGTAGCCTACAGGAGATTTTATTTCTATTTCTTTTAGCTGCAGAGTTTTTATGCTCAGCAGACTAGTATCCAAATACAGCTGGGAAAATATGACAATGAAACGTGTGCTAGGGATTACCAACACAACTACTTGCAAGCAAAATCTCCACTGGGAGGTTAGACAGAGTTTTTCTCAAAGGACTCTCAATTATGAAGTTACAACAGCCAGCGGCTTTTGGTTAGGTCTGACTCATAAATCAAACTTCTGTCTGACATATCCCAAGCGTCAGCTTGGTGAGAAGGATACAGCTTCCCTTGGCACGCTGTCCATCCGTGGCAAGTGAAGAACTCCTTGAAACAGTAGTGGTGCAGGATCTGCTCCACAGCCTGTGACCTCTGCTGTGGTGTCTCTGACAGGGCTTGCACGTACTGGGCAAGGGAGGAGGAAATACTTGCACCTTCTCCCTTGCCTCTCTATAAAAGTATTTCAAAACTTTATCATAGAAAACTGTTAATGGGATATTTTGTGATAGTAAGCAGCCTGTTCAGCCTGCTGTAATGTATAAAAGGTAAACTAGCTTGCTTTAGAATAACCCTTTTGGGGTTATTATGAATTAGACTGAATATAATTCTCTTTAACAGAATGTGTTAAAAATGCTGACAATAATATTGTTCCATACCAGAAGATGTGCTTTAAGGTTTTTCAGGTGGGAATTAACTCTCCCAGTGAAGCTTTAAGCTGTGAAATGATTCAGCTTCTCCATTTGTATATGGTTAAACTAATATAACATATTTCTTGTTAAACTGGGCAAGAAGGCAGCTGTGAGCTACACTGTTCCCAGATCTTCCCAGTGATGGGACCTTCCACCTCCTTAGAGTGAGAGGACACTGCACTTCCTATCATAAAAGCCGTTCGATCATCACTGTATTTGCCTATCTTTTAAATACTTTTCTCTGTTTGCCACTCTTGGCTAATTTACCAGCACCCTTTTACTCATCACAGCGCCCACCTCTTCTCCCTTCCTCACTTATTTTCTACATGGTCTCCAACTTCCCACCTGCATAACTCCTCACTCAACTCAGAATTTGATTTCACCTTTCTTCTTCTTGCTAGCACCAGCTCTTACAAAATCTCTTTGTATCTCCCCATTGCTCCTGATATGCCCTTGGGAAGAACTATTTATATCCACACTATGATGTGTGATTTTATCATTTCACAGAATCACAGAATGATTGAGGTTGTAAGGGACCTCCAGAGACCATCTCATCCACCCCCACTGCTCAAGCAGGGTCACCCAGAGCAGGTTGTCCAGGCCCGTGTCCAGACGGCTTTTGAATATCTCCAAGGATGGAGACTCCACTACCTCTCTGCGCAACCTGTGCCAGTGCTTGGTCACCCTCACAGTAAAAAAGAGTTTTCTGATATTCAGATGGAACCTGTGTTTCTCTTTGTGCCCATTGACTCTTCAATACCTCTTTCTACCTCTTTCACACCTCTCTGTAAGTGTTCCGATGTACAGTTGTGACAGCAATCAAATCGCTGGTCCATAGACACCCACAGCTTGACATTCTGGTACAGTTGTCTCTTTTCTTCTTGTGCTTCTCTTACTGACTGCTTTCATCTATTGTCCTTCATCTCATGCTGAAAGTGTAAATTCCTGAGGGAAAGGGCTCTTTCTTTTTTTTATTTTTTTTTTATTTTTTTTTTATTTTCTTCTTCTTCTGCAGCACCTAGCCAATATTTTAGTTCCTGGTCTATGCCTGGGGCTCCCTGACACCATGTAGACACAAATAGCAACAAGAAATAAGGTCAGCTTGGTTCTTTCCTTTAAGGCTCCTATAACCTCTGTGCTTATTAGGGGACAGCATTCATATGTACAGAACACAAAGGAAGAAGAACTGTGTCACTCCCCTAAAATCAGCCTCAATGTCTATGGAAGACCCTGCAAATGTGTCTATCCATTGATGGAAAGGGTATTTGATTCCCTGTTACCAATTTGAAAGTTCATGATTCTTATCGAGCACATCACTACACAACTCAGAAGGACTTAAACATTTTTTGGTTTTTATTGTAGATTTTTGTCCTGGAGTCCACAATTCAGTGATGGAGTGTGAAGTAAGATCAAAGCAAGATTTTTGCCTTTGCATTCCTCTGATCTTCAGCAGCCTTGAGGAAGCTCTAAACTAGGTCAGATATCAACATGCTGTGGTCATGGCTAAGTCTCATCCTATCTCTTCCTGGTGATGACTGAGGGAGCTTAGACTTCCAGTTAAATGAGTCTGGAAAGATAAATCTAAATCCTGAAAAGCCCCTCAGTTTTCAGATGCTATAACACATCTCCTGCACCAGTTTCAGTGCTGGTGCATTGAAAATATTGCATTTTCCTTATGCTGGCATAGGTTTCTTCTGCATCAGTAGGATCTTTTAAAGCTAATTCTATAGTCCTGGCTTTTTTTTTCCCCTGTACACATGACATAAAATAACTGTAGATGTAGGTCATCAACTAGGCTATTATATTTCGTTCCCTATCAATATATTTGACCTTGGTTTCTGATTGTATCTCCATTACTTTTACAAGAAATACAAGGGGAGCCTTCCATTGGCCAAAAAACCTTGTGGAACTATTTATTCTTTCATTTACATAAGGTAAAACATAGAGGAATTATGTTTGAAAACAGCATAAACCCGATATACAGATTTCCCTACATTCAAAAGATTTTGTTTGTTTGTTTTTAATATCTTTAGGATTTTTTGTTTTGTTTTGAATCAGAAACTTGGCTTTGAAACACAAACACTTCTTTTAGTGCTTGCGTTTTGTTGGTCTTTTATCTTATTTTAATTAGCTCACTTGGGAAGTAATGTAACACTATTGCAGAAAAAGCTGTATCAGTAGCTGAATCCTTCTTTTCAATTAACCATACAAATCCAGGCCCTCTTCCCACACTTGTACTGCATTATTCCACACTAGGCACAATCTACTTCTCTCAATGTCCTTCATTATTTTGTCATCTTGATAGGAAACAGCCCATTCCTTTGTTTTGTGCCAGCAGGCAGCAAGACGCATGCTTTGGTTCACCTGTCTGGGAGTCCACCATAGCAGCCATGACCAGGGTTGCATGCAGTACTGCAAAGTCCTAGAATATCTCATTATTGAAATAGAATAAGCAAAGTGAGATTTCAAAAATCCACAACTCCTCCCAAGGCCATAAAAAGGAATTTTTTATGTCCTGCTGCAAAGCAATTTCTGCTGAAAGAATAGAAATACAGAAACTGCAATCTTATCCTTGCTAGTACAGAGAAGCCTTATCCTGGTTTTATGGAACATTGTGCAAACAAGGGAAGACTCTAAGGGTCAGTTTTCCTCCCAGGGAACTCCTCACTACAGGTGTGTCAGGGAGGCAGCATGGACAGGCGACCAAGGAGAAATAGAGAAATGTGTCCGGGGTACACAGGGCAGAATTAGGAAGGCCAAAGAACAGCTAGAGCTGAAATTGCTGAAGGACATCAAGGGCAACAGGAGAGGTTTCTACAGCCACAGCAGCAACAAAAGGAAGACTGGGGAGAACATGGGCCTGCTGCCCAATGTGGTAGGTGACCAAGTGATGGAGAGCATGTCAAAGGCTACCTCAGCGAAGGATTCAATGTCTTCTCTCCCTCAGCCTTCACTGGCAAGGTCTGCTGCTCACTCTCAGGCCTTTCAGATCATTGCTTAGTAGCAAAGGCTGGCAGAGACAGGTACTACCCATGGTACAGAAGGGTCAAATCAGGTACTAAGTCAGCTGAACATATGCAAGTCCATAGGACTGGATAGGATGCATCTGAAGGTGCTGGGAAGCTGGCTTGATGTTATTTTGGACCATTCTCCATCATGTTTGAAAAGCTGTGGTGATTAAGGGAGCAAAGGGTAGAGAAGGCAATTGTTAAAATTATCTTCAAAAAAGGCAAGAAGGATTTAGGGAAAATACTCAGAAAAAAAAAATAATCCTTTGATTCACAGGAAGATGCTAATAGGAAAGTATTATGGAAGCTTCAGTATATCTTGTCTTTAGAAAATAAAACTGCTTCAATATTTTTCCAAAATTCTGAGGTTGATAAAATGGGAAGACTTGTAGCAATGGGGATTTTCTCCACGTGTTTTAGGAATAACCTCCCAAACAGTTTTTGGACTGCAGTCTATGGTATTTAGCAGAATACTACTTGCTACAGGAAGGTGATAATTTCTCGTCTGAAGCCAAACAATGAGAAAAATCACAAATAGAAATGCATAGTATCCAAGAGGACATAAAATCCAGAGGAACTTCATAAAGACATAACATGATAATTGCATGTAAACTGGATATGATTTAACAAACATTGTGTCTTTCCAGTAATGTATTAAAAAATGGAGATATCTGTAGCTGAGCAATGTAGCTAAACATTTCTCCAGAGCAATGCCATGTCGTTATGATTTGTAATTTGAGATGCAAAATTCTTTAACATCTTTTGCAATAACTACAGAAAAATGTGCCTTATCAGTGTGGTAGCCTGATAGCTCAGGCTATAGAGAGCTTGGCAGTGTTTTTCTAAAACAGTCTGCATTTAAACTATAACAGCACAATACATACTGCAGTCGAAGTTCAGTTAGAAACATATCTGAAATGTGCACATTAACTGGTTGTGATCTGTTTTATAAAAAAACCTCACACTCAAAACCTAATGTGTCACATAGACAGCATTAATAAATACTATACTGAAGTAGACAATACTATACTACAGCCTTTAATTAATCCTCTACTAGTGCAGGAATATTTCTACTAATTACTACTTTTAAACTTCCTAAGAGATGAAGCTTGGATCTTCACCTCTGGAGGTTATTCTAACATTTAAATCACATCAGTTTGAGAAAATTTGTTCCCAATATTAAATCCAAATGTTCATATTTTCCAGATACATAACATTAGCTGTCGTTACTTATTTGCCCAACTTTGAATTATCTTTATTCATCCACTGGGTTCACACATTTTAAATTCTCTGAGCTTCTCAATCATTACTCAACAAAGCTCTATCTGATGAGTTCTCTAAATTTATTCCCTACTGCTCTCCTGGTAATTTGCATTACTTTTGTCTGGACACTTCAGTTTCTTAATACCTTTCTGTAGTGACTGCACAGAATTGTAAAGAATAGGGCAGGTCTTGGGCTGAGCTGACACATGGTCAACCCAGCTCAGAAAAAAGCATAAAGGCAAAGGTCATTTCCTGATTTCTCTGCAGCTGAGATCCTCTTGGTGCTGATCTAGTTTTGATATAAAATAAAGTACATGAGCAGTTGCTTCAGTGAGCCTGTTTGAGCAGAAAGGGTTTCTGGAGGCTCTGGCACCTGGTCCTGCTCCACATCCTGGGAACACACATGAGCAAAGAAAAGTGTTGTGTGCCTGGGGAGCATACACACATCTGATTTCCTTAGTAAAAATACCAGCTGGTATTCCAGCTTGTCTGGAAGTGCACAGGACAAAGGAGCCATCAGATCTTTGCATCAGGATGCTGTCTGTTTAAAGGCAGAATGGCCCAACTCTTCTAATTTCACATATAACTATAGTCACGTAAGCTTCTATTTCCTTGATGCCTCTTGGAATAGGTTGGACCTATACTGACACATGTGGCACAGGTGCCACGTCTTCATAGAATAATAGAATCATAGACTCATATAGGTTGGAAAAGACCTTTAAGATCATTGAGTTCAACCATAAACCTAGCACTGCCAAGTCCACCTCTAAACCACGTCCCTAAGCACCACATCTACGTGTCTTTTAAATACCTCCAGGGATGATGACTCAACCACTTCCCTGGGCAGCCTGTTCCAGTGCTTGATAACCATTTCAGTGAAGAAATATTTCCTAATATAAAATCTAAACTTCCCCTGGCACAACTTGAGGCCGTTTCCTCTCATGCTATCACTTGCTAATTGGGAAAAGAGACCAAGACCCACCTCACTACAACCTCCTTTCAGGTAGTTATAGAGAGCGATGTAATGATGGACATCTGGATGTCATCTTTTCTTATTGCTTGCGTTCTTGCAGTAGGTCAAAACTGACCATGTCTTCAATATTTCTGAAAAAATAGTATTTGCCTATTGATATGGCCTACAGCCTTGGGTATCTGTAAACTTTCCCCAGCCAGCAGCCTGGTTGCAGTGTCACCAGCTGCTATGGAGGATGATGACCTGCTGTGGGACACATGTTAGGGAGGGAACCCTCTAACCATAAACCTTTGTTGCAGAAAAGGGAGAAAAGTCCAATCTGCATGGATGAGAGGACCACAGCAGGATTACAGATGACTACCCTCACCTGACAGCCCCAGCAGCAGGAGGCAAGCAGCATCACTCACAAAACAGTGGTTTGATGTCACCAGTGTTCTTGTCTCTGGATGCTAGCTAAGAGACAGGCCTGATTTCCTAAGATAGAAGCAACCACCTACCAGGAATACTAATTTTTAAAATAATGAGCAATTATATAGCCTCCAATTCAGAGCAGAGGGGAAGGATACATTCTGTCACACTAATCCTACATTTCAGAAAGTTTAAAAAGGCACTGTAGAAGTTATGAAAGTCACCCTTTATATTGCAATGGTATAATTTTAAAAAGCAGCTATTTTTCATACAAAAAGGAAATCATATTTATTCAGTTTTGATTCCTTCCTTATTACTTCCCTGAGAAAATGACACAATACTTAAACAAACTTTTAAAAAACTACGTGATGTTTTATGCCTTAAAATGCATTAACAAATGTAGACAGGATTCCTTATACATGTTGATATATCCACTGGCATTACATTTCTGAGCTTCTGAGCATTTACATTTTTGAGGGCTATGCTTCACACAATTTTTTAGGAAAAAAAAAATTGGTTCTTTGCACTTCATATTTAATGAAGAAATTCAACTCCCTCCTCTGCCCCAAGGGTAAGGGAGGAAACACAACAAAGCCCATAAAATATTACTAATATAGAACAGGTACAAGAACTCAATCAGATCATGAAGTCACTGACTGTATTTAAGATTTCTTCTTCTATTTTTTTGACCTAAATGTTGATATATCCACATTTACATGTTCTCTAAATATGGTGGTGGTAAGTGAACATCATATTGATACGGGATCTACCACTTCGAGAGGCACTTTCAACTGGAATGTGATCTCTGCTATAAAGTATCTCATTTCATTTGTCTATGCCCTTGAAAACACTTTCTGCTGTTAAAAGACATGGCTTTTGAAGGACTACTTCTATTTTTATCTATATACATCTACCCTCATGATGCCTTTGTTTCCCATTTTAAATCAGAATATTTCATTAACTACTGTGTTTAGGTCTTAGGAGGGTAGTATTTTCTTATCTTTATTTTGACTAGTTTCCCTTGTATCCCTCTGCTGTAGAGTGCTCAGGATGCCCTGCTCATAAGGGAACACTGCATGCAGTAAATTGAGAGAATTTTGAATTCCTTAGAAATTTTTACCTGGAAGATGTGAATCAAAACTACTGGAATCAAACACCACCTCTTTATAAAACCATTGTCACCACAATGCAGTAATTAATAACTCAATTGCCTATGTGGAACAGTCTTTAACTCATATTTTCAATTTACAGATAGTAAAATGAAATGTTAATTGAAAATGCATTAGCTGAACAGAAGGGTTTAGATCATTTAGAAGGTTTTAGGCTAAATTTGGCTTGAGAGATGGAATGAAAGCCTATGCAAAACTTAATGTCGTCTTTGGTACGAGGACTCTCTGCAGGTGAACGGAATCAGAGCACCTCCCAGTGTTGTTCCCGTGCCAGTGTGTCGGAATAGTCACAGGCAAGACCTCAGCTTCGATCCACATTCACCTACCCATGGGAGCTTATCATAATAGTGACTCAACTGAAGACATGTAAGCTGACCCCTTAAGACCGTTCCTGAAACAACTCTAAGTTTTGTGTCTTCAGATAAGCAACTAATACAGAACACTAAGGTTTTACCGATGGGATGTATTCAAACTTTTTTTAAAAGACTGAATAATTACAGAGTTCTGGAATATTAAGGAACTTTCGGCTAGCATTCAGTCTTCTGCCAAAAAATACTCCATCAGTAAAAAAAAAAAAAAGGATGAAAATCTGTCTCCATTTAAGCCAGCTGGAATTTTACCACAGACTTCAGCGAGGCCAAGGGAAGTAAGTCCATGATCACATAAGTGGTTAAATAGCTTCAGTGAGCTTTGAATTTTAACCAGTGAACGAACTTGAGATAATTCCAAACAATCAAACAAATGATAAAAACTGGATTTTTGACAAAATTAATGGCACAATAACTAAAATGATTGATTTTCATGGGATAAATTAAGGACTATTCTCATATTAATAGTAAATAAGATGTCTTTTATGAAACAACTGTTATGGAGCTCTTCTGAGGCAAACAAAAATTTGATAGAAAAAAAGAGAGTTCTACTTTGTACATTATTCATACATGTACTGGTTGAATTCACTTATTTTCATAATTTTGCCACATCTTTAACAGTTATGAACAAGCTTTCCTATGTCTGCATTTCTTATAGCATTCCACACTGCTAAAATCCCTCTTGCTTTTGCGTTTTTGAAATGCATTTATGTCCTAATGGATTATCAACAAAACGTTTCTTTTTCTTACAGTATTTATATACTGAACAATTCTTGTTATTTCTGGTACTGCTACTGCATATGTTACTTTTAAAAGGCAATTCTACCCATAGCATGCATTACTCTTACACTCTTACATTATTAATACCTCATAATGATGTCTTACCATAACCTTCAATCATGTGCCTTAACATATCTGGGTTTTGGGAATAAGATTGAAGATGTTACATTTCTGTTTATGAGCATTGGCATTCTTAACAAATATACATCTCAAGTACATTTTCAGTCTACTGATACGCTGTGCTGGCTAAGAAATTTTGCTGATCTAATAAGGAGATGGGAACAGCCTTTGAAGTCAGTGATCCATGCAGTCACCATACAAGTTTTGACATATCAGAGAGATGACAGTACACGAAGCCAACCCTCCTATTAAAGAGGTCGTAAAAGACAGCACTCACATATTTTGTCTGTTCATCACAGCTTTGTTATTTTGCATTTTATAGATTTGCAAATATTGTGCCAATTTAAAGACCATCTATGAACTTCATTCCAGAAACTGGAAAAGGAATGTGGATTATTTTTCTGGGGCGTGTCCTCCTGCGCTACATGAGTCTGCATAACAGAGGCAGGTGACTTTCACTCTGCACAGGAACACTTCCTCCTCTGGTACAGAACTATGGCTATTTTACCTTACCCCAGTATCTGTGTTGGAAACAAGTTCTATGCTGAATGAAGTTATCATTCTGGGCCAAATCAGAATTCATTTAATCAGTACAGTAAATTGAAATTCTGCTAAAAAGAAGCAAAGTGAAACCTTTAGGATTTAGCTGTGCAATTATACAAAGACCTCCAAATAAATGAGTTTGCTGCGCTTCAGGCAAACACTCCCTGCCCCAAATAGCAATGCGTTGGTGGAATTCACTGAAATTTTATTACAAATTCAAAACTCAATGACAATCTCACTGAAGTTAATGTGACTTGGACTGTTAATCTGAGGGAGAGTGGAAGTGAGCCTTGTATTCTTCTTTCTCTCATTCTGCATTGAATCGTGTCACCTAGATTGCCATGGAATTTACCACAGGTAAGCTGCAAAATGTGCAGCAACTCTTTCTGTACCTGTCCTGATTTCAGCTGAGATAGAGTTAATTTTCTTTCTAGTAGCTGGTATAGTGCAGTGTTTCAGATTTAGTGTGAGAATAATGTTGATAACACACTGATGGTTTAGTTGTTGCTAGGTAGTTGTAGTGTCTACACCAAGTCAAGGACTTTTCAGCTTCCCACATGCTGCCAGGTGCACAAGAAGCTGGGAGAGCACAGCCAGGAGAGCTGACCCAGACTGGCCCCAGGGATCTTCCATACCATAGAACGTCATGCTCCTGTGTAACTGGGGAAGCTGGCCGGGAGGTGGGATCGCTGCTCAGAAACAGACTGGGCATTAGGTTGTTTTATTTTCCTTTTTGCATGTGGTGAGCAATTGCATTTGTGTACCACATTAATTTTTATTATTATTACTATTATTATTATTCCTTTGTTATCTTATTAAACTGTCTTTATCTCATCCCATGAGTTGTTGGGGTTTTTTTTCCATTCTCCTCTCCTTCCCCCCTGTGGCAGGGGGAGGAGTGAGGAAGTGCTGTGTGGTGCTCAGTTAGCGGTTGGGGTTAAACCACGACAGTACCATTATGTATGTTTAAAATAATTCATATCTATAAAGATGGCTTGGTCTTTCCAGTAGTTGCTCAAAAAGGCATAAATAGAAAAGTAAATAGTAATGGATTTGGTCCTACTGAAGTTAAATATTTTCATATTTTCAAAACTTGAAAAAAAAAAAGAGATTTGTAGAGTTTTTATCATGAACATACTGTTGCTTTTCTACAGCACTTTGAAATACTACACTCATTCACAGTTGTCACAAAAGTGGTAGACAAAGAAAGGCATATTCAAAGCCTAAATAGTAAGGAGGTCACACAGCCTCCTTTTTTAATTCTGAAGTTTTTATAACTTAAAATCTACTTTTAAACTAATAAATAAATAGATATATGGTTCAAAAAACCCCAGCACTATAGAACTATACTTTTCTAAGAATATATACTGGTTTCACTGTTAGATTATATCCTGTCCAGGTTGGAATCACAACTATTATTCGCTTGTACCAGAACAAAAAGTTTCTGATTGTTTTCACTGGTTTTCTCATTACCATGAGAAAATATCCCTCCTCCAACAATACTGAATATTATAATGAACAATACGAAGACTCAGTGTCAGGTGTCTCCACTTGGCCTCCTTCTCCTCTGGTTTGCGTGGATGTTTCTGATTCTCTTTGGAATTCTTACAGGAGAAGGTAAATTGACTGAATCAACCCTTTTAGTCAAGAAGTGGTGAAAACCAACATATGTACACAGAGTCTTACTTTTTATCTCAACTAAATGATAAATCCCTTCTGTAAAATATTTTTCTGGTAGAGACAAACTGTTACATAGTGGTTGTGGTTAGAGAATCAGCATAGACTGACTCAGCTAAGCCATAGAAACTTAACTAAATACAGAATGATTTTTTTCAAGACAAAAAAAAAAAAGAGGAAATCTGCAAACCAATCTATTAATACTGAGAATCATTAAAAAGGAGGCTGATTTGCTTCAGAGGCCTGATAACTAGTGTTGATAAGGAGAGAAAATTCATCTCCCAGAACATGGATGCTCACATAAGTTGCTTGATCTATGGAAGGATTCAAAAATCATCTCTCACTGGGGGAATTGAACAATTTCTTTGCTCTAGTTGGTGTAGTTGTCACCAGTAAACTTAATCACTGCAGACCTAATGTGCTCAGGAAAACTTATGATGGAATAATTAGCAAAATCTTTCCCTGAGGAAGGTACTACAGTCATAAGGAATTAATCAGGAAACGGGGGGGGTGTAACTTTGTAAGGACGTGTCCAAAAGTCTCTGTATGGGAACAGAAGAAACAGTGTCTGTAAACTAGGTATATTTTCTAAAGTGTTACCTATTATTTGCCATAATACATAGACAGGTAATATATTATCTATTTGTCATAATGCACACGCAGTGATTTGGAAACCTGGGAATCAAAGACAGGATTTATGCAGAAATTGGTCTCTTGAGTTTATTTTGGTTTGCATTTAGTTTCTGACTTCTTGGCTTCAGGGAACTTGTCATCTGTGATCAGTGAATGATGTGACAGGCATTCTATAGTCATGACTTGACCTCTCTTCAGCTAGGTCCTCAGCCAGTTTAAGGAGTTACGCATACTTCCCCAACCAATATTTCACCTTGCTGTCCACTCAGCTCTGGTAGCTGGTAGTATAAGACACCTCTCAGTATCCCTCGAGGGACAGAAGAACACTGTGAATTAATTTAACTTAGCAGTTCAATCTCTACAAACTTGCTACAAACTAATGAAATTACATGGTCAAGCAATGGCAGACTTGTGCTACACTTAAGCTCCTTTAATGTTAGTTTCAAACACCTAAGGTAACAAAAAGATACTTCAAGAAAGGTTTGTTATTTAATGAATCTCTGATAAACTTAAAATTGTAGTGTTGTATTAATGTTTAGGTAACTTCTACCATTAGGTGTCTGACAGTGGGGAAAAAAGTAGAAGAGGAAAAGACGATATATTTTCCTTTATTTGACCTTCTTTAATGGAAATCTTTGTTACGAGTTCTGTATTGATATAACTCTTTATGAAAATTTATTTACTTTCCAGTGGGTACTTTGCACTGATTAGGTGAGAAAGGATTACCTTCTTTCCTGCTATTTATAATACAGCTAATGATTTTCTTTGGGGTGAATAGCTTCTAATTTATCTTCAGATGCTTTCCTTGACAGGGACAAAGTCAGGACAAAAAGGTCTTCATTACTTCTTTTGCTACAAGTTAAAATATGGGTCTGCTTCCTGTAAAGGGTTCTACTCACCCAGGTATTCTCATATGAATGGGTCATGTTTTTCATATAAAGGGTGTTCCCTGTCATTTTGAAGATTACAGTAAAAAAGACCTACGCGTTACTCAGTGATCTTAAATACTAGTGTATTTCTAAGAAGCATCTGGTTTAAAATAGTATAGCACTATTCTGGTTTTATTAAAATGCCCTGCTAAGTAACTGCCCTTCCATTTGTAGTAGTTTCAGGATAGCTGTGTTTTGGAAAAGGTTTAAAATCAGATGAATCATCAGTTCTCCTGGGAAGCGCTGTTCTGCAATAAGCTGCTGGCCCTTTGCCCCATATACAGACATCTTCCAATACAGTCATTAGGACAGTTCCTATCCCTCTGTCATATTACAGAACGAATGAGTTCTTTTCAGTAACTTGACAAAGCCCATAAGACATGACATAGCAAATCCTTCCTGTTTTACTGAAATAGTGAGGTTTCAACCTCTGACATAGATTGGTGTTTGCAGGATGACACATGCAAAGGAAAAGTGTCAACCTTACAACTGATTTCTGTTGTAGAGTTTGTTTGTCCTATGTTAGAAAAGCAGCTGTTTGCTGAAATTTTGTGGAAATCTCCTCAAAGATTTGGCATAAAGAACTAGTTCTTCTTTCCTGTTTCTCTCAATCAGTATAACATAATAAAATTACAATGAACCCATCTGCATTTAACTTTTATATATGAAAATATTTTCATAATTGCCATATGGCTCTTCACAAATTTCTGATAACACTAGCAATTACGCATTTGTAATGGGATGTCCCAGTGCAATTCCATCAAATTAGAAAAAAGCGTAATGGAAACATGAAAACAAATTTAGCAGTAAAAGTGTGCTTACCTTCATACGTTCCACTTTCTAAGAGAGCACCACTTTTCTCCAATTCCATAAAATCTTCAACAGTGATGAAAATATAGTCCACACCAGGGACTTCCCCCTCCTTATGTGGCCTTGTGGTGCCTATCAATAAGACAAAAGGCACACTGTCAAGCACGTGGCCTAAATGTAGAATGATCTTTTTGAAAGTTTTGGAAAATTTACAAAAAGTAAACTGTTTATACAACACATTATATAGCACATCCTCCTTGTGAGGATGTCTTTCAAAACCATATAGCTACATTTGTTGAAGCTGACAGAGGTGTATGAGATGCATGTTTAAGATCATGCCACACGTTCTTTGGATCCATATTATTTATTCTTGTTTATGAAAATGTATCATATTGCTATTCTTTTTATGTTAGTACAAAGACCCTCAGTGACACCAGGCATTCAGAGGTAACACAAATCTTTGATGTGTATTTTCTATGGCTTCAACCAAGTCTTGTCTACAATTAATCTGCTTCATGATCTTTTAAACATTTATTTAGTTGACAAAATAATAAATCTGTAAATAAATCTGTAAGGGTTATATTCACATTGCTTGTTTCAATGCCGTAAGTGGACTTGATAAATGGTTAGGCTTAAGGGACTGAGTGATTCAAATCACCTGCTAATCACGCTGTCAAACTGCAAAGGTGCTTATATTTAGTTATCTCTGGATGACAGAACTCCATAAATGCTGACAGACAGTATTTCATACATCCTGAGAAGTGGCTCCGCCTAGCTAGCAGAAGTTGAGATGTTTGCAGGGAAGCATCTGAATTTGACCTAATTTCCTAATGGTCCAGTTTGTTGTGGTCAGGCTATCCCTACTTTGATTGAAACCACTAAATAAGTCTCAAAACTGCATTTAGAAATGGGAGAGTTTTAGGTCCTCCTCAGACTCAGAGTGTTGGAAACATCTGAATCAATTCTTTACCAATACTGTGGTGATTACATCACACTCACAGGGTTTGGTTTCAAGACTGTTGACACTGGGAAGTGGCTAGAAATCAGATCTTCCACTTCCTGGACAAACGTTTAACATTGCGCACAAGATGCTGTCTCTTCCTCAGTTACTAATCCACCACCTTAAACACTGTATCATGACTCATACTATGCAGTAGTGATTCAGACATCTCTTCAGGTCAGCTAACATAAAATCTATTTCATCTACTTTTGTATGTCTATTATTCAGGCATCTGCATTTAAACCTCTTGAATTATTTTGTGAGAGACTCGGTGAGATTAAGAAAACTAAGTGTAATTGTCTACATTTCTGCCACGTGTATAAACTATTATAGTCAATAGAGATCTCATCAATGGTGGAAGCAAGAGAGCTATTCAGCTGCATACCTGCTAAGCGCTCAATTCAGTTGGCCATACATAGGTCCTTGTGGGATGCCTCAAATATCCATGTGAAGCTAGCAGATATGCAAAGGACAAAATATCCCTTGCATTTGTCCCAAATGCATGAAATTATCCTTTGCACTGCCCCAAATGCAGCTGTTAATCTCATACTGAATCCCACTCTATAGTGAGATCTAATGGAGACTTCCGTGCAAAGAAGAGCACGTTAGAAGTGCAGCGTTCTCTCAGTGACGATGACAGGACTCCCATGCTCTCAGTGATTCCTACTGGGCAGTGCTCAGCTTTGCCCAAGCACTGGATGGCCTTCAGAGTTGTCCAAACTCCCTGCTGTCAGTGGAGACACAGAGACATAATGTGCCTCAGTTAGGTTATCTGGACTGCTTCTCATAGACATCTTTGCCTCCTCACAGGTAGCCTGAATGTCTGTGGCAGAGACTGAATGAGTCTGAGAAGCTAATATTTCAGTAGCTAACATCAGGAGTATATTTTGATAAATCTATAAAACACATTCCCTTGTTTGTCTGATTCTAATTCCCTTTTCATCTCAACATTTAAAACTAAACCTCATCTTATTTGGCTGTTTATTTCTGGGAATTTCATATTTGTAGAAATGGTTTCATTAGGATTACTACTGTTGTGTTTCAGGGATAGTATGGTTAAAGCACACAGACACTTGGATTGTCCATAAATATGTTGAATTTACTCCATATGGAATATCTGACCCCTGGGGATGTAGCAGCATCCTCAAAGATCTCCAGCCCTTTGTGAGAACTGTGCAGAAGCACAGGGATTCTGCAAGCCCCCGAGCTCCTGGGAGCTCTGCTAACAGCACAGGCATCAGATGTTTGATCCGCATGCTTTCTCCTGAGGAATTGTTCACTCCCAGTCTATTGACAGGAACTGTATCTTCCTCATAAAACACTTTGGCAAACCAAGGCTGTGTTATTCCTAGACATGGCACAGGGAAAAACCTGGCATATTAGATGAGTACTCCTAGCTTACTGTTTTGTCAATATTTTTTAATGTAGCCAAACTAGGATTACCAGACATTTATCAATCAGACAAAAATACAAGTTACATAAAATGTGGAGGTAAGAGCTGCTTTGAGTGGAAAGTTGGACCAGATGACCTACTGAGCTCCCTCTCAATCTAAATTTTCAACAATACTGTGATATTAAGTGTTAATACACTGCAGTTGGTTTTAAACACATGGATATTCCGCAGTCAGAATCAGCAGGGATAACTGCAAAGTCTCACAGGAGGTCCAACAACAGACTCAGCTATCCCTATGTTTCTCTACTCTGGTCACGGTTTTTAGTCAACTTGCCTAGAAAAGTGTAATGGAATACATTTCAGATTCTGAATCCCCCTCTTAAATTGGAAGCTAAAGACCTGGTCTTTCTGCCCTTATGTGACTTAGTCGTGTTCTTTCAGATATGGTACATATATGGTAATGTTTGCATATGCCCTGAATATTCTGTCTAACCTTCTTCCGCTATTTCAAATTAAATGCATGGTCCAATTATAGCCTATTTCTGTATCCTTAACACACAGCTTAACTCTAGCCTGTCTGTTCTCCAGTCAAATTGCTCATCACCTACCCCACATGTAAGGTAGGCATGAGATGCCCTGTATTTAGAGCTGCAGATGTAATCATTTCACTATCTTGTTCTATAACACTTCAAGATTTCAAATAGTTCCTATTTTGCTTCAAGATGTAACTAATGGATTTTTGTGCAAAACCAAAAGACCCAGAACTGCACTTTGGAATGGCCAGCGTGCTACTGTACACAGCAGCTTCTTAATTTAGTTTCCCTGAATCTCAATTTCCCACTGATTTTCCTAGGTGACTGAATAGCTACTAGTAATTCTACAGTACGCTTTCCTTCCTCCATTTCTCTTGCACACCATGATTTCACTAGATATTCCAGCATGGAAATGAGGAATCCTTTCTCCTGAAAGTTTAATTTAAATGGATAAGTTACACAAATGAACATTTTTAAGGAAAAGCAGATTTTCTAGAAAATTTCTTGCCAGTTCTACCTGTACCTGCTATGTCTGTCCTACAATGCCAGGAGATAATACTATCACTCAGATGGAAGGTTCCACCCTCTTTTCTTATAATCCTTAGGGAGTTTGCTTCAAGACCTCTGCATTATACCCGTATACTGAGGGTTGTACTCCTATAAGATGTCAACCACTCACTCCCTTCAAAAAATGGAGAAAAGAGCAAACCATGATCACTAGTTGCATGTGTTCAGGGTGACTCTTACCCCAAGTACAGCAGTTTCCATCCCCACCAGAACTTTATTGCTCTTGATAAAATCTTACTGAGTCCCATTTCCCTCCTGCATCTGTTCTCATTCCCTCAGCCTGGAGGACCTGAGATCTTGCAAATGGTTAAAGCGTTCCCTGGCTAATGGAATAATCAATAGTTATTGCCTCTTTTACTCCTTCACTCTGGAGGAACCGAGTTGCTGCTATTAATACGTCTGCTGTCCTTTATGGCTTTCTGTAAGCACCATAGGGTTTGCAATGTGCAGGTGTACAGACTTGGAGGCAGTTACTGGAGAATCTTAAACACCCATCAAGGTCTGAACATTAAGGTCTACATATAGGAATCTTATAGACCATAGGCAATTTTTTCTTTTTCCTTGCTTTCAAACTAATGTAGAGTTACTGTTCTTAATAGATTTTGTCTTTAACTACATTCATATAGACAGATAAGCAGGTCTAAAGGCCTAAAAGGTGATTCCAGACTTACAACAAAGGATTAATTCCAAACTTCATATTTTCACAGAAACACATCATCTCATGTTATACAGCATCAGGGCTTAATAGGACACACTTGCTACTGCTTATAATATTTAGTCTTTTATTAATGTAAAATGAAAACAAGAACCCAGTTACCATTTTGTTACCATGGTAACATGAAAAAATAATCTTTGAATTCCATAATGAAAGAACATGATACTTTTAGATCTTGCAGGATCAAAACCAGCAAGGGATATTTGCACTACGCATATTTATAGCAAATGCAATCTATTGTTGCTGTTGAAGAGAACACACAAAAGGAGTAGCTTGCAAGTAACCACGACCAGTCCATACAAGCGAGTGCTGTCACACAACACATAAGTACCTTAGAAATTACAGGAGCTTGGTCTACAAGATCTGGACTAATAGTGACTTTCTTTGATTTCATGAGCACTGCTTGCATCACTCATCAATTTGCTCTCGAAAACAGTATTAAGGTAATTCACTGAGCAACTATGTCTGGATTTATAACTTCAAGATGGATAGTTGGTAGAGTTTAGAGATATTTGAGCTGTGTGGCAGATCTGTTCCCTTTGCCTTTGCAGTTTGTTTCTTCTTCTGTTCTACAGGGGAAATATGGTGATTCACCATACTCCAGTGCAGGCTTTCCATGCTCAATGTTATGTTATAAGGTGGTGCTATGTTTCTGGAGAGGAATTAGGTCCTGTTTACATAAATAGCCTTTGAAAGAGCACTTTTCTTTTAACTGAGTATAAGGCACCTGAGGGTATAAATTTAGACACCTAAGAAATCTTTACAATGAATAAGAAAAGGAATGTGTTAATTTAATAGCAATAAACTATTTTTGAAATACTGCTTATATGAGCTTGGGGAACAATAAATAACATTTAACATGGAAGTTTTATGTTGACTGCTAGTGCAGATTGGAAAAATGGTCAGTTCATGTAGTGTTCAGTCCAGATTCCCATTATTAGTAAAAAACTGTAGAGTTATTAACTCTGGAAGAACTCCAGGGTTTGAAAGCTCCACATCAGTTTGTACAGGTAGGAGAACAATTAGGAATTTATATGTTTCTTTTTTAATCTCAGCAGCCGAATACCTAATTTTAACATATTAATGCTTATTTGGGAACTATGTGCTCAGTTAGACTTTCTACTTCTTAGAAACACTAAGTCTTCACAGTCTCTGTCCAGCTTTGCTACATTTAAAAGCAGGAGAGGTGCTCTCTCAATATGTCTTTTGTTGCTGACTCCATGTAGTGATGCATGATAGGAAAAGAGTCAAATTTATTTATGTGTCAGCATAGGAATATGAATGTTTGTTAAAAATCCCAGAACTATAGAAGCATAGAATCAGAGAATGGTTTGGGTTGGAAGGGACCTTAAAGATCATCTAGTTCCAACCCCCCTGCCATGGGCAGGGACACCCTGCACTAGACCAGGTTGCCCAAAACCCCATCCAACCTGGCCTTGAATACTTCCAAGGAGGGGGCATCCACAGCTTCTCTGGGCAACCTGTTCCAGTGCCTCACCACCCTCATAGTGAAGAATTTCTTCCTAATGTCTAATCTAAATCTACCTTCTTTTGGTTTAAACCCATTACTTCTTGTCCTATCACTACACTCCCTGATGAACAGTCCCTCTCCATCTTTCCTATAGGCCAGCTTCAGGTACTGGAAGGCTGCTATAAGGTCTCCCCAGACCTGAGCAACCCTGAGTCCCTCAGCCTGTCTTCACAGGAGAGGTGCTCCAGCCCTCTGATCATTTTTGTGGCCATTCTCTGGACTTGCTCCAACAACTCCATGTCTTTCCTGTGCTGAAGACCCCAGAGCTGGATGCAATACTCCAGGTAGGGTCTCATGAGAGGGAGGGAAAACCCCTCCCTTGACCTGCTGGTCACTCTTCTTGTGATGCAGCCCAGGATATGGTTGGCTTTCTGCGCTGCAAGCGCACATTGCCGGCTCATGTTGAGCTTCTTGTCCACCAACACCCCCAGGTCCATTCTCCACCCAGCTTGTAGTTGTGCTTGGGATTGCCCCGACCCATGTGCAGGACCTTGTTGAACTTGATAAGGTTCACACAGGCTCACCTCTGAAGCCTGTCAAGGTCCCTCCGGATGACAGGAAACACTCAGAAAGGTATTCTGTGCTCAGTACCATGGACGTGGGTCAGTGCAATCCCAAGCACGACTATAGGCTGGGCGAGGAATGGATTGACAGCAGCCCTGAGGAGAAGGACTTGGGGGTATTGATTGATGGGAAGCTCAACATGAGCTGGCAGTGTGCACTTGCAGCCCAGAAAGCCAACCATGTCCTGGGCTGCATCAAAAGAGGTGTGACCAGCAGGTCGATCATCAGGTGATCCTGCCCCTCTACTCAGCTCTTGTGAGACCCCACCTGGAGTACTGTGTCCAGCGCTGGGGGCCCCAGTACAGGAGAGACATGGAGCTGTTGGAACGAGTCCAGAGGAGGCCACGAAGCTGATCAGAGGGCTGGAGCACCTCTCCTATGAGGACAGGCTGAGAGAGTTGGGGTTGTTCAGCCTGGAGAAAAGAAGGCTCCGGGGAGATCTAATTGCGGCCTTCCAGTACCTGAAGGGGCCTACAGAAAAGCTGGAGAGGGACTGTTTACAAGGGCATGCAGTGACAGGACAAGGGGTAATGGGTTTAAGCTGAAGGAGGGTCAATTTAGATTAGCTATTAGGAAGAAATTCTTGACTGTGAGAGTGGTGAGGCACTGGAACAGGTTGCCCAGAGAGGTTGTGGTTGCCCCCTCCTTGGAAGTGGTGAAGACCAGGTTGGATGGGGGTTTGGGAAACATGATCTAGTGCAGGGTGTCCCTGCCCATGGCAGGGGGGTTGGAACTAGATGATCTTTAAGGTCCCTTCCAACTCAAACCATTCTATGATTCTATGATTCTATGACACATTTTCAAGAACATCTCATCCTTGCACAGTAAATAATGTGTATTTTACAGTCTTTGGTAGCATTACAAGGATAATATCGCATGAGTAGTGTTCCTGTACAGTCTTTATGATGGTCAGGAGAGTAAAGTAGAGGCCTTAGTCCCTGCATAGTCCAATACCTACTGACAGACTTCGTGCACAGGTTTCAATGCTCCAAGCTTATAGGCATGGTATAAATATTTACATTATTACATTTTTTTACTTGCAAGTTAAGTGCAAACATGGCACACCTCTTTGCTATCCAAACACCTTCACAGTTATTTAGCTGATTTGCATTTGGATGCGCCGATTGGTTCCTATTGTCAGAGATAAATACAAAAGCAAAGGTGTGTCTTTGACACAAGGATTTACAGTGTAAATGAAAGGCACAGTAATAACCTAGCCCTTTTTGCATAATGATCTACCCATAGGTTCATTTTCCAAATGTATGGAAGCAAATAGGGCCTTATGTGCTTATTTGTTCGAAATATAATAAAACATAAAGAGAAACAAAAATCTTTAAAATATAAAGCCCTTTTATTCCACATTCTACTGAAAATTTGTTCTGTAATTCTGCTCTGTACAACAGCTTGTTGTGGGAAGCGGTACGCCAGGCTGTCATACATTACAGTAGCTGGAGGGATCCCTCCTGCAGAAACAGACTGCTAATCTTTAATAAACTTCAGCTGAGCCCTTGGTATGACCTTGTATACACTTTGCCTTAGAAAAATTCAACAATGTTTAATTAGCTCTTTTGTTTGTTTGCCAAATTACTCTGGGACACTATTACTGTGAGGAACTGAAATGTATGGGAAATTATACCTATCTTGTCAAATTACTAACTGCATTAAGCAGAGAAACACCACATTTGTCTTGATCTACTGCATTCCCAGCTGAAGAGAATAATAAACATAATTTTCAAGTAAAGTGATTTTAGATGTACTACAAAGCAGGAAGCTTCAAGTGTTTATGATACTTCTCATAACAACAACATAAACCACAATGGCATAAGCCCCTTCTTGCCAAGGGTCATGAAGACGAAAAGTTTTTTCCTCTAAGAGTACAATACCAGCAATTTCTCTGATGCATCCCTATAAAGATAACTGCAGAAGCAAAGGAATGAATTCCAGGTTCCTGAAAACACTTTTCAGAGGTAATAGTTTCAAACTGCATTTGTAAGCAGGTTGTTGGCAAATGTGATCCTGAAGAGGATCTCCAGGTTAATGAATTCAAACGCCACTAGCAAAGGTGCTAAATCTCTACAGTGAGGCAAAGCCAGGCATTTAGCAGCTGCTGAGTTGTGAGCCTGCAGCATTGTTTGCAATGATGTTACCTGTACAGACAGAAAAATCAGACACTATTTGGAAGAAACAGTGTGTTTTTACTATTTCCAGGATTTCCTGACCAAGTTTTAGTAGAAAGGGAAAAGCACTTAGATATCCTTTGTCACAGAACTGATAGTTTCATTTCTGGGTGTTTAATTCATGTGAATTAAAAGGAAGTTTTCCAGTCCCTGTGCATCATTAGTATCCACGGATATTAGCAGAAATAATAGGTTAATTACATGGCTTGATCCAGTGTCCACTGAAATTAGGTGGAGAATTTGGGTCATATCAAAAGAAACCCTTTAAAAAAACCAACCAACCAAACAAAAAGAGCCTGACCTGTATTTTTAAGTTTCTAGTACACTTTGGAATTAATGACATTGTTTGTTACATTTTGATTTTTCCTGAAGAAGTAAAACGTAAGACTGTGAAAAGCAGTCTTAAGGGAGTGTGTACTAGGTTGTAGCGCCCATGTTCTATAATACCACAAAATTCTGTGGTAATTATATGGTAATTACCACAGAATTACTGTGTTCAGTTTTGGTCCCCGCTACACAAAAAAGATGTGGACAGGCTGGAGTGGGTCCAGAGGAGGGCCACCAGGATGATCAAAGGACTGGGAAGCCTGCCATATGAGGAAAGGCCGAGGGAATTGGGTTTGTTCAGCCCTAAGAAAAGAAGGCTTAGGGGAGACCTCATCACCATGTTCCAGTTCTTAAAGGGTGGCTACAAAGAAGATGGAGGCTCCCTTTTTACAAGGAGTCACATGGAAAAGATGAGGGGTAATAGATGAAGTTAGTTCTGGGGAGATTCTGACTGAACACAAGAGGAAAAATTTTCACAATGAGTACAATCAGCCTGTGGAATAATCTCCCCAGGGTAAAGTGGTGGATTCCCCAACTTTGGGCACTTTTCAGATTCAGCTGGACAGGGTGCTGGCCATCTTGTCTGGACCGTGCTTTTGTCTAGATGGAGCTTTTGCCAAGAAAGGTTGGACCAGATGATCCTTGAGGTCCCTTCCAACCTGATATTCTATGGTTCTATGATTCTGTGATAATTCTTAGAACAATATATTTTATTGTGTAAAACAGAGGCAGTGACATCCAGGATTTGAGATCTACAATGCACATAGTAACAAATAAGCGTGTCCTTTATGGAAAGAATATGCATTCAGCCTGTGATTCTTTAGATTTTCACTTTTTCTAAACTTGAGACATATGCATTAGGTAAGCTAGATAAGCTCCTGCCTGGTGGTCAGCAGGATTATTACACTCCAGATGCATATATCCTTTCAAGTACCCTTTTTTTTAGATTCAATATGCATTCAGTAGTTTCCGATTAAACACAGCCCGGGTTTTCTACTTGTTCTTTTGGTTTCGTGCAATGTGACAGACAATGTACAATGTGCATAAAAACAGCCCAAAGATAATTTATGCATTTTAAAAATTAAGTCATATTGGAGCTGAACAGCAAAGTAAAATTGTGAGATGGGAATGACAGTAGTTCTAGCTGAGGACTGCTGGTAGGAAGGTTATTTATTTGTTTATTGATTTGTTTAATTATGAGAGGACCACTGTAACCGGTAAGACACCCAGAGAAGAAACGCAACACAAGAGCCGTAGGCTGAGACAGATAAAGTATCTGTTTAAAAGTATTTTTAATTTTCTTTAAAATAAACCGTGACATATCCAGAGCTACCCGTTACACCATGCGAGGGTTTGGTCATTGCACTTTCAGGCTGCTATCCTGCGACAGGCACTGATACACCGGGTGTTCCCTCTGCGAGGCACATGACTGATTGCCTGGGAATCGTGGCAGGAATTGGGTCACTTTGCTGCTGTTGGTGAATTCCTCATTAAGTCTGCAGAGTACTTTCTTTTAAGAACTCTGACCCAACATTAAGCGCAGCTATACAAGTTCCATTGCCAGCACAGCATTTGAGTAAATAAACCATCTTTTTTTCATTATCTTTGCCAAGAGTATCTTTTAAGATGTTAACAATAGACTTCAGAGATAAAAGCTAATAACAGAGAAGCGTGAATACTTTATGTCAAGTTAGGCACGGAATATTGCAGAAGATACTTGTAAAAACAGTCAGAAAAGCTGTTAATGCGGGTATCACAAACACTTAAAATATATTCTACATAATTCCTGTAAAATACCAAATTGGGAAATCGTGGGTATTCTGGCATTTGGAAGTACAGACCATACAGAGGTTAGTAAAGTGCCTGAAGGAATCTGATTTTCAGTGCTCAAAAAGTGAAAAGATGAAAAGAAGGAAAACCAGTTATGAATCATTCTGGATTCCACATTATTGCCTCAAAAATTCTTTTTTAAAGGCAAGAATTAGTACCAGCCATGAAGCAATAGAAGACACTGGGATTTTCTTCATAAAACATGTTAATGTCTTAGCAAACACCCCTGCAATATATCCCAATATGTTTCATGCTTATTATAAAACTAAAACACAGTATCAGCTTTCCAAACAGATAGCAAAGAAAGAAGCAAACTGCTCTAAAGAAACATGTGAAAAAGGAAATTTGAAAACCTAATGATCAATAGATGGTAGGTTGTGCTGGTAGGAACAGGGGTTTTATTTTGATTAATTAGGAACTCATAGAGCTAATAAATAATTAATAAAGTCCAAGATTATTTTTTGTACATGCTTTAGACATTTAATGTTGCTCTTTCATGGACTTCCATTCTTTTGGGTAAAGATATAAACTGAAACATGGTGAGAAATCTTTACCCCTTTTGGAAGTTGAGGCTTTGATTCCCATTGCACAAAATTGTTTATACCCCCATAAACCTTTATTCCAACTATAAACAGCGGGTTTTTACATGAAAGAGAATACATGTGCATGAGAACTATCTGAAGAATCAAGCCATGCATTAGGGCATTTTGATGAGAGAACCACGTATGCATGAGCATTTATGTTTCCATATATTCCTCCAGATTTATAAAAGTCTTCTGCTAATGAGATCTAGACAGAGACTTTTGATGTTACTAATAAAATAAAGGTACATCTAATTACATGTAAAATGCTTTCTACTACTAGAAAAGCTTAATTAGAACATGGGTTTTTAAGGTCTTTGGAAGAACAAAGCCTTTTCTGGCAAATGTCTGATTTTTTGCAGCTCTTCAAGAGGATAGATGATGTAGTTAAAGAACTACTTGCACAGTAGTGTGCTGGCATGTGTAGGTCTGCTAAACAGTCAGGTATTACACCTACATTTTTGCCCAGTGTTAGCAATTCTGTTATTCCTACTGGCAATCCAATTGATTGGAGCATCAATGGAAATATTTTTAAGTGAGATTTGGGATAGTTTGTTCAACTGTGATGTCAAAACATCTATTTGTACTGCACATTAATATACTTTCAGAAATCCTGGAAACACACCCCATCTGGAATAAGGGACAGCACTTCTGCTATCAGCAACAGAACCTGCTTTTATACCAGCTGATTTTATTAACATTGTGAATAAACTGAAGCGCATGACTTTTGTTAGGCAGCTTGTACATGTTACTACAGAGAACTGAAGAACCTGCTTAAATGATATACAGGACCACAGTGTACCTCGAAAGATTCTGCAATGCCTGCAATAATAACTTTTAAACTGAAAAAATGCTAATATTCTTATTCACTCTACATATTCTACTCAAACATAGGGAGCCAGCCACCCTGTAAAATGTCTGTTTAATAGTGTATTTTAAAAGGATTGTGAAGTTGTTAGCTGTTGCTACTAAATCTCTGAAAATATTTATAAACGGATTTTCTAAATCTACAGTCTTACTTTGAGAGGCATCATAAGAGGGACGGTGGAATAGGCTACCATAGAAACCAACCACAGATGTATTCTTAAGCCAAACTCACTTCAGCTGTTTTGGAAGTTTATGTCAATAATACAGAACAGTTAATTAATGAATCAATAATATGAAACAATAACAGGATTTTAAGGGGTTTTTACTGATTAGGGCAGATGACACACAGAAATATGAGGGGAGTTTATGTTTAAAATAGGGAATCTAGCTAATATATTGAAATGGAAAAAAAAATAAATCTGTGCTTAAAATGGGGCTGTCTTCAGACCCAAGTCTAAAATTCTCTCTCTGTAGTCTTCATAGTTGTGGTCTGCTGTACCTCTGAACAATATCTATGCAACAAGGCATGGGAGCAAGAGCCAATCCAGAGCACATATCTTCTGAATCAAAAAATGCTTTGGAAAACTACAGTGGATGGTGTCTGAATGGCAGAAGAGAATTACAAGTTACTCGTTTTTTGTCTATCTTCCAGCCCATAGTTTGTTTTGATGGTTTTATTCCTTGGCTTTTACCCCCAAAGTTGATATACACAGCCAAATCTCTGCCCCATTCAGACAGCTCGACTAGACCTTGGTTTAGTGACAAAAAAATGCTCATATAGCATTTATAACAGCAGATACTGTTGCACTCATTTTTAATGAACAGAGTTCAAAGAACTGAATGAGCGGCTGTGTGATACTGTGCACACCACCACCAGCAGATTCACAGCTGAAATCCCTGGCGGCCAACTGCTATGCAGACAGCAGGGCAAAAGCTGAACGGAGACGCAGGGAATCGTATTCCCTCAGTAGGGATCCCATCAGCGCTAGACAGGATTTCTTATTGCGGTATGCCACCGCGTGCTGCAGGAAGGCTTTGAGCAGAAGGAGAAGTCATGCTGAGAGACTCCTTCCCGTGGCAGTGCTGCTCTGTCCGTGTAGAAGCCCGTTTTTCATGTGAAGGTTACAGGCTATCGAATGCTGCACCTCTCGGGCACATGGGCATAGCCAGCACGTGTTTTCTTGTCTGCTTCTAGAGTAAGAGAAAGCACTTTGTTCTTCTTTCCTCTTCTTACTTTCCACTACAAACAGCAAAAGTAGGATATACACAACAATGATGTGGTGTCCTTGGTAAAAACTTCTGTTGCTCTTCTTCATCCACTGTTTCTCAGAGGGAATAAAGTTTTGATTGAACTATGAACTTCTGCAGTAAATTCCAAGGAAACACGTTTGATTTTTCTGTTCTAAAAAGTCCAGTTTAAAACAGTGGGAGAGAAAATGTATTCTCCTTCTTTCAGATAAATGAATGCACTTCTACTATTTTATTCAGAAAAGAAATGTATTATTTTGAAACCATCTTAATTTTTATATTAAATTATTTTCCCTAAAAAACATTGCTTCCCATAAAAAAACCCCAACTATTTGAAACAGATTTCTTCCCATCTGTTTTTAGGAAAAAAAAATATTTTCAGCTTAACTCATATTAAAAAAAAAAAAATCATGCCTCAGTAACAAGTTGAATAAATTATTTATACAGGAGTTATTTTGTAGCATACTCACAAACTTAAAAGTGCCTGCTGCAGATTTAGATATTGTGACTATCTTCAAGTTTTTAAAAGAAATTTAGAAAAACTTGTTCATTCTTCTGAAGATAGAAGAAAAATAAGCTTAGATTTCACTTCAAAGGACTCAAATACAGGGAAGGTGAGGAAATAAATGTCACATAATTCTGAATGCGGGGAAGCCCACTGCTGTTCTTATCTCCTACAGGAGTTATTACTGAGGTGTAACTACAGCACCGGTGAAGGTCATTTCATGAAGACTACATGCTCCAGCTGATGGACAATTTCCTTATTCTGGAAGGACATAAGTGTTATGTGGAAGGTTATGTCTGAATAAAGAAGGGCTTGGAATAACCTGAAAGATTTCAGTCCCAGGTGTGACCTTGATATTCTTCTTGTCTTTATTAGTGCTGAAAGAAAAGTTGTTGGTGAGTGGCAAGTGTTACTCTGGTTGGCTAATTAAAATTGCTGCTTTTCATGTACAGTGAGGCTTCATTTACTGATATGATGAGTTGTAATAATCAACCTTGCAACATTCAATTCAGTAGTCACTAGAGATGAGTTAATTCCACTTATTTTAGCTCCAAAAGGATAGCAAGAACTGGCATCTGTTGCTACTGATGATAACAGAGCAAATTAAAAGTACCTATATCAAATTGAAACATATTTAATTGTACTACTTGTATTTTTATGGATGTAATTAATTACAATTTAAGAAATTGTAGCTCTAATAATCAGTATCAGAAAACTGAATTGCCTGAAGAGGGTGGGTCAATGATTTTGTCTCCCCAGCTATCAGAGAATGTGACTATTGCTTATTTTATACTTATGCCCTTTCTTTCCTTTTAAGCATCTTAGCATTTCTGCTTCTTCAAAGTTCTGTTCATGAGCTCTGGATAGCTATGTACAGTATTGCTATTGCTTTTTCACACTAATCATCTCTCTGATCCAAGTCCTAATGTGATGGGTTTTTTTCTGGCACCACATGCCATCAATACAGTGGTCCCTTCACTCTAATAAGTAGAAGTGCCACTGCATTAAATAGTGGTAAAATCTGTGATGAATTTTTAACTTGTCAATTCACTGGGAGCGGTGTACATGACATACATACATTGCCTGATAAATAGCTCATTCAGTTAACTCAAATATGTGCTTGTCCTGAAGAAGTATGGCTCATGTTCAGACACTACAAATCTAGAAATCTTCGTGCCAGCCTAGTTTCCCCTTATTTGAGCAGTGGTCAATCTTTCTAGCTGAACAGATCCTCTTGAAAAGAAAATAGGAACAGCTAACATCCACTGATGGTTTCACAAGTATGCTGATACCATTAGTGCAGGCCTGTCTGTACAACTGAACTTCCACAGCTTCCTGTGTATTCAGCAGAGGGTGATTACAGTCAGACTGACACTTCTAGCTTCTCCGCTGATTTCAGAAGTCATTTAGGATCAGTGGTCTCATGCTTATCAGCCCCCAGTATGTGCTTAAAGTTAGGTGAGATGAACCTAAATTAAAGCATTTTTGCACTAGGCCCCAGCTAAGAGTCTCTCACTAGATATATCCAGCCAAGGCCCTTCAGGTCCATGGTGTTTTCTCCCAACAGATAATCAATAAGCCCACCAAGAGACTTAAATTATCCAAACTCCACTTTTCTGGAAAGCACTTCTCTGGAATATGGCCCCAGCTATTAGGAGGGGACAGTTCATACTTTTGAATAATTTAGCTGCAGATAAGTTGGGTTCAAATACCTCATTGTGACAAATAGTCCACTGGCTTATGAAAGACAATTTCAATCAATTCTGTTTGTTTCAAATGATCTCTGGAGTTGCAAGAAGTGAGAAAGCTTCCTTACTCTCATCTGAAAACCATATTACTGACAAACTTGTCAGATTTCCAGCCAGTGCCCAATACTACAAGTAGACCTTGTTATCAATACACTCAGAAGATAATAGCTCACTTGAAGTTTTGCCTATGAGCACACTATGAATCTGAATCAAAGCATATAAATAGGATACCAACAATAAACCACAAAAATATAATTTAACTTCTACAATCCAAAAGCAAATTCTAACCAGGGTAAGAATTGATGTAATAACCCAAAATGTTCTCAGCAGACATCTCTTTTTAAATTTACTCACAAGAACTGATGCACACTGTGTGTTTTGCTTTGGGTAGAACACAGCACTTTTTCCCAGTGATGCCCATTGCTTACCTCAAGAGCTCTACACTGATATACGGTCAATGTTATGGAGTGGCTGCTAAATTAACAATGAGCATCTGAGAAGTGTTAAAGACCAAGAGAACATCAGCTGCACCTGACCAGTAAATAATCCCACTCTTTTAGCAGAAAGGCAAAAATTCAGTTTAAACCAATTCTAAAGACTGGATTAATCAGATTAACTGCATCTCAAACTGCACTAAAAATGTGGTTATACAAAATTAAGAGGTGATTTCAGAAACTGTTCCCTACTGCCTCTCCTCTGTTGCTTGATTTTCATCCACCAAGCTGTGTGTTTGCCTCTAGATAACACAGGATGCATTAGAGACAGTATTTTGCAACTGGTAATCTGATAACTGATAATTTGGAAGTGACTTCCCTAAAGTCAACAATTGAAATAATACTAGGCCTCTCCTTTCTACTCTTGCGGTCAATAGCAAAACTGCAATTCAGTGAAATGCAAGTATGATTGGTCCCAAACATTAATAAAAGAGAACTACATCATAAGCGTCCACACAGAGTGCTGCATCTACCAAATCATGAGCCCTCTGTGTCATGAAGAATGTCACCTATGTGCGTACCATTTACATAACCACTGAGCATTTCCTCTCTTCAGTGAAACTGAAGCAGAAACCTCATTTCAGTGTTATTAATGAAAGCGAGACAGGATACTTTAAAGATGCACCTACATCGAAACCCAAGGAATGCTGGCTTAGAAATAATTTACAAGGTTTAATTTTGGTTTAATTTTTACTAATATCAGTGAAAATCAAAATGTACTTTAAAGAAATCAGAGAAATTAAATATGTCTCAGATCACTTTTAACCCAACAGTTAATAATGTCTGGACATACAGCATGAATGTAGTAGAAACATTTGCACTTACAAAAAATCCAGCAGAACAAAAATTAAAATAAAAATGAAATGAAATGTTTTTATCTTGAAGAAAGTGTAGAGGAGAGTTGTCTCCTTTGGGACAACTTTTCAGCATAATGATCCTTTCTAGGAAAAGGTGATGTCCCTGCACTTACACTGCAGGGTTGACTTGCTACCACTGGTATTGTTCTGATGGATAACAGGAAGACAGGCAGTTTCTTTTGGCTCAGGCTCCTTCCTTGTGTTTTTGCAGCACACAACATTTGTCACTAAGCTGTTTGAACACGTACACTGCTGTGCTCACTCAATACTAGTCAGGATATACTGCTGTATACAGACTTGCCAAACCTCAGCTAATACTGCTGTTACAATTATTTCTCCAGGGGAGAACAACAATGAGTTCTGGAATGATGAGGCACTGCTGCAGTCTACTGGAACAGCAACACATCAACACTACAAGTTCCAACTCTTGGTCCACCATGCTCAGCAGAAGGTAGGAGTCATCTACACCTTGGGAAGTAACTTCTCTCCTCAGTTGCCAACAAGCCTCCGGTTTGCCACACAGTAGGACTTCTTTTATACAGCTGTTGAACCAGCTCACATGGCGTAACATTCAAATCATGTACCTTCTCTGCCAGGTTACCAGATTGAATTTCAACTTTAACTCCCACTTTGTAGTACTAGTTTACGACAGACAGGATGGAACTCAAGAAACCCTCCAGACAAAACTATCAACCCTTTGATGACATAGGTGTACCACTGGTGGAGTGTCTTTGTCAACTGTTTGACAAAAATAGCATATCTTCAGTGACTAAGGAACTAGAACTCACATCAAGCTGTGACTTTAACTTCTAACCTGCATAGTTTAACACTAAGTCCATTTATTTATTAACTGTGTTTCTTATTTTTAAAAAGTTTGCTTGGGTTTCTTTCATTTGTTTGTTTAAAAGAATGTATTTCAAAGAATTTAATTTGAATTCCAGTATAAAAAGCTCCCTGAATAAAGAAACATTAAATCTAATAACACTATTATAGGTTTTGAAAACCTAGTCAAAACACTAGTTGCTAAATCAGCTGACCTTGGGGAAGAGAAATGACTAGAAACAAGGATTTTCATTTTAGCTAGAGTAAAATGGTTTCCTGAAAGTAGAATAAAACAATGGCAACAACAACAAAGCATTGTATTGGCTGAACTCCACAAGAAGAAGGCATGAAGAAGGAGAAGTAGAGTTTTTAATACATTGGGTTTGTTCAAGGCATGAATCTGTCAAGGGCAGCAAGCATATTTTTATTAAAGTAGTAGATGCATGTGCACTGGTTGGCTGAATTACATCTAATAAAGATTATAATTATAAATGAAGTAATGCTATAATTACTGCATAAACCCACCTCTTACATATCCATTGAATCTAATTTTTGCAATATGTATTGCTTGCACATCATTCTGTATAAGGAACATTGAATTTAAATGACACTTTAGGAAGATTTAAGGATGTAAGAATTATGAGTGTAAATTGGCCTATTAATTATTTAACTCACAGTTGTTCTTTTTGTGAATTTATTTTTATCTGAGTAGAGAAAATTAATTCACCAATATGTTCTGTGATTTGCAGAATCGTCACAGAAAATGGAACTAATAATGGTGATATATGTCCAGAAATCTTGCATTGAAGTACATCTATTTAAACATTTCAACTTCTTGTTGAGATATTATTCAAAATATGTATGCAAGAAAGCATATTGCATATCATGTACTACCGGAACGTAAAGGATTGCTTTCAAGTTTTACTAGTCACCAACATTTTGAATAAGTCATTTTATAATCTTATGAAGATTTTGGAAATGACCTGTTCATCACTAGATGGAGTATGTTATATTCCTATCTGAAATGATCTATTAACAATCTTAATTCTGTATTTTCTGTGATTTATCCAATTTTTTAAAAAAATATACACCCGTCTCTTATCTCTTTAAAGGAGACTACATAAGAAGGTAAAGGCACAATCCAAGGCCTGTTGGATTTTTGATCAGCTACAAGTAAAAAATGACCAAGTTAAATGGGCTGAGCTGATGCAAATCTCCCGCGGGAATCAGTTCTACAGTTCCTGACATTCTGAAGTGTGGCTGTGGGGCTTTTCTTCTCAAATATGTTAAGGAAAGAATACAGTTATGAAGAAACTAAAAATATGTAATCATACCTGCAACTAGCATAAATTAAAGCAATTTTGTTGATTTATAACAGCCAAGAAGTCGATCTGTGGCTTTAAAAATTTTCAAGTAATTGAAATCAAGCTCATAAATCACACGATTTCCTCATACTTTAATATTAATTTCAGTCTAAAATTATACAATAAATAACATTCTCTAGTGCTACTTTATCTATTTTATAATCCAATGAAGTCAAGGAATTCACTGCAGGTGAATTAGTTCACTAATATCACAAAGCATGACCATATCACCTGTTAAACCTTCATGGATTTTTGTGTGTAATTTTTTATGGGAGGTTGTCTTTCTGTTTTTAAAAAATCTGTGAACAGTATGAGATCCATAAATGTGTCCTCTATCTAAAATGTAGACATGTCCAAGTGTTTGGCAGAAGCAGCAGACTTCACAGAGAAAACGTTAGGAATATACAGTAATTAGTCTTGCAAAAGGAATTGTTTTTGTATAGGAGCCATCTCAACAAGAAATACATTTTGCTGAATGAAATAAAACACATTTCTCCCAAGAGACAAAAAGCTAACAGAAAATATCCTAAGGTAAATCATAATGCATCCTAAACACTTTTAAAACTATTCCTATCCAAAAGTAAGAAGAAACAAGAATGGAGAACAAATGTGCAAGACAACATCAAATTATCTGCCGTCACCCCAAGCAGCACTACCTCAGAAGGCCTTGTTTTATAGCAAAGTGGATGTATCTTCATTCTTTGGTTCTCTGACCTTGTATGTTGCTGACTATGTAGATGTGTTAACTGTTGATGACAGTCTCACGTGAGTTTATACTGTTTGACATTTTAATAGTAATTATAACTGCCCTTCTAACAAAGAAAAACTGAACAGTGCCATAAATGGTCTCTTATTGTTGGTCTTTTTGAAAAAGTTGAAAGTCAAAATGTTAAAAAAGCTGAAACATCAGTCTTACTTATATTCACTAACTCTCTTCATAATGGTAATGACAACACATTATAGGAATAATTGATGCTTAGAGTTATATATTAGAAATAAATGTACCAGTTGTCAGAAAACAGAAGGAAAAATACAAGAATCATATACACATTCGTTATCCAAATGGTCCCTGAGTCCCTAAAGATTTTGTGCTATTATAGGAACACATTTAAACACACACAAAGTAAATAAACTCATAATATGTTGATATGTTGACTCTGCTATAGCAAGTAGTATATAAATAGATAACAGGAAGACAGGAGACAGAAGAATAGAGACGACTATGAGTGAAATCAGATGCAGGTCCAGGGTATGTATGTTCTAAGATCTCACAATGGAGGGATTTAATTAATATTTAAAATTTTACACTCTGGAAAAGTGACTGATGTCTCTCATTATAAAATATTTTTAAAGCAAACATTCAGTTTAATGAATAATTATGTGCCTCATAAAATATCTAGTACCATGATCTATCTGGTAGCTAGAAGTTGAGCATTCATGCACTGCGACTAGAAAAAGGTGCATGTTTTTAATATAGAGGCTAATTAACTATTTGAATTATTACCATGTAGTAGATTCTCTGTATCTTTAAGGCCTTTTTTCCTAGGAATTGGTCTTAATTGTTAAAAATGGTTGAAGCAATCTATCCTTTACATAACACAGGAGGTTAGACAAGGTGAACATAATGATCCCCTCTGGCTGTGTAACTTCTGATTCTATGAATTCAGCATGTAGTTAGTGACGTATTTAGCTACAGTATTAGCATGATCATTTTTGGGTGGTGTACCCCTACTCTTCCTCAAGCTGCCTCTCAGCAAAGGTAGGTAAATGGATGAGACTAACACAGAAACAGCAGCTTCCAATCATATGAATAGCTTACCTCCATCCACCCAGGGATAAATTATAGTCTATGGAAGAGGTATGACACTTATCTTGCATGCTTATAGTTCAGGGATTTCAGGTCCCTTGGTCCAGTGAAGGATCATGTTGAATAAAAAGCCACAATCCTAGTTTGCCAGAACCCGGAGATTGAAACCTTCTCAATGCTGCTCAGGGATTGGTGACAAATCTCAAATATTTTATGCAAGCAGACTGCTAACTGTCATTCTCTGATCAGTTTTTTTTCTTCACCTAAAAAAAATGTCTACTGCTTCCAACTGAAACTGGATCTGCCAATACAGTGGTTTTGCCAGAGACATCCAAGAATGACAGGGGAACTAATTTCCTCAGCCTAAACTCTCCCCTAATCATGCCAAACATACAGAAAGAAACAGCAGAAAACACTATCAATAAAGATATAAAAAGGAAAAAAAAATTACATTAGGAGTAATCAAACATTGGAACAGGTTGTCCAGAGAGACTATAACCTTGTAGATGCTCAAAGTCAGCTTCACAAAGTCTTAAGCAAAATGATCTGCCATCCAAGATGGATATAACTTTGAAGTTGGTCCCACTGTCAATGGAGTGTTGGACGAAACAATTTCCAGAGGTCCTTTCTGGGCTAATTATTTGATGATCCTGTGATAATGAAGTTTATCAGTACAAGAAGTGGCTGCTGCTAGTCAGTTACAAATGCCTGGCACGGCGCTGCCTTTCTGCAAGTGAAGTTTAAATGCATCAGCAGCACCAAGCTTTGCTTGAGATTTGTTTTATGCTTTTGAATCTAGAATCAAAACTTGCATTTAGGAGCAACTATTCCTATTCCCTTCCAGCTAGATATTTGGGAGTGTCTAACACAACTCTCAAAGCATGTATCAGACTTTTCACTAACTACGCCATGTGTACTTAAGTCCGTCCTGCATGCTTATTTACGCCTATCCTTTATTCTCCCCAGCTGGCAAGCAAACAGGAAGAAATTCAAGAAAATGTTATCTGACATAAAAATAGAAGCAAGGAATATATTATATTTTGGTTATGGTAAGCCAATCACTGGGAATGAAAAATAGGAAATGAAATTTATTGTACTTTAAAGAATGATCTGTTACTTTATGAAAAACAGTGTCTATTTGCCTTCTGCTGACAGAGTGCTCTAATAAAAAATGAAATATGTTACATAAAAGTAACCATAGCAATGTTTATTGAACAAAGAAACCTAAGATCTTTAGCACTTCACTTTTCTAAAGCCCCGCAGGAGCCCTGCAGGAACTCATCCTTGTTAATTGCTATTAACAGAAGAGATATTACTAGCAGAATGGGTTGTACACAAATGTATAGATAGATGTTTTCTGGGGCAGGGACATGTTACATGATACTCAAATTTAGGAACAGGACACAAATGAACTTAAAATCTCGTCCTGTAAAGCCATCTCCCTTGTGCTCGGACATAATGATTCAGTTTTGTTGATCAGGGAATACAGAACTAACATAAAGAGGTTTATTGGAATACTATTATTTCTTCTTTTGTATAAAATTATTTTATGCTGTCAAAGGCAACTAATGACTGGATTCACATTTACCTCATATGGCTCTACAAGCATGAAAAGGCCCTAGAGGAGACATGTAATTTCTCCATTTTCTTTAAGCTACATGTTGTAAAGCCATGATGGTACAGATGTGAAGGAGACATACATTTTCCCACCAGCAACACACTTTTTTTACTTTTCTTTAATTAACAGGTTTGAAATTAACTTTTCGTTCTCCATGGATTTCTTGATTCTACAGCTTATTTAACAAGATACTTTGATGATGAGCTGAAGAAGGTTTGTAAAAGATCATTACTCAGAATTCCGCATTACTGCTTTTGAATGAGCTACCCATTATTATGTTGGTTGTAACAAATTTCTAAAAAGAAGCAGTTTTGGTGTAAAAATATATTCAATTACTTTGCTTTTTTATAAAATGTTTATACATGGCTGTTTTATTTTTGGAAGAGATAATATTTTTGCTGAAATTTTGTATTGAAGTAAAATAAATAAAATGTGGTTGTTCCTGTGAAAGTTACTATCATGTCACTGTAAAACTTACTATCATGTCATATTTATTTATGGAATGATTTCTACAGATTGGCTACTAGAAAGAGTACTCTTTCATTCCTGCTTGGAAATTAGGTCCTACTTGGAAAAAGGAGAATCTCCTCCTTTCCATTTCACTTACTACAGTTTTCAGCTGCATTTCCCAAGGTGCTCTGGAATGATTTTTCTTCACATTGTTTTATCACATGAAATATAAACAGCAGGTAAAAATGTAATAAATCATCAGATAGGTTGATGTTTCACCAAAGCTTAGATTAAGATTTTTAATTATTTCATACAGGCCCTGTTTGTAACTTTTGCAGTTAAATAAAAACATTAAGCACAGAAAAGAAACAATGCAAACTGCACAGAATAAAACTAGAAGCAAAACATACTGCAAAAAATGACGGAAAGTAGAAAACAACATAAAGTTGACAACAGAGGTTCCTGTGCAGACAATAGTTAGTATAAAATATAACTAATGTAACTGTGTTCTCAGCAATGCAGTATTTAATGTAAGACTTAAGTTATTATTTTAAATGTTACCTAAAACATTTAAACTCTAGTGCTCAGAGGAAGTTAGTCAAAGTATAAGAAGTTTTTTTAGCCTTGAAAGGTGAACAGAAAAATATCACCTTATGCCTGAAGTACAAACATTTCCTGTACTGTCTTTAGAGGTACAATTGATTACCCAGTGTCTTTCCTTGATATACTGGGCTTTTTCCTACCAAGAGTATTTTTTCCCCTAACATCCATTCCTTCAGAAATGTAACTACTATTCATTGTATAAATTTTCTACACCAGTTGCAATACGGTCTTCTATATTTGGCTCACAGCTTGAAGGGGAATCATTTCACCTTCATGCAATAAAATGTACCATTATGCCATTTTACGTTTTGTCGTCAGGAATGTTCCAGACTTCAGACTGGTTAGCAATGTACCAAAAGAGGTGAAAATGAAAACCAGCGTATTAATCTAGTTTATTTTAAGATAATTAAAGGGAAGATGAAATCTGAAATGTCACTTCAGATAATTTAGCAATTTTTAAAAAAAAAAATGTTTACAATACTTTACTACAATACAAAACCAATAGGTTAGCACAAATGCCTTCAGTTAAGTGTTCATAAAAGTGTTCATAAAAAGTCATCCTACAGTGCAGTTTGACATACAAAATTTGGCCTGAAATGAATGCAGGGCAGGGAGGGATGCACATACCACACTTGTTATGAAATGATTGTCTGTTTTCACTCCATTTTCTTCTAAAACTCCCTTCCTGTTTAATACCTGTGGATAGGTCTGTTCTGAAAACTTCAAACACAACACTTCTTTACGTGTAAGAGAACAACAATGCTAAGGTTGGAGAAAGAAAATCTGTCTTGTGCTCTCTGCTCGCATGCACTATTGAAAGGACCAACTCTTCACATAGAAGGAGCATTCAGTCTCTTCTCATTGACTTCTCGGCCTGTCCCTCCAAATGTGATGTTCTGTGTCCATCCAACAGATACTGGGATGAGCTCACCCATATATAGCCGATGTAAGTTCCCTATAACTCTCACTCATTAACCTGAACTGCTGACCTGTAGGTGACGTCCTCTTAAGCCATTTGCATTAGTAAAACAGTTAGAATGGCAATTGAACCTGAAGGTGTTTTCTGTTTATTCATACCACTTACACGTTATGGCAAATAACAGCAGAGACATCCTTTTGCTCTGTTGCCAAACCTGGTTTGGAGCCCCTGTAGTGAGTAAAAGTATGATTCAGTCCCTATTTCCGTTCAGACTTGGGATGCTTCAATGAATGTGCCACCTAGAGCCACCACTGCAGATTTCAGCTGTGTTTGAGGAACAGGATAAAAAGTCTGAAACAAAATTATCAGAAATTCTGACTTTTGTATTTAAAAGTTTTATTTGCAAAACAAATTATTCTGTGCTACTAGGCCATAACAGTCACTGATTCAGGGACCTAATATGTAAATATGGCATAGAAAAACTTCAAATTTTCTTGGGATCTTGCCCCACATTCTGAATGCACCAAACTCAGAGTTATGTTTTCAGTTAAATTTTAGGGTATAACCAGCCTCACATCTGAAAAATCCACTGAAAGTCTATTATTCTATTCTATTCTATTCTATTCTATTCTATTCTATTCTATTCTATTCTATTCTGGTTTTGTTCATCATTATACAATGTTGGTAACAGTAGCAAAATTATTAACTCAGTATGTATTTCCACTAAATGAAAATGCTAGCATAGATAGAAAAAATATTCAGGCTAAAATTTAATAACAGAAAAGTGCAGTCCATTCTTGATATATTCATGTTATCCTGCACTGTTAGAGAAATAATGAGTGAGTGGCAGTGCATATAAGAGCTGGTGTTTCACTATGAGGAAGATCATTTAGAACACCTTTTCAACTCCAGAAGCATTTTTCATATGATTGTAGACACTGTGACGTCCAGCCTGCAACCCAACATTTAAGAAATGCATCATTTTAAAGTGCCTATAGCAACTCTGGTCATGTTACGTGTGACAGATCAAGCAAGTACCACCTACTGTCTAACTCTGCAAATAAGTTGGGGCTGACAGTGCTCAACACACATTTTCCAGATTATTTTCACCAAGAATATCTATTGGGAGAGAAAATGAGCTCAGAATCTAGTTAACTATGAGGTTTGAGAGGAAAGAAAAAGACGTATATTGAAGACAAATGCAATGTCCACGAGAGAGGCTAACAATTTCCTAAATAAAGTGCCAAAAGGTGGAAAGCGTGTAACTGTTCTTGCTGTGCAGACTTTTGCAGAGCAACCAGAAGAAAGCTCCAGGTCACTTTTAGTATACCTCAACACTTGGACTATACATCTTATCCCCGAGATACCTCAGCACTGTGTGCATACTCCGCAGTAGCATATTAATTCATTACGGATAATTTAAAGTGAAAGTCTGGAAGAACATTGCCACGTTTATCACTCTTTGCGAAGATCTATACAGATTTTTTCATTCATTATCATCTGGCTGAACACAAGGTCTGTTGAAATAGCTATTGCTGAGTTTTACATGACAGATTTCGCTGCAATATAGATGCGTACGCATGCACACACACATGAATATAAGTATTTATATTACAAAATTATGCCTGTGACACGTAATAATCTTTCCTTATTATTGATTTGGTTGAAAATATACATCCTGCTGTCGTTTTCTGAACTTTTTCCACTGCGTTCATGATTGTCTGCTTTCATCAGGTTGGATTTTAAATATGGAATCAATTGGAACATACGTGAATCCCCCGGAAGGCAATTCCATTTAAGGACTCTGCATTGGCCATGTAGAAATATTTCTCCTGAGACTTTAAAAGACTTTGACTGCTCTGAAAATAATTTCTGAAAGTAATTCCACCTACTCAGGAAGAGAAGGAGGACTAATTTCAGATTCCATGTCTATGGCCAGCTAGAGGAGCTATAAATATGCCTTTGGGTGTGGTCCAATTTATAGGCACGAATAAACGCACACACTTAAGGATGGAGGTCTTGAGCACAGTGTAAGGAGGAAAAAGTTCTCTCTCCTGTAGAGCAATTCTGCGAGCATTTACTGTCATTGCTGTAATTTTTAAGGCAGCGCTGCTCCACCTCCTGTCCGTGACCCCCTTCTTCTGAAGGGATTATGTATCTATGTGCTTGTACGTTCTCTAGCCCATAGAAATGAGAAATTTAAAACATTGACATTTTCTCCTTGTGCTCAAACTGTGCTGAGTCCAAAATCAGAATCATTTCAAGCTACAGATGGTAGAAGATCATGGGATAGTAAAAATAACAATAGCAAGACTGACTGCATGTATTTACAGGTTTCTCATTTTCTATTATCACTCAGATCATCGACTGACTTCTTCCTAGGAAACTATTCCAAAGGTGCAACTTTGGCAAAAGCCTGACTGATACTACTGTCATCCTGCTTGTTTGCATACTATAACATTTAAGAGTTAGAGGAGTCTGCAGGTATCCATAGACTATTACAATTGCCTTGCTTCTAAATATCGGTGTTGCATGTCTAATATACTTATGCAAACCTCACTAAAGAAATGGCAAAATACAAAATTCCTCTCTAAATACTGATGGACAATTAAGTCCCTGCAGATCATGTTGTCTGGATTAGACTCCTGTTATGTCTCTGCTTCAGCAACTCTCTGTCTCATTTAAAATCAAACCTGAAAATACTCTTCACCATTACTTACCTCATTTCTACTTAATTCCCCCTACTCCCTCTTTATAATTTCATTCTTATGGCTTTATTATTTTAATATGTAAAGCATCTTGGGAAATAGAGTGCAAGAAAGATTTTCAACAGCATTGGGGTTTTTTTTACACCTGCATGAGTGCGGTTCTTTTTACAAATATTGCACACTCATTTCGAAACACCCATTCTGTAATTATAGCAGTACACAAACACTTCATACGCAGGGGATGAATAATTACAAAACCTTGAGATATTACTGTAGAATAACCACACAGTAAAGGCTAAGAGAAATACTTCAAACATTTACAACATCAAAATTAAGTGAGCAGGCAGATATTCAGCTGCATCATTTCCATCATTGTCTCCTCCCTTGACAGAGCATCTGAGAGGTACAAATATCACTCACACTGGTTCAGGTTTCTTGGTAAGCATCAGTTACGTTGGCAGTCTTAGTGTCATTCTGGAGACTTGCAGAAGCTGAGATGTTTATCTGTTTTCCTGCCTTCTGATGCTATTTAATTTATTTACTATCGACTCTGAGGAATTCACAAATCTATTTAATCTATTTGCTAAAAAGAAGAAAATTATGATAATGCTACTCCCCCACCATAAGCAAACAGTCAGACATTCTTCTAGATGTACCGAAGTGCTGCCTCGTGCTTTCATATGTTGGCCTTATCCTATATACCAGACATCAGGTTTTTATTTCCTGGAAAGGCAGGAAATCATATCTACAGTCTGGCATGGAAGAGATTACATGGTTTATGGGAACCTATTGCTTTGTAAGAAGAATCCAAGAGCTGTGACAGCTTCTAAATGATAACATATAAAGGGCCAAATCCACTCCTAATATAAATCCACTGGGTTCAAACCAATAAAAACTATTTAGCCCATGAATCCTGCTTTCCTTAAAAATAAATTACATTTCATATTTCAAACAATGGCAGAAAGTTCTCCTGAGGGTTCTCTCAGCGTTTTCAAAAGTATTTGCATTCCACTGAGATTCAGAGCACGCTTGATTTTCACAGATGGAAATGTATGGTTGCAAACACCTGAGAAGATTAGGCTACGTTAATTACAGACTGCATTTAGAGACCACACAGGGAGACAAAACAAGAACCTTCCAAACCACTTCTTCTTCCCAAACAGGTGCATGTGCATCTTTAGGTTTTATTTTCAAGGAAGCCTAGGATTCTTCCATGCAGAAAACATGTATAAACCATTGCAGAATGGGGAGAGACCAGTAACACAGATCTGGCCACATACAGGGTGAAAGCTGGGTGTTAAAGAAAGGCAGAAAGCCTGCAGGGAAGGCCTGACTTCTCCTCCATCTCCCATGCACAACTCCTGTCCTAGCCACTGTGGTGACCAATCTGGTCTCTGTGGTTATATGGCCTCAAAAGTTTGGAGAATTAATTTCCACAAGCACTCGTCTATGGAACTTGTTGATGTGTAGGTTTGTGAAAGTATATTTGAAAAGGTTTCTGAACCACTAAGTACTTAATTTTGAGCTGTGGGGTGACAGTCAAGGTTGATATGTATCACTGTGACTTTCTCAGGTGGGTACTTTCACCTTGTCCACTGCCTTCATGGGAAATGTGTTTTTGGTATTGTTCACTGTGGATCAGCTCCCTGAAGCGCAGAGCAGTGAGCGTACAAACAGGGGCAGGCCGGGGGACTCCCAGGGTTTAACAAGCGTCCCTCTTGGACCTCAGCATAGACACTTGTGCCCCAAATGCTGGGACTTGCTTACATGCTTGCTTCCACACAGGAGAAGTTAAGAGCACAGCAGTTAAGGAAATGACTGTAGGTGCAAACACACCCCCCAAATACACACACACACCTTTCTTCCCTGTTCTTCTGTACTACTTCTCTTTCTCCTACCCGAGTAAGACACCTTACAGTGTCTAGGTGTAACAGCTGGAATGCAGGCAGAAAGAGAATACCATCATCCCCCCTGTGCAAAAGGAGAAGACCGTGCAGCAGCTCAGTGGCACTATTTGCCCCGTGGACGAGGGGTGCAGACTCTGCGACTGTTGGCCTAGCAACCACTGGGCTTTACTGGACTCTTTTACAGCTGTTACCTCTGGCCAGATTTGTGTTCCTGTACCGGTGATTTTCAAAGCTGGCTCTGTCTGGTCACAATGAAACTTCTTTTACATACGTATTACAAGTCTCAGCTCTAAATACCTTCTGTACCAGTAATTCTGCAATTGCCATTGGCAGAATAGTTTATTGCATAACTGTATCCTATAAAGTTTGTTTCTACTGTTTAACCTTAAGTTTCTATAAGGAAGACTAAGCCCATTACTCCTAGTTGTGTGTTTATTAATTAAGAAAAATAATTGGTCACTCTTTATGGACTTTTTTATATATTGGTAGATAATTTTCATGCTTCTCCTCTGTATTTTCCTCCAGTGAACATGGCTAGATCTATAACCATCCTTGTTAGTTCCTACTTTTCAAATGTATTTTCTTTTATCTAATTGTTTTCTAATTTATTCTCTACTTCTTCACCCTTTTCTTTCTTCTTTATCCCTTATAGACTGAAGTCAATGATAAAGTTGCTATGACTTCAGCAGTTCAGGATGAAGACACGGTTCCCAACACTCAGCAGAGTGATTTAAAATAAAATTTGCCATTGCTGGTTGCATCATAGGTAACTTGTTTTTAATAGACAATTTCTAACACGTCCTTGACATCAGAGGGCTCAGCAACACAAATGTGCACAGTTTGTGCAGACATTTCTTTTTAATTTAAGACATAATTTACCTTTTGTCCAAAAACATGTAACACAATTCAGCTTTTGTACATAATCAACTCCCTTTCTAAAGCAAACAGTAGGAAATTTCTATTACTAAATTTTATATTTTTGGAAGCAAACAATATCATACTATACCACCTGCAAAGCAGACAAAGAAAAATTACCTTCAAACACTTTTATTTTAAGTAGATTTAAAAAAAAAAATCCAAATACTATTAGTTGGACAAAATAGTCTTGAAAACAGTTCTACACAAAATATTATAGTATTTTAAACAGGTTATACCCATTATTGCATTTCATTTCAGTGCTCAATTTATGGGCATTTTATATGCAGCCTATAGAATATATACCTCTCCATGTTATTTCATGGGCTTATTTAAATCATTTATTAAGATAGCATTTTCAAAGCTATCTGCTCCACACATATGTCTATACTTTATAAAGCCTGCAACAAACAGCACAGTCAGAGCTCCGTCTAGAGTTCATCAACACCAAAACTGAACCGTCTTCCTAAATTAAGCAAAAAGAAAGAAATATGTTGCACCATCATAAAGTAACCTGGTGAAACCAAAGACATAATTTTTGTTTGGTTTTTAAAGTCTGTAACATAATGGTTGTCCTAAGGGAGCAGACAGGACTTTACTGTCCATGCAGGTCTACTGATTTCAAACAAAAGGGACATTCAAACTCAGGATGCACAAAGACAACTCAAATTATCTCATCTGACCAGACAGGATGCCAGACCATGGCTCAGTCTAGATTACTCACAGATTCAGACAAATATTTTAATTTTATTTATTTATTTATTTATTTATTTATCTATTTATTTATTTATTTACTACTCTTGCATGATTGGAATACAAGGTCACTCCCTGCTCCTAAGGTAACAAGACAATAAAATCCATATACTGTATTAATTGAGGCTGTAACTGGAGAATTACCATCGATTCTCTCTCCAAAGAGTAAGGGTATGTTTGTCAAAGATTTGTTTGACACTAATAATTTAAAGATATTAGACATATGAGTGTACACTTGCACTTCTATGATTTACTCTTCACTAACCACTTGTGGGGAAAATTGCACAGATAATGTAATATAAATAGGGGAAGTTTGTAAAAAGTCTTTACAGACATGCAGAGAGCACCTGGTATTAATAATAACAGATCCCTCAAAGACAATCTTACAATTTATCAGCTGGTTTCAGTCTCCATAAGATCTTGCACTTGGTATGAACATTTTCTTAGGATCAGATTTAAATTAATTTCCCCCTATTTTTACCTTCACAGTAATGTTAAAATAGACCTCACAATTATTTTTATAAGTAGATGGAAAAGAGAAACAAATTCAGATCATTCAATTTTAGATTCAAACTCCCTAACTGTAATACACCTTGATATGGTTGGCATAATGTACATCCAGGAACACCTATAATATGGGCAAATTTATTACTATGTTATGTATGATTATTTCTGAGTGTCCATAACATTCAGTACAAATTATGCTCGTACTGCATATCTCATTCAGAAATCTCCGAGATGGGTTAAGAACTATTTATTCCTTCTATTCACAGAACTGCTAAATAAAGACACAGACAGATGAAATGAGCTGCCCAGTGTTATTCATTATCTGAGTAGCTAGAAATAGTCTGAAGCCTGTGGCAGAAATAAAAAGCGGATTTGTGCTTCTTGATGAGCAGGTTTCGCACCAGACCTGAAAGGACAGACTTCAAGAGGTTTCTCAAATATGAGGAGAAGGAGGGGAAAGGCAGGAGGTAATAGTTACTTTGTTCAGGGGTTAAGTCTCCAATCTAATTTAGAAGACGTTGCCATTTGTTGCAGTAGAATATTTCTGAAAGATTGCGGTAGACCGGCTGATTTTTTTACAGGAAACCTTTCCTAGAGCAGCAGGACAAGGCAGGTTCTAATGCATTAGTGAACTCAGCATGACACGTAAGCCAGTTAAAATCACATCACGTAGTCCACTTACTCAAACCATGAGCACACAGCTGTAATAAATATAATTACAATGTGATGATGTAATAGGCAAATGCCATTGTTTATGTAGGAGGCCAGAGTCTCTCTTTTTTCTTTTTCTTTCCTTTTTTAAAAAAAAATAATAATAAACCCCCCCTCAATTTCACTTGGGCAACTGTCATTTTGATAGCTTTGCTAATAAAACAGAATCTGAGTATTTCACACTGCAATCTCTTCTCACGCAGTATATTTCTTTTGTGGAAGCAAAAATATAACAGAAATAAAAGAATCTTTTAATTTGTAAGATAGCTCATGTATCTCTCTAGTACGCTCTCCAATAAACAGCTTAGTCTTTTAAAAGCCAGATGACGGTCCTTCAAATGAAACTTCAATGACCTACATCAAATTTCCCACAAAGAATAAAGATAGCACTGGGACACAGCACTGGCTCTTCATATTTGCAGAAAATAATATTTTAATCTCCTATGTGAGTTTTTTTCAAGAATATCAGAAAGTGAAAAGAAAGTGTTACTACTGTCTCTTGAAGTTTTATTTGGGAACAGAGTGCAAAATGAGTTAAAACAGGGAAATAACAAGACTTGATTTCTTCAGTTTAAAAGGTGGTACTGAGTTTCACCTATTTTCAATATTTCTGTTTCTCTGCTATCTAAAGGCATATTATTGGATAAGGAACATGGATCAATTCTAAGTCAGGATTCACAAATTTTCACAGCTAAAGAAACCAGCATGTGAATGGCAACTTGGTTTACAGCGAGATGATTAAATAAAGTACAAAAAGGATTTAAGATGATATTCAAAGCTTTCTTTTTTTTAAAAAAAAGAACCACAAACAAACTGTGTCATGTTTCTCACATGTTTCCATAATATTTATGGAAGGATGTTGGTAAGGTAAGAATAGTTTGTTGTGGTGTGGTGTTGTGGGGGTTTTTTTGTTTGGGTTTTGTTGTTGTTGTTTTGGTTTTTTTTTTTTCTTGACTAAGAGACATTAAGATATAGTCCTGATTTCATCAGAGAGTTGTTTTTCCTGAATTAGATTTAACAAAGACAAACCTTTTTGAAAGAACTGCTTGCTTTTTTTTTTTTCTTTGAAAAGAAACACTTTGAGAAAAATAAGCAATTCTCTAGAGTACTTTAACTGGAAACTAAGAGAATCTTAATTACTACAGTGGAAGATTCTTCAACTGGAAAGACAGCTTCATTAAAATCAAAGTGCATTGTCAGAACATGTCAATTTAAAAAGTTGTAACAAATGCGTGGAAATGAGGCATTAGGATTTTACTGTTTCATCCTTATTATTCACTTTGACTTTTGCATTATAATATTATTTTATGTATTTACTATTGTATATTTAGTATTGAAATATTACCAAATAAACCCCACAAAAACATCAGGTTTGACTTTTCAGTCCAACTGGAATGGATGAAAATATCAAAATCCTTAGGTTTACATATGAAAGCTTCTGTGACTTGCTGTAATAGATAACACTAACAAACACTTAGCTTTAATTTTAATGAATGTTTTCATCTCCAACTTATAGATGATTATGTAAAATCATGATCCATTGATTTGTTTAGTTCATTTAAATGAACACCAAATCACCTGCAGATTGCTACCACCAGACAGGATGATGCTTTCTGTACATTTGGTGTTTGCATAAATTTTGTTCCAGGTCACTGCTTTGAGTCCAGCTGGACTTTGAGACCTGCTCAGCCTTCCCAGAGCATTTCCAGTGCGCTGTTGAAGAAACTCTGAGAAAAGAGAAATAAAATATATGGCAATAAAGTGGAAACACTATGTCCTAGAAGGAAGCTTTCTGTTGTCTGAATATATTAGCTAACGCCTCTTTCTTTAAAAATTAATAAGGTGCTGAGCATTGCTCTGGGAGAACGTTTGGCATAGCTTAGTCAGGATTTCTGAAATAAATCTCACTATTTACATACAACACTTTGCTCAGTAGAACATCTTCCTTACTTCTTCAAAACATTGTTCTTCGTGCACAACATTGCATTGTGCCCTTGCATCACTTTGCCTATAGAGCACATAACAATTGCTTTATGATAATAAACACTGTCTAATCTTTCTGTGCCTTCCTCTCCAGGGCTATTTTTCTACACTGTCATCCATCATCGGATACTTGCTTTGATATGTCTAAGATTAATGAGGCATTTATATGCAGTTTACATACCACGGAAGTTAACATTGTTTCTTCTGTTATGGAACAAAAATGAGCTAATTAGTGACCTTCAGATTTTGGATGAAAAATGATATTTTTTTTTTGTAATTGGAAACATAGCAGAGCACAGAGAGCCAGCAACAAAAACGTTTAAAGATAAATTGATGTATAACAAACCTGTAGCATTTTTCTCTGAGAGGAAGGAAAAGAAGGATGGGAAGCAGAGAAAGGAAGCACACAGAGTCAGAATTCTGATTAGAGCTGTGCAAAGAATTGACTTTTTATGGATGAATTGGAAAAATATATGTAAAAAATAAATTTTTACATTGTGTATATCAAGTACTTATTGTTAATCAAAGTAAAATAAGTAATTTTGCTTTCCAGGCTTATAACATGTTTAAAAAAACCCACCCTGATTAAAATATGATTTTTTTTTCCCAAATATAAGAGGAATTTTGAAATAGAGTCCTTCCAATATTTCAGTTAATATCTTAGATTTTTTCTTCCTTTTAGGCTAAAAGCATTCCATGTGATTCTATAAATGGTTATGGTTTCAAAGTAAAATGAATGTTTCTATCCCTAACTAAACCATCGGACAGTTAAAAACAAACAAACAAACAAACATAGAGAAAGAAAGAAAGAAAGAAAGAAAGAAAGAAAGAAAGAAAGAAAGAAAGAAAGAAAGAAAGAAAAAGAAGACATTAAAGAAAAAGAAGAAAAAAGGGAGAGGAAAGAAAGGAAATCAGGAAGGCAGGAAGACAGGAAGAAAGGGAAAAAGAGAAAAAGTAAGAAAAATCCATTCCAACCTCCTCCAAAGTTCTCTCTGCTTGCTAGCGTGTGTGAGAACTGCCAAAGACCTATAAAGTCCAAGGTAGCTTCAGAAGCGATACTAAAGAATGTGTTTGGGTTTTTTTACATGCAGGATTGTCAATGAGTAAATTTAGTGAAGAGCTATAGATTTTAAAAAGTTATTTATTGTGTGGTTTTCCATTTTTCTGTAATTATGCTAACAGCGTTTCCAAGGCCAGCAGTCTCTTCCTTTTAAAGTTATATAATTTTCCTAGCACGTTTAAAGAAACATTTTTCTTTTTTGGTATATTTGTTTCTAGCCAGTTACTTGAAAAATAAAACCAAAACATTTTTATGTTTTATAAAGTCCCATTTGAAAGAAATTTGAATACAAACTGATCAGAAGTTACACAGGTCCCATGTGCACTGCAGGGATGAATACTTTCATAATCAACAAGCCAATGTATAAATCACCATCGAGTATTACTGAGACTAATTGGTTTAGCTGAGATATCTGTCTTAGCTGTAGCACTCTCTTAGCCTGACTCAGCCTGGCTGAAAAACACAGGAACCATAAACTAAAATCTTCAAACCACAAGAATCATAGGCTGAAAACAGTGAAACTGTTTGCAAAAGGAAAATTACAGAAGACTGGGACAACCTCTGCTGGACCTGTTCCCTTCTTACAGTTTCTTATTTCACTATTTTGTGGGTTGTTGGTTCTTTCATTAGTTTGCTCGGTGAGGTCGGGGTGGGAGCAGGGCTGAAGGAAGGAAGTAACCACATTGTTTGGGAAAATCTTTTGCTCGACCTGCAGATCTGAGTACAGATGCGGTTGGGTGTTACCACCAGCTGAAACAGTACCACTCCAGCAGTCCCTGCCGTGATCACCGAACAGCCCCGGGGACCATGAGCCGGGCCAGGATGCAGCTCTACCGTGGGACACTGAAAGCTCAACCTAGTGCTACTAAGAGGTCACTGCCTTGGCAGGACCAGTCCAGCCTGTGCAGAACCAGGGTACATGTCCCTCCAAATCTGCAAGCTTATGAGGTCTTTTTTCTAATAATTCAGAGGCGCTTCCTCTAATAATTCAGAATTTAATTCAAAGATTTATCACCTTTGCATTGATTTCAGTACACTTGAACGAAAATTTAAATGGTCTGGCATTACAGGAAGAGAGTCAGCTGGCCTCACCTAACTGATTTCTGTCTTTCCAGTGGGCTCTTAGCAGACATTTTCCTTCACGGAACAAGTCTTTCAACCAACGGCATATTGGTGACAAATTCGCTTAGTATATTTATTATAATTGTAATTGGCAAAAATCAGTAAATGCACAGCATAGGTTTAAGTGTACTTCAGGGGTGAAGAGTCAAGAACCCAGGGTAGAGAGAGCAAGTTTTATGTTGGAAGTTTTCCCTCATATGAAGACTTTGAAATGAAAGCAGGGCATGATACTTACAGAAGCTGTAAGGTTCAAGCAAGAACCATTTGTGAAAGTCTGGGGTTTGTGTAATGCGGCCAGTCACAACAGATGATTAAAATCACCACTTCTAGTTTGCAAATCAGTGAAGTGTGGGTCTATGAACATTTGCAGCAAATGGACTTGATCACATGAAAAGATCCAGCAGAGGATCCAACAACGATGCATGACAAGCCATGCCATTGCCTGTCTGAAATGTCTTAGGTACCAAATATGCCAAAAGACTATTAAAAAACCAAAACCAAATCAAAACAAAACCATCCTTACCATTTTCCTGTGCTTTCAATTATTTTTTTTCCTATTCCATGGCAATGTTAAACACTTTGTTATTTCTGCCCAAGTTGAGGGAAAAGCAGGAGACAGATCCATTACAAGATTCATCAAGTGATTGAACTACTTAGTTTTAAAATTGAGTTGATGTTACATGCTGGCTTCTGTTACTTATTTCTGAAATACAATCATTTCTCCTTGAGTAACAAGATTACAAATATACACTTGCGTGCAATTTATCAGACAGGTTATGCTTTCGTGATTTCAAGCAAAGGAGTTAGCTCATCTTTAGAAATTAACAGCTTTCAGCTGAAAACTGCCAGGGCTTGGAGGACATGCAATAGCTGAACACATATATGTTCCCAGCCTGCTGCAATGCAAAGAAAATGGGTTAGCTTAAGCTGTCGTTGTTCTCAGTACTGATGAGCGACATCTATTTCTTCCTAGCAGATGAGACTAGAATTCTCAATCACACTTTTGCATCGTAATTAAATTCTAATATTAATGCATTTCACTTCCATGAATATGCTTTAAACTAACTTTAATATCCCAGTTCCCTTAATTATCACAGTAAAGTACAATCTCCTCTCTAGCTAGGACTGAGAATAATTTTCTGCTTAAAGGTCAACCATTCTAAGCAGTTTAAAATCTGCACAATTATTAGACTTCACTGTGGTTTGGAGAAGGGGGAAAGAGATAGAATTGCTGATCCAGATGTGGTATCATTTAAAAAAGGCAAACTGAATGAATATACTCTAAGAATCATCATTTTTATGCCCATCTTCAGTCTGACCTCAGACAGTAGAAACAGAGCTTACATAGGGAAGAAATATCAAAAGTTTTACTAAAAGAAGAGATGGCTTTTCTGAACTGCTGCAGGAAATCTCCACACATGCGTCCCCCCCAAAAAAAAATATGTACATGTATTTCCAGAAAAGCTGATTTCGTGTAACCTTTGGCAAACTAGGACCTTAAACCTCTGCTACATCCAGTCACACACTAAGTTTGAACGTCAGTCTTGGTAAGCATCAGAGAAAGCTCTGTGCGTGTTGTTACCATCCACTTCAGCTGGGGGAGATAAACGATAATCACGTTGGGAGGTGTGGAAAGAAAGAAGAGACCTACTCTATAGACCTTAACCGAGTTGGTCATTTCAGATGTCAGAATAGCCGCATAAAATTGGGAAATTGGATACAGAAGAGTGAAATTAGATATACATTTCAACATCTTGACTTTGTTTAGAAGTATCTTTCCATATAACCAGTGATTAAAGAGCACTATGTGACTAAGCGAGCAAGCAAAGTAGAAGGTATGAATCCTAATACAATATTCAGATGAATCTCTTTTCTCTCAAGAGCTATTACAAGCAACCTGAACAATTATTTCAATTATCCCATCTCTTTCTCTTTTTTAAAAAGAGAAAATAGTTTTGTCTACATGTGCTGTAAATGGAATCTGAAGGTAAACAGAGAAAGAAATAAAGAGTAAAGAAACTGATTAAGATCAGAATTTAAAACTCCATTGATTCCAATCTTCTGTTCTGAACTGCTCATCAGTGGCTCTCAGAGAAGTTTAATTCTGCAAATACATGACACGTGGTCTAAAATATTCACTTATATCCTTGATGGCAAATATGAATTAATACTCCTCCCATGTATTCCACACCAAAATACAAAGGTATAAAGGCAAAACTTCCCACTCTATAAGCATTTAAAATGCAGTTATGAGTTCTGCAGAGTGACTGACTCTCATGACTTATTCTTGGGCACGGTTCTCTCTCCCAGGAGAATCAATGCCCAAAGGAGTCTGTAAGGGGAGGTGTTTGCACAGAGAAGCAAAGAACTTTGCTTACCTGGGAACCTCATGCCATTAGACATTAGTCTGCCTCTCCTCAGCCTCCACCAATCCTAACTAACAAAATAGAGTTCATAATTTCTGAAAGTGATTTTAAAAAATGTGATTTTAAAATAAATCCACAGTCTTTCTACTCTGAAATTTCAAAATCTTCATTTTTGTTATGTGAGGAGAATTAGCATTCTTTACTCATAATCTATAATCATGAATAGTAATGACCTATAAATTTCATTCATGTTTCCCTTACTCACAGGACCTAGGATTTTGGGGAAAAGAACTGTTATTTGGCATATTCTTTGACTTTATTGGAACAGGCTCCCCAGAGAGGTGGTGGAGTCATCGTCCCTGGAGGTGTTCAAAAAGCATGTAGACATGGCACTTCGAGACATGGTCTAGTAGACATGGTGGTGTTGGGTTGATGGTTGGACTTGATGATCCTAGATGTCTTTTCCAACCTTAAAGATTCTATGATTCTAGGATTCTAAATTTGGAGGAAATATATATTTGAGCATGGGTTCAGTGTGGAAAGATTCATGTGAAATAACAGAGTAAAATCCATTATTCACCACAGTTTAGGAAATTAGTGCTGCAACATTTTTGGAATGATCAACTTGTATATTATTTTGTCCAGCCCATCCTTTCAGAGGAAACAGGCTCTATACTGCTTTTAATTGTTTTGCTACTGATTATATGTAATTCCCCCCCTAATTGAAATTAGCTGTTTCTGTGTTTAGATCCTGGAACAGGATCCAAAACCACTTGGGGCTTAACAAAAGAATCCAGGATGTGAAACTCGAAGACAGCCAAAGTGTTATTACTACTTAATGTTCCATTTTTACTGGATAACAACATTTTGTTGAAATAAAGGTAGGATAGTCTTCTAGCCCCCATAACCAGAAGAACATCAACTTCAGAGAGTAGCTAGAATAGAAACATTGCTTCAGGAGATGCTACCTGGGTATGGGCCAGCTTCCAAATTAATATCTTCTGGTGTAAATTTCAAGTAGCCCCATTGACTTCTGCTAACTCCACTGGAGCTCCTGCTGGAGTGAAACCAGGGTGAGGTCAGAGTCTGGCAACTCATTATTGAATGCTGTCCACATCACATGCTGACTGCTTTCTAAAAGTAATCCTACTGTAAGAAGGTTAGCTGTGTTTAGTCCAAAATACACACTGTCTGTCTACTGTAAGCTTTGTGATGGAGGCAGTTTGTAACTTCATACTCAAAATTTGAAGTGAGCCTTAAAGGTGCTTTTGAACATTTGCCACCCAGAATAGTAATCCCAAATATGCACTGCAACCTTCATTTCAATTAAGAAATATGTTGCCAAGCCTTTTTTTTTTTTTTACGCTATATGTGATGTCTCATTATTTTTTAGTGTGAACCAGCTCTCCGCTTTCACCTGCCTATTACTAGAACATGATCAGATTACAGCAATAGGGCAAGATGGCTGCCAAACATCTATTTACTATCACGATTTACAGACTGACTGAAAACCAAATTGACCTTAGTGTAAAGCAATGTAGTTTAAAGAATGACGTAAGATCAATTAATTTGAAAGGACTACAGGGATTGTTCTGCTGGTTAGGGACTGACAGCTGTTCTATTTTGCCTCGTGCCAAACCCCCCAGGAGTCTTCTTTAAAATTGGTAAGTGAGGGAAAGAAGTAGCAGAAGGGAAGGAAGCATAAAAAGATTTACACCTGACATTTCTATCCGGCATGATAGATTATTTTTTGGTGCAAAAGTGCTATTGAGGGTGATCTCCAGGCCAAGGCTAGCCAGTGTACCTAGGAAACAAAGTCAGAGCAAGTGTTACCACATTGCAAGAACTTGGGCCATTGCTAAATGCTCAATTTTTCAGTAATACTAATAACTGAAAATGAGTGCTAAGCACTGCCTCCACACTTTTAGAAGTCAATATCTTTTCCTGAAGAAAAATACAACAGAAACAATGTCTGCTTTCTCCCCTGGAGCACTCCTCAGAATGACACCATGCGCACTACCTGCTGTGTGAATAACACGTTGTAGTGTTTATTTCCTATTTCATCTGATTCTCTGCCTTTAGAGATGCATATACCCTTTTACTGTTTCTTTTGATACAAAGGGTTAAATTCAAACACCTGGTTGTTCCTTACTGTTACATATGGTCTATATATGATAGAAACTGATTCAAAGGCAATACTTGTTCCTACAGCAGACATCCTAATCCATTTATTCTGTTCTCCAGTAGGCTTTATCAATCATCTCCACTGTTTCCAGTCCAAGTGTGTTTTCCACAGAAAAGACAAATAAAAACCCACCAAACCTGAATGGACTGTTGAAGAGGGACTGTGAACAAGGCTGTAAGGCACAGGTCTGAAATCTTACAGAAAAGACACAACCAGTCTTTGGGGAGAGATATGCAGGACATTTTCCAACATTTAAACATTCTGATCCTAAGATATTAGTTAAGCAAGACCTGTGACAGTGATAAAGGGATCTTCAAAGTAGCCAGTTTTTCTAAAACTGCAATATTATCTGTATAAGGATAACAGATGGATCTCTAAAGCCAGTATGACAGCTCTTTCTGCACTTCACTGCCCAAATTCTGCCCAGACCAAACTAAAATCCTTCTGGCATGGTTCCTACTACCAAAGCCTGATAGAAGCAGACAGAGGGAGAATAATGGACACTGACTAAACAAGAAGTCTTCTATTGATCTGTAAGTACCCATAAGTTCTTTTAATATTCTATAGATGGACTGTTCAGTGAATATATTTTCACATGCATATATGTACACAGGTACAAGGCCTCTGAAAAGCTACAGACATGTTAAATGTGAAGTTTTCATTCCACACTTTATACAAGGTTTGACATTTTCCACTGAATCTTTGCACGAAAGGTAACAATTCCATACATATTCATTAATTTGGAAGCATCCAAAGTACATCTATTTAGAAATTGTGATTTCAATACAAATACGTTAACAGATTGTATTTTATGTATATATCTTTTTATGACATAAGGAACTACATTCAAACGTGGAAAAATTCCGCTCTGGGTAATTTGCATCCTTATGTCCTATTATAGATTTTCCTATTTGGATTTCCATCTGGTCTTCAATATCCTTCTAAGTTTATTACTTTAATGAGATCATCTTGGGTTTACATACATATAATTTTATTACTATTTGGAATTAGCATTACCTGCTTACCTATCCATAAACTCTTTAGTGTTACCTTCTCAACATAACAATGAACAATGCTTGAGTAATGCTGCTACTGAATGAACAAAAGGACTAAAGGTGAAATAATCTTGTTCTGAAGAATACCTAATTAGGAAAACAGAGTTCATGCCAATGTTTTTCTTAGCCATTCATACCCTATTCCTGAAAAAATAATTGTAGTTTAGGGTTTACAACGAAAGATGTAATGTGTTTGTGACTTAGGGAAACTAAGAACAATATATGCCCACCTGTAGGGATGTCAGAATGTCAGGTGTGTTAACAGAATACTTTGAACACTTAAGCTGATTATATAACTGATATGCATAAATATTGGTAGGAATAATTTAATGCTGCTGCTTTGTGAAGTTCATAGGAATTTGGGATAAAAACCTTGACAAGGCATACAATCAAGACACACAATGTCTATCTGCATTTATGGTTGCATATGCAATGCAAGCGAGATGATTGAAAGAGTTACCAAATCCACCCTACTCTTCCTGTAGAGACAGGTCCTATTTTCGCTTTCACAAGGCTACCAGCTTTATCTAAAACTAAAATTGTACCCTTAAACTTTCCTCTGAAAAACTGGTCTAGCACCTTTGAGTAATAAGGCACATCTTCCAATTTCCAGCCAACATCTGTTCATGGCCAATTTATTCCCATTTACTCTTGTGCCAAGATTGCTCTTTCAGTAAAGTATCTGTTTTAACGCCTTTGTGTTTGCACCTTGGAACAAAGTAATCATTTATCAACACACATTTTCCTTTGTATCAAGCTCTTTCTCTTTTCTGTCATAAAATAGTCTCAATACAACTGGTAAAACGATATCATTTTCTGTTCCTAACACAATTCCAATTTGTCTTCTTAAATATTCATTACCACCCTGTGCATAAAATTTGACACATGGTCACACCAGTTTAATTAGTCCATGCTGTTTTATCTCCATCAACATTTCATGTTGATGAGTCTCCAAATTATAGCAGAAATATTTAGTGCAAAACTATGTAATTTTTATCAGATAATCTTAGGTGTCATCTTATTTGTACTCTTTTATGATATTCCATTCATCCCTTGTACTGAAAATTCATCTATCTTCTGTATTTTACACTAACACCATTAAAGAAATCATTAAATACAATTTGTCCTAATAATAATCCTTGTAAGTTCTGTTAATAAAATCCCTTTCAGACCAATAGTGCCCTTTTAGCAAAGCCTGCTATTGTTAGCTAGATTCTTTTATGGTCCGCTACCCCATAATTCTTTTATTAATCCTCATTTTCTAAGGTTTACCTAATAATTTCCTGTGTGACACCATATTAAATGCTTTTCTGAAATCCTGACAGATTAAATTTAGCTTTGTTTGTAGAAAGTTATTTGTTGGTTTGTGGGGTTTTTTTGTTTGTTTGTTTTTTTTCCTTCCAGAAAATCAGTTATAAAGAGAGAGACCACCTTAACATGATCAACCTTAGTAAACCCATGATTTAACCACTATATCCCTAATTATTCTTCCTTTCAAAATTTGTTCATACGTTTTGCATGCACTCTAGGTCAGGCTCCTCTACGTTCCAAGTCTTGTCTATATTAAAATCCTCTAGCTCTTCATTCCAGTTGACTTCACTAATTAGTTTTCTTAATCTCTCAGTCATCCCTTTTCAAAATTAAAGTCTTTAACTACAGACCTATTTTTGTTTATTCTTCCATTCAATTTAAACTGAATAAACTCGTGAACGTTCAGTCTGTTTTCTATAGGAACTTCTATAATATTTTGCTGAAAATAAGTTCAAAAGACAATCACCTCTTCTTCGTCTGTTGACTATCAGGTGACAAAAGTAGTATAACTGGAACTTGCTGCTACTAGTAAGGACAGGCTATAGTTGGATGTTTACAGTATTCCATTGTGACCAAACTTACTGCAGTTTTCATACCCCCCGTTATATGGTAGAGCTTCTGCTCTATGTCCCAGTGTGACCAGAAAAGTCTACAGAAGAGTCAAATATAATATAATATATAATTTCTCTGACATGTCATGTTATTGCATAACCCATGTCCTTTTATGTCTACTTATCTCATTCAGTGTTAGTAATTTTTTTCCATGCCCATTCCGTCATCTTCTGGTATTTCTTGATCCATGAATGCCACTCATTATATCTTACATTAAAATCAGCCCTGAAAACTACATTATTTTTTTCTTCAAACTCAATTCCTGATATGAAGCAACAAATTCTGCGTCCTGTGTTTATTTTCATGTGCTTATAATGCTTTCGACCTTCTTCCTCAGGAGCTAGAAGGATTTAACAGACTGGAAAAAAAAAATTAGCCTTCCATTGCTGTTTTTCTTACCCCAGCATGGTAAAGTATTATTTTCTTGTAGCGCAATGGCATTGTTACATCATTAATATAGAGGTAAATGAGGTACCAAAGAAAACAGCATGGTAAAACTAAAGTGTATGTTTGTTAGAGTCACAAATCCATTTCTTGTTTAACAGTCATGGTTTTATCATCAATTTGTACTCTTTTGTATCAAAAATATTCATTTCTTGCAGAACTACAGATGAGGTATTCTTTAAAATAAGGCATGGTTAGTACCAGGCACTGAAAAATGTCTAACTTAAAACTTATTCCCTAGGCACAAAGAAGAATCTTAGTAAACAGGAATTATAGTTCGTGTCCACAACAGATCTTTTCCATCAAAAGTATAGACAAATACATGGCATGATATGTGGTGTTTACATCATATATTATGTCTATTATCCTCTACATAAGATGAAGCTAGCTTTGTTTTTTCTTGATTTTTGTCTGTCTGACTATCCTAATTTTGTCTCCTAAAACAAGGTGGGAATTTTCAAATATATGTATGTTTCAGGGCAATTACTATCAATATAATAATATTCTGATATGCATGGTCATCTCTAAACAATACTGACATAGGAGGAAACAGACAATTTCTGAAATAACTGTATTTTTCAAATAATGTTATAAAGGAATAAATATGAAATTAGTGGTACAGACTTTGACTACAAAGTACCATGGGCTTCACATGAAACCTGACTTTTTTCTTCCTTTTCTCAAAAAACCCGATTTCTTATTAAACTGTTGTTGAAGTCAGTGAAGGTTGCTGTTTGATAAGTATAACTTCTCCTTGCTGATAACTTCATTTCAACTGAAGGAGTAAGCATGTGACACTTAGACTTTGATCTTATTTTTATTGATAGAGTAGTGTCATTTCACTAGATTCTTCTCATACAAAATACATTAAAATGTGGACTGTTATAACTGGGCATACTAAATTACTGTTTTGAATCATAGTCTTACTCAACCACTTTCAACGAACGTATTTTTGCAAAAATAGATAGTCACTGCAAATAAGCTGCTTTTGTTAAGCTCAGAAAGTCTTCTGTGCTCTAAATTTTCAGCAGTCACACTGACCCATGATGCATTCCACAGTATATCAGCCTGAAAGGGAGCCATCCAGTCAACATGACTCCGAGACATCCTTGCTTTCAACAAAAAGCTATCCTGACTCTCTGTGGATGTCCTTCAAAGGTATTTACAAGTTGTTTGTTAACAAAAAAAGACTTTCCTGAATTGGATGGGACTTACTATAAAGTGAAAAACAAACACGACATTTTTCTTGTAGTGCCGCTGAACCTTACAACTATATAGAATCATAAAACTATATTGAATCTTTGTCAGGAAAATGAGTTGACAAAGGAGTTTATGGAGGAGGAAAAGGTGCTGGTGTTTGTACTTCCCTCCCAGCTGGGCTGTTTACAGGGTCTGTCAGCAGCAGCTAGTCTCCCCCAGAATAGTCATGAAATGTTATATTTCACCTCTGCTCTCTTGAAGGGCTCTTAACACTATCCCCGTGATGATGGCCTTCTGTAAGGGCAGTGGGGTGCGATGTTTGTCTCACACTGCACTGAAAGCAACAGCTCGAGGAAGGTATGCTGCCAGCTGTGTCCTCCAGCTCTGTCTATGGAGGATCAAGGAGCAGTTCCTGAAGAAAGGCAATGGTGAACTGCAGCACCTTGGTGTCAGGAATCAGGATGTCTTTTTGAAAAATGCTTCACAAAAGCCCACCTAGGTAGAGGTTCAGTTTCAGGCTTTCTCCTGGGGCAATCTGACTGGGGGCCTAGTGCCCTCAGTGCTGTAACCCCCTCCTGTCCTCCTGCCCACCACTCCAGAGCCATGGAGAGTACTCTGTTCTAAAACCTATCCTTGGAAATCCTATGGCTTTACAGATCCACAACGCAGACAAATAAAGGGAAACTTGCAAGGAAGGGAAGGATCTGGGAAAATAATGTGCCTAACAACGTTTAGTCTATCACTTTTAAATTTTCTAGGAAGAAGTAACACTCCCATATAGGCTTTTCACTCCAGTCCTCAACCTCATTAGAAAGACCATCAGAGACAAAGCTTCCTGTTTCCATGTTTCCTGCTTTCAAAAAAAGGGCCTGTGCCGACTGCACCAATGCCTGTCACTGTATTTAGTGCTTCAGCTTTTCCGGAAAGACGTGGGTACAGTTCCCCAGTTCACCATGCAGTGGTTTAATTATTAAATCTAAATAAGCAAAGTAAAGAATCTATTTTTTAACGACAAGGAAGTCAGAGCAATGGCAGGTTTTCAGGAGCATTTCTTGGGGCAGCTAAGCTTTATTTTTGGGGATTGTCATACAGCAAATACATTCATAATGTCTTGCATTGTTTCAGACAGTGTAAACGTGGGGAGATAAAAATGAATCTATGGGTTCACATCATTAAACTTTGCAATGTGAATTGCAAATAGTATGTTATCTGTTACCAGGCACAGGACCGATTAAATGTGTGGACTTGGCAAGGATCCAAGTTTATAAAATGGGGATAATATCCACTTTAAACAGACTTCAGAAAGCCTTACTGGGTAACATTTAAGAAACAAATCCAAAAATAGCTGAAAAGTATGGCATTAGGATCACTGATTTAAGTGTGTTACAAAACTGATAACAAATTCTTAGCGTCTATTAAAATATCTTTGAAAAGTATATTGCTATTATTAAAAACACAAAAGCATTAAAATACAATACACCTTACAAAAAAGAAATAAATTTCTTTTCATCTGGATACATAAAATGGAAGTGCCCAGACAGTTTTTCAGAAGATACCTACTTCTGAATACAGCTTGTCATGGAACAATCATTTGTAATATTGATAAAAAGCAAATCTTGATAAAGAGCTGAGTGCTAAAATAATGAGAAAATAATATGCAAAATAGTAATAGAAGTAACAGAGTAGCAGATAGCAGAAGTGCACAGAGTACAGCATGGAAGATGGTATGAGTGAGATAAACTGTCATGTATACTTTCATGCTGTATTTTATTTAAGATGGTTTATTGAAATTGCAAGCTAGTGTTGATAAAGTATTCAGATAGAGAACAAATACCTTGCAAAAAATTTCTGAGAATTTACTAAAACCCTGAAGCATCAAGGTCTGAGATACTACTTACACTAAGTGAAATGAACAATTGGTATTACTTCGCATATAATAATCTTCATATTTGTACTAAATGTTACTCTTATGTTCAGTGTACTCCCTGGTACTTTGTAAATGTCACCGAGGACACCAGATTCATCACTCCTCCCAGTCAAAGGGAAGGGGCTTGAAAGGGCCAATCAAAACTGGCATGTCAACAAAAGGTTACAGGCAGGACTGGTGCCACAGCTCGGGGTTTGGCTACTTAGACCATGGGACTCTCTTTGAGAAACCTAGTCTACTGGGGGCTGATGTGACACCCCACCTGGAATACTGTGTCCAGCTCTGGGGTCCCCAGTACCAGAAAGACATGGACCTGAGGGAGCGAGTCCAGAGGAGGCCACAAAGATGATCAGAGGCCTGGAGCACCTCTCCTATGAAGACAGGCTGAGAGAGTAGGGCTTGTGCAGCCTGGAGAGGAGAAGACTCCAGGGAGACCTTAGAGCAGCCTTCCAGTACCTAAAGGGGCCTACAGCAAAGATGGGGAGGGACTGTTTACAAGGGCATGGAGTGACAGGACAAGGGGTAATGGGTTTAAGCTGAAGGAGGGTAGATTTAGATGAGATGTTAGGAAGAAATTCTTGACTGTGAGGGTCGTGAGGCACTGGAACAGGTTGCCCAGAGAAGCTGTGGATGCCCCCTCCCTGGAAGTGTTCAAGGCCAGGTTGGATGGGGCTTTGGTCAACCTGGTCGAGTGGAGGGTGTCCTTGTCCATGGCAGGGGGGTTGGAACTAGATTGATGTTTAAGATGCCTTCCAATCCAAACCATTGTATGATTCTATGATTCTATGATTATTCTCATGAATAGACAGACTCATACAGACAGACCTAAAGAGATTATACTTCTTAGCCCAACTAACTGTGGAAATGTTACAAGGGAAAACCTTTTCCCATCACTGGGAAAGTAAAGAGACCTCTACCCCAACAACCCCCATCAAGTTTTCCTTGAGTCACTATTCTAGCTGGTGACCCATCAGTCAAAACAAGTCTTTTGCACTTCGAAAGGCAACCCCCCCACACCCCTCGGTAAATATTCTGTTTCTGTGTCCTTCTGCTGTGGGGCTGCCACCTGTGAACGCAAGGTGTTTAGCCTGGTTTCTTAAGGAAGTGAGGCTTCTGCCATCTGCTTGCTATCCCCTTCTCAACCAACAAATAGCTTTTAAAGTAATTTCTAATTTTACCAATGTTAAATGGAGATAGTTAGATGTTTGAACACTGGCAGCTGGGCAGTCAGACCAAACAGGTAGGGCTAAAGTGAGAGCTCAACATTTGCCATCCCTTTGGCCTGCTTGCTGGTCTACCAGCTCCATTTGCTGACTTGTGCAGAGCTATCCCCAAACAGCCCCAGCACCAGGCATTTTTCGTCCATGGACCTCAGCGTACTGGGAGTCACATCCAGTACCTGGAAGAACAAATGGCATTGAACGAGTAAATATGGAATAAGGGAGACAGGGGGGTCTGTCTACATCTGGGGTAGACCGAGTGGGAATGCATGACACACATCCAGAGCAAATCAGACTTTTTATACTCTATTTTTCTGAGGAACAATATGTTTACTTCTTATCTCCCAGGCAGCACAGATACGTACTGATCCATGCTTATTACCCATAAGGAGCTAATGCTTTCTGAATGCTGTGCCTTAAAATGACGGATAGCTCTTAATGACAGTCCCTGCTAACTAACACTGAAGTACAGACTGCTGTATTGAACCAGCTGAAGAAGAAGGGACGCTCTAGAGATCATTCATTTCCTTAACACTTGCTTCCCCTTGCTTGCATCCTGCCATTTAGCCCCAAAGCTCTTTGCTGCAGATCAGGTACATTTAAGCATTATGATGAGTTGAGACATTTGGGGTGATGGGAAAAGGTCAAAATGTGGCCTTGGTCACTATTGTCCTTGTTAGCATGAGGTATCATGGGATCATTACACAGGATGAAACGTCCAGCTTATTTTGAGGGAGAATAGCAGGAACTAGGATCTAAACCATAGGATTTTAAGTGGTTATGATATGTTCATAGGTGGATAAAGCAAGATAACGCTGATAAATGAAAATCTAAATCCCAGAGAATTTACATGCCAGAAAAGGTTTTTAAAATGCTCTGTCTCCCATACTGAAAGGACAGAAAAAGGAGCAATTTCTAAATATTAAAGTTCCCAAGACATATCTTACCCTGCCCCACCTTCCTTCCCTTGGTTCAAATCAAACAGCTGTGTAGAGGAGAACAGATAAAGAAAGAAGGGAGAGAATTAATCAAACAAACTCAGAAAAGTGAGAACATTCCCATCAGCTTCTGCTTTTATCCCTGGAGATGCCCTTTCACCCATTCACCAATCCAAGTGTTAAAAGAATTTGCTCTAATACTTTGTTATCACAATCAGCTTTTCCATCATAACTTGTTTTTTTCTTGTTTGTTTTCTCAGTGCGAAGCCACAGCAAAGTTTACGCTTAGTTTACAGTTGACCTACCCTCTTTGAACATGCCCAGACAACAGGAAACTGGTTTCTCTGGAAACAGGAGCTACGTGAAATCTTTTAGTACTTGTATTCACTTAAAGCTGTTCACACATATGCAACAATAAGGCACCAGACCTTCTGCACGTGATTCAACTTTACCCAACAAGGTAATGAAGGAGAACACTGCCAGTGACACACCAGGCTGGTAAAATTAATTGGTACAATTCAAATACGAACAAAAGAAAAATACCAGCATCTAAACCGCTTAGTCTATGTATAAAATCTCTTAGTGGTCATAATAATAAAGCAAGCCATGGGAACAGTCTTGGAGACATTTACACCATGCATCATGGAGATGGAATGTGATCTTTTTGATGATATGGAGGCAGCATGGCCACGTATACCAAAAGCTCCTTTATGGACAGCAACACGTTAGTGCCTGCTAGGACTAATAAAAATAGTTTAAAATATTCAAGCTGAGCTGAAGGCTTCCTAATTTCCCATTAACCCTGTTTTTCACTTTTTAAAAGTGCAGTTGGAGACTGACAGTTTATCTTGAATACAGCATACACGGGTGAAGGTGATACCAATACAGTAGTGCAGTGCACGTTGTGCTTTCAGGGCAAAATAGACACATCAGAAGTAAAACACATACCAGTTTCTCAGGTGCTGCCATTCACAGGGGGGTATTACCATAAACCTCTGCTTAAGGTGCTTTAGGACAAAGCATAGGACTGAATAGCAGTGGCTGAGGAATCAGCAGAGGAATATTGCTCTTGCTTCCATTGCTGTTGGGACAATAACCTTTAACAAAGTTGTGGGCAGAAAGCAAAGATGGTAACATCTTAATTTATGCCTGCTAAATTTTAAAAAAACCCATCAGAGCTCAGTTTCCTCACTTCCTCAGCATTTTTCAGCAGACAGCAAGTTTCTGGACTTTGCTGACATTTCCCATAAAATTCCAACACATTTGGATGTGCTTACATCTCATTGTTCCTAAATTGTCTATGATCAAGAATGTTTACAGATCTTTATGGTGCCTTCACACTTAAATTAGAACAGCAGGACAGTGCATGGCAGGGAAAAAGAGGTAATGAAGCCATCCTTCCCCACGCTTTCCCATGGAGAGATTCCAGGAGGGAAGGAAAGTTACAGATTTTCAATAGACTGGGCAGAAATAATTGTATTTCAATAAGTGAAGAAAAAACCAAAGTATTTAGTGATGAGATGTTTTAATTATTATGTCAGAAATGGATTTTATGTTTTAGGAGGAAGCAAACATTAGTTAGGAATTGGGATACGAGGGTGGAGGAGGATGCCAACTAAAGAGAAAAGAAGAAAACAATCAGAAGTTATGACCATCATCTGATACAGAGAAACAGAGGAAAAGCCCATTATTCAGACACATACACATAATATACACAAACACATACACACACACTTTCATGCAGATATTCATATATAAAATGGTAAACAAGCATGGTTCCGAAGTCTCCGGTGAACACTGCTAAAGAAGAAAGATCCTTCTCTAGTAGTAATGGCTCATTTTGTACTTCAAGGGGGAAATGTATAATAACAATACCACAAAAACTTCAAACGATCAGGACTGAAATGAGAATGTCTGGTAAGAGGAAACAACCACTCACCCCAACTTTTGCGAATGCATTTGAGAAGAGAGAACAAAATCAGCTCAATTTAGCTTTGCCAGATTCTTTAAGCATATTAACAACATCTCTTAATGAATTAGGTTGAATTCTGCTGACAGACCTAGAAGTGTGTATGTTTGTCCTTAGTTGTTATAAGAACACCCATCAGTCTAACTAAAATATATTCAAATGTTCTTGGGGTTTTGGGGTAGAAGTAAGGCAATTACCTTACTTAAGTAGAAAAGATTAGAAATAGGATAGCTGTTGGCAAGACTACTAGTTTAGAGTGATATTTTCTTGAGCCAGTGCCAGATTATAGACTGTTTTAGCATTGCTAGTAGATTGCCAACACTGAGGGAGGTGTTGACAATCACAGCTGATCGGAGTCTCAGTTACTTTTCACCATTTTTTCACTAACCGAGGCAGGCATGTAATTACTGGCAGTTTCTCCTCTGCTTTCAGGGCGTATGTTTGCAAAGTGGCCTCAATATAGTCAAAGCACAAGGCAGCGGCTTGAGGACTCAGAAAAGCCAGTGTCAGTTGTCTTCCCCGCTGTGGCAAGAAAGTCAGGCGCACTTCCCAGGTGTGTCCACCAAAAAAAAGCACTGCTCTGCAAAGCTGCCTGAGCTCTGAAACGAGCTGCTGTGGTAGTAGCTAGCACAGAGCAGAGAGCTCTGCCACTCTGTCTGTTCTTGGAGACAGAGTTTATTTGTACATGTAAAAATCCTTTGTTACTAGGACAAAGGGCGTGCATTAAATTCTACCAAAAAATCTCCTTGCCTCATTTCCTCCACTGTAAAACATCAATTCTTTTGCTACCACATAGGAGCATTGTGAAACCCAGGAATGATTCTGCGGTGTTCAAGGTCAGTCGCGGTACATGCTTGAGAGAGAGATAAACCACAGTCATTAAGTCATTTTCTTGATTTGGTGACAGAAATATCACTACAGGAGGTAAGCAGGATTTTCATACTTAAATGTGCCTATAGCCTGAGGCTTTATGTTGACAGTTTAACTACCTCTAGGCAGGCTTTCTTAGGCAGCCACAGGCAAAAGGATCCTGACAGCATTGTTTTACTGGATCTTCTCTGGTGCAAGGACTCCAGAGTTTGTTCAAGACAAAAAGGCTTTCAGGCAGACCAACTCCCACCAGAAGAGAAAGAAGACTAGGCGGAACTGCTTAGGTCCTCAACTCCAGTTGCCTCCTGATGGAATTCTCCATGCCAGATAACCCTGACCATCAACTGATTGAGCCTTCAGATGGAAACTAGCAAGTTCTCAACCCTTATATTGGAAGTTCATTTCAGATCCTCATTCTTTGAACAATTACAAAAATCCTTCTAATCCTTCTAATCCTCTGACTAAATTTTATTCTTCATCAATGTCTGCAGCAACTCCTGCTCAGTCCTTAGATGAGCCAAGAAATCAAGGAGCATGATGCCTTCCAACACAGTTACCAGAAAAAAAACAATCTTGATGAGAACAAAGCTAAAGTATTTCCTCTGCTTTAAGGACATACTTATTAGTTTGGGATAATCTGTGCCACAGTTGATTACAGAATAATGTTTTACACTATGCATCCAACTTCCTGGTCCATTCTCTGCCGTTTATAAGACCTGTCTTCCCTAACTCACTCAGTCTTCTCTTTTACAGTCTGTTAATCTTAAGCATGATTTTATTAATATACTCCTGTCAATAAACTTGAAGGTTGACTTGTCTTTGAACAATGGTTACTTGACATTAGTAACAATATGTTCTTTTTTTTTTTTTTTTTTCAGATGGTACCATAGTTTACCACCATGATCCAGGCAATTCTGAAGATTATGCCCTGCACACCTATTATTAATGAACCCTCACTTTTTTGAGAATTTAGGAGCTAAATCCAGGAAGGCATTAAGCTGAGACAAAGCCAAAGAGGTGCGGGGGAAGAAAAGCTCGGAATTGCCTAGCCACATTCATGGGAGAAACATATGGCGAAGGTGATCAGGGTCTTGAAGTACAGTGGACTGCAACGGATAGAAGATCTTTCTCATTGTTTTAGACAAACAATGATAAAATAGCAAAGGGAACTAAAAAGATCTTGATTCAGTTACATTTACAAAGAAATGTAATCTTTAAATTTTCAACCTCTGGGTGACTTTATCCACATTAAATCAAATAAAAAATCCTCAAAAAATAATGAAGAAGAAGAAATAATTAGTTTTTAATAACACATTCAGTAGTTAAATAGGGTGTGATGGCAATACCTCTTGTATAAAAGTCTACATTACAACACACTGACAGTCTTCTCATCCGAGATGTTTTGTGAATAGAACTTAAAAAAAGATCACTATTAAAATTATAAAGCTCTGAAAAAAACCCAGAATATCACATTTGCTCTATGGATTATTGTTTATATTTTCTGAACTCAAAATATTCATGCATGTCCAAAGAGATATGGAACGGGATTATTTAATTTCTCTTAAAGTGTAATCCTTGGGGATGGAGAAACAAACAAGCTTTTTTTTTTTTTTTTTTTTTGTTACATTCTATAATAAACTGAACAGTCTGTAATCAATCTGGTACATATTATATCCTTCTAAAAGCATATTCTTCTGTTATACGATAACTTTGCAGGGTGCACAAAGTCTTTGAAATTCTTTAGTGGAATGGGTATCATTAAAAAAATGTGTCCTTAAAATGTGATCAGGAGGTAGAAATGGAATATTTTAAAAAGTAATCAAAGATTCCATATCTTTGTATCATATTAATCCCCATCAAAATGAAGACTGAATTAGTTCTGCAGTACAAACCATGCCTGATGTTTTCAGTCCTATTTGTTCTCAGCTTACAGAGTTTGACAGATTTTAGTAAACCACAAGAAAAATGATTTTTCTGGATACCCCAAGAACTCCACACGCAAAACAAAAGAACTAAAAAATAAGACATTTTTTTAAATTGAAAACCAGAGTAAGAGTTGCCATATCCTAGTTTTCATGATAAAATTACGATGAGGATTTTGTATTTGTTCTGAGAAATGCAGCTGTGCTTTGGAAAAGAGGAGTGACAATGACAGATAAGAGGCAAGCACTGTGGCTACCTTAAAAGTAAGACCGAATGTTTTAATGGCCACAGATAATATTTATGGCTCAATGCATTCAGATGTGCCATGCAAGGTGAGAAGTGATCAGTGAAGAAAACCATTCTTCCTGTACTCATATTCCAGTCCTGTCAAAACAGAGGCAGTATTTATGACACATCTCATCATCTGGCAGCTCCCAGGCTTGCCGTGCAGTTGCACGGCCCCTGTCCTGTTACGAGATCCCACCAGCCTGCTGATGAGCTGCGCAGGGATGTGAGGCCGTGGAGGCAGACAAGGCTAGAGGATGGCACTGCCGGTGGAGGCTGCCCTGCAGCATGACCTGCTCTCCGAAACAAATCCCACTCAAAAGCATGTTGTTGCAGAACGCAGCATGTACTGCATTATGTCCTTCATCATGCAACTCAACTTATGCTGGTTTCTCAAGCAGTCAGGCCAAGAAAATGCTAGAGACTAGCTAAATGTCAAAGGCTCTCACATATTCATCGCATTCTCCCATGCCTGATCCTGACACAAATGCTTAATTCTGCAGCCCTTGCATAGCCTCAGTATTTTAATGGTGTATGCAGAGTCAAGCTCATGGATGGGTCCTTGTGGGATTGCAGATTTTTGCGCTATTGATATTTCATCTGAAACATGGGAGATGCTAATTGCCAGCTTTGCAGTTTTCCCCTGGTGGCCATACTAAAATATGTTGCATATTGAAACTCACGATGTAGCTGTGGCAAAAAATCTTACAGCAAACAATCCCAGAAAGGAATAAAAATTCCAGTCCTGTACAGCAAACATTTTCCAATGGTTCTATAAATTTGAGTCTATGCAACAGAAAAATCTTCTATTTATTAATCCTCTACAAAACAGTAAAACTTTTCTTTCTTTTCCTCATCCCCTTATTTGCCAGTATATATCAGAACTCCTTGGAAAGCTTAAAAGCAAAGAATGTGGCTTTTTCAGTCAAGAGAAATGCTATAAAACAGTCATTCACAGATAGAAATGTAGGTAGCAATTCATCGGGAAAAAAAAAAAAGCTTTAATAACCATTCACAATAATAAAATCAGATATTTAAGATTTGGAATCAATTAAAATATAGTGTAAATATGGCATTATAGAGAACCGATTAAATTCTTTCAGTTATTAATAATGTCCTTTTTTATTTATCTGCCTTGGCTGTTTTTTTGCTCAGAAGCCTGTGTTAGCACCTCGTTGGCAATTCTAGCAGAAGATTCATGAACCCTTCAGCTGAGGTCTGAGCAGGTCACCGGGAGTCATTCACTTCACCTTTAAAATCTGAGGCATGTACAGCAAAACCACACAATGCTCAGAGGATATCTGGAAGCCAGAAAGCTAAATACACACGCTGTCAGGCTGATTTCCAGTGGAGAACAGAGCCAGTACCATGTTTTTAATTCTCTTTCTAACCTCAGAGGGCTGATGCTGCTGCACAGCGCTACGTCCCTGAAGTGAATGAGCACCATTGCTGGTAATTATGCAGCCTTTCAATCCACTTACTCTTAACTTTCCTTTTCACCGCGCTATATTTGACACAAAATGTTTAATCAGGTTCATTTATCATGACTGGAACAACCTGACTCATTCCTCATTTATAATTAGAAAGGATTTCATCTAATAAATGCTGAGTGCTCTCAGCTACCAAAGTCAGTGAATGGAGTTTGCTCAGCACCATGCAAGGCCGAGGGTACATAAACCTATTTTACATGGAATTAGAAGAAAAACAGATTCCTACAGAAAATTTTCAATGTTTAAGGCAGTTAAATGTTACGTAGATCCTGTGTATGAGCCCACAGCCTGGAAATACGGAGGCAGTGGGAAATCATTCACCTTTCTGCCTTGGTCACCGCTTACATAAAATGGTGGCAGTGAGGGTTTTCTTCCTTTGTTAAGTACTTCCAGGGAAGCCTAATTACTCATTTTCTATCTGTGGAATATTAAATAACAAGTTATTTCCTAAGCAGCTAATATCTTGAATTTGTAAGAAGAAAATCACAATTGTAATTTTAATGAAATCTTAACCTACAATGAACAGGTTAAAAACCCCCAAACTATCATCCAAAGGTGAAAATAAACCAATGAGAGATTTAAATGTTTGAAGATATCAGAGTGGAGACATAGAAAGCTGCCCTTCTTTACGTCTGCAGTCCAAAGCCACCTTGCATTTTTTGTATTTTCTCTTGCAATTATGATGCTGTGTTTGCCCTATATAATAACCCTGAGCAGTGCAGATTGCTTTAACCCAACTGAGAAAAGGCAGATTATTAACAATTGCCAATTAATTTACACACTGCATGGTCAGCCCTGAACGAACTATGCCATGATTCCCTGTAACGGAGAGTCCTCATCAGTTCCTATTGTAAAACGAGAGAAAGAGAGCTGGAGGGAAAAAGAAAAGCATAAAAGAATAACGCAAGGAACAATGAGTGAATAATAATGAACGAAATGTCACCACTGCTGTATTCTCTCCGCCTGAAGGTCTTTACTGGGGAGGGAAAGAACTTGAATTGCATGTGCTAAATTTTGAAGTTGTTTAAATTGGAATTTGGCAGCTGATGATGGCTAAATTGGCTGAATGTCTTCTATGCTGGTAGACATTTAACATAGCTGGGACCATAGCTTTAGCAATAAATCTTATAAAATAGGAAAGACTGTAAGAATTCATATAATGAAAACACAAGTTTAGACAATATGAATACCTATGAAGACAATAAAATGAAGCACATATGCTGGGAGGGCGAATGCTTTCTGCTAAGGCTTTTATTTCTTGGATACTTTTAAGGCATTTAGGCCCTTCCTGGAAGATGACTGCTCTACTAAATACCAATTAATTACCTAAATTTGGTATTTGATCTAACAATGCATCAGTTAAATGCTTAAAGCTAGGTAGGGTGAATATAGGCTGTACTATTTCACTTGTAGACTCCAAAGTAGGTTAAGTTAAAAAAAATAAGTATCTTGTTATGAAGAGACCATTGATTTTAAGGTATTCTTTGTTAAGTCTGCTATCCAACCTGTTTATTTTATAAATTAGATGCAGCTTTATATAGTCATTTTCACTGACTGATATTCTGGCAAGTCAATTATATCCTACTCTTAAGTTGTTACAGCTATGTCCCCTTCTTTAACTGACTCTCTCTCTGACCGTAATAACTTCTTCCCCTCCTATGGCTTCTTACAAATTCCTGATCTTCACTTCAAAAGATCAGTGTTTCATTATTGCCTCCACCCAGGACAATTATCCATCCATTTCTGTCTTCATTTCTCCTACTTTATCTTCCCTTTGCTTTTTTCCAACTATTATGCATTGAGCACGTTTCCTGCCCTCCCTCACTGCTGGCCCCTCGCCTCACCAAAGTCAGACAAATCTCTCTTTCCTAATTCTCAGTACAAATCTTTCATGTCTATTGCATTGACTTCGGGAGGTAGAGAACAGAATTAAACCCCAGCAGCTAGACAGGTTAAGGTGTCTGCCAACCATTGTGCTACTTCCCCGCTCAGTGCTGCCCTGTGTTTGAGCAGCGATTTCCGTACGTGACACGACCCTTGAAGGGCCAACTTAATCCAACTCATCCCGTCGCAGGGAATGCAATGCTGTTCACACGCTCCGCAGCACTACCCGGCCTCACTCTCACTTCCCCGGGAGGGCGAGTAAAATTGGGGACCACTAAGGTTTCTTTTTGCAATCCCAAATCAGAGTAAAACACAATGAAAACTTGCCTCTATATACTGCATATGCTTGCTGTAAAGCAAATTATTCAAAAAGAGTATAGAACGGTTATCTAAATTTTTCATTTTAGTAGAGTAAAAAAACCTATGCAATTCATAATTAATATAACAAATATGAATTATATACTGTAGGTCATTCCAGTTGACAAAGAAGATTTTAAATAATTTAAGACAACAAATCTATGTATAGCCATTAGAACACACAAATTAGTCCTTCATTTGAATGCATTGCTCAGCCTTATGAAGCTGTACAAAACATTTGTAAAGAAATGGAAACATAAAACCTTGCAGATTTTCCCTTGCAATGAGCACCAAACAAGCAGAGACTTGAATTATAAGTGAGAGTGGTGACATATGCTAATGGCTTTGTCATCGGGAGATAATGCAATGCCATTAACTCATCTCATTTCAGATTCTAGCAACTGCATGTCATGGTAGGTAACACAAGCTGCCTCAACATCCCAGAAAAAGAATCCAGAAGGAGAACAAGAATTTGCAAGACTATGGCTCATGGGTATATCTCATCTGTGGTCAGCAATGTCTAGTTTAACTTTGTTGGATTTCATGTTTAATGAGTATCATATTCAAGAATGAGTAATGTGACTCAGTAAGTTCTCTTAACTCTATTGAGAATGAATACGATTAGTTGAATCCCATTATTTTTGTATAATAAATATGCATGGGGAGGAAAGAAGGCTAATGTCTAAGTGTAGAAACTCAAAATTGTTAGAATTACAACAAAATTTGAGATAAAAAACTTGTTTTTCATACAGCCTACACAAGCTCTCCTTTAGGTTGCATCTAAAACACAGTTCTAACAAACATTTAAGGAAAAGAATAATCAAATTCAAATATATTCTCACTAAAATCAATAGTATTAAGCACAGGTAAAGAGCTGCTCTTCACCCAATAAAATTAAAGATAATTTCCTCTTTAGTATTTGCCTTGATAGCATTATTGTTCATTTAATGTAAATAGTCTAGACCATAAACACATGCATAATATTGATTAAAACTTAAGCCACTATAAATGTACTCCAAAGGAATCTGTAACAATTTACAGCAGCTAAAGATCTTCCTCACTGATACCTCTACTATATGTTTATCTCTATCTCTTAAATATGCAATTATGTACTTATCCAATGGACTGGAATGACTTGCAACAATTCTAGTCTATTGGATAAATAGGAGTTCAGTTTAATATAAGATAAATACAGCTTCTATAAATTTCTTTACTTACTGTGTAAATGTGTTCACATCAGCTATCAGAAAATAAAAGTTGGTCACGGCATTACAAGAAGTGAGAAAACAGATATCAGTGTCCTTGTCTGGGCTTTCAAACGGAAAATGCCTGTGTGTATGGTTCTGCTGACTCTCAGATGAGGTTCAGTGATAAAGTAAATCCAGCTTTAGGGTTCCTAGTACCAGATCAAAAACGCCATAACCATAAACCACAAAGCGCTGATCCTGTATTAACACACATTGTCATTCCAAATGTGTCAAAATGGTTTTGATGGCTTAAATTCTAATGGAAGGCTTTTTTTTCCCAGATCAAGCATTGGCTGCCCAGGTATCTTTCTGCAAGTCTAACCTGTCTTAAGACCAGCATAAACTCAGTAGTGCTTGCTCTTGCTAGATCAGCAGAAATGCAGTTGTGTACCTACTCTTGATCAAACATCAGCTGCTGGATGACCTGGGAATGCAAAGATCTGACAGGAGGGAAACCTGAAACCCCTCCTGGACAAGCTTAAACTGTGCACGTGAGCCATCCCACTCATCTCCACTGAGCTACTAACATGAGTACCAACAGGCTTAGGTCTTACTGCATGAACAGTGGTCAGCCTTAAAAGAATCTTAGAAAGTATTTTCCAAGTATTACTTTAAGCCGTCATTTTCAAAAATTGTTACTAATTCTGCATGATTGGCAAAACATGGGAGTTGCAAGCTTTATCAGTTTAAGACAGATTTGGTCATATATAAACATAAACCTACATTTTCAGACACCTCAGACTGTATGTAGGAATATTAAATTGGGGTCCTGATTTCAGGTGTGTTTATCACTGCTCAAATGTAGCTTTTCCAATGTCTCAAAATTTTGGTACCAGTGGTTTCAAAATAATAAAATGAGGTTCATTAGAATAAATAAGTCTTAGAGTTTCCATTCTCATTTCAGATTTTACTCATTTTGTACCAATATATTAAGGAGAATATTGCTGAAAGTCAATATGAATAATCACATTAATTTTTAATTAATACTTGGTTAAACACGGATATCTGAAGGCACAAATATAGATCTGTATGTTTGCTACTAATTATTGAAATCAGTCACTATTAAAAGCAGTGTGCAGAAACCTTTTCAGCATATTTTTCTACTCCAATTTTCTTACTTTTATTTGCAAATGTCTTTTGAGATTCAATACGAAGAGTAGCGACTTGATAGTAATGTCCAGCTCCAATAATAGCGTGACAAGGAGTTATCTCCTTCCTCACTGTTTTTCACATTTAATGCCAATCTTCCAGGAACTTATTTGGGCTACAGAAACTATCTGTTCATCTTTGAAAGTGGTCTATCAGGGCTGACACAGAACAATGCATTAAACCCCAGAACCACCTAAAGCCGGAGTGTATCTAAAATCTGGATAAGGATATCATTCTTCTCAACTAAGCACATCAATGCAGATGCAGAAAGCTTTGGGGGAATTTAGACAGCTGGAATCTGTGTAACACAAGCTCCACAGCTACCAAGACACGACAGCCTACTACTTGGTGACCAGAGCCACTCCAAGTACCAAATCTCGGTCTTGCCTAAACAACCATCTGGTTGTTTCCAGATGAAGATTCAAGGTTTGTAATGGATTTGGAGGCAGAGTGGGCTACCTTGGCTTCCTCAATATACTGATACGCTGTTCCAGCAATACCTCCAGAGAGGTACCTGCTCTTTTCATGTATGTCTTAGAGCACAGTGTAGGGGAAAGGAGGCTGGAAAATTGGTGTGCTCAATCTGAGGAGAAATGGAGGGGGAGACACTCCTACAGGTCACCATTAGAGCTGCTGAAGAGAAAGCAGCTGTGGGCTAAAAGGAACTAAAGGAGTTAAACTTCCTTTTCAGTCCAACAGAGGCAACCAACACAAGAAAGAAAACACCAAAGTCTTTATAGACACCTGAAAAAGGGGACGGTGGAGTTTGGAGCATGCAATGGGGATGTGGGAAAGGGTTTCTGCTGGAAAGTTGAAAGGTAATTGTTAAAAGGGCACAGGGAAACTTCGTGTCACTGTTTGGTTTGAAGCACCCTGTCTTCCGCACAAACTTCTATGAATCTTCCTTTAATTCTAACCCACGCAACTGACACAGAGTGTCAGTGTCCTCCAAACCCTATCTGCCTACCATTTAATCAGATATTTTTAGATGGAAATAATATCTGTGGTAAGTGGAACCTCTTTCATACACTTTGCCTGAGGCTTTTTAAAGTCACTTAATGTGACATAACATGCTGTTTCGACTGAAGAAGGAAAAGGGAAAAGCTGTAGGGTTTTTTTTAAATATTTGAGGCTATATTACTTTCTCCAACATACAAGTCAGAATATCTTAAATATTAAGTTACGGTATAGGAGTTAAGGCCCTGGCGTAATCCAGCCTATTTTTTTCCATAATACCACACAGAATTCTCTGTGTAGTCATAGGATTTGGTTGCCTGCTCACATTTTAGTTGCTTTCTGTAATAAAAGCCCAAGTTCCCTAAATAACCCATGAGGAATGATGAGTAGCTCCACATGTAGCAATGATAAGGAGACATAAGTAGTAGGTGTCCAAGTATATCTTGTCTGGCAAACTTGGGCAGACAATAACCAACAAAACTCTGAGCCCTTTAATGCTGGCATTACTGAAGTGCTTATATAGGTCATTAGAATTTCCACATCTTACAAGTTATGGAGGAACTGCTTCTAATGCCACAAGCACTCAACAACTGCTGCAGTATCGTTTTCCAATTCACCTTGAATTTGTAATTAACAGAGCTATAAATACAATATGTAAGTCAAAACCTACTGGAAAAATGAAAAGTTGATTACCTTTTGAAGGTCAGGTCAACAGTAGGTAATATTGTAGAAAAGAAAAGCTTACTAAAAATAGGGAACATAGCATAAATGATATACCAAAACAATTATAAATAAGAATTGTGTACAGCAAACCAGAGATGATCTTCTCCTTAGTGTCTTCAACTCTGAGTGCCACAAAGGTCTGCAGTTTCAAAATTCTCAGTTTCTTAAAGTGAACACCATATTTTATAAAAGAAGTGCTTGGTGGAACAACCCTGTTCATTTAAGTCCTTGGTTTGTTCGAGGCCCTGGTTCTGCAGTTGCCCAGAAATGGACAGGTTTCTGGACCTGTGAGGACTTCTTCAGTCTTTAAATAGGGATCTGATTAGGTGTAGGTGTCCTTCCAAATATCCATCACTTGGAGGACTGGACCCCAAACAGGATCAAAACAGGATCACTGAAAATAGTGTGAATATCACATTGTTGTAACATTAGTCCATCAGAACTCGCATTGCTGTTACACAAAAATACAGTTTAAACCCCAAGATGCTATTTTATTACACTGCTACAGATGATTTTATGCTACGGGCACCTGAGCACTGACAGACTGATAGAACTCATAGGAAATAAGCAGCAGGTACATTGAATAGAAATAAGCACCAAAATCAGCTGGGATTGATTAGACCTTAAGACTACACAGAGATTCTTCACTCAACTCGCATAAGATACTGAACATCTGTGTGGCACTATTCAACGTGTGATTGCATATTATAAGTGTATAACCACTTTTCATCATTAGCTTCTGCTGGCCTACTTGTGAAACATTGACCTAAATGATAAATTATTTCTCAGTTTGTCTTCATAAAAGTTATCAGGTTCCTTCATTAAGCAGTGTTTTCATTTAAATAATACTGTGATGTAAAACATAGATTTCCCTTTAAGAAGCAACTTAAAGGAAAAATAAACTGGAAATTATGAGAATGGGTCAAGATATCTGTGGGTATGTTTGGTGCTTCATAATATATTTTATTAATTACACACTTTCTTCAAGGAACTTAATAATAATTATACTAAATAAAATATAGGACACCATAGGAATATAATAAGCAAAAATTGCATAAAATATATCAAACAATTCAGACTTGCTAATGACAGCACCACAGAAGACCCTAATGGGTCACACTTAATTATGAATGAGTTCAATAATGAAAGCAGACAATTTAAATAATTACATAGAAAATGAAAGAAAAATCTATTTTTAAAGCAGACATCACGTACACTGGAGCAAAACTGAAACACTTCACTGAAGAAAAAGTTGACTGAAGTCAAAGAATTTTTAGTGCAGCTTTTCCTTTCGCAGCTGAATTGAATGTCTCAACAAATCTTTCAAAAATCCACTTAAATGTTTTTGTCACAAAAAGGAATGGTACATCATGAATCTGTTAAACATATCCTTCAGAAAGAGAAGGAACAAAAGTTTTATTTATGGCAGCTATGGTGAACATTTTTCCTGAGACACTAGGAAGCTGTTAGTGTTTCCGTGCTTTTAAAACCGTTCCATTTAGAGACAACCACGTTTCTGAGTCATTTTCTCTGGGCATTTGTGTTTCTTGTCTCATCTAGTACGTTATTGGGGACATTTTTATCTCTAGCAATATTGAGTGAAAACAGGTCTAATTCGGGAGGAGTGTCCTTCTCTCCTGTAGCTTGCCTGTGGTTCACTCACCATCCGATAATATTCTCTTCCTGTAGGTAACACTAAATCCTGTTCTACATAATGTGATGGTCAAAACATCGCCATGAAATTAGGTGGGGAGGAAGATTTATTCTCAGAAACATCATCATCAGATGGAAAAAGAGGTACTGAGAAAGGAAGATAATACTGGTGTTTTTTCCCACTCCTCAAAGGATAAGGAACATATTTTGTCTGTATTTACAGAGTTTTGGCCCTACAGCTGGGGACCTGGCCCACAATGAGACACGTTAACTATTATGATCAGACAAATAATACATGCAGATACACTCAAGATCTCTCTGACCACTTTTTTCCTCAAAGCACTATCTATTCTGCAGTTAACGGCCTCCCATGACTCTTGGGTCCGCAGACCAGACAGTACGACTTTGTTGACATGAGTTCTTTCAATCCAACACAGTCGTCCCTGCTCCATGGTCTTTTGTGGTAGGCGTGACCTTAAGCACAAGGAATAGCATTTCCATCTTTAAAAGACTGCAACCTCATGGAGGATCATTCCCTCTTCACCCTCTCCTATTAACAGTGGATGAATCGGAAGGAAAGAGATCTAACAAGCTATCAAGTTGGAAAAGAAACTATTTTTTAACAAGGCACTTTCCAAGTTTTCCACATGGTGTCAGTGGATCCTCTCACTTTTTTCAAAACCAGAAGTTCGATTAATACATTTGCAAACTCATCTGTGTTGCCACATTTCAATTGTACATTGAGTCTATAAACACTACTCGGATAATACTTTTATCACTGATGCCTTGCACCTTAAAAATTGTAATGTTTGCACTTTAAATGAAGAATTTGTTATTAGTCATCCTCTTTAAAAAGCATATTTGAGTAAACACTTCTCTTTAGTGCCTAGCTTCTCCCTTTTAACCAGATATCCTTATTTCCTAAGGTAGGCAAACATGCAAAATAAAGAATATCCTTCTTTAATATAACCAGACTAGCACTGAACAAACTCTACATCTAAAATACAATCCATTGACAAAAGTGCTACCCTTTTCACACACTCAAGAAGTCCAACATAGATGTTTTACTTTAATTGCACTAAATCAATAGGGTGTCCTGCAGAACATTCTTATTGATTTATGACTCATGACATACATTACAGCCACGGCTATTTTTAGTGTCTCACTAAAAAGGAAGTATGACTGTGTCCAGAACACAGGCAGTACAATAATCCGTGAATCTCAAAGATGAAGCATGAATTTTAGATTTACTTCTTGTTAAAAATAAATTGCAGTAGTATTTCTTTATATTAAAAAGAATTGCAAGTTGCCTTTCTAAAATAGGTTTAAAGTGGTATTCAGTGAAAATATGCTGCAACTTCAATATCTGGACTTTCAAGAACTTGATGAAGAGAAGAATAAGAGGATTGTAATGTCATTTACTGCTCTGCCTGCATATGGCACTGTGCTCCTGCAGCACACCAAGCCACCCAAACAGTGTCTTGATGCCACATTTTCCTGCTGGCGATGGACAAGCACGTTTTCTTCTAAACACAGGCTGTACTTCCATCAAGGGCCTAGCTGGCTCTCTGGATGGACAGCACAACCAATATTCACCACGGTCTGAAGATGCCCTTCAAAAAGCAGTTTAGATACACTGGCTGTTACCCACATGCTTATAGCCTACATTTCCCTCCATAATCTTTATGTAGTCCTTACGGCTATAAAAAGTAGTAATATTACTATAATACTCTTTATTCCTACCTGTCCTGGTTTCAGCTGAGAGGGTTAATTTTCTTCATAGTAGCTCGTATGGGGATATGTTTTGGATTTGTGCTGGAAGCAGCGCTGATAATATAGAGATGTTTTTGTTCTATGGACCTGTTGTTGCTGAGCAGTGCTGACACAGAGCCAAGGCCTTTGCTGCCTCTCACACCGCCCTGTCAGTGAGGAGGCTGGGGGTGCACAAGGAGTTGGGAGGGGACACAGCCGGGACAGCTGACCCTGACTGACCCAAGGGATATCCCATACCATATGATGTCACGCTCAGCATGTAAAGCTGGGGGAAGAAGAAGGAAGGAGGGGATGTTCAGAGTGATGGCGTTTGTCTTCCCAAGTCACCGTTACACGTGATGGAGCCCTGCTTTCCTGGAGATGGCTGAACACCTGCCTGCCCATGGGAAGTGGGGAATCAATTCCTTGCTTTGCTTTGCTTGTACGCGTGGCTTTTGCTTTACATGTTAAACTGTCTTTATCTCAACCCAGGAGTTTTCTCACTTTAACTTTTCCAATTCTCTCCCCCATCCCGATGCGGGGGAGTGAGTGAGCGGCTGCGTGGTGCTCAGCTTCCGGCTGGGGTAAAACCACAACACTACCTTTAGCCACAGACATTAGTGACCTAAGAGCAATGGTCACCAGGCAGCAGAGGAGGGAGAACCTCCTTTCCTGCAGGTAAAATCTTGTCTTTAACAGACTAGAGAGTCCTATGGAGAAAGATTACAGATGTGCTTGCTAATGTTTTTATTTCTCCTCTCACTTTTCTTCTGCTCTCTCTGCTAGCTTCCAGTGAAATCTCTGAAATCAAATACGTATGGAGACACTTGCTTAGATTTACAAGAAAGACCTTTGTCTCAGCCATAAAGTCCTTCAGTTTGGAATGTACTGCCCAGTCAGTCATCACCACCGAAGCAGATAAAATACACCTTAAGATTTCTTTTTTTGAAGATTGCAGAGCACAGAAAATCTGGCCAATACATGGCAAGATGCAGGAGTCAAGCTGGCACCCTGCCAGTTGCTTCCCCAAACTCTTGAGGTTGTGCTTCCAAGAATAGTCCCACTAGCCACGAGGGACGGGCATTTATTCTTACGTGCAGTACTCATATCATACTGCTTCTGGTCCCCTTAGGCAACCAAATACTTCCCACACTGACTGTCACACACATACCAAAATCACACATATGTACTTCTGCCCTCTAGCATGCCCAGTGGTAGCACCTAGCTCTGACAGACACCATCAGCTCCAGCTGCACCGAAAAACTAATAAACTACAAGCTGACACGGTACCATCGGAGAAGCTGTCAGGAGAATCAAATATTTCAGAACACTGTAGTACCACTAATTTTTATTTTTAAAAGGCTAATGCACTCTGATTAGAGTCTTCTTGTGTGCATAATATGTTTAAAATAAAACACATACCTTTGCAAGTTTTGTAGCTGGAAATTGTAACAGGGGAATCATTAGTGCTACTTTAGTGTACCAAAAGTTCTATTATGAAGTATAAATATAATCTACACCTTTGATTCTGTATGCAGTACATCACTTTTTTTTTTTTTTTTTTTTTTTAAATAGACTATCAGTCACTTTGCAAGAACTGGGAGACAGAGCTTTATGAATTGATAACAGATCACAGACTCTTTTTCTTCTAGGTTAGTGTTGGAAAATCACTTCTATTCATAGCCTGCATGAAAGGAATTAGTGACCTCAATAAGTTAGTGAAAAATCCATCCAGTGCTGAAAAGCCACTATGGCATCTATTATTATAATTAGTTTTACCATTACAACTCACTGTCAGGCTGCACATGAAGAAAAATGTAGGGCCTGATCTAAAGCCAGTAAAGGAAACAGTGACAGTGGTACGTTTTCTGTACCGTATCTGTGACCAATATTTATGTTTGATGGTCACATTTTTCAAGAGTAAGCATTTAAAGGAAGGCATCTTAGTCTGTTTCTACATTTTCTAAAATTCTGAGCATTTTCTAAATCCAGAATCTAAAGAAATTTAGTACATGTAAAAATCAGGGATTTATTGAGGAAGGACTACTGATATTTAATTTGAAATATCTATTATTGAATAGTCAGAATGCTTCACTATGTTTTACTTTAGATTTATTTTTAAAGAAAGAAAATTTCTGAAAAGAAAAATGAGGTAGAGTATTAATTAACATCTGTAATAATCCAGAACCATGGAAGGTGAGCTGTACCCCACTGCTGTATCCCATCGCAGCGTTATCTACTTTGTATATCAGTCTGAGGCTTAATTTTTCTCAGTCTCTCTAGGGTACAGCTTGACTTATATTTTCTAACAGAAAAGAATTACAAAGCAAAATCCAAAAGTTATAGATATTCCCAAAGGTTCCTGGTGAAAAGAATAACTGTGTGAAAACTGAGTTGACATTGTAGTGTTGCAATCATTAAATCCATAACACAGATCGGTTGGTCAAAAGGTGGGTACCGTTACTATTAGTAGAGCTGTTCAATGAAACTGCTACACACAATAGCATGTGAAACTACCTTCAGAGACTGAAATGCAAAATTAATGTATAAGGATAAATTAACTGAACAAAATCTAAAGTTATTCTCTTGTGAAATTTCTATACAGTTCTATATATTTCATCATGTATATGATGATGATAACCTAGAAGAAAGATATCAAAGCATTGATAAGACAAGCCAACAAGTCACCACCTTGGAGTACTGTCAGTTATGAACTCTGAGTGAGTACAGAATGAGGAAGAGTCTTTTTCCTTGTAGAGGAAGAAATTGGGAGGTTACTACTGCTCATAGGAAGCCACAGGCGTTCAATATGCAAGGTGGAAACTCCTGGCACCGGCATCTGCAGCAAGGGGAAGCGGGGCCGTGGCAGTGGCAAGGAGTGAAAGCCGGAACGGGTACATTACACAGCTCCGAGCTCCAGGAGAAAGAAAACAAATATATGTGGTCAATACTGTTTCCAGTTTGCTCTGTGCAGCAAGAATGGAGCAACCTGAGAAATTCCTGATCCCAGGAATTAGAAATGGCTATGCAATTGCAGTGTACAGTGTGCAGATCATCCGCTTTAACCAGAAATTTCCAAGTGAAGAAAAAGAAAATCTAAAGCTTTTTATAGGCAACTTAAGTGATGCTGGAGGATTTTTATATTTTTCTGTTTTCTGAGGGTGAATGTATGAAACTCATTTGAATTAAAATAAAATAATACGTAATATCTTTTTCACCTCATTACTTGATCACTACCCAAAGTAGACTAGCATAATAAAGAAACCCAAGTGGTTGTAATACCTTTTTTTTGTGTGTGTGCAACTTTGTACACTCACTGTGTACAGCAGGAAAAGCATTATTCTTCAGTACATCCTAAGACAGCATCAATTTAGAATAGCACATACACAAGAGATATAATTTTACATTCTTTCCATGTTTGCAAATGGAAGCAGAAGAAAGACACTAAGTGAGAAAATGTGATTCACTAAAACCAGATCCTGTCTTAAAGAGTTCAGAATTTGTATAGCAGATCTTCCAGGCAGCAAAAGCTGTAACCTACCTCGGGACCTTGGGAAGGGAATAAAACCAAGGTTTCTGGAAACACAGTTTTTCACATCTTTGGAATGCATTTTCCAATTTTATCAGGCACGGCTCAGATTCACTGCTGAAAATATACCAGGACAGCAAAAGTTTTCATAGACAGTAAAAATTTGAGCAAAATAGAGAAACTAGTATCCTAGATTATTGACATAGCTTGGTCTGCTTTAAAAACTAGTTTCTCCAAAGCTGGGGAAAAAAAAGAAAAAAGAAAAAAAAAGGTACGTTTCAGTTCATTTGTGCTCAAGAGCTAATAATACAGCGTGCCACTGCAGATCTTACAGTCAGATTATGACTTCCCCTTACGCATGGCTGAGCTGTTTCTCTCACAAGTAGTTCTCCACAAACAAAGATGGATGACTTGGAAAGACACTGGGCTTTGTGTTTATCTCAGATGAGTGTAAATCAGGAAAAACTACAGCGAAGTCAATGGGATTACTGTACTATAAAACGGATGGGAGAGCAGGACGCAGCTTCCTGCACGCAGCGTACAAAGTGGCATTTTAAAGCCACACTTTTATTTCACCAATTTCTTTTGCTAATCTGGAATAATTTAATGATTTTTTTCTGCCCCTCCCCCAAGCATGACTGTGTGTCACCTTACTTCCTTTCTTTAAATGCCCCAAAGTCTAATTTAGCATCACTGAAGCTTGGTTAGCTCATCATCTGCCACGAAGCAAACCTTTGCATGCGAGGTGCCCCCAGCCTGGCCCCGGGGGCCGTACGCTCCCCTGGCACTCCAGATGTGGCCTAACGCAGCATCAGCAGCGCAGAAAAATGTTTCTGTGTCCGGTCCCCTGCACAGCAGGAAGGCCAGAGACTGGCAGAGGACCCTGTCGTGACCTGACCGTATTTCCCCTGTTGCTGTGGGTTTACAGGGACTGCGGGAAGCCGTGCTGGAGGAACGATGGAGGGCTTTCAGCGAAGCGCGTGGAGTGGCAAGAGGGCTACGATACAACGGGCATTTCAAGTGCAGCCAACAAAGCAAAACTGCATTTTCATATCAGTGGCATTTTAGAGAAAGGAAACAGACAAGAGAGACAAAGAAAAGAGAGCGTATTTCTGCCTAGTTTTGAGCTTCCAGAAGAGGCTCCTCCATGTAAAGATGTGGTGCATAAGACAAAGCACTATCGTGTTTTCTGCTAATTATCCTACCGCGTGCCCTGCACTGCTGCCTGCTCGCCTGAAGCAGTGTGATGGGCTGGCACCAGGGAAGCAAGCCTCGTCTTTAAATTGAGATGCAAAGTCTTTCACAAAGATATGCACGCCTTCTACCAGAGGTTCTTAGGCCTCGTAATGTTTGCTAATATAGTAAGGAAAAAAAATTCCCTCTGCTTTAGGGATTATCAGGTGAAATTCTGTACTTAGAGATATGCATAAAGTTGGACTACTTGATCAGAATGGTCCTTCCTATCTTTAAATATCTATGCAGCTATCTCTCATCTTCTATCCAGAGTATACAGACCAAATAATGCATTTTCCTAACTTATGATTAATTGATAAAACTTTTCAAACAGAAATTATTTAGAGTCTTTGAAAAATAATACACCTATTGGAAAGCATCTGGTTTTAAAATCAGTAGGACAATGGATATTGAAGAGTTTTTGCTTAAAGTTCTCAAAGAAGAGAAGAAATTTAAAAACGCACCCTAGATATATAGAACAATATTTAGAATAAATCATTTAGCTGGCATTAGAAGTTATTTACATGTTATCATACATCAGTGTCTATTCTTATATTTTCTATAATATGAGACTTAATGCATTTTGCAGGGAGGTAGGAGTACTTTGGGGGAGTGATATGCCTACCATCACATCCTACCTTCATCTCCTCCCCCTTTGCCAGCAGAAGGGGACTTACACGGAGAGTGGGCAGGTAGCTTGAACTCACACCCCAGGCGCTGCACTGGGACAGCCGAGTGGCTCCTTCACCGCAAATCCCTTTTTGGCAGTCATGGCACAGGCCTCCCGAGGGGTTTGTACCCTAAGGTTAAAAGCAATTGTACCTTCCGCAGCGCTAAAGACCATGTAATGCTTACTGATAGGGAACTGTGACATATTCAGTCATCTGAAAAGGAAGGACAGCCTTGCAATTAGGATGAGGAGGACACGACTGGATAATACATGATATGATAAGATACGATACGATGGGATAGGAATGGAACCAATAAGAGATGCTCTCAGTTTGTGCCCATTCCTGTAATGTGGTTGCAGAGCACTTGCAGGATATTCAGCAGTATCATCATCCGAATTTAAAAATTAAAAAGCTTAAGATTGGAATTTATTCCTGGTCAGGCAGAAAATCTGGGCAATGCTGAAGACTGAGCCTAGCCCTCCAAGTTCTGCCCCTGTGTCTTTACCAAGAGGTTGATTTCTAGAAGTACATTGTAGTGGAACAATCTTCTGTGCTAAATATAATTTTGAACTTTGCCTGAGACTTCAGAAATCTTAGTGATTCTGCTGAGGTCTTGTGGTAGCATACTAGCATGGGCTTTTTTGAAAGGTGTATGTATTGAGGGACTTTGCAGATTCTTTCTGGCCTCATGGGAAAGTACATGTGTCTCTGCAAATGAATGAACAATAAAATCTCAGCTGTACAAAGCAGTGGAGAGGAACAATACTGCATTTCTCCCTAGGGAAGGACTACATGCTTTTTCTTTCTTTCTCTAATTTCTATTGGTTTGCAAATGCCTGTAAGCCCCATGAGTTCCTACTACTGTCTTTCTCAGCAACTGGCTTACTACTGAAAGAATCCGTGGCAGAAAGTGTTAGCTGAGTTGTAATGAATCCCCAAAGGCACAAATGACATATGCCACCATTTTCAGCATGTTATTTTACACCGGGGAGAAAACAGTTGTCAAAAGCACTTCTGAATAGTAATTCTCCATCTGAGATTCCTGGGTTACAGGTAAGCTGGTCAAAATAGTTTCCAGGTAAAAAAATTTTCTTTGCATGAGACACACACTCTCTCTCTGCCTGCTTCCTGAGACTTGACCACAGTTTACTGAACTCCCTGCACACAAAGTATTAACAAAACTATCATGATATTTCTCTTATTAGCTGATGCTAGCAATATATGGTCCCTAACGCTCAGTGCACAGCAGATTCAAAGCTGTTTTCACCTGTTGGGTTATTCCAGATAACAAGCCAGTTTGCCTTCCCCCTTAACTATCACCATAACCTTTTAATACTTCGCATGTGAACTGCACCCTGGGACCTCAGGCTGTACGGACACACGCAGCGGTCGCTGCCTTTGATGGTCGCACCTTTCCTGCTTCCCCTTTCCCCATGCTATGGGCAATGGCTCACACGGCACCTTGCCCGGGGAGCTGGGCGCGCGTGGATGGAGGCTGCCGTGCCTGCCAAGCCTCAAAACACGTTTGAAAGGAGAGCGGGGGAGCCAGCCAGCACACAGGGGTCTGCGGGCAGAGGTGGCCACAGCCAAAGGGGAAACAGCCACCGGTGTGAGACCAGGCCGTGCTCCTGGGAAGGAGCACGTGATAGCGCAGGAGCTGTGTTATAAAAAAAGGTTTCTGTTTGTGTTAAGATGAGGACAACATATGGCTCGGTAATTGCCTTCAAATCAACTCTTGACTTGGCAGGGTTTAGCTAAACCAAATCAGCCTTTTGGAGGTTAGGCCAAGAGCTGCTTAAATTTCACAGGCCATGTTGCATTTCATATGATACCTATTTATAAAATCCTAGCTACGTTTGTAAAGTTAGCATAGAAAGAAAACTTCTGGAGAACAACCAACTTTACAGATAGCCATCTGTGTCCCTCCCCCCCGTTAAACTCAGACCACAATTTCAGCAAGTTTCTTAGTTCAGTATAAACCAAAAAAAGCCCCTCCAAAGTTGAAGGCCTCCAAGCTTTTGTTGGTGCTGCCTCACATCCAGGCTTACATTTGCAGCATTTTGTCTAATGAGAGAAGCCAAATTCTGAAACTTTTACCAACAATATGAAGGATTTCTGAAGCAATGCTATTTCATGTTAGCTTACTGGGCTGCAGAATTTGCTCTATAATTATTTGATTCAAACTTGTTCCTGTGTACCTGGTATAAAAGAGAGAAACACTTATTTATTCATCCAAACCCATTCTCATCTACAGGCTAGAAGTTGTGTGCAGAGATGAATGCTGTTACCAGAGATGCTGAGCTGAAGTCATTGCTCTCAAAAGATCTGACCGAGCAGTTATGTTTTGGACTGGGCTTTATGTACACATCATGCTTTTCCTGGCCATATATGTCTGCCCTGTTTTCTTATTATAGCGGTGAGGTGAAATGTATAAACATTCTGCCTTTGTGAGTACTTCACAGAACAAGGCAGTAGGATTTTTGCATATCCCACTTAGCTGTCTGCCTGCAGTAACAAAAGCACAGGGCAGTGAGGGAGGAAAACTGCTTATGTGCATGCACTTGCTGTCATTAAAAAAGTCGAGCAATGGTTTCCTGCAGTAACTAGAACCTGAAAAAACAAATAAACCATAAATCTGTTTAAAAATCAGCCCTGCAAGCTCATGCGTTTTCTGCAAACTGCTTGTTAGATCCCTGATGAAGCCACTGAACAGCTTTTGGATTTTATGTACTGCGGCCGCTCTTCTAGGAAAAGGCAATTGAGGCGACTCTTTATCGCTCATCAGATGGCTGCGTGATTTTCTGTTAAATAGACACAATGCCCACCCCAGCTGCAAGATGTCACCTCTATGATGCCATCAGCAGCTACATCTGATCTTTTTGAAGCCTATATGAGTTTTATCACTCAAATTCTCTGCCAAAAGGATCAGCTCTCTCAAGAACAAGAGACTAGAAGGGGGAATAGATTGCCTTCCCAATTTGCCTGACAGCTTTGAACAGTTCAATAACTAAGCTGATTTGTTATTACTGCTGCTATTCCTCCAAAAAGAGCACCTTGCCTCTTGCACCTTTTCCCTTTTTTTTCTGTAGTTAAGTAAGTAAGCAAATGAGGAAAATAAGCCTCAAGTATGAATGCCTGATCTTCAGTGTCAACAGTACTGGGAGTACATATTTATCTACTGCATTGTGTTGGCATTTGTCCGTTCGAGAGCATTAAGGAAGAGAACCACGCAAGCCCAGGGAACAGTGACTCTGCAGGCAGCCAGACCTGCTCAGCCACGAGGCTGGCAATGGCAATTACAGAGCTGCCTCAGGTGAGGAGCGCTCATTTAACTGAGCTCCCCGCGCCCCGCGTGCTGCTTCGCACGGACCTCCAGATGTTTAGCGTCTCTTTGTCATGCCTGCGCAGCTGGCAGCCGTTAAAACAGCGATGCGACGACCTTTCTCTCTGTGACCTTTTGGGGATCTTGTTCCCCAGCTCCTCTTCCCCTTGATTATGTCTGAAACCCAAAGCTAAGCTGTCCATGATACCTCCAAAGCACCTCTTATGTTGTCGGCTGACGTTCAGTGAGAGCACTGCCTCAGCATGGCCAGCAGAGAGGGAATAGACGTGTGCACGATGGAAAGAATACCAACCAATTTCTGAGGTTTTGCAGCCTCAGGAATGTGTCCCTCACTAAACAGAGTCATATTCTCAGCTGCAGAGCTTACAGGAACCCTCAACCACACTGCCTAATGCAAATTTCTGCTAGCCCAGTGCCCTTCCTGCCCAATAGATCTCAATGCCTATGAATAGCTAATGTATTCCATGAGAGCAGCCACAGGAAAATAAATTAATTTAAACACTAGCAAGGACTCCAAAGAAAGAAATACAGCCAACAAGGCAGCAATTCAGACCTCATTCTTCTGCTCTCCAGCACTGCATGCTCACCCCTGAGTTTACCCCACCATCCCACATGCACCTCATAAGGCCGGAAGGGACGGGACTTCTTTCAGCTCTCCTTTTATTCTAACTTAGTATGAATTGTTTTCACTCTCTCTCTCTCTCTTTTTTTTTTTTTTTTTTCCTTCCTTGCTGGAACATTGCTCTAGCATAATTCTGCCATATACAAATCTATGTCTTGCTTTTTAAAGTTTTCATTTAGGGAAGAATGTGTGGAAATATTCACTATTGCTCCACAATCACAATTTTTAAGTATTTTATTACAGGTTAGGAGTACTGGGTGCCTTTAAAAATCATTTTGCATTTCCCGATCTTGCTGACTTGCTGAGTTTTCCAGCATGAGATCTGATGAATCAATATTACATTATTATTACTAGCACCTACAAAAATATAATTAGAGTGCTAAATATTATTTCAATGCTTTGGAAATCTCATATCAGTTTCAATCATCTGCCAGCTCATAAAAAGGAGGTAGTGACTTATGTGGAGAGCAGAAAAAACAGCAAATTGCTCAGAGTAGCTTGGAACGGTTCATGGGAGAGTAACAGTGGGAATTGCAGGACTCACAAATGATGATCAGCAGACAATCTTGAGAGTGAAGTCTTTCGTGCAGCCACAAGAGATCTACCTCAGCTTTGGGAGTTCTCTGTGCGTGACGCCACGAAGCAGAGTGTGAAGATTGGATCATGGGCTGAAACTGGTGTGAAACCCGTTGGATGGATCCTGTGGACAGACTGTGCCAGTAAGCAGCAAGGATGGGCAGTGGAGAGCTTGCTGTGTTCAGAAACTAGCTTGGAGCTGCCAGAGAGGTAAGCTAGATTGGAGACACACAAAGAAAGTGTGCTGATGGCCCAGTGTGCTTTTGCAGCCATGTCTGGCCAGTCTGCAGAAGCTGAACTCCCCAAGATTTTTCCAAAATATTGCTGAAAGATTTTGCAAGGGCTACACACCTATTTCCTCTGCCATTTGTCCCTTTCGAATGTCTGAATACCTGTAAAAATTCTATCATTCAGTGCTGATTTGGGACTGACTGCAGTCTGTTGGAGCCACTGCAGCCAGTGCGTTGGAGCTAGTGTTGGCTTTGGTTGTATTTTAATCTCTGACTTGCACACATGAAACAGTGTGAGCTGTTTGCGAGTTTAATTTCCCCCACTGTTTCCACATGCCTGCAGATGAGTGGGATGGTGGCCTCCTTTCCGCATTGCTGGAAAGGAGATGGTAATCCTTCTTCCCTCGGCTGAACGTAAACCGACACTGCATGAAAAGCCTCCCCTCCAGCATGAAGCATCCCTCAGTACATTAAATTAAGGCACTGGTCCTAAACAGGCAGTGCTGACCTTTCCATGCTCTCATACTGTCCTGCCTTTAAGAAATATGCATCTTCCCCCTTCTCTACCTATTTTTTCCTAGTCTTTGTAGTTTCTTCCTCCCTAAGCAGCTTTTTACAGGTGGGTTGAGATGGTGAATGCTACTGTCTACTCCAGATCCAGCTTCTCTGAGTCAGGCACAGGAGCTTCAGGGAAAGGTTCAGCTTCCTATAAAAAAAAGTATATTCTAGAAGTGTTGCATTAGGAATTGTGGATTTTGTCATTTCCAAAGTTGATGATTAATATAGAAATTTTGTTGGGGTTTTTTTGTTTGTTTGGTTTGTTTGTTTTTTTTTCTGTCTAGCTCCGGAGAGAAAATGCCTGGGAAGTTTTGGGTTTGGGTCTGAAGCCTCAATCTTCCTAATCCTACACCACAGGTCCTCAAATATGTTGTCAGGCTTAAATGTTAATTTCAGATAGCAGCAAACTGTGGCAGGGCCTCATGCGGATCCCTGAGCGTGGGACTATCTGACTTAGCAGACTTTACAGAGTACCCTAATCACCGAGACCAGACTGGCGCGGCGGATTGGAGCTGCCTTGCAGACGGCTGGCTGCAGGATGGAAATGTTTGCTAGAAGTAGTATATCAATGTTACAAGAACAGAGCTAGGCCAAAAATTATTGACTATTTATGAAAGTTGAAGGAAATTTCCATATCAGAACCCAGAAATGAGCAACTAGAGACGCCAAAGTCAGCCTGGGAGGTTTTGGGAGCATCAAGGAGGGAAGGCTGAGCAGCTCCTTGTCCCGCTGCAGCCCTGTGCAGTGCAGCACGGTGATCAGCAAGAGTTGATCTCACCCCAGCAGCGTTGCTCTGCTGACAAGCCAGCAAGGGCAGGCTTCACGTGCCAGCACACTCGAACTAGGCATTTTTGTGTATGTTTGGTTAGTAGCAACACTGAAGTGATACGCTGACTTATCTCTGCAGTACGGACGCGTTCTAAATTACTACCCAACCTGAAGCAGCATCCCTAGAAATGAAGGGGCACTCTGGCTCATGAACAATGCTTCGAGCAATCCCCTGCTTGCTGCAATTTTAGAATGCTTAGTCTTTGAAATGTTGGCTATCACTGTAGTGTTTTTATAGGGGAAAAAATTGTAGGGTTGGCTTGTTTGTTTTTAGGAAAGTTAAAATTTCTGGTCTGTCAGCCTTGCAAGAGTCGCCTTAATAAACTCAAGACATCATTATCTACACAAGTTTTTTGCACAGAATGGGTAGAAGACAAACAAAACATTTCCAGGGTTCCTCCAGAACTGCTGTTTCTATAGGCTGTAATTGTTATTTTAATAGGCATCCTACCAAGCCATTGTCTCTTAAAACAGACCTTTCCTTCCCCTAACGAATAGGCTCCTGTCAAACACTAATCCAGACACTGGATTTCGAGTTCACTTTCGAGAACTGAGATGGTGGCTGGTATTAATGACTAGACACTTCTGACTCCATCCTAGTGCTTTGTTCCTCATAGCATCTTTTCCCAAGCTGTAAAATGCAATGCCGGATTTAGTTTCTAAAGCAAGAAGAATAACACTAATAGACAGTAAATGGGTGTGAGTTGTCACATACACCGGCATTACAGAGTTAGTGTTATGTCTCAATTAGCAGCTGGCTTGAAAATCAGTGGGAACAGACAGTATTTTTCCTGGTTTCTGTTGGAGTACTTGTGCTGTGGAGAAACTGAAACAAGAGTTTATGTTTCCAGGTGAGGACAGAAACCTGGGACTGTAGTGCAGCTGTGTCCCTGACCTGCCTGCCTGGTGTTTCTGGATACTTCTGCACCTCAGTTTATCCCCATGCACGTAGCTGAACAGCAACACTTTGGTACCTCACAGAGGCTAAGCCGTGCTTGGTTCCTGATGGGAAAAGCCAGTGCGATTCTCTGGACCACAGATGTTAGGTACGTGCAAAGCCCGATTGTTTCTGACTATTGCAGAAAATTAACTGATGGTCCAGCTTCTGGTGGTCCAGCTTCTGCTGGTCCTGTTCTGCACATGTAGGAGTATGTAAGTCCTGACACTACAGAAACCAGCTGGAGTTTTACCACTGATTTCCAGGGGGACAGAATTACATTTTCTCAGTTGTGATCTGTTTTCCAAAGTACACAACGATCTCATTCGCCTGCTGTCTAAGATGATGCAATGGCTACCAGAAGTTACAGGGAAAGTGAAATTAAGGCAACAGTTCATCAGTTCACCCACATACAGTGCATTGGCCAAGACCTTCAGAAGGGGGGATGCTCTAACTCAGGTGGTGCTGTTCCTTAAAAATACCTGAAATACGTTTTCATACAGTTTACACAGCAAACCATTACACGTAAAGATGACATAACCTGCTCTGTAACTGAATCATCTGATGTCATTTTAATACTGGTACAAGTCAGTAAAGTCATCAGGTACTAAGAAAATATGTACCTCATTTGAGAAAAATATTTAAATATGTTTCCATTGAATCAGAGTTCATAGATATTTTTTAAACATTTCAATATTTACTTACTTTTAATCACAGGCATACTTCAAACACTTTAATCAGCCATGTAGCATTGCCATCGACTAAATTCTGATTATATGAGTTAGGGAATTAAAAGTCAGTCTGTATAATGCATTTCACAATTTCTACGCTTCCCTTTTATTCTCTATAGTGTTGAATAAGCCACAGACTAAAACGCTTTTCCTTGGAGAAGCACATGCATGTCACTGGCAGAGATGGTGAAAGGGCCTCTAACATCTGAAAAGTTCACTTACATCATTTGAGAACAAAAGCTGAATGGCTGAAGTTAATAGTGGTGCAAATAAAGCTAATCCTCCAAAATATATTTAATTATGTCATATTTATGTCTGCTTATGCTTGTTTATTTGACATACTGAGGAAGTATTTGTCAGAACATAAAGCGATGAGATAAACAGGGAGTTGCTACGCGTTACCTCTACACATGTATCTTCTTTTATGCACTTTTAAATGCATTGGTAAACCCAAAGGTAAGCAGAATAAGCACTAGTGTACATCTTTCATATCCTAGCAATATGACCCCAGGATCAAGATAAACAGTTATATTAATAGAAAAAAGAATCACGGACTAGTGATCTGTGGTTAAGTGGGGCAGTCACTCCAAAGTCGAACAGTCTGGATTTGTCCTTACTTAACCCTAGTCTAATTAAGCACACTAGAAATAACTGTTCAAATTATTCTTAAGCTTATCCACTTTACAGCTTTGTGTAAAAACTGATACCAACACCAAGTCAAAAAATAGCATATTTTCAGTTTTTCAGTGCTAAACTGAGAGCTGAACAGACCTCACATAAAAAAAAAAAAAAATCTTTTAGCAGAGAAGGCTTCATCCACAACTCAAAACGTCAAAGGAAAGGAGCCCAGAGCCTTTGCTGTATCCTTTGTACGCTGCCTTTGAACTGCCTATATTTACAAGACCACTGTAAATGTATAGCATATTGGTGGCATCAGTTGAGGCTGAGGAGTGACACGACATTTGTGTCTGGTGAATATATGTTGTACCTGAGGCTGGGAGGGAGGTACAAAACCATCCACACTGGCTTTGCCCAACTGCTTTCATTTACCAGTGTGGAGACACGAATGCATCAGCCATGTCCCCGTGCGGCGCTGAGTCTGACCTAGCTGGAACCAGGCATGAGCACACGTCCGTTTCTGTGCGTAGCCGTAACAAGCCCTGCAGGATCCTGCTCTGCTGCTGCACCCAGTCACGGGGTATCACTGCACAGAAATCACCAAACTCTTGGCCGTGCCAAGGTGATGCAGAGGCACTGCGCTGGTGCAGGGTGGGACCTGCAGAGTTATTAGCCCAGTTGTTAGCCGGTGCTGTTCCAGAAGTGGTCCAGCTCTGGACTGGCCCTGGAAAGGGGTTTGCTGGGTTCATGCTGCACTGTAGCTAAGGTAAATCTTGCTAGGAAAGACTTGGCTCTATAAAGAACTACCTCAGTGTCTCTTTTGCTGTTGCGTAATTAATCCACAGGGCACGTAATTCAGCCCTGCCTGAAATTTGACCATATGTACAAAGTAAAAAAACTGGCGGGAAGTATCATTTTCCAACTATTTTAGCACACGACATAGAATTGAACTTTGCTAAATTTTTTCAACAGATATCGGTATCATTGTGGTTTCTCTCCAGTTGGTAAATATGCAGTCCAGTTAAACGTCCAGCCGGGACATACACATACCTCCACTCACCATCCTAAAGACCCAAGCTTTATTGCTGTTTGGAAAAACTAAATTACATTTTAGGGGAAAATAAAATGGTTACGTTTCCCCCAATTTTCTTCATAACTATCTCTCATTGTATTATCACCTCTTTTTACAACCTAGTCATGTCAGCTTGCACAGCATGAAGAAAGTAAATGAGTACTGCCAATAAAATACGCCAGCTTATCTGGTGTAGTCCTAAATCTTCCTCAGCCTTGAGAGTAGTTCATCTTCTAGCTCATAAGGAAAAGGAAAAATAACTTTTCTCATATGAGTGACCCAAAGTCTGTCCTTCCCTTAGAGTGAAAAATTGCAAACTCATTACTATATCTCACTGGTTTCATACTGTTGGTGTCTGTACTCTTAGGCCACTGAAACACAAAATGATCCCAATTGCCCTTGATAAGGTGCAGCTACTACAACATCCCAATAATCACAGAGAAAACAAAGCAATCATATGCAACATAAAAAGTAATATTAAGTTAGAGATTTTGGGTTTAAAGAGATCGGAAAGTTAGTAAGAGTACTACTTCACATTTCTATCTATAAGCATAAATGCATTTTAAAACAATAACCCTAAATAAGCATCTTTATCTGCAGTGTTACTCATACATAGACAAAAATATGCAATGACTTTCCCCAAGGTCACAAAACAAGTTAATTGAAGTCAAGGCAAGAATGCTAGTGAATTCTGATCCACTAATCCAGCACATGGCTTGAACTCTTCAGATAGATAGTTTGAAAAGCAATCAGTACATTTGAGATACTGAATGTGGTTATTTTGATTAAAATTTTTGAGGGCAATATCTTGAAAGAAGAAAGATGCTGCAAGGAAATGAACACCTCGGTACAATGCTTTACAAATATATGTTAGGTAATTCCTCGCTTTGAATATGAATTCAGATACATCAATTAGATTTAAGTTCTCTTCTGGGTATTTTCAACACATTGAGTTTAGGCATAATTGGATTTTTGCCCCTGAAACACTTAATCAAGCCTAAATCAAAGAAAAAATTCCCTTTCAGAAAAAAAACTGTAAAATACAAAGAGAATACTTCTCTTTTGAAAAAGATCTGCCAGCTTTATTAAGTTTTCTTCATTTAGAGACTTACTTGTTTTTTCTTTTATCCAATTAATGCATTAAATCACTTTGATGTGTTGCTTTTTAAATACATGGTATCTGCAGTTATATGAAGTACTAAACACATCAGCACCATTCATTCTCCCAAACTGAGATAACACTGTACTCATCTCAACAAGAGAGATGATTTTAAGGTGAGTTGATTATTTTCCCAGTGTTTAAACAAACCTTTCATCAGTTTTGGAGTTATGCTACCAAAGTTTTTGCTTCCCTATAAAGCAATGATTTCTGTCATCAAGTTAGCATGAGTCAAAGAGACCCGGAGTAAAAAAGAATGGAGAGCAAATCTTGTAAGATGGGCATATTTGAGAAGTGTAATCCTTTTCTTCCATCTTACACATCTTTTCCAATAATGCAGAAAAAAGTTAACATATGTGAAACCTGAGTGCAATCTTGTTATAAGTAAGCTCTCTGCTCCCTACCCTTGCACACCCAAAAGTGAATATTTATGGAACTTGCTATGCACCTGATAGAGGTGGCAGCATTCGCATGTAAACTGTAGACAAAATTAAGATGTGACTAGAATATTCAGCAACAAACCCTTAAAAATGAGCTAATCAGTATTTATGTAAGATAACCAACAAATCTTACCTATGAGAAGATGCAATTCTTATTATTGCTAATAAAAATCTGGTCACTTTGGAAAAATCCATATTCATATATTTCATCTCTAATTTTTAAGCATGTTGCATATAGGACTGCATTGTTATCAATGTATGTATTTAATGGGCAAAAGATCAAAGGCATTAGAGACTTAGGTGTGATTATAGACTAGACCACTATCAAAAAGAAACCCGTTCAAACCCAGGACTCAGCTCATCCCAGCCTAATCTCCAGTGCTGTCTTTGCCTCTAAAAACCGAGTCACAGCTTGCTCAGCCCAACAGAGCACAGCCAAGTCACACCTCTGAGGGAAAAAATACAAAGGAACTTCTCTCAAAAAAACCCCTCACTTTGCTATGAACATTAAACTCTATGTCTGTATTGGTATATTTTGGATCAGTATAATTCTCAGATTTAGGTGGATGCACTTAGGATAGTGTAACTTATTTGTATGGAAAGCTGGTGAGTTTTGTTGCTGTACAGAGCCTACGTAAATACAGGCTAACTCAGATTTTTACTAATATAACTACACAGGACACACACAGAGTCCACAACCCATCTCTAGCAAGCATGGTTATAAAAACTCAAAAATCAGATGCGCTGCTCAACCTGTTCATATCACCTATTGGGAGCTGCTGTTCCATCGAGGTGGTACAGCTTGGAGAAACTATTGTATGTCATTGTCATGGCAACGCGGGATGCGGCTTCCAGGCATGATGCAATCTGATAGCCCAACTGCTCCGTGAACTCCTGTTCTGCCTGGAACTAAAAGCCATGCTGAGAAGGATTAGGACTTTCATTTCTTCAACTGCACGGTTGAAGAAATGAAATGGGAAAAGCTGGGACAGCCTTAATACTTCATGAGAGGCTTTAGCCTTAAGTAAAACCTCCAGCTAAGGTTATATGAAAGGTTCAAGCAGGAATATTGGACGTTTCCCAATGAATCTGAAAAAGATGTATCTCTAGAGTTATACAATTTCTGTCATGGGCTGTGGGTAAGTCTTTAAGGGAAAAAAAAAAAAAAAAGATTTATATGAAAACCAGCATCTTTTTTAGGCTAATAAAATGTATTTTGAAATCTTTTTCTGTCTGTCTGAGATATGCTTCCCTCTTTTGTAAGCTCTTTTGTGCATTCAGTACTTGATGTATTTGAAAAATAAACTTGCTTTATGAGTGGCTCTCAGCTTGTGTCAGCACTTTCAGTGTAAACACAGAAAGCTTTACATTAATGTAGATTACAATTAAAATAGAAGTGTCTTTCTCAAACTCCCAAGTACGCCTTTTCTCGTTAACTATATAAATCTTAATGAGAGCAGAATCACTATGTGAAACAACAGTAAGAAAGAGCTGAGCCATCCCGGTGGCTCCCGTTGCTTCCCACCCACTTTTTGGATTGAGCCGTGCTTCAGGTGACATGGTCTTACAGTTGAGCAACCCAAACATACTGCCCCATTAAGGGCTTGGCAATTACGTGAAGTTAGCATGGTGTAAAGTACTAGCCACTGTATCCCTCCCTTGTAACTTCTAAATTATTGAGTTAATCTTTAGGGATTTTTGTGACGTCAGCTGGTTTAGAAATGCCTGTCAACAGCAAGAGCAGTTTTCACTTGTTCCTCCAGTTGCTTATTGACCTTCACAGATTTTGTTTTTACAATAACATCTTCTTTTCAGATTTGGTTTCTGTACTAACACCATCATCAGGTTAATGGGAAAAAAAAATATCCTTCCTTTAGCAATTACACAGCTTCCTACTATGTCAATACCTTTGTTATTTTCTAAACAAATGAAAAACACTTTTCTTCATTATTTCTCCGTTTACCACAAGCTGCGTCACAGGTCCTAACACTTTTCTTGGAGTGATTTGCTATCTCTCATTTCTGTTAATTTTGAATCAGAACTCATAAATGTAGGTGTACAATCCTTGGATGCTTATCTTTTGGTTTCTTGTCACTTCATCACTTTTTTTTTTTTTTTTTTTTTTTACTGTGACTTGTTCTGAACCAAAATTGATGAGTAATTTATTTCTGGGACATCAATGTTGTGAACATGAACACACACAGAGTCCCCTTAACACCCACCTTTGCCAGTATAAGACAGTTCAGCTGAACCCGGGGGGTGCAACGTGCTATTGGGAGAACAGCAACTGTGCAGGGCTGGGCACAACCTGTTTTGCACGATCAGGGCAGAGGCGCAAGTCTCTTTGAGATGTCAGAATGCTGGTCTGCTGGACAGTAAGCTATGCGGGATGAAAAGCATGGTACACACTCCTCCTACATCATGTTACATGTGTGAAGAATATTTAAACTTCTTTTTTAATTTACATCTCTAATGTCAGATACAGAAATCTCCCAGGAATTTCTTGTGGGTGTTTACCAAAATGGCAGGTTTTGTGGAGCTTATCCAGATACACTCTGTTTTGAAATTCTTGTGTGAAAATGTATTTCTCATTAAGAATTCACTGGTCACTGTGGTACTTCTTATATCTCTCAGTCATCTCTTCATAGGTCATACAACATTTCTTGCAGGGAAACAAAACAAAACCAAACAAAACCAAACCAAACCAAACAAAACCAAACAAACAAAAAAAGAGGGTCTCAGGAAGCTAAATATCTTCTCCAACCAAATGTGGAATAAACAGATTTTCACTTTCATTGTCTTCAGTCCTGTGGCCATAGAAGCCTGGCAGCAGCTTTTATGTATAAATTCTAAATCACTCACCCCTTTCATCAAAGACTAGAGCACCCAGTCATCCATACGTGGCCATTTCTTTCTTCTCTTGTACCTGAATTTAGCCCGCTCTCCCTCCTGTCACTCTCCCCTTGTCACTTCAAAAGCAACATCTCAAAGCATTTGGGAACGTGGCTTTTTCTGAAGTGACATCTCAGAGTTGAGAGTCACTTGTGAATATAGCTAAAAGTTACCACTTCACTACTGAGTTCGGTCTCTAATTTCTCTGTAGGCGATGCTGTCTGTAAACCGACAAGTAGTTTGAATTCTCCTTGACAGAAGGGTCTAGAGATGTAACAGCCCAGAGTCACAGCAGCTCTTAACGGTCAAAGTAACATTATTTTAAAGAACCAGATAAAACAAATATTCAAGAAACAAAAGCTACCTCACCTATGTGGTATAGTTTGTTTACGTTATACAATTTATGACACAAACTGAAATTTTAAGAACAGGATTTTTTTTTTTCCCCCCATAGGATTGGGTTAGCACACTGCCTGAACTGCTGTTAGAAATTCAGCTTTTATTTTCTGCCTGTCAGGATCTTTAACTGGGCAAGTCTTGCATTGATGTAAAACATGCTTTTGCAATTAATCTCTGTCTTTTTTTTTTTTTTAAGAAAAAAACCCTGAAAATTACCAATTTTCTTCCTATCTTTTCAGCTCTAGCAGGAGATCAAAGGATGATTCTTAATATGAAGAGTTGGGTGTTCTACAAACAAAAATTCTTTCTTCATTGCTGTTTTCCAATACTCAAAAGACTATTCTAATAGTTTCATGAAACATTCATTTTAGTTGTCGACTACAGACTTTTTGAGATCCCTACAACAAAATGGTGTAGAAGGAATGGCCTGTATTCATTTGATAAGAAAATTCTTTAATGAAAGTCTCGATCAACCAAGGTCACAGGAAGATTAATTTAAGATAATGTTGAAATGTGGAAGCATGAAAATGAAAAAAATGTAATGTGATCAAAGGCTTGTGACATAACTCCTGTTAAGTTAAAATCATGTGAGACTTAATGAAGAACACAGCAAACATCACAGTTAAAGGGGCTAAACCTAATGAAATGTCATATATCCAGAATTTACTAAGAGCGCAGTAAATACAGCAATCATGTTTATACATGAGGGTTGTGTTACTGATCCATCAGCACCACACATATGACCAAGAGTTCAGAAGAGTATTTGGCATAATGCTCACACTCTCATGAGACCCTCACCTGGAGTACTGTATTCAGCTCTAGGGTCCCCAGTACAAGGCAGACATGGATTTGTTGGACTGAGTCCAGAGAAGAGCTACAAAGCTGATCAGAGGGCTGGAGCACCTCCCCTGTGAGGACAGGCTGAGAGAGTTGGGGTTGTTCAGCCTGGAGAAGAGCAGGCTCTGGGGAGACCTTAGAGCAGCCTTCCAGGACCCAAAGGGGCCTACATGAAAGATGGTGAGGGACTGTTTATCAGGGAGTGTAGTGATAGGACAAGGGGTAATGGGTTTAAGCTGAAGGAGGGTCGATTTAGATTAGATGTTAGAAAGAAATTCTTTACTGTGAAAGTGGTGAGGTACTGGAACAGGTTGCCCAGAGAAGCTGTGGATGCCCCCTCCCTGGAAGTGTTCAAGGCCAGGTTGGATGGGGCTTTGGGCAACATGGTGGAGGGTGTCCTTGCAGGGGGGTTGGAACTAGATGATCTTTAAGGTCCCTTCCAACCCAAACCATTCCATGATTCTATGAAAGTAGCAGTCTCACCATCAAGCATTTTTAACAACTTAATAATCTACCCTATTCTGTTTTACATGCCTTGATTCAAGCGCCAAGGACAATGCTTGTTTGCATTGCTAAATTAGATTTGTTTGATACAAACTGGGTGTGTACTTGGGCAATCAAAGTTAAACCAACCTGTATTGTGAACATAATTGCTAAATTAATTTCATTTTTTAAACATAAATTAGAAATTATTTTCCCCTGTATTGATTGACCCATCTAAAAATTACCCATTACTTAATATATTATGACTATGACTTTAAAACAACAAATAAAAAGGAGAAGAATTCAGTAGAGAGAAAATATGATCACGATGCAGCTAGACAGGTGGAAAAGTATAAAGCAGCATATCTGGCTGCTGGATGAGATATTATTCTGCAAAGTGTCTGTATTCAGGTCAGTGGAGGTGATTTGCCTAGTTAATTGGGGAATAGAGCACAGCACTGAGATCAATGAAACACATTGATAACAGATGAGAACATAGTTGGTGCTCCATGCATTTAGTGTAGCAAAACTGATATGCTGATGCAAGAGATTTTATGTTACAGTTGCTTGTGATTTTAGGGGGACTGAATTCAATGGCCCAGAGGTCTCTTCCCATTCTACGCTCCTGAAAGATGGTATAAGTATTTTAATTAAAAAGAAGAGATGGAATCTGTGATACAGTGTTAGAACTCTGGCCATTTCAATGGGTGGTCACTATTTTGCTTCTCGTCAGCACAAAATTCTCAAATAATTTAATTTTTTGTCCCTAGTATGCAGCAAGTCTTCAGGTTTGGTCCTTATTATGCAAAAATAAGCAGAAAACTAGAATTTTGTATATGAACCTCTTGGACACTCTCTTTCCATTATGGATGGATATGTTCTTTTAAATGTTTTAATACCGCATGGTTTATACTTCTAAAAAATAACCCTTGAACACTCTGCTTTTATGTTAAGAATCCTGAATTCCTGGAAGAGTAGAAACCATTTGTATAGAATATACCAAAAGCAGAACTTCATGTTCATGACCCTTTTAAGGTGGACACTGAATTTCTCTTTATAAATGTGTACAAATGATACTGATCAAGATCTGTAAGACATATTGCATTACAGATAATAAATAATAAGTTAATAGTCATCTTAATGAGGGGGAAAAGGAATTATCTGGGAAGGACTAGCAAAGAGAGAGTAACTTTCATTATAAATAGCACATGATATTACTGTAAAAAAAATAAGGATGATGAGAGGATTAGGACTAATGGTCCTAGAAGAGAACTCTTGTGATTATTTCCTGGAATATCCTCTCAGTTTGACACCACCACCTGGGATGCAGAAGGATATTGTCTAAGCAAATAAAATTATTCACCTCTCGCCCGCATATTCACGCTTAGCCTCTTGCGAGGCCGCCTGCATCTGTGAGACATGGTCAGGTCGGCACCTCTGCAGTGTGCTGGCTGAAACAGTGTCTGAGACCTGCACTATCAGTCTTCTGACACACAGGCTCCTCCTCACCCTTCTCGCCCTAAAGTCTGACCCTTTGCTATCCTAAACATTCACTTTAATATAAACTCCAACACTCATTCTTCATTACCATCTATACCTCTCCTCTGATAAACCCAGCAATTTAGTCATTATTCCGAACCGACAAAAAAACCTTGCACCGTCCTGAATGTTACTGTATCTCTTAACTGTGAAAACAGAGCAAAATTGGTAGCACCATTACAGAAACTACTAACTCTGCATGTTTTTAATATGCATTTTCATGTTTTGGGAGCCATTCCTGAGCGTGGAATTTTAAAGTGAAATAAAAGGGTGAGTTTTATCTAAAGTAAGTTTTCTATACTGTAACAGAAGGTTGAGAGCACAATGATTTAACTTAATTTAGTATAATTGCAAAAGGAAGGCGATGCTTAATTCTAATTGTCCAGATGAAAGTAAGTGCCAGCACTATGTCAGGAGAAGTATACAGTGCCAACAACGTGGAACGAATTCATCCCCCTGCTTGGGAGGAAGGGGTGAACCTGCTCTCTTCCACCGCTAGGATAATACCATTGATTTTGAGGAACAGCAGATTTTACCCTGCTGTGCCTGAGATCAGAATCTGGCTCGTAATAAAGCTTCAATGTGTTTCAGGAGTGAAGACACTTCTTCAGGGACTTTAAGATAAAGCACACATTTTAGAGCTTTATTCAGGCATGTTTCGTTCAGGCTGAGTTTCAAAGAACCTCAATGACAAAGTGCTAGAAGGTGACTTTCTATCAAAGAGCACACTGTTATCTCCTACTCTCCTATAATAATATGCTGTGAAGCAGCAGGGATTATGGACCATTTCTCTCACAGTTTCCTCCTCTCTGTCTTTTCTCATGAGCAGGGATGCCAAGTGGAGACCACAAAGATTGGGTTTTCCCATCTTCACCCTCCCTCCCTTGACAGCCCATGGTTCACCAGGATGCTGAAAAGCTGAAGACAACCTTTTGCCACAGCAAGTGCCTTGGCATTGACCCCGCCCAAAACAGCCCTGATGGAGAGGAGCCTGGTACAACACCTCATCCCCAGGGTCCCTTCTGGAGAAGAGAAGTCATGGATGTTTGAAAGCGAAAGGGGGACGGCATGAGCACCATGAGCAAGGAGCAGTACCTGGGGTGCACAGGAAGGGTCCCACTGCTCTGAAAGCATTTCCCACTTGGGGAAGGAAATTTTAACACTGGTTTAGCTCTTCATGTGCAGACCAAAGGACACAATCCAGCTCACAACTATTTTTCTTTTCCTTTTGAAGACATTTTTCTCCCTACCCCTTAGTTCCGATAAGGCAAAACTATCCATTTCTATTAAGGTAACACGGTGGCATCTGGGTGTCAGCTTTCTGGCACCTGAGTTAAACAGTAACCATAAAGAAGGGCTTATGGGAGACACTAACTGTTCTTGATGTCAAGTCTTCCCACAATGGGGAACTGCTTTTAAATCATTTCTCTAAAGAATACAATAGAATAGTTTGATGATAATTGTTTTATTTCCATGGAGAAGTGAAGGAAAAGCTGTAGGGCTTATACTCCTTACCATGACAGCTTGAGGATGCACATGAGGATTCCTGTTTCTGCTTTCACTCATTTTAATTTTTCTTTCTCAGTTCTCTGAATTTTGTGGTTTTGTTGCCCTCCCTTTTTCTCTATAAATTCTTGGATTTCCTTTCCTTCTTGGAGCTTTATTCCAAGCTCTCTGTTCTCAGCTCCTCTCTGTGCTACTTGTTCCTCTGTGACGCTCACTCACAGCTCGTTAAATGCACTCTCTCCCATTGACCTCCCTGGTGCAATAGTCAGTCACAACCCTTTGTAGACAATGGCCAGTCCTCTCTTTCAGTGTGAAGGGTTCAAGCCAAGACTCAAGGATAGCCATTTTCAGAGAGGGTCAGCAATTCTAAGGAAAAACAGAAGCTGTTTCTTAGAGACAACTGTACTGCGCCCAAAGACAAAAAGGCATTTGTTCATCAGCATCTATCTATTTCCATCCAATCTCCCCTCGCACCTTTGCGGAAAGGTGGGAGAACCCTAACAAGGATGAGGAAACAGGCAAAGTAAAATCATATGCACACTGATAAGATGCACTGATATTTGAAAGGCATGCCTGCAAAAATGAGAGATAAATGTTCTTGTAACAGAAACGGTGATTGCTAGAAGCACTACTATGATACCAGCAGAGGAGGCACATTCTATGTCAAACACTTTAATAGACTTTTTTGATAACAACTTCCCCAAAAAAGGTTTCTTCTGATTCTTTTTTTTTTTTTTTTGGGGGGGGGGTTTACAGTACTTTGCCTTTGCCAGGCTTGACTTACGTGCACAAAAACGTGTTTATCACAAATGAAACGCATCGTCAGATTTATATGCTGAGGTAGCCAAAGCATAACACTTTTGACTTTTAAAGTTTTAAAGTATTTTTAATGATGACAGAAAGGTCTGATAGGTTTGAAGATAAGAGGCTCATCACCAAGGCAGCAGTAAGCTCAGGTAAAGGTATAGCAAACCAATTTTTCTCCATGACTGGGTCACCCTGTACCGAGGTGCAGAGGTCTGGTTAAGTACATGCCAGTGAGCATGTATCCATAGGACCAACACTGGAAATGACATTTCTTCTGCGTTGTGTGGCCACATAAACATTAATTCACGCTTTAAAAGAAGAATGTCATATCACTTGCCAAACATCACAGTATCTTGGCAACTTATACTGGAAACTGGAAGGTATAAAAGGTATTAGGTATTACCCTATCCTGCCCTGCTGCATCTACTTTTTCCAGAGTATCCACTACTGGCCAGCATCAAAAGCAGGATGTTGGGCCACATACTCTGCTGTTAATCCAGCTGGGGAAGAAAATTTCCTACCAAACATTTAAGATATTTTGACAATAATTCTCGTATTTCCTGTTCAGGTGAAGTCTGGGCTGTCTGGCCATATATTCTTATCACAGTGGAGAATTCAAATATACTAAGCTTTATACACAGAAGTGATTATCAGACACACAGTACAATGAAAAATAACGTCTGGTAGGAGAGAAAGGTGTCTTCCACCTTCATGAACTTCCACACCTGAGCTGGCGTGTTTGGTGCACCAACATTTCTAGCAATACTCACTCACAGCCTCACTCACTTGATGTGAGCAGAGACAAACTGAGAACCTTGGTACTTAAGAACCGTGGTCAGTCCCATGAAAGAGCGTGGGGGCACGTGGGACTTTCCTATCATAAATGAGAGTGGGAAGAAGAAATGAAGCAGGAGAAGAACATGTTCAAGAGCTTGTCACTGTGCACTGTCCCCCTGCCGAGGACGGTCTGCACATCATCTCCTGGAAGTACACAGCAACAAAAAGTTTCTCTTTGCTTTTAGGGCAGCTATAGGCAACACAATGTCTTGTGCTATCGACTGCTGTGGCTATTGCCAAGAGTCCTGGCAAAGGAAGCACACTAATATCAAGTACTGTAATGCTGAACTAGCAGATTACACCAAAGTAGCTAAATTTTCCTGTACCGTCTCTCCTTTTATTTGTTTATTTCCTGCTTGTTATCACAACTATGCCATAGAGAGTTTGGAACATTCTTCTAAACACAATAAGACAGCATACATTCTTTATCCTAACGGAATAGTGCATGAGGTACCCACCGTATCTCACTTCCTCTGAATAACTTCAGGAGAGAACAGAGTGAGATAAAACCAGGCTACATTTTTCTAGCCAGAAAGTGGTGAAAACCTCATAGAAGGCAATACTCATGTGGATGAGACCACAAAAGTAGGAGCTGCAGGAGCTAAAAAACCCAGCTTTTGTTTTCTCCTGTGCTACTGAGTCATTGTGGGAACTGGATCCAGGTAATTAAAGATCAATCTACATACAAATTCAAGAGCAAGAAGCAATTAAGGCAACTTGCTAGGAAGGGCTGTGAGATCCTGACTGTCTCTACAGAGATGACATAAAGTTACCTCTGTATAAAAATGGTCATGTACTTTCTGTGTCTCAGCCTCCCAGTTTATTTTTACACTTATGAATGAGTGTAAACCCCTATGACTTTCTAGGAAAAGGAACACACAAATGTAAAATATTATTTGGTAGAAGAGAACTTTCACCATGTAGAATCTGACTTTTTTACATATCAGCAACAAGGTATTTTTATACAGGTTCCACCACATAAGGGGCAGAGAATATTTAGTACTGTAAATTGACACTACCATTATTTTTGTTGGTATGAAAGCAGCAGCACATGTGCTTCTTCACTTTAGTTTTGAATCCTGAGCAGAGCATATATTTCATACAGTAATAGGAAGTAACTTCCATGGAAGGGGAACATAATTACAGTGTCCTAGCTCCCAATGGCTGAAGGTTGTAAAAGATAATATATAGCACCTGCTGAATCTGCAGAAGAAAAAAAAAAACAAAACCCCACGACAAAGAGCTCCCTATCAGCACACTCCTCCCTTTTCAGAAGGACATTCCAATAGGTGTACAGGAAGGTGTTTTAGGACAGTTATGTCACTGCAGCTTGTTTGACACTGGTATTTGATGGCTGTGATGACAGACTGGGAGGTGCTGGGAACAGACTATCCCCTCAGTTATTCAGGTTTTAAAATCCAGCAATGCAAAAGCTAGGAAAGTTTTGAGTTACCCCTTCCTGTCTGTGCTGTATATTAGTCTAGTGCTCGTTAGTGGCTGCTTTTTGCTTTTGCTGCTTGCTGTACTGCTTATCATCTTACTCTGCTGTGCCTGGGAACATTTTGATAACAGCAATGGCGATGCGCCTGGGCTGGCAGATGGCCAGGGCACCGCTGCTGTTTCGGTGCTGCTGCACTGGACAGGCTGGAACTCCAGTGTGAACTTGAGTTGAAGGGACTGTGACCTGGGGATGAGTCCACGTTGGAGCAGGACACTCCAAAGCGTCTGTGTTTATGAATAAGTCCACACCAGAGCAGGTACATCTCAAAGTGTCTGTGGCCGTGGTTATGTCTGTGCCACAGTAGGTATACCTCTGAAGGGATTGTGGCCCAAGGATAAGTTCACACTGGAGAAGATACACCTCGAAGCATCTGTGGCTGTGGATAGGTCCATGTTGCAGCAGGTACACCTTGAAGCATCAGTGGTTGTGCATGAGGTCATGCTGGATCACCTCAGAACGTGTGGCCATGGATAAGCCCACAACAGAGCAGGTACAGCCCTGGAGGGACTGCAGCCATGGGTAAGGCCATGTTGGAGCGGGTATATCTCTGAAGGCGTTGTGGCCCATGGAGAAGGCCATGCTGGAACAGGTGCACCTCAAAGTGACTGTGGCTGTGGATAAGCCTGTGCTGCAGCAGGTATGCTGCTGGAGATACTGTGGCTCATAGATAAGGCTCCGCTTGGAGCAGGTACACCTGCAAGGGACTGCAGTCTGTGGATAAGTCCAAGCCAGAGCAGGGGCAAGGGAACGAGTTCATTGCAATGTTAAACCCCATGGTCTGGTCCAAAGGGACCATGGGTGGAAATTGTAATGGAAATACCTTTAAATTGTTGTAACCCAGGATTTGAGTTGCATGTTATAGGAACTACTGTAGCAAGAACCACCTGAACCAACGGAAGACAAGCCTTACAAGCAGCAGTGCAAGTGCAGCAGTGACCTGACCTGAGCTGGCTTTGGTGCCCAATAACTCCATGCAACACACCACCTCTCCTGTCCCGAGTGACCATCACAACAGATAGAGCCCAAAGTCATGGGTTAAATGAACTCAGTGGACATAGAGTTAATTTTCTTCACAGTGGCTAGTATGGGGCTGTGGTTTGGATTTGTGCTGGAAACAGTGCTGGTAACACAGGGATGGTTTAGCTATTGCTGAGCAGTGCTGACACAGAGCCAAGGCCTTTGCTGCCTCTCACACCACCCCACCAGCGAGGAGGCTGGGGGTGCACAAGGAGTTGGGAGGGGACACAGCCGGGACAGCTGACCCCGACTGACCCAAGGGATATCCCATACCATATGACGTCATGCTCAGCATGTAAAGCTGGGGGAAGAAGAAGGAAGGAGGGGATGTTGGGAGTGATGGCGTTTCTCTTCCCAAGTCACCATTACGCGTGATGGAGCCCTGCTTTCCTGGAGATGGCTGAACACCTGCCTGCCCATGGGAAGTGGGGAATGAATTCCTTGCTTTGCTTTGCTTGTACGCGTGGCTTTTGCTTTACATGTTAAACTGTCTTTATCTCAACCCAGGAGTTTTCTCACTTTTGCTCTTCTGATTCTTTCCCCATTCCATCAAGGGGGTGTCAGCAAGCAGCTGTGTGGTGCTTAGTTGCCAGCCAGGGTTAAATTCCTTCCTGTTGTGCAGCACAGTGCTCTAAGGGATAGCTACCACCCACCCATAAAGATTTCTGGGGTGCAGGACTATAAAAGCAGATGATGCAGAGATACCCAGACTTCCACAGACTCCTCACTTCTGTTTCCCAGAACTCTTTCTATTGCATCTTCTGAATAAGAAACACCAAGACGAGAGTGTCTTCATCTGTCATTCAGGAGCTGCAGAATTCTGAAGACAGAGGCACATGCGCTTCAAGTTGCCCCAGCCACAGACAGTGAACAGTTATATACTGACCAAGCTCCTTTATTCAGCCTTCTGCAAACCTCCTCAGACATTCTAGATTTGCAGAGTACTCCAAAGCTGGTCTCATCTTTAAGCTTGGCTTTTAGATGCACTTGATCCCAACCATGTGAAGGGGAACCTTAATTAGTGAGAAAGGCATTGTTCCTCACTCCTCTTTAGGTTACGTGCTCGATTACAGCATTGTTAAAACACAAAATGCTGGATTGTATCTGACTGCATAGCATTACAGGGTGATGCCAAGTTACCTTTTGGTGGAAAAATCCTTGAGTGAAAGGGAACTCTTCCCTGAAGGTCCTGTGCCTGCAGAGGGTCTCCTCGCCAATGTTTCACTATGATCACCATCACCTTCTGGACTCATCATGGCTTCTGCTGTCATGGTTCACAGAGAAGGGTACAATCACTGCAACAACTACTTAGGCCAACCTCATGAACATTCCTGAAGATTTAAGCTAGGACCTTGGGAGCAGAGTCAGACAAAGAGCACGTGCAGCACAGGAGTGCCATGGCTCTGTGCTCCCATCAGCAGATGACCAAGTCAGGAGTGAAGCAATCCATATCCAATTAGTATGCTTGAATCAATCCAGACCCTAAGAGTTCCTAAATCTTTACTAACTTCCAGCAATCTTTACTTTCTATTATCTAGGACAGGCTTTTATAACTTATGTCATCTCTGTCATCGGAAAAGCACTCTAGCCGCAATAATTTTTCACACTGTACATCACTGCAATTTATTTATTTGACTGGAAAGGAAAGGATAACTGAGAAAGAGAGCTTTTATTGTGATGTGCTCTCTATTGCAATGCTTCCCACATCCATGCCCATTTGTATTCCATCACCTCTGGGTTATGAGCATTTCTGTCAATGGGGATTGTCATGGCCGTAAAGAATTAACTCCTAATACTTTCAGATTAAAGAATTTTTCCCAAGCACTTTGTTTTTGGTTCACGTTTTATAAGGCATAACAGTTAGGGGGTTTAGAGGTTCAGTGATCAGCCACTGACAATCCTATTTGCTTGTTTCCTTTGCCAGGAAGGGGCTAAAACATGTCTAACTTGAGCCCCTCTGCAAGATCAGCTTTCTTTTCTCTACTAAATGTTCTCTTGTCTCATCTCCAGAGTGAAACTCAGCACCAATTTCATCAGCGGAAGAGCGAGCCCTAAACCCCACTCTCCTTTAGGACTGTTCATATGATGATATAGGTATTCAGGGTACAGATTCAGATGAACAATGTGTCCTGAGAAGCTCTCATTGCTTCCTTTGGCAGTTTTAACCACAGGAATATTGACTAAATTCTTTACAGTAGATTGACTAATGTTGGGATAAAAAAGAATTTCCTTTTTGTAGTAGGGAGACTGATGAGATTGAGAGTATCTTGTTCCATAGGCATCTGGCTATGGACCTCTGTGCAACCTACTCCCCCAGCATCAAATTCTGACTTCACGTGGACCAAAGAAAGGCCAGGTGGCAGAAAATATATCTCACTGTCCCAGAACATGGAGCTGGGGCAGGAGGAGAAAGACACAGATGGTTGGCAAGGTCAAATCAAAGAAGATTTACTTAATAAAGAAGTGTGTGGAGGATCAGGAAAAAAGTATGAGAGGAGAAAAACAAAGGAATTAGAAAGGTGGCAGGGAAAAGATGGTAAGGTCAGGTTAGAAATATCTTGCATCTTTCCAAATAAGAGTGGCTTTCTTTCTTCAGCTGAAGAAGTTAACCTAACCTTCCACGTTCAGAGAAAAAAAAAAACCAGCCAGTATAGTATTCAGCTAACCCTAACATTCATGTTTCATTCTCTACAAAATAACGGACAGTCACCAATACTTGGGTATGCTCTTTATATAAACACCAAAGGCCACCACAAGAATCAGCTTCCTCTTTTTGGTACAGTGTAATATAGTCAGGAGAAGACTGTTGCAACAGTGACAAGAGATAGATCTGTCTCTGAATTTTTTATCTGGTGCTAGAAACGAAGATACGTGGGTCTGGAATGTGCTATATAAATGTGGAAGCAATGACAGAGGAACAGTTGGGATGTTCTTATTTAAAAAAAAAAAAAAAGTAAATTCTGCTGACCATACTCTTTTCTTGACTCTATGGACTACAATCAGCTCTGTTATAGTGATCTCATTTACAACAAACTTGATTTAAACTGGTTGCATTACAGCAACCAGGAATACTATATGGCCTTTAATGTTCTTAAGCTTATTTTGCAGTGAGAGCATGATGGTTTCTGCACAGGCATTTGCTGCTGAGATGGGAAATAGGTGGGCTGTTTGCTGAGTCTGTCAGCTGGAACACTGACAATCGCTACTTGGACTGCTTCAATGTAAATATAATTTTCTCAGACTTCAATACTCTGGGTCTGATTCTACTTTAATGTTAGTATACATTAATCTATTTATTTCTTGTTATTTTTTATTTACATCACAACAAGAAGACAATCCTGTCCTTTAATGTTTACCCACAGCATGCATTTACTCAGCTTGTAGAAAGTGATGGTGAGAAATTTTCAAAGCGTCACCATTTTCTCTCTATCTTTGTCTTCCCCTCCCCCTTTACAGAGGTCCAATGTGTCAGTGCTGTGCCCTGAGAAAATGTGTATTTGCAAGCGAAGTCCCTGGGCGGTTTTCATTTTGTAATGAAAATAAATGTCAAAAGTCTTGCTTCATTTCCTAAATCAGATTTTCACCATTAAAGACCACTTTGAACAATGTTGTACTTAATAATCACATAACTGACAGACAATGCTACCAGTTGGACGTGCGTGTATCATTTGGGTTAAGTTTGTTCATTTCATTTCTTCTAGAAACTTTTCTGCCTGTGAATCTTCAGTCCAGTTTCTATAAATGTGTCCAGTTAAGTTCTGAGCTCCAATTTGTTCCTGCTCAGTATCAGACTCCCTGCTTTCCGATTATGTACATACACATCTGGAACTTAGCCTGATTTGGTTCAGCTTCTAAAATTGCAGCTGCATTCCCTTGTTTTATAACTATGGTCAATGTGATTTAAGCATCTGGAATCTTCCTGTCACTCCAACTATTTTAACTCTATTTATTTCTAATATGTCTCACTGACATTTCTTCTTATCTGATGGTTTGCGAGATGTTTGTTTTCTTTTTCACATTCCCACAGTGCAATCGTGTCACTTTCCATGAAGCAAACTGTTTACTACTGTCAAATTATCTACCTGTACAAAAGCAGTAATGGGATCTGCATGCGGTGTTAAAGTTCCATTTTCACCCCTCTCCAGCGGTAGTGGAATTTATACCGTAACTCCAAGTATTTAGGTCTATGAAAATTAATTTTAAAAGACTGTAACAAGTCTGGCAAGTAATTTGGGGTTTTTATAAGCACTCCACACAAAATGCTTTCTAAGCACCGACTAAAATGTAATGCCTCTTGCAATGACTAAATGGCATAATATTTATACAGTTTGTTTTCTATGAGGGAAGCTTTTAAAGTTATTATTTTCTTGCTGAAAATTGTATTTGTAATACACAGAAACTATTACCTTAAATTGGAGAGAAAGTACAGGAGCTCAGTAAGTACAGTGATTTTTCAAAAGCATCCGTAGGCACTATTAAGCAGTCCCAAAAATAACACTGGCCACATTTTCTGGAGAGGATCCATAGTAGTCACAACTTCTCACAGCCATCCTTCTGCCTCCTACTTGCCCTACTTTTGTGCTATGGAGCCACCTTATCTCAGTGAACATTTAAAGAAGCGGTTTCCACCGGAGCGAACTTCCCTGCCTCCCCACGAATCACCTGGCACAAATCATGACGGAGAAACACGGGCCCCTTCCTCGCTCCTCTGCCTTCACCCCACACATACACAGACGGAGGCTTCTCCCACCCCTGAGCTGCAAGTTCTGCTGAGGAACGCTAAAGTAGAGCTGCGGTGTCAGACTGAATGGCCATTCCATAGGAGCATCTTTCCAACAAGCATACTTGTAGTACAATTAAAGGAGTGCCTTCCTCCCTCCTCCTCCTCCCCCACTCAGTCTTGTAGTATCTGAACACGAACTTCTCTCTTGGATAAACAAACACGCGTACCAATAGGTATACTTTTGGCCTTCAAGGAATTTTTTCTTGTGCTTTTTCAGGGATTTTCAGTTTTACCTGTCAGTTGCACTCACTACTGGCTGGCGTTTCTTTTCCACCTGTATCGTGGGTGGCACATTATCTAAGACACATCTTTTTCAACCCACTTACCTAATTCCAGCAGTACAGGCAGAAGCTGCTTTATTAGCAGCATTTATACAATTCATTTGCAACAAACATTTCGTTTAATTATTTTTTTGGTGATCAGTAGTATCGGCATGAGGTTCTGATTTCAGGTAAAACAAACCACTGCCCACTACAGCCCCCCTGCTAGTCAAACAGTTAAAGCAAGCAAAGCAAAACAAGCCAGTCAGACGTTACCAGAGAGAATGGTGATTAGAACAAACAACAATACAGGGGAAAAATGCATGGCTATTCAGAAACCGTCTTTTGGGGACTGAAGAAGAGATATGGAGCCATTTTTCACTAGGTTCACGAGAAAATGTCAGCACACAGATGCTACTGTACTGTCAGATTGCATCTTAATTTGGCCAAAGGGGACCCAGGCAGTCACCCCTCACAGACAAATTTTAAAGGCCCATTACAAATCTGATTTATTGGTTGCTAAGAATGTCCCTGCTATGGTCTGCAGATTTTGCACGACATGGAGCTGAAATCCAGCTACAGATAAATGTATGCTTCTCTATATTATTTAAATCCATCTGAATTCAATATTTCTTGGACATCGGTCAAGCCTCCCCCCTGTTTGCCCACCCCCTTTCCTCCTAATACCTTAAGGCAGTTTACTTCAGAATGAAGCAGAGCATTAACCTGTACAAATTGCTAATTTGTATATAACTCTCTTGCTGCCATTAAAAACAAAGAAGAAAAGCAAATGCCTTTTGTTCTAAAAAGGCAGGGGAAAATTTTCAGGAACAAAAGAAATGCATCTGCCCAGCAAGAGAAATGAGAAATTGCTGGGATTTGTTTTAGATGTTTAGGGATGCTGGTGTAACAGCAACCATTCAAATAGAAATGTTAATTTGCTTCTGTGTTTCAACCTTTTTAAATATTCTGTTGGCTTTTTCCTGGAAAAAAAAAAAAATCACATTCCTTGCCTTCAGTGAAAAGCATTTGGAATTGCTGAAGAAACACCATTCAAACTTGCTCTACTTGTACTGCCCATTGTTACGATTCAGACAATGTACAACAACAATCACAGCTCAACTTCTAACCATGCCCGCATCACAAGAAATTCAAAGTCAACAGCTCTTTTTATTTCCATAAACATCATAATCAAAGCCTTCATTTGCAGTTTCCCTGGCAAAATCCTAACAGCATCAGAACAGTCATCTGACAATTTGTGAAAGAAGCATGCAGTCCGTCTTAAAGCATGGTGTTTCATACAGGAACTATTCTAAACAAAGACAACATCAAAAGCAACACAAGAATCGTGCAAAGCAAGTCCGACTCAGCCCAAGTTTGGATTCAACATCTGGCTGAACATGTTAGTGCCTCTAATTTTGATTTGGTTTTGTGGGATTGAATCCCATCTAATCTCTTTAACTGACCCCGTCTCAGGTCCCAGCTATACTGCTTTACAAATCAAGAGAGAGAGAAAAAAAAACCCGAAACCAAAAAGCAAACAAACAAGAAAGAGAGGTAGAGTCTTATCCCACCTTTCCATGGCTCTCAGCCCGTCTGTCTTCGCATGATCTGCAAACCACCTGTACTGATCCAGCCCATTCTGGGGCAGAAAATATCTTCCCGGTAGATGTAGTCTCAGCTGTGCTTTGATTTTTCGGCACGAATGTCTAGAATCTTCTGCTTAAACCAGACACAGCAACACAAAACTGCAGCTGAGCTCTTTTGTTTTCCCTCCTCTCCGGGGCTGAAGCAGCGGCACTCCCGGCGCTCCCGCTCCCGTCCCCACCCCCGGCGGCCGCCGGAGCGCTCGGCTCCGCCGCGGTCCCCCCCGCAGCCCCCGGCAGCCACCACCTACCCCGGCCCTACCCAGCACCTTCCGAGGGGGGTTTTTTTGGGTGGGTTTTTTTTTTTTTTTTTTTTTTTCAGTCAAAGGGGCAGCTTTAGGTGGCGGTCAGGTGATCTTTCTGTTAAAAACAGAAAGGATGCTCGGGGATGGAGCGCATGAATCCGTGGTGGTTTTCAAACTAGCCATTTACATCACAAAGCAAGGGGAAAAATATAGCTCTGAGGAGATCATTAGGCATTCTTCTGCTTTCCAGTTCTCCTCTAGCAATCCACAAAAGCAGGCACAGTGGAAAGATATGTAATTAAACTTTTCAGTGGTAATAATCACACATAGTTTGTATGCCATGGCACTCCTAAATATTTAAAAGTAAGGGCTTATTCCTACATAAACATAATTATTTTTCATATTTTCATAGATGCTATGCTGGTTCTGTAAAGTCCCTTTACACCTTCTTCCCAACTGTATTTTTGTACAATACAGTCTTTAAATATTTATGCTGAAGCCACATTTAATATCTCAACAGTAAACGGACCATACCCAAGTGAAAACAATTATTAGGTTTTTTTATTCACATTATTACATTGTAATTGAAAATATCTTTGACATAAAGGACCATTATGTGTAAACCTGACTTTCTGAATCGTAGCTTATCCAATGGCCCCTTTCCGTGGGATTACCCTGATTAAAGCTACCATACTGTGCAGGGCTTTGGAGCTTACACTCTAAAAGACTGAAAGAATGAAACTGTAGCCCCAGATTCTGTGAGAGTCCTAGTTATTGCCAAGTTTTCAGAAATACTCAAATATTTCTGCAAAAGTTAGGTTTACTTGCAAAGAATATGTTGCAAGCAAATCTTATAAAAAACAAAAGAGTTTAAGTCTTGATAAAATACTGAATTTTCAACCCCGGTTGTCATTAAAATTTTTCTATCAGGTTTACTGAGGCCAGAATTTCACCCAACATATCTCCTTTGCATTCATTATAAAATATTAGCAAACAGGAGCCATTTGCAAAACTAGGCACTAAGGGTAAAGTAGGTATTCATATTTTATCAGTCTTTCTGAGAAACTTTAAATGTATAGATGTAATATATCACCTATTCCAGAGCAAATGTAAGCCCACTCTCCTATGATCATAGTCTTAAAGACTCAAGTTAAAGCCAGAAATCCTACTGATCCATCCATCATCCAGCACAGGCACTTCTAATGCTTTCCAGTGTTTCCAACAATATCATAAATAATCACTTACCCATCTCATATTAAATGCAGATCTGTCCACAGACCACACTTCAGTCCCTTTGGCTCTACAGACAAACCACAAATTTTCAGTTTTTGCTTTCCATGCTATCACTCTTATGATGTAAGGTAATTCTTTTGAATAAGCACACAAAGGACCAGTCTGAATTTGCTTTAGGATACCGAGGAAAAAGAGCTATACGAGATATCATGGATTATCTGCACTGTATTACTATGTGATCTCTACAAGATCTGTACTATCAACTCTTTATCTTGCTCTGACTTTCAGAGACTTAAGGTTTTAAACTCTGACACATCCTTGTTAGTGATGCTGTAGTAGGAGTGCTTCACATCATTCCTACCATAGTCAAAGTTTCTGCCATAATACATGAGCTTCTGGCAGAAGCCAATACTGACTCCAAGGGACTGGTGAAATTCCCATAACTATAATATATGAAGTTTTTTCAAACCAGTCTTCCTAGAAATAAATTAATAATAATTTTTAAAAAAATCACTGAAGTTTTGCTTCTGCTAGATTTCATTTAATTATATGTTGAAAAAATTTCAGAAGGGGACTCTTGTCATGACAAGGTATGCATATCCTTGTAGAAAAATATTTAATGCCTTGCACACTTAACATTTCAACACCCTTATGATGATCCCAACATTGAAGGCCATAGGAGCCAACAGAAACCGGAAGAACCAGACAATTTGACCTCGATCATCTAAGTTTCCGGATGAAGTGGAATTCTGCAGTTTTTTGGGACCCCATATATCCACATGTAGTTACTTTATTAATAGCTTTTTCCATTCATCCTCCTCAAGCAACAATAGTGAAAGAAGAGTGATAACATACATTGGCTAGAATGGGTCAAACAGAAGAGAATCAGCCAAGGAGAGGCTAGCAGGGAGAGCCAAAACATATTTCTTACTCTAATTACTTCAGAACTCATAACGCAGAATTGCATACATATCAGTGCTTTCTAATTTGGATATCAGCAACAGTCTTTTATTGCTATAAAGTCCACATAAAACTTGTTTTTAGTAAAGAAATAGGCCTAAACTATCGTTGCTGAAAAGGAAAATAGACACCATTATCCTGTCAGCCACTTATACTGGTTACAATACTGTGTAAATCATGGGGCTGCTCGACAGAATTTCCAACCTAAAATTGACTACTAGTATGCACTTGTGTCACTCTGTGCACAGGACTCCCATCGAATGTGACAAGTTTCTTGATGAGCAAGGGGATCACATCTTATGGATACTTATTACAGCCACCAAAAATGTTCACTTTAGCAAAGCAGAGTACACTACAGATTATCAACAATGAAATGCTGTGGTCACCCATCTAGCGCTAAATATGGTTTATGACTCTCAAAAGACAGTCATTTAATTTCTAAGAAATAAAACAATGATTTTAGACTTCCCATAAAGCCTCTTAAAATGCCTGGGCTGCCATACAAATTGACAGGAACAAGACATTCTGAATTTATGTGTTGATGCACAGGCCTAATCCACGGGAAGAAACTGGACGATTATCTTCTATTTAAAGGGTATATGTATACGTACACATAGGTATATACATATAAATATGCAGACACGTATACATAATTAACCAAACCCTTATAATAAATATGGATCAAAATCTGTCTCAACCATGCAGATAACAATTATGTTTTGGAAATTGGTTTTATTTTATAAAAATAAAAATTGTGGTTTTATTTTATAAAAATCTGCACAAACTGATACTTTACTCAAGAAGTAAATACAGTATTTTGTAATCATTAAGTTTATCACCTGTAATCCTTTGAGAGGAATTTGAAAGTTTCCTGGCAAAATCCCTATTTTTAAACTATACTCTTTTGAAAATTACAGCTTTAATTTGAACAACAACACATACATAATCAAATTATCAAGGCATGACGAAAATAAATTAATGGTCTACTTTGTTATAGAAACAGTCTCAATATTTGCAATGTTCATTTCGAAACAGTAAAAAGATGCATACATCAACATAAAGTAACAATAAACCCCCCTATTTTATTTGTAATACATATAAGCCTTAAGGCTGGATTTATTCTTAAAAGAAGCTATAGAATTAGGTTGCTTTTTTTTTTACAGTTCATTTATATGCGAGTCAAAAAGGTACATGCTTAAAAATGAAACTATGTCCAATCAGTAGGGAAAAGGAAATGTCATGTAAGTGTATTTATAAAGACATTTTGAATTTGTGCAGCAAACAGGCATGAATGCTTTCCTTTTCCATTACTCTGCAGATGTAGAATTTGTAAGTCTGTGTTTCAAAAGTAATGCTAAAGGAGACGAAACACTATTAACTTCAGATCCTTTACATCAATATTACTGATGAGTGAAAATATCCAACTGCATCCAAGTTACACATGTAATTTATACAATGGAGAAAACCACTACAAAATTAGCACTGGCAATATTTTGAGAATCTTTTACCTTCAGAAATACCTTAAGTTATAATCACTAAGGTTAAAAACTTTGGGATAGGTTGGGTTCGGTTTTTGGATGTACCTACAGTCTTTTGTGCTCACAGCAGAAAGATTGCCAGGAAGAAAGAGAAAGAAGGAAGGCTGGGGTAGAGCTGTGGTCCTGTTCCAGTGACATTATAAATAAGCCATTTGACATGTGTGGGCTGTGACCTGTGCTAGAGATAGCATTTAATTCAGGCCTCTCTGTGGAATGAATTAGTCATTATCTTTGACTTTAAAACAGACATAAAGAACTGAGAGATGATGAGCAAGGTTAATACAAATATCCTTTGGAGCTCCTGGTATTTTCTTGTCAAATTATAGGAAGCCACAGGAAGTGATTAGGGAAACTTTCCCTTCTTCAAAAACCAGATGAAGAATAAAAATAGAAGAAATTAAATTCCTTTGAGAATAAGGAGGAAATTTGCCATCCAGCCTGCTAGAATGTCCATGCTGGTTTTTTCCTTATGGGAGTGATACAGGAGTGACATCAGCTCTTGGACACTACTAAAGAAACTGCTCAAGCAAAATGGAAATGGAATGGATAGATACCATTCAACACTGATGTCAACAGCAGACCCTTATTTGCTGCTCCAGAAGACTCTGCTACAGGAAACCTCTTAACAATACAAAAATGAGAGGTTGCACTCCGTGTAGCCACTGAAATATCTCATAGCTCTTTTTGCAAAGCAGGAATTCAATACCAATATCCCGGTAGAATCTAGAGCCAGGATAAACGTTTTGCTGACCCGGTCTGAAGAGAGAAAGATTTTATTCTTTACTTTGGCGTATATACACATAGGTATGTGTGCATAGGCATGACCATTGCTCTGGGTAATTCCTATCAGTCTCAAAAAAGGAAAACAGGACATATCTCTCAGAGTAACACAATACAGTATAAAAAAGATATATAAATAACTAACTTTCATATCTAAGCTGTCTTCAGTGCTGCTGTTAATCTCTACATACACATCACATACATCCACGAAATGGCAGCCATTCCCTTGTACAAAATTTGCAGAGGGTTCAATTCAATTCAATACAATTCAATTCATACAAGGTTTGAGGGATAGAATGTGTAACTTTCAGCCAAACTTTACAAAAACTCTTACCAGCTCATTTGCCAACCAATTCTGAGGTGTGTGTTTCAGAGAAGAGTAAATGTCTTCATCTAATTGCTAAGCACGGTACTCTTAATAACTGGAGAAACAGGTGGGTAGTGATGGAAAAAAACCCCACCCAAACCAAACCCACATAAAAATGTCTGCTTTACTTTTTTGGAGAATATTAATTTAACTTTCTTGGGATAGTTCAATTGTTTCTCCCAGAGATTGTACTAATGCCTGTACAGGCCCATGATGAGAAGGAGAAGATAATTATAGTCCTCTCCAGACAGTGTGTTCATTAAGCGTGCTATTTTGGATAAGTAAATTTTTAATTGGTTTCCAGTGCCTGTAAGGAGGATGGCCTATGGTAGTAGGGCAGTGAGGATCTGCACCCCTACCCTCTTGCCCTGTTGGAATTCAATAAAGTTTAATTGGATTACAATGGGGGTAGCCACAAGATGTCAATTACTGGTATATGCACAGTGTGGACCTTTTCTTCCAATGGCACTTGACTGACTCACTCTGCACACTTCTCTTATTACAGGACCTCTTCCCCTTCTTCCCAGAGAATAAGTATTGTACAAAGATGCCATACTCTTTATTAAACAGAAGCATAATCACACAACTCTTGTGGCACTGCTACAAAAATTAAAGCTCTACCTGCTCTGAGTTTATGCATGTGGCCTACTTTATTTAAAGCTAGTTCTGGAGTGTCTTTCTGCATCTGTGACTTTGCCCATGTATTCATAAAAGCATAGAGTTATAGAATCATAGAATCATAGAACAGTTTGGGTTGGAAGGGACTTTAAAGATCATCTAGTTCCAACCCCCCTGCCATGGGCAGGGACACCCTCCACTAGACCACGTTGCCCAGAGCCCCATCCAACCTGGCCTTGAACACTTCCAGGGATGTATTGATAGTGTCTTTCTCCAGAACTAAGAAAAGGTATAGGTTTATGAATTATGCAAAACTATTCTTTATCCAAGGGGAAAATATATCTATTTTTGTTTGTTCATATGAGAAAATGGATAGAATAGTTTGGAAGGAACCTCCCTAGATTTCAACACTTTAAGGTATGTGAAACAATTACATAAAAAGAATCTCTTAACCTATTATTCTGATTGTTTCCTGGTCCTCTTTTATCTGATTTAAGATCTGAAACCATAGAGACACCAAATGCTTTTGTCAAAAGCACTTAGTATGTTACAAAACACATGAACTAAATCCATTAAAAATGGCCAAAGAATTGGTCAAGTCTCCCTTAAAATAAATAATATTTTGATGAAACATAATTTTCAGTAAAAAAATAATAATTTTGTGTTTGTTCTTTCCTCTGTTAAATAGGAAAGCATAACAAGTTTTGATTTGTAAAACTTTTTCATGGAGAAAAATAATTTACTGATTTGTCCAGCAAAGGACAACTAAGGTGTAAATCTGAAACATCACATGGTTGTATCAGCATTAATAATGACATGACTGTGGTTTTACTCCAATATTATTTCATTCTGCTTTGAAAAGAGCTAAATGACATGTTATCAAATATTCTTTAATCCTGTGAGCAATACTGATTCTACTACTAGTAGGAATGAAACAGAAAGAATATGAAAATTTAAATTTGCAGGAGGAATACATGTAATACTATAAAATAACAAGGCTCTTGCCTGAGCCTTCTTACACCAGTATTACTGCACTGAGCTTCCAAGTTATTTAATCTTTGCTCATCTGCATGTTTTCTCAGCACTCACTAGTCTCTATATATGAAACAAAATTATTTTAAAACACTTCTCAACATTTTAATTATAAAGTTTGGACTTATATAATACCAATAACAAATCAAAAAAAAAAAATCAAATTGCTAAGCATGGAGTCAATTTACTATAGTTTTCATTCATCATTATTATAAAAACACCTTTTTTTAAAAAAAAAAATATTTGCTGTCATAGTAAAGGGACTTACAAAAGAATACAAAATCCAGTTTGGTATTATTTTTATACATACTTTTAAAATGTACCTTGTTTAAATGAATTGTGTTTATATGGGGATGCTACAGTACATTTGCAAAAGAAAATGGAAATCCTATACTATTTGCACAGTTTGCTAGTTTGCTAGTTACAGAATGGTAGCACATTCACTATTGTAACTCATGGTTATTTACCAAAGACCATAATTTTCCACTGAAGCCAACAAGAATTTTACTGAGAAATGGCTGATTTTAAATTTCAAATGTGATTGTTCTGGAGCAACATATCAATTGGAAATTATTACACATTCTTTCTTTCCTCCCCCTACCTGCCCCTCCATGTCATATGGGAGGAGGAGGTAAGCATTTTCCATACTATTGCTCTTCCACTGTAAAACTCCCAATGTAGGGAACTCATTGGGACCGCTACAGGCTAGGAGTGTAAACTGAAATTCTGTATTTTTGTTTGTTTAGTCAGTAGTTCCTACTAACAAAATCCATAATGAAATTATTCAAAATATATATTAAAATATATATCTACTTGTAAGTATGGGGTATGATAGACACTTGGTGGGTTGTGTACTTTTAAAATTATTTTACTTCATCTTTCTTGTTATATTTTTAGCACTTTAGCTATGTGTGGTACATTTTCCAGTTAATAGAAATGTGCTATTATTATTATTAATAGTATTTAATACATCTCTGTATTCATATGCTCTTTTATAATACATTCATTTGCATATTATATACTTTTTAAAACGGTCTCAGGAATGAGATATCATATTTCCTATATGAACACATAAAACTGATATTTTAAATTTTGTGTTTAAATCAATTATTGGATAATTGTGTAAGAGACTGTCAGAAATTTCTGGTACCATTTTGATTTTTTTCTTTCTAGAAGAGTTTACCTAAAAGAACCGCTGTATTCATAATGTACATCGTAATATTCCATCTAGTCATTAATAGTCAAACACACACACAATGGCACATCTGACATAGGCAGCTGAGTTGGGAATTGAAACCATAATAATTAACAATAGATTTCCTGATCTCACCATGACAAGTAAATGAAACACTCTGTGGTGTGCTTGCCCACTGGAAGAGGGAATTAACTCAGTATGAAAAGCAGAATGGAAGCATATCACTGATTAGATCTAATGCACAAGGAATGCAATAATGGGAAGCTTTTTTCAGCAGCACAGATCAAACTCTTTTCTAAATATTATGCATGAGTATATACACATATGTATTCCCTATAAGAACCATAGTGAAATAGCCCAAGATGTGCAAAACACAATCCCAACTCCAATTAATTAATTAATTAATTAATTAATTAAATAAACCAGCATGTTCTTGCTTTCTGTAAACAATTTAATCTAACACCTAAATTTCTTCAGTAATTTTGGTCTCTTTCACTTCAGGTTTCCTATGTAAACGACCCCTCTATTTGTCGCGCCCCCTCTGAAGCTCGCGGTTCTTCTGTGTTCAGGACCCTGGAGAGCAACAGCACCCGGCGCAGCCCATCCCCGCTGCCGGCGGGCCCTGGACCGCAGAAATAAACCTCACTTGGCGCTTTGTTTCTACAGAAATTATCATCCTCTCTTCTTCTGTATGTCTCTTACGAGTGCTCCATCTTTCCTTTCCTCATCCTCAAATTGTCTTTTTCGTTTATAGTGACATTTACTGTTGCAGCAACTTTCCCATTTGTCAGAAACAAAATGTTCTCTCTTTCGTTCTTCAAAATCTCTGCATTTTACTTTTTGTAAGGCTGCCTTATATTTAATGCTGACAATATCACCATAGAAGATGCAGTAGAAGTATTGTATCAAGCATCACAGTTTTGTTGTTTTTCTATATATCTGAGTCAGATATACTGCTTTCTTTTACACTGTGTAATGTTACAAAGCTTTATAAAAGCTCTGACTCAGAAATTATTGTGATTGTAGTCATATAAATTAATTCACTACAGCCATAACAATACAGTTGTAGTTCCTAATCTTCTTTCATGTATTAAACACATTTGAATGATTAAGATTCTCTTCAAAGCTTGAAAAACCAGTTAAAGTTTGAAATTATAACTAAACCACCTGATTTCGGAAAAACTTAGAGAGGTGAATAATCCAGTCAGTTTACTGGAAGTGTTCACCTGTACAAAGCCACATGCTATGTCCTTGCAGGGTCTGTACCTAAATGATCTCATTAAGGCTCACAGTTTAATTAACTCTCAGACAGATATAAATCAAGAATGATTCCCAAAAGTCAGTACAGATTCATTGGTGTAACTCAGTGAAAAATTTTGTGTTGGTTTCTTAAGGAAAATTAGGTTTCTGTGCTGGCATTAGAAGAGGCAAGCAAGAAGGGAGGAGAGGAGGATGTGGGTACGGTACGTACACATATATGCATTTGTCTGTTTCCTTCAGTCTCCCCTAATAACGTTGAATACAATGGCCAATTTAAAATTATTTTCATAGTGCAATTGACATCTTCAAGCTATCAAGCTTTTACAAGTTTTGTGAAGATACGAAGGGGAGGGGAAATAATGAAAGGCTGAATGAAGAGCTCATTCTTGAGCTCAACCACAAGATTCATAAGAGACCATTTTTGTGGCTTTGGCAGGATGGAAGCATTCTTTCTTTTTAAAAGCTTGGAGAGTTGTGAAAATATATTTCACATCCCTTTTTTAATACAGTGGCTTTTGTAGGTTTACTCTGCTACATGGAATTCAGAGTGCATCCTCAGCAATGGCATCCCCATCAGAATAAGAATCAGAAGTAGGCTCTCTTTCTTCACAACAAACAAAACACCCATGCAATGTGCTTCAGGAGATTCAGACAAAAAAAAAAAAAAAATCCTCAAATGAAAACAGTCGAACTGTTGAAATGTTGTGAAGAACTGCTTATATTGAAAGGCTGTGAAGAGCTGCTTATATTGGCTCCAAGGCACCTTCTACCAGAAATCCACTTCTAGTCATAGCACTTCTCAATATACAGGAGGAAAATCAGGCATTGTAAAGTGGGAGGTCTGAAGGGTAAAGCCCACATATTTTCAAATAGAAGGGACATGTGTCCTGTAGACAAGAAGAAGGACGTCAAAGTTGCATACAAATGTAGTTACATTCAAACACCATCAACAAATTATAGCCTCAATCTGGATCACTGAGAACTCAGTTTGGGCTATCATATAGGTCACTACATAACCTGTCAACTGTGGATGCAGAACAGTTTGTCTCCAGCCACTCCCTGAAGACAAACTTCATAGGTCTGAGGTGGATGTTAGACTCTACAAAGCACATTGGGCTGGAGACAAAGCTCTTTCTCGGCGACATTGCACAATGGCATGAAATCATAGGTCCTACTTCCATATGCAATGAAAGAGGACGGCAAGCCATCCTCATTACAAGGCCAGTAGCTCTTCATTGTGCCATTATTATTACTGAGCTCCCATGCCTTCAAAATTCAAAAGCAGACCAAGTAATGCCACTCACTCAATAAGCATTGAGAGTGAATGTCACACAGAAACCAAATCTGATACAGTATGCTACTAATAAATAATATTTCATCTCTAATGGCTCTTGTTTTTTCCTAGCACAAAGACTGTTTTCTCCATAAGCATTTCTGACTATGATGGAGGTCACAACTTACCCATAACCCACCAAAAGTGTTTTTTTTCTGTAAGGATTCTAGAATTAAGCAGCCCTATATTTGGTGGAAGAAACTTGACAAGTAAAGATTTTAAAGGAAATCTGAATTCAAATGTGACCATGTTTAGCTGCAATACAAGATACAAAGATCTTCTGTAAATAACAGCCACTACCTTTTTTTTTTTTTTAATTACACAAAATAACCATAGTTTTTTATCTATTTTGCTGCTAATATGAGCTAAAAGCTATGACTGGTAATGGATAGTGAATGGTATCAATAAGTAGACACAATGTAGAACTGCAGAGAGTTAAGATTTCCTCGGTCTTATTTCCTATGCAATGGGAACATTAGAAACAGTTTAAATATAGATCAACAGTTGCATTTGCTATATGTAAAACTCAGAAATAATACTAAAAGTTCAATCTTTAATGATACTTCAGGTGGAAATTTTATCTGATTTACAATTATGAGTTGGCATCCAAAGCACACAGCTTAGTCTCCCCAGAATGTAGGCAGCTGCAGCAGCTGATTTTACAGAGTGTCAGGCCTTTATCCAGTTGTCAGACTCAACATCAAGAGCCTAATCTTGCTTTTTATTCTACTGTATTTTTCTTTATTCTGTGGAACACCTTCACACATGAAGATAAACCCATTTTTGACACACATGTCAAGATTTCTAATATCACAGTTTACCTCACTGCACCTGTTCTCCACTGAAAAGAAAAATTCTTGTGAACAAAGGTTACATATACCAAAATTCAGTGCATATTCATTCAACCCATCCAGTATTGAAAGCTGGCTTGCTCTCTGATATGAAATTTGATAAAATAATTTTTGAGCACTAACTTTTCAGCATTGTTGCTGAAAACTCTTTATAGCCTAGCAAGCACAAAATACAAACATAATATTGTATTGCAAATCTTTCTGGCTTGCTACTCCATTAAAATATGATACAGAAGGACTTTTCATTGTAACAAAAGAGTATGATGAGTAACTTATCTATGGCTACCCCTAAATGAGAGCTGAAACCTTGGCTAGATTATAGATCTTGACTGCTGGTTTCATGTTCCCTAAAGGATTTATAAGGGGAGCTGTGGATTTTTGTCTTGCAAATAACTCTCATCTGATTCCAGTGACAGTACAGGCAGCAGTTTTCGTATATAAGGGTATTTTTAACTGTGAATAAAGAACAATAGTTATTCATCAGTACTGGGATGTACTGCAGATGCTACATCGAGCTTTTGGCATTCTTCTTTTGCTAGTTAACTTTTTCATGTCATAGCAAAATACTCTATTTTACAGACAGTCTTAGATAAGGAAAAGTTGCTTAATCAATACAATGATCTTATCGTTGGTAGAGTAGCCTATTGAATATTATTGGCATTTCATCAGAACAGGAAAAACGTGATTGAAATGTGGAGAACTCATTTCTTTCAAACCAGGCTACAGTCAGATAAAGTGTATTCTGAATTGAAAACCAGGTAATGAATGGCTGGATTGCTTCTGTCCTCTCTTTCACAAGGTCAAGCAGGTTATATTGGGAAGAACTTCTTTCCTGTTTAGGGCACGGTTAAAACTGTCATCTATGCAGCTCATTTCATGAAATAAGTATCCTAGAGGGAAGGAAGAGAATTGTCAGACGTGAGTGATGAGCTGGACCAGCACATTCAAGGAATAGTGACTGAAAGTAGTGCAATGACTCCCTCTTTGAAAACTATAGATCTGTGTATAGAATATATGTGCCTGTCTCGTGGTTCTGTGGCTACAATTGTCAAAGCATACCTATATCCCACTGAATAGCAATGGAAAATCCGTGGGACAAATCATAAGAGAAAAGCTCTTCAACTATCTGCTAGCAGTACAAAATCATGTTATATAATTCTTGTTCACATTCTGGATGGGTGCTTTCAACTTCCTTTCTTTAGAACCCTATTTTCATTCAAATCTGACCACCATGCATATTTCTGTTGTAAAATGTATTGATATTAATAATTTAACCTTAGCTGAGCTGCACAAGGTCATTTGTGTTTGGAGGGTAGAGGTTATTTTACTAGAGTTAAAAATGAAAGAATAGAAGCAGCATGACATGACTCAGTAGAAAGGCCTTGCTACTTTAGGACCTATATGTTCTAATCAATAAGATTGTGGAATCATTCTTCCTTGAGAAAAAAAATAAACAATATAATAAATGGGCAAAATCATTCCTTAGGCTCTGTCACAATTTGCAGACACAGTTCTCTTGGCATAATTGCTTTTTCTTGTTTTCATTCCCTGACCCTAAAGTCCAACTTTCTCTCTTTCTGGAGTCTTAACAATGGATTAACAATTTTGAAAGCCAGCCAAGCTAACACTGGTGGTGGTGACAGTAGATTTTGGGTTTTTTTTTCCTTGGAACACTGAATAGTGTGCTGTGCTGTTAGTTAAACTACTTTGAGAGGTGATAAGACAACCTAATCATTTGCAGTCTAGTATAGTTTCTCATATCACTACGCCCTCTGGAAATCTAAGAGAAATAAAAACTTAGTCCTGTCAGAAATACAGGAAATTCCTGTCTCAGGAAATAGTTAAAAATCTGTGTGCACACACAAAAAAATCTGTGCATAGAAATAAATATAAATCTATCAAGTAAGAGGATGGTATCTTTAGATACCCTTATCTCAAAGCAGAACACTTAAGCCTCAAGAGCCCAATACTAGAAGTACTGATAGCATGAAAAAGGGGAACATTCCTCCACAGAAAAATAAATTCAGATGATGGGATTACAATCACTATCCAAAAATTAAACAAATAAAAAAAAATTAAAATAGATATTTGGACCTTGTTTACGAATTGCACAGCAGAACAGACAACAGAATTAAGCGTGCCTGGAAGTAGCATAGCTGACATAATTACAGAAGAGAAAAAAAAAAAAATCAAAGAAATAAAACCCATTCATGTACCATGAAACTTGTGCTTCAGCAAATATGAGATCGATGGATTATATGGCTTTCAAAGGCTTTCATTTACAGTTAAATCCAAACTGAAACACCAGAGCATTAAAGTCAGAAAAATCTGAAGGTTAGCATTTTTTTTCAATGAACAAAGTATTAAAAGTACTCCCTAAGTGAGCACTTCTTTTGTTATATAAATCCCTGTTCACTGAACCGATTTCCTGTTAGTAGACTGAACCATGGATTAGGTACATTTGATTTGAAGAATGTCACTAATGAAACAAATCATCAGGAAAGGAAAGAGAATTTTAAAGTGTGCCTAGTGCGCTGCAGGGTCATAGTGATGAGGTTTTGTAGAGCAGGGTAGAAACTCAATGGAAAAAATGTGGGTGTATAAAAAAGGATTTATGATGTGGCTTTGGAAAGCTGAACCCTCTGAAAGAGGCACTTGGAACCGAGGTAGCTGATGAAATATAAATGTCAACAACCATTATAGCTTAATGCAAGTGAAACATTGGTCATGCAAAGTTATAAAGAAGCATGGCTGTAGTTGAAGGCAGTCTCAGTTAACGGATGCTGTATGATTCGGATCAAACAATTAGTAATCACATCCCCTGGCTTCCACTGCTAATGCTGTCATTAAATTGGTTTAATTTTAAGCAAGTTATGACTGCCATGCCTCAGTTTACCCATTTATGAAACTGGAATGCCATTTAACTGTACTGCAGGACTTAATTATGCTCATAAAGTATACGGGATCTTTGTAGGAAACATTAAATGCACGTGAATTTTTATTAGCATAACATCTGTATCAACAGTTCTCCGAATAATAAGAAAAGACATGAAATCTGCAGGATTGCAGATGTAAAGAAGGTGGCATTTTTTCCCATCATTGTAGAGTAAATTACACATAATTAGAAAAAGCAAAACTGAGATAAAATGGGACAACTTTGTAATTGTGCCGAGAATCATCCCAAATGTAATAATCTGTAGCCTCAGGACATTTTTCTGATATTTGTCTGGAAGATAGTCAAGGTTATGCACCGAAATCTACAAGTCCATTGTTCATAATGTTACAAATTACATTGCTTATCACTGTGTGACACAGACACAAACCATGATTGGCTCCTGGTTTCTATGCCAAATGATAGCTTTAATTACAACATTTGCTTTATCATCAGTTCAGCAAATTATTTTACCATTTAACATGAAACCTTTTATATATTTCAAAAGACGTTATGTATATTCTCACTGAAGAGGTGGGTGCATCCTCAGCACCTTTCTAAAGTGTCCTTCTTGCCTTCTTCACATACTGAGATATTTGTATGTGTGGTGCCTTCCACAGTCCCAACAGTCCCAATTCCGTTTCTTCCTTTTTTTTTTTTTTCTTCCTGGACTTTTTTTTGTTTGTTTCATAGAATCACAGAATGGTTTGGGTTGGAAGGGACCTTAAAGACCATCTAGTTCCAACCCCCCTGCTGTGGACAGGGACACCCTCCACTAGACCACATTGCCCAAAGCCTCATCATGTTTGTTTTGGTTTAGTTTGTGTTATTTTGTAAGGTTTTTGGTTGGGTTTCTTTCTGTTGTTTGTTGTTGTTGCAGGGGAGATCCTACGTTTCAGTTAGGTTTTCAGACAATATCCCTGCATGGCAGAAATCAGGTATAAATCTATAGCCTCCTACATTAAGAAATCACATTCTCTGACAAAAAAATTTGTTGATGCACATTTAAAGCTCTCACTAGTATCTCTTACGGAGCATCAATTCAGAAAAATTAAACCTTCTGAAAAGCAGAAAATACAGAATTACTGTACATGACAGCTGAGTCTAACTCACTCCAATTCTACCTCTGAAGCTTGCAAAAGCCACTGGGAATATCTGTGACAGCCCATCTCCAAAAGCAGCACAAGACAGGGAAGAGTGGTAAAAAGATATAGTGAGTAAACGGGAAAAAAAAAAAAAAAAGTGTTTCTGTGGAGTAGGTGAAGTGCTTTTTCCATGATTCTTTTATATTTCTGCAAAAACAGAATGCAAAATATATATGGCAGGCCACTGATAAGTAAGGGCAGAGCTAAGGTTAATTTTATATTTCCTCATTTCCCCCAGTTTGAATTTGACAGGTCAAGACACTGGTGGTCAGCTTGTGAAACAGGCTACAGAGGGAAAATTATACGTCTGTAGGTAACTTGTATAGGTTTCAATTAACTTGTTGGACTACTTTCCATAAACTGTAATTTCATTTTTGTGAGGTTTTGTGGGTGCTAAAATATAAGATCAAAAAAGATTTTTATAAAAGACTTGAAGTTGATTTAAGGGTCTGTAGCTACTGCAAAAAGTTGAAAGCTGAGATGATGCTGCAATTGGGCAAAGCGTTTCCACTCCTGACCGCATTACTCCAGTGGAAGGGTAATAATTCCCATCATTACCATCATCGGACACTGCAGTTACTAAGATACTAAGAGAGATGGATTATTAGTTTTTCTCAAATCAAATCGTGTTAGTATCTGTGGGTTGCACTACTTCTAGGTACAAAAAAGAAGGCAGATGCTTTACAGAGCTCTGCTTTTGGAAGAATTTGTACAGGGCTAACGTTTCCCAGCCACAGGCTCCTTGCAGGGGTTTCTTAATGGTGAGCAAAGGGTCTGACTGGTGAAGGAGTGTGCTGAGTTGCTGGTTCTTTGTGAAAGAATGTGCTCAGTCCTTGAACGTGGAAGGCAGAAACACTTATTAGTTCAGTTGTAATCTGACCTGGGTGTTATGGAGCAGTGTCATACAGAAGTACTACTTGACTTTTTTTCCACTCGTGTTTATGACTGAAATGCTTAGCTGCTTTTCATGTGATTTTACATGCCTGCCCTTGGCCACCCCTAAATCATTGCTGTTACCTTTTTAATTGTAGATATAAAAAAAAAAAAATCTAAAAAAATATAAATCATCAGACATAATATAAACAAAGGTTGAGTGAGAAAGCTCTGGTCAAAATTAAAAATAAATTAGCAAAATGTATAGTATTTAAGTAGCAGATAATTCCTATTTTTATGAAAGGTATGTAAAAATGCTTCATCCTCTAAGTTTTTTGTAAAGACAGATAGTACAGAAGTACCATAGTCTTGAAAGGAGGGATAAAAACTACAGAAAAATGTTTTTGGGGGGAACAGAGCAAAAGATGCATTCTCACTATTGTCGCTTTCTGCTGTCAGATGAAAGGACATGTGGCAGACTCAGAAGGAGATAGTTTTTCTAAGAAAAAAGGCAGACAATTGTGAAAATTGGTTTTGTCATAATAACAACTTGTCAAATGTTAGTCTTTTAGAAAGTCAGCTCCGAGTTAATTTCTTCCGATTTCTGCTGAATTTTGGGGAAAGATTATTTAGAATAAATAACATCCTGCAAATTGAAACACACTACCTGGGCTTTAAACCACATTCAAGCCAAGATGGACAACTGCAAATCATTGTGGGCTTCCTGAATTATAGACAAATTTAGATCAGTCTATACATACTCAACAGATATGTATACTGTTAGAAGAAAAACCTAGTCCACAGGAATTTTAGAGGAGGAAATGAAAGTATTTGAGTTTATCTAAAGAGGTCTTCAAGCACAGTATTTGGGTTACTATATTCAGCAAACTACAAGTTGATTTGAAATGGAAATATATATCTTCAGAGTAAAAGGAATGTGCAGATGGTCTTGGATGACTGAGAAACAAAACGAGTGCTAGCACAAAATGAGCACAAACTGTTCATTTTATGAGTTGTCATGGAGAGAATTATGAATGGAAAATATTCTTACACACTAACAAAGGCAAGAGAGCCCTGAAAGCTGCATTAATTATTGTGTGACTGCATTACTTCAGTATGGACAATTCGTTGTACAGTGTTTCTTATTTTAAGTGCTGACGAACTACCTCGTAAAATTTGATGCAAACACATCAGTTTCCTGAAGAGCAAAACAAAACATTTAGATTGGAAGGAAGAAACTAGCTATTTGAAAAAAACTTTGCTCATTCATAGAAAATTACTTCAGCAAAAGTGAACATGCCAAACCTGAGGAAAGGTCAGAAAGCGCAGGAGTGCTGCATTTCATTTTCGTTCCAAGGCAGGAGACTAAGGCAGAAGCAGAAATCACTGTTTCTTTCTGTAAACCCAGAGCTGGTTCGGTCATGCAGGGTATGTTAACAAATACAACTGCTGGTAAGAATGGTCAACTGATCATAGTTTGAGAGGTAAGGTGAACCAGCAGTTCAGGTATGATATCAGTATGATATTACGGACTGATGAGAATTTGGTGACTGAATACATTGCTGAAGTTACCATAAAGTAAATTACTTCATTTAACAGTATATCTGATAAAAAAAAGGAATATCATGTGTCACATTTTCAAATATATCATCAGAGGACTTGCAGTATCCACAAAGAGCAAAAAGACAATGCCATCAACACTGGGAACAGGATTTTCAAAAGTACCTATATAACTGGGAAGGAAAATGCCGCAGGAAGCCAACTTTTGAGGTGCCCTGTTACCCACCCACTGTAACAAACAGTGAACAATCAACTGTCTATTTAAGTACTTAAGTGCACGAGATACCATTTTAAATCAGGCACCTTCAGGGTCCATTAAAATTAGTAGGAAATGATAATGAAATATTTAATTTAGAAGCTTAAGTTTGAGAAGATGCTAAAAGTAAGGAAAATAAAAAAAATCACGGCATTCCAGTCACCAGCTGGAAGTACCAAAATTGCACTTTTGATGGTCATGTAGATTTGAAGATGTTCTTCACCTCCTGCTAAAGCAGTCACTGTGCTGGCAGGACAGTCGAAGCAGAGGCAAAAAAAGCCTGATTCTCACTTGATGGCTAAAATACATTGGTTGGGAAGCAGCATAATGCAGTTCCAGAGGCAGTTCCCCCATGTAAAGTGGTTTTACAGATTTTGGGATCAACTCAATTTAAGGCAAATTCCCTTCAGACTACCACAGTCTATAGTCATAATTCGTTGAGCACATTCATGGATATACAAACAAAAACCTAGCACCTATTTTAATTAATGATGATCTGATAATGTCACCAATAGTGGTGTGGAAACAGATGTGCACATCAGGGACATGCACTTTTTCTTTAATAGAATCAATTCACTGAAAGGTTTGGTGCTTGAGGACTAGTGTAATATGCAATATAGTGTTATTTCTGAATAAGGAGAAATGCTTGATTTTCTTACTCTAAAAGCATCCCCAGAGGCAGTTTATTTCTCTAGCTAAAATCTACCAAAGTCACATATATAATAAAATTAACATTCATGCCCAGTGCTTGCCTCTTTCTGCATCATTTTCTTCAGCTATTTTTTTCAGTCTAAAGATTCAGTGCTTGCTTTCTTCCTCACCCTGTGTATAAAAGGCTTGTTATTTTCAGTCTGTGCATCAAAAGAGAGGTGAGAGATATTAGAGGCATACATGTGCTAAACGGCATGAATTTAGTCTCGATATTTGTAAAACATTTCTTCCTCACAAAAGTAAACTTTTTTTTTTTTTCATTTGGCAGTCCCTAGTTTTCATGGCAAGTAGCCAGCCAGCAACAGCTAGTGGGTATTACTGGGTAAATCCATCAGGAACAGCTGCCCTATTTATGTTTATATTTGCAATAAGTTCGTGTTCCGTAATATGAAAAAATGAAAATTCCTTTTCTTCTGTTTCAAGTTAATGTAAGAAGTTTAAAATAATTATACACTCTAATACAGAAATGTAAATATTAGTGAGATAACTAAGCTATTGATTTTTAAGGCCTGTATTTCACACAACAAAATTATTTCTTTTTTTGTGTAAGTTTTTTTGCACTGATTCTTTGTAGCGGTTTACATATAATTTCCAGTATTTTCTTATGAAGTGCTTTAAAATCTCTCTGCTCATAATAAATTCCCATAGTAAATTCTCATAATAAATTTTGTTTATTTTGGGGGGAGGGGGTTGTTTGTTTGTTTTTTTGTTTTAAATCAGGAGATCTACTAATAAGGCGCTCTCACCTACTAGGTGATCAGGGTCTCTTTAGCTGGGTTTTGAAGTGTTGAGCTATGACACTTTCCACTGACCTCAGCTGGAACTTTAGATGTTCAATTTAGTTTGAAAATATAGACTTACTGTTTTGCAAAAAAAAAATGAAGCATTCACTGCCAGTAGGTAGTTCATACCACCACACAATGAGTAAAACCCAACAGGGTTGCATGGTTCCTCACAAAGTTCCTCCAGACTGGCTCCTATCTGGCAGGAGACGACCGCTTGATGTAAGCGAAAGGGCACCTCAGCTTCCATGCCAGTTCTATAAAGTGCACACTCTCCTCATATGTCCAATGACTGTGAATCATCTTGCATGAGTTTATTTTAAAAGTAATAACTGAGATTAAGGAATTGAGATTTAATTTTTACTCTAATATCTTTGTTAACAACTGTAGAATTTGCCCCTTTAAGCAACTTTTACTAAAAAAATAAATGGACAAGGTTTACAGACATTAACGTTCTTCAGAGGAAAAGCATGCAGTAATAATAGTACATTAAAATATGATGACTCTATTCATGTTAGGCTTCCAATTTTTTAAGGGACTTACACTTTATTGAAATAATTCCAGCCACATAACTCAAAGAAAGACCAATTTCCAGAATACAAATGAATGTATAACTACACTATCCTGCTTCTTAAAGTTGGGAGGAATATTTCAGGTAGAAATGACTGCACTCCAATCTTAGCTTTCATACAGAATGATCTACACTACAGTGCTGGAAATCTGTTTCTGCGTTGGCATGAATAATGCTTATTTTTGGTGCTAATGAATCCAGTTCTATGTTCCTTTTCATCCATGTAACATTCCCATCGTGCCTAAGGTCGCCTACAAGACAAACTATTTTCTCTCCGGTGTATTTAACCACTTTAAAATCTCACTTTTATACAAAAGTTTCTAAATGTCTTAACTTGGAATCAAAAATCTGCAATATTTAGTTTCAAAAAAAGTTGAATGGAAACATTTCCCTTCCTCTCCATAATTCATCTAAAAGGATAAAGCAAAGTTCTCCTGGAGTTTGGCACCTAGAGTGCATTTTTCAGGAAACATACTGTTCCTCACAAAAAAGTCACCAAGAACTAAGCCTATTACTACCACTGCCTCAACCCTGCTTTGTGCTAGGTAGGTACACATTTAAGTGGAAAAGAAAAAAAATACATATTTTTAACACAGATGATACACAAATTTTAAAAGTACATATTTAAAAAACTGAAACTTGTAAATTATAACAGTTGAAGAACTGTAATCAAAAGTAATACTTAACTGCTCTGAACTGCTCTCCTCCATCAAAGATTTCTTTCATTTTGTTCACAAAACCCATGGTTTCTGAGAAGTGTTCTAATTAACAGTTTAGCTACAGTCATAAAATATTTTCCATGCGACTTACTTTTCTCTGGTACAAGACAGATAAGGAAATAAATAGATTTGCTTTCCCAGAATTGCAGTTAACCCTTTTAGTCAGCTGATTAATTCCAAAGTAATTTCCCTTAATATACTTAGGACTTTATCCAACAAAAGAAAAACAGAACAACTTCACTTGAACATTAATAAATGTTTTTCTTCCAGCTACCATTCTAATTAATCACACAATCAATAATGAAATATTTCATTTGTAACACAATATAGATCTAGTTACTCTACTTCAAAGAGAATATTTCTCTTCCCAGTAAAATTTACAGCAGAGATGCATAAAGCCAATCTAATGGGAACATTTCAAAGCAGTCCTGTTTCCATGTGAGAAGTATGACTTTGCCTAAACTGTTATTCCTTTCCACATTATTGTGTGGTGTCAAGTGATTTATACAGTAAAAGATAATCATTCTATAAATAAATGAAAAGTAACTGAGGATATATTTGCAGCAGGAAAAAATCCTATCATTTGCAGCTGTATAGATGTGCCTGCATACCGGGCTTGTTCCTTAAATCTTGTCGACTTCAGCCTCACATTGAGAGACATACAGCAGTTTACGTCAATGTGGAGCAAATTTGCGATGGCTTCATCGTCTCTCTCTTCCTTCACTAATTATGTTAGTTCAAGATGCTGATCTGACCCAACACTGACCACAGTACTTTTACAGAAATAATTCTGGGCCAGATCTGCTTCCCAAACTTACTCGTAAGTCACACAATCCCCAGGCCAGCACAAAGGTGCTCCTTAAGATATGACTACCCTAAACTTAAACGTAGTTGCTTAATCTACCCGAAGAATAAGTCTATTCTGTATTGTACCAGCACGTCTCTACAACCTCAGTATAAATTTCACAGCATCCTGCTAAGCAAGATGCTTTTGTTGCTTCGTTATTACCCCGCACATTACAGATTTAACTCAAAGGCTGGACTTTGAGCAGCTTATCACAACCCTTTGAGCCAGCAGTTCAAGCAGTTCTCAATCCATCTCACAGTTCATTTATCTAGCCCATACTTCATCAGCTAGTCTGTGAGTATGTTATGGGAGACAGTGTTGAAAGCCTTGCTGAAGTCGAGATAAACATCATCTCCTGCTTTCCTCTCGTCCACCAAGCTAGTTATTTCATTGTACAAAGGCATGATTAGGCATGATTTCAGCTTCTTAAATCCATGCTGACTATTCCCAATCACTTTCTTGTCCTTAATACGTTTAGCAATGGCTTCCAAGATTATTCGCTCCATCACCTTCCCAAGGTGCTGAGGTGAGACTGACAGTTCCCCGGATCCTCCTTGTCCTTCTTAGAGATGGCAGTAACATTTGCTTTCTTCCAGACCTGAGAACCCTTTCCTGACAGCTGTGCCCTTTCAAACATAACCAGGAGTGGCCTCGCAGTGACTGACCGGCTCCCTCAGCACTTGTGGGTGCATCCCATCGGGTCCCAGGGACTTGTGTATGTCCTATCTGTTTAAATGTTCCCTTACCTGATCCTCCTTCACAGAGGGCAAATCTTCCTTTCTCCAGACTTTCCTGCTGGTTTCAGGAAGCTGGAATTGCTGAAGTCCAGTCTTATTAGTAAAGACCAAGTCAGAGAAGGCATCGAGTACCACATCCTTTGCCAAATTGTTCATCACCAGGAACTCTGCACCATTCAGCAGCAGAAACATGTTCTCCCTAGTTTTGTTTTTGCTACTGATGTACCTGTTGCCTTGTTGCCGTTCATGTCGCTCACTAGATTCCACTCCAGGTGGGATTTGACATTTCTAACCCTGTTTCCGCATGTTTGGATAGTGTCTCTCTATTCCTCCCAGGTAACAAGTCCCTGCTTTCACCGGTAAACACTATACTTTCAATGCATATTAAGCCTACTCGCAGAGTTACAGTTATGTTTTGTGTGTATGTATACTTTAATTCTATTTAGTAATTTGGAGTTTAATACAATTTTTTTCTGATGTTGAAAACACTGTTTGTTTGGAAACCACTCTCTTGGACAGTTATATATTTCTAAAAAATAATAAATGTAAAATTCATAACTCATTTTAATTACCAAGCTAATACTAACTACAAAGCAAAGTGCCTCATTGCCAAATCATGGTTTTCCTTCATCCAATGTAATCATTTGATTAGACATTCTGTTCCATATTTCCCTAATGATTTTAATTTTTCCTCTGGAGATTGAATTTTTAGTCTTGTTTTTCAGATGAATGTCATAGCTCATAAAGAATCAACTTACTTCTAGCTTGTTCACAGATACTGATAATAAAATGGGGGAAACTTCAAGGATGATTTATTATACCACATCAAGCAGTGAAGAAAAAAAGCTACAAACCCTTGTCAGTCGTGCTCACTTCTTTTTATTTAAATGAATGTGATTATGTCCTCCTTCTCCATCTTTTCAAAAGTAATGTTTATTTGCAGCTGATTTCTCAACAGTACTGCATCTTACAAAGGAATGAAATGACGTTTCTCAATGCAGAGTTGGTAGCCCGAATATGCACAGGTGTTTGCAACTTAACTGGTCTTAAAATACCTGCATGCTATATTTCTAGACACCACTGATAGTCCTCTTTAAGGGCCTTTTAAAATGTGACGTACACTATTAGGAGAAGGTAAATTGTCGGGGACTGATGAGCAGTAATGGTATATGTGAGCAGGAGAGATGCAAGTCTGTGGGGAGCCGTGCACCACAGCACATCTCCCTCTGTCTGGTGCTTTGCTTTGGGCACCAACCTCTACTGTGGTTCTCCATGGCGTTCAGAGCAAACGTGCTCAGGATTTCCACGGACCCCAGTGGGCAGTGCCTGCACCCATGCTTCTTCCCATCTGTGTTCAGTCCTTTGCAGGACTGACCAAGGCTTCACTGGCTTATGGTCTAGTTGTTGCACAAAAAGGGAATAGGAGCTCCCTTTCTCAAATCTGCAATGTCTCTGTAGGTCTTGGAACAGTTTTTAGAAAAGCCAAAACAATCCTCCAAAATGAACGTTGTTTTCCTTACTAAATTCAGCCAACGTGAATTAGCAGTAGTTATAAAAATACTTTCATAATATATTTACACTTCAAGAACAGAATGCATTTATTTCTGTTCTTACACATTACAGTAAAAATAAATAAGATATTGGATAAATGACTTTTTATCTTTAATTTCTTCCAGAAAAGTATATTTCCAGTGACATATGGGACCCATTTCTATTTTTGATGGCTTGCAAGATACTGCAGTGACCTCTAAGACCAAAGCAAAACTACCGCCTGTTTAGCAGAAACCTCGTCTTTCAGAATCTGAAGGTAGCCCTTCCTGCCCTGTCATCCAGAAATATCAGTCTTGGAAGGAAACTGGTGGTGTTAGCCCTTGGAAATTCCCTGATAATTAGCAAAAGATTAATGGTACAGGGGAGAAAAGGGTCCCTTTAAGGGATGGAAAAGTTCGGTCCCTTAAATTGTGGCCAGTGTGGTGTTGCCAGATCTGCTGCCCCATGGCATGGTGATGGTATGTTCACATTTCTAGATGAGCTGCATCCCTCCTTTCTCATGCTTCCAACACACTTCTGGAGAATGAATAGGAAGAAGGAGAGGAGACTGTAGCCTTTGCCAAGCTTGGAGAAGCTCTCTTTGCCTGAATTGTCCTTGGCGTAATAGGATATCAAGAGCCTACAATGAAGATGACAGACTATTGTCTGTTTTTAGAGACAAAGTGGCAGAAACTGCCAAGAGTGAGTCCCTTGTGTGCCTGTGTGTGTAAGGTGAGAAAAAAGAGAGCCTGGAAGTAAAGCTTTATTTAGAAGCAGTGTGTATGCCGCTTGCAGGCTTATTGCTACTGGGATCTTTTGTACTGAGAGATTTTAAAAGGAAAGTTAATACCTTTTTTTTTTTTCTTAATAAATAATTTTCTTCCGCATTCTCAAGCCTGACAGTACATTATGAATGGAGACAGTGAACCGCACGCTTCCCAGCAGAGGGCACATTGCTGTGTTGTGGATGAGGGGAACAACACAAACTCCTCACAAACAATATAACTGATTAATGAGATACAGGACCGAATTCATCCTAGCAGAATTTCAGAATAAATTTACAGAGGACACAGATAAATTTCAATCTTTAGCATTCCTTAAGTAGTACATTGCAAAGATTTTTCAGCTCAACTTTCACACAGAGCTGGCATTGTTTATCTATCAATGACAAAGATAAATACTTCAGAGACTCTGAGATGTGATGAATATGATATTAGACTGGTCAAGGCAAATAATTCTCAATTAATGAAACGTCCACTGCAAACAATGGGAAATCATTAGGGAAAATACTTGCAAGATCAAGATCAATCTCTACATTCCAAATCAGATTAAGGAAGATTTGAAGCTGCTTTAGGCTCTGAAAAGATAAGAATTCAGAACCTATACTTATGTATTCGTTTTTGATTGCTGGCCCTCATTTTTTTTAAGTTTTAAATATGAGGACAAAACTATATTGATAAATTTCATATGAAAAAGAACAGGCAGTTTAAAGGAATATTAAGGGATAGATCCTGCCTGTTTTACATTGAGGAACACTTTACTTCACATGGAATCCAACAGAAATCGATATGTCAATTTGCAGAATAGACGAGGGATTCATTTTGTCTTATTTTAGTGACAGAAATGCTAGATGTCAAATCTAAGCTAATCACCTAGACTGCCTTTCAAAAAGAGACGGGAACGTCCACAGGGCAATGTATTCCACTTACCTTTAATACTTATCTTAGGGTAGATGAATTAGCCTCTGGCAGCACCTATCTCTCTCTGCTGACCATTAGGAAAGCCTAGGCAACTATCTCAGATTTATAGGCTTAGCTGATTATCACACCTTATTTGTGAAGTACTTGTAATGCACCTCAGGAAAGAAGGATGTCTCCAGATAGTTGGCTGAGAAATCTGAAGCTTTATTTATTTGTTTATTTAATTTATTTGTCCATATGCTTATTTGCAGGGAATCAGAGAAGAATTTGGTACTCAGAGCTTCAGCGTGTCCTCAGAATGAGTACATCACTGAGACTGAAAAGGCATCTTTGATATTTATACTTACAAAAGCGCAACAATGTTCTCCTATGCTACTTCCAAATTATACAAGTGCTTGCAAAGATACGCAGAGATGCACAGACTTTTGAAAATGCTTAGCCACTTAACACCCAAGGTTTTCAGACATGAAACCCTGTTAGGAATTTACGTTTTACTGGGTGCTCAAATACCATCACAATTGCTTTTAAAGTTGTTTGAAAGTCTGAACTGTTCAAAAGTCATGGGTTGCACAGCCATCTAAATCTGTTATGTGTGTTTATATATCCTCTAGCACCAAAGTAATTGAATGATTCATGAAAGTCAACAGTAAGTTCTGACATCACTGGAACTAATAAAACATGATTTCTTATAGAAGTGTCTTGTGACTGATTGACCTTGATGTCCAATTGAAACATTTATAAATCTGTGGAAATCTAATTATTTAATTAATTAGAGTCCTCTATTTCTGTCAGCTTCAGTTAAAATACACCGAGTTCAAAAGTTTTTAGAGGGAACACAGAGACACAGACATGCTCAGGCAGTGGGGATCTGTGATCCTGGCCTCCCATGCAAACGATGCTGCAAAGAAAAAGCTCTGCTATGCCTGCAGAAACGTCGAGCTGTTCATCCTAAAGCTCTAATTGATCATCACAACTAAAACAATGAGCACGCAGTAAATACATCTGAAACAGGTCTTTCCACCTCCCTTTGCACTCTACAGGTAAAGGTTATAACAGAAAAGCTCCAGGCAAATGTCAGGGGATACAAATGAAAATGCAAAAGCAAAAGCAGAAATAAGACCACAGCTGCCGAAGGGGTCTGCTTTGGGACTCCTACAAATGATGGCATTATTTACCCCGTCTGTAGCAGTTATGTCAACTTAACCAATAGTAAAAGAAGAAATTCACCAGAAGGCAAAATGTAAACACATGGGACATATATCTATATCTATACATCTCTCTCTATATATCTATCTCCTATTGGGGGAAAATATTTTTCAGTCTTTTCACACACAAAGTCAAAAAAGACTCTTCCAAGTATAAAGACAGTTTAAATGACCAAGTTCTTATTTGTCCTCTTACATCTGCAGAATTACTGTGCTTGCTCATATAAACTGAAGAAAGGTGATGTCAAGTTCAAATTAACTTAGAATTGGCTGATACAAGGGCTGTCTAAATGCTCTGTCAAAAACACTCTCGTGGGAGTATCTCACATGGGTAACGGAGTACATGGGAAGTGTCCTCACTCAGCTTCCCTAAATAGGGCATTTTCAGGTACTAAAGCTACCTCTGAGGTACATGGCATCGTAATCACGCAGGCTACTCCTCCACTCATTTAAGACAATGGCAAATCTTCCACCAGCAGGTCTTAAATGAACAAAGCTTTTCTCAGCATTTCTCAGGTCGAGCACTAAAACCAGTCACTGGTGATCCATGGGGTATCATTCTGTGTCTTTTTCAAATAGACATAACAGGTAATACCTGGCCAGAAAAATCCCCAAAGTAGAATTGTGTGAGAGTAACTGATGTGAAAGCGATGGACAGTCACCAAGCTGCATGGGAAAGCTTCTCAGTATCCACTGTGTCTGTATCTTATTGTCGTAACCTGGGCCTATATATCTATCTCAATTGCAATATCTCAGCTGTAGCAAGCTCATAAAGCGTTACGCTAATGGGTAAGATGGAATTCTGATAGAAAGGGCATGAGAAGGCAACAAACCCCCGGATGAATGCAGGCATAAAGGACAGGCCATGAAATCCAAGGACTGTTAAGATCTTCACCAACAAACCAGAATAATCAACATCAGAAATCTGTGCACTGAAAAAAGAGCATCAGAAATTAAGCTTAAGGATGAATAAAAAAAAAATCCAGTCTCTCATTTCTCTCTTTTTTTTTTTTTTTATTTATTTCGAAAGACAAACTCGATGATCCCTGGGGTAATCCTTTGGCAAAGGCCAGTGAGTCTGTTGTGGTCTAGAAACTCTGCCCTTTGCTAGTGAGCCCTGATCACTGGGACATCTAGACAAGCACAGCCACAAGGATTTCTGATTTGTACCAGGGCACCAACAAAATCCTATCCTACACGCATGAGATTTTGCTCCATTTTCCCTTCTGTCCTCCTGACTACCTTCTTATTTTTTCCCTCTTTACCCGCCTCTCTCTCAATTTCACAGTGACCCTGAGCCTCACTACACTTCACAGCACTGGCAGAACAAGCTGCGGCAGCTCCTGCGGAGAAGGAAAGCAACTTGCCGCATGGTGTCTCAAGCCGTGATATAATCAAAAATAAAGAGAGGTGGTTGTGGAGGACAGATTGCAGTAGTTGTTGACTACAACTGTGGGTACCACATTAGAGTGCTTGTTTGTGACTGTCATAGCCGTTTATACTGTGAATATGTTCTGCTCTTTCTACTATGGTTTGCTTTGACACATTTGGAAAAATAGCCGTTATTCACACTTGTCCACTCAAAATTCAGTGGTAGGACTATTCTATTCTGACTTAGGAATTCTAACCAATGTCTTCAGCCTGAAAAAGATACTTTAATGATTTTTGCATGAATTTCTTTTGCCTATGCATTGTGATTTCAATTTTAATTTTTTTTTTCCCCTTTCATCGTATATAGCTTTGGCATGGGACTAAAATGACTAAGGTCTCTGTACTCAAACTCAGAAGCTATTGAAAAGTTGAATTTTGTATGTAGTAGGGTCAAACTCTCTGATGGCATATTTCTGTTATCTTGGCTGGAGTTATATTGCAGATATGGTCAATTCGGTCTAAATTAAATCCATTATTATTGTATTGTCTTGCTTCTGTATTCAATTAAATTCAGATAAATCCAACCATCAGCTAGAAAACTGGTCAGCATTATACATATAAAAAGACGCCCCCTCAACTTTCAGGAAGTAATCAGTGCAATGCTCTTTAAAAATAAAATACAGTATGTATTTATATAGCTCAGTATATCCCTCAATCATCAGACAAGTTTTATTTTTTACTAACATTCATGCAGTCACTGATGACTTTCACACTGGCTTGTGGGGTGTAAATGATAGCAAAGTAGGATAAGAAGAGTTCAAAAAAGTGCAGAAAGTGAAGGATCAAATTATCTGGTAGCAAATCCCTACTTGGCTCCATGGACTTTGCTGCCAGGCAGCTTTGCTGCATACACAGTTTGAAATATAAGCCTGCAGGAAATAGGATCAGCATAAAATCAAATTACAGATGGATGCTGATGGATACCTCTCCTATAATCAGGTAACGTCTAAATGGGCTGTTATGCCAAAAATATACAAAATCACAAATACATGCCCATGAACACATTTCAGAACATTTTGTTTCTCTTCCTTTTATGACTCCAGATGGACAATGCAGAATAAATAGAAACTGGATGAAAAAAGATGGTCTCACTGTTTAAATATGAGAGTTAGTTAATTAATTGAAAGTGACTATTGATCATTCAAACCTCCAGCTGAAAACTCTGCACAACTATTTGCAGCAAAGGCAATCTAAATATAGGATTACTGCCATATCTTCTATTATCTCAAAGCTTTAGGTAGGTTTTTACACTTTTTTTTTAATCATATGACAGCAAGTATGCTTTTGAATAAAAATTACTGTCATTCAAGATAATACCTATTCAACAAGATGTCTGTTCAATACGACTGAAAGAAATCCAGGTTTAAAAGAGAGATTGAAACCAGCTGTTTTTCCCAATTTATAAAAAGCACAAGTGGAGATTAACTTTGGTAAGGGCTCACAGCAAGATTTGTTTTGGCTGTTTAAGTAAATTAGATTTAAAATATCATTCAGTTTTTCATTTAGAATTCCGGAATGCTAACTAAACTAACAACCACTTTTTAGAGATATTTAATTGTACTCCACATGGACAAATAATTAAGGACTTAATGTTGTAATACAGTTTATTCTCAACTTAAACCATGAACCTATTATCTGTTCACTCAGAAAGAAAATAGAACAGACAAAACCACTCCGCAAGCTCTGCTATACATTAGAAACTGCAGTGCTTACACTAGTTTTGTATCTTAATTACCAAAGACATCATTAGCTTTGTAGACTGGGACACTTCTCTTTTATTGCTGCTGTAATTTTATTTGTCAGGCACTGGCTTTCATTGCAGGGTAAACTGCTGTGTATTTTAAAATTTTGCCTTCAGTAACTTGCTTCATTAAATCTCTTTTTCCTGCTCATAAAATTAAAAGCAGTTAGGGCTCACACGAATGTGTGACGAGACTTTGTGGAGGTCAGTCACAGCTGTGGTGCAGGAGAGTGCGGGGCAGAAGCAGTCTCAGAGTGGTGGGTTTTAGCAAGACTGAGATGTTTCCCTCAGGCCTATTTTTAGGATACTAACTATGGAACTCATAAAGAAATATTAAGTATAGTGCTCCTTTCTGTCTCCGCCTGGGAGAAAACCATAGGACCAATTATCCTGGTACGCTAATTGCCCACTGGAAATGAAATTGTTCAAATTATATCCTCCCTCTATAATCTAGGCATATAGAAAAAGAGAAAAGATGGAAAAACACTACAGGAGAGTAGTAAGGACTATGGATACTCTGCAAAAGATGTCAATTCACCTTTACAGCCATCTCCGAAGACAGTCTCTGAAGTAGAGTCCCAGGGGAGAGGCCATTTTGAGTTAGTTTATCTCTTCCTGTAGCCAGATGACACACAGACAAACCTTGTTAACATGCTTTCCTCCATGTCTCAGACAGGGACATTTTCTTTAAAATCAGAAGCCAAATCAACCTTGCCTCTATATTCATCATATGGGAAGAAGGCTGTCTACAACGAATAAATCCCATCCATCCATCCATCCACGTAAAAAAGGTACTTTCTTCCAGGATGAGATTTATTAATCTAATTTCTTTAAGCCCTTGAAAAGATTAGATCCTGTGCTTACAGCTCCAGAATTGTGCCTCAACCTTGATTGTGTGATAATGATGGCTTTAGCACTCAATATGTTCATGTTTAATCTAAGCAGAGAAAACTGCAGGCAGTTTACCAACTTATCCTACTGGCTTCAATCTCCTTAAATATATATCTAGATATATAAATCTAAATTCATATATGTGAAGACTCAAAGAAAGGGAAAGAATTATGAATCAAACAATTCCTCAACTCCATATATTACATTATGGACATGGCCAAAGTTCTCACCCTAAAATATGTAGTATTACAAAGCTTACACAGACTGAGGTAAATAAAAACAAAAAAAATCCTGACTGAGCTCTTCTTCTACTCAAGCCTCTTTTTTTCATGCTGGGTAATCGGTGCAGCTGCAACGACATGCCCTTCAACTCCTTTGCACCACCTCCTAGACTGAGTTTCAGTCATGGATCAACTCATCCATTTACCACTTGCTCAACCTTGTCATCAGTCTGCTTTGTTTCTTTTTCTATGTCTCACTGGATACATTTTGTC